>NC_090928.1:1101806830-1102480580 GCF_040938575.1 Ambystoma mexicanum
TGCGAGCGGGGTACGTGTATTTCGGGGGCGCGCAGGAAGTTACACACGCGATTGAGCGGGGTACGTGTATTTCGGGGGTGCGCGGGAAGTTACACACGCGATTGAGCGGGGTACGTGTATTTCAGCGGCACGCGGGAAGTTACACACGCGATTGAGCGGGGTACGTGTATTTCGGGGATGCGCGGGAAGTCACACACGCGATTGAGCGGGGTACGTGTATTTCGTGGGCGCGCGGGAAGTTACACACGCGATTGAGCGGGGTACGTGTATTTCGGGGGTGCGCGGGAAGTTACACACGCGATTGAGCGGGGTAGGTGTATTCCAGGGGTGCGCGGGAAGTTCCACACGCGATCTCATCAGGGTACGTGTATTACAGGGGTGTGCCGGGAGCAGCACACGTGAATTGCACGTGTGGGTCCTCCCAGGTGTTCCCTCTACACCCTCCACGGCCCCTGCAGGTGGCTCACACCACAGGGGCCTACCCAGCACATGTCCTGCAGGCACCCCATCCACCATGGCCATGCCCACCAGCCAACCCACATGTAAACTTGCACTACTGTCCACCAACGCATGTCCCCCTGCACCCCCAGCCACCAGGGGCACCCACCACCAGGCCCCCACCCATGTCTCCCAGCACCCCCACCCCCCAGCCACCAGGGGCAGCCTCCACCAGGCCCCCACCCATGTCTCCCACCACCCCCACCCCCCAGCAGTGCAGGGGCAGCCTCCACCAGGCCCCCACCCATGTCTCCCAGCACCCCCACCCCCCAGCCACCAGGGGCAGCCTCCACCAGGCCCCCACCCATGTCTTCCACCACCCCCACCCCCCAGCAGTGCAGGGGCAGCCTCCACCAGGCCCCCACCCATGTCTCCCACCAACCCCACCCGCCAGCAGTGCGGGGGCAGCCTCCACCAGGCCCCCACCCATGTCTCCCACCACCCCCAACCCCCAGCACTGTGGGGCACCTGCCAGCAGGCCCCCACCCATGTCCAAATCATGTTCCCCACCACCCCCACCCCCCAGCACTGTGGGGCACCTGCCAGCAGGCCCCCACCCATGTCCAACTCATGTTCCCCACCACCCCCACCCCCCAGCACTGTGGGGCACCTGCCAGCAGGCCCCCACCCATGTCCAACTCATGTTCCCCACCACCCCCACCCACCAGCAGTGCAGGGGCACCCACCACCAGGCCCCCACCCATGTCTCCCACCACCCCCACCCCCCAGCAGTGCAGGGGCAGCCTCCACCAGGCCCCCACCCATGTCTCCCACCACCCCCACCCCCCAGCACTGTGGGGCACCTGCCAGCAGGCCCCCACCCATGTCCAACTCATGTTCCCCACCACCCCCACCCCCCAGCACTGTGGGGCACCTGCCAGCAGGCCCCCACCCATGACCAACTCATGTTCCCCACCACCCCCACCCCCCAGCAGTGCAGGGGCACCCACCACCAGGCCCCCACCCATGTCTCCCAGCACCCCCACCCCCCAGCCACCAGGGGCAGCATCCAACAGGCCCCCACCCATGTCGACCACCACCCCCACCTCCCAGCAGTGCAGGGGCAGCCTCCACCAGGCCCCCATCCATGTCTCCCACCACCCCCACCCCCCCAGTCACCAGGGGCAGCCTCCACCAGGCCCCCACCCATGTCTCCCAGCACCCCACCCCCCACTCCCCAGGGGCAGCCTCCACCAGGCCCCCACCCATGTCTCCCACCCCCTCCCACCCCCCAGCAGTGCAGGGGCAGCCTCCACCAGGCCCCCACCCATGTCTCCCAGCACCCCCACCCCCCAGCCACCAGGGGCAGCCTCCACCAGGCCCCCACCCATGTCTCCCACCACCCCCACCCCCAGCAGTGCAGGGGCAGCCTCCACCAGGCCCCCCCCATGTCTCCCACCACCCCCACCCCCCAGCAGTGCAGGGGCAGCCTCCACCAGGCCCCCACCCATGTCTCCCACCACCCCCACCCCCCAGCACTGTGGGGCACCTGCCAGCAGGCCCCCACCCATGTCCAACTCATGTTCCCCACCACCCCCACCCCCCAGCACTGTGGGGCACCTGCCATCAGGCCCCCACCCATGTCCAACTCATGTTCCCCACCACCCCCACCCCCCAGCACTGTGGGGCACCTGCCAGCAGGCCCCCACCCATGTCCAACTCATGTTCCCCACCACCCCCACCCCCCAGCACTGTGGGGCACCTGCCATCAGGCCCCCACCCATGTCCAACTCATGTTCCCCACCACCCCCACCCCCCAGCACTGTGGGGTACCTGCCAGCAGGCCCCCACCCATGTCCAACTCATGTTCCCCACCACCCCCACCCCCCAGCAGTGCAGGGGCACCCACCACCAGGCCCCCACCCATGTCTCCCACCACCCCCACCCCCCCAGTCACCAGGGGCAGCCTCCACCAGGCCCCCACCCATGTCTCCCACCACCCCCACCCCCCAGCACTGTGGGGCACCTGCCAGCAGGCCCCCACCCATGTCCAACTCATGTTCCCCACCACCCCCACCCCCCAGCACTGTGGGGCACCTGCCAGCAGGCCCCCACCCATGTCCAACTCATGTTCCCCACCACCCCCACCCCCCAGCAGTGCAGGGGCACCCACCACCAGGCCCCCACCCATGTCTCCCAGCACCCCCAACCCTCAGCCACCAGGGGCAGCATCCACCAGGCCCCCACCCATGTCGACCACCACCCCCACCCCCCCAGTCACCAGGGGCAGCCTCCACCAGGCCCCCACCCATGTCTCCCAGCACCCCCACCCCCTACTCCCCAGGGGCAGCCTCCACCAGGCCCCCACCCATGTCTCCCACCCCCCCCCACCCCCCAGCAGTGCAGGGGCAGCCTCCACCAGGCCCCCACCCATGTCTCCCAGCACCCCCACCCCCCAGCCACCAGGGGCAGCATCCACCAGGCCCCCACCCATGTCTCCCACCACCCCCACCCCCCCAGTCACCAGGGGCATCCTCCACCAGGCCCCCACCCATGTCTCCCAGCACCCCCACCCCCCACTCCCCAGGAGCAGCCTCCACCAGGCCCCCACCCATGTCTCCCACCACCCCCACCCCCCAGCAGTGCAGGGGCACCCACCACCAGGCCCCCACCCATGTCTCCCAGCACCCCCACCCCCCAGCCACCAGGGGCAGCATCCACCAGGCCCCCACCCATGTCGACCAACACCCCCACCCCCCAGTAGTGCAGGGGCAGCCTCCACCAGGCCCCCACCCATGTCTCCCACCCCCTCCACCCCCCCAGTCACCAGGGGCAGCCTCCACCAGGCCCCCACCCATGTCTCCCAGCACCCCCACCCCCCAGCCACCAGGGGCAGCATCCACCAGGCCCCCACCCATGTCTCCCACCACCCCCACCCCCCAGCAGTGCAGGGGCAGCCTCCACCAGGCCCCCACCCATGTCTCCCACCACCCCCACCCCCCAGCACTGTGGGGCACCTGCCAGCAGGCCCCCACCCATGTCCAACTCATGTTCCCCACCACCCCCAGCCCCCAGCACTGTGGGGCACCTGCCAGCAGGCCCCCACCCATGTCCAACTCATGTTCCCCACCACCCCCACCCCCAAGCACTGTGGGGCACCTGCCAGCAGGCCCCCACCCATGTCCAACTCATGTTCCCCACCACCCCCACCCCCCAGCACTGTGGGGCACCTGCCAGCAGGCCCCCACCCATGTGCAACTCATGTTCCCCAGCCAACATGTCATCACAATCTAGATCCATGGTCCCTATGGTCAGCCTCCAAATGCAAAACACCCACCCGAGTATTGCATCCACCCACTCATAATTTCCAATTACATCACAGAACACCAATTGCAAGTTCCGAAACAAACACATTTCCCTCACATACACCCAATGGGTGTCAGTGAATCGCAAAACACATATCATGAAATGCATGAAACCAATGAGATACCACACATTGAAGTTCACCAAAAAAAATATGTATTAAAGGAAACATAAATAGAATAAAAAATGAAGAAACAGAAATGTGAATGTACAAAAATGAAAAGAAGCATGTCCGTTAAAAAAAGCAAAACCAAAAATAAAATTCCAAAGTAATGTTGTCCAAAGTCAATGTCCACAAAACAAAATCCAATGGGAAATAAAAAAGAAAGCCATTGCTCGATGGTTAAAAAGTGAAAAAAAAATACAATCCAACTGTGAACTATGTACATGGGAACAAGCCAGGGTCCATTATCCCAACAAAATAAAGGAAACCTATCTAACTACACTAACTAATAAAATAAACTATATACAAAAATGTGGCCAATGTCCGAAAGGTCCAAATAAAATAAAAACAAAAATGAAACTCAACACTACCTACATAACTATGTACAAGGGCAGCGGGCTAGTTTCACGGCTCACTTGTGGATGTCCCGGGCCATGGCATCATCGAACTCCTCCTCAATGTCCCGGAGGCGGTCCTCCTCCATGGCCCCGAGGGTCTGCAGGGCCGTCGACGTCTCCACCTCCAAACCCCTGCGGATTGCCTCGAGGCACTCGGCCCGCCTCAGGGCCCTCCACATGGAGTTCTCCGCACTGACCATTGTGAGCCGTGCCTCTTCCGCCCGCTCCCCATCTATGGCGTGGCCCAACCGCTGCCACACGGAAGACACTCTCTGTCCTGGGTCCTCCTGCCCTCCGGCCGATGCCTGCCCCTCCGATGTTGAAGGCCCCGAGCCTTCATGGCTCCCACCACGTTGCTGCTGCTGCTGTGCCTCTGCCCGTGCACTGCCTCCTGCTGCCTGCACATCCTCCGCCGGCTGGGGTGCAATCGTAGATGTGGCCACCCCTGCTGTACGTCCGACTCCCGACTGTGGCAGGGATGCCTCCTCCACCAGCCTGGCCGCACCGTCAGAGGCAGCTCCACAGGGCACCCAGGTGACTGATGGGTGGGAAGATGGCACAGAGGACGACTGGCGCATAGGGGGCCCAGTTGAGGAGGGGGTCGTAGCAAGCCCCATCAGACGGAGGAATCCGGCCTGGGTGACCTGTCCCAGCAGGCTGACGTGGTCAACGAGCCATTCGAGATGACGTGCAGTCTCTTCATGAAAAGACTGCAGGTCACCTCGCATGGCCCGTTGACGCAACGCCACACCAGCCAGGACAGGCTCAACCCGGACCTGGATAGCCACGTCCGCAGGCAGAGGAAGGCCAGTTGACGTGAGCTCATCCCCTGCCTGAAAACGGGTCTGGACGTAGGCATCCCTGCTGGTGCAAGATGATGCAGGGACAGGATCAGGGACAGGATTGCACACAGGCACCTCCGCGGCAGCCTGTGCTGCCTCCTGTCTCTGGTCCTGCACTGCACCACTAGCACCAGTGGGATCCCCATCTCCAGACCCCGTCTCTGGTGCTTGCACGGCCTCCTCCTCCACCAAACCCCCCACCAACCTGGATGACTCCGTGCCATATTCCCCTGTTGGGCCCTGTGGGGTCCCAGCTGCCCCTTCTGCTGCCGAGGAGTCCAACTCCAACCTCTGCCTCTTGGACCTCCCCCCGGCAGCTGCGGCCTGGGACGCCGCACCGGACTCCTCACTCCCCGACGAGATGACAACATGGGAGGGGAGCCGGGCCTTGCGTCTCCGGCTGGCGGTGGGATCCCCGCCGCTGTGCTCCACAGCACCTTCTCCGCCCTCTTCATCAGTTGACGCTGCATACAGGGAGAAACAAAACACAGGCATCAGGGCACTGTACAATGGACACATACACACATGACAGTTGTACATGAGTGGCATTGGCAAACCTCAGACATGTCATCACAATCCCCAACACACATGTCATTACAACTCGCACACATGAGCCATACCACAGCCATATCGCAACTGCCACCACCATCCATACACATACAACAGCATGAGTAGCCAAAGGTGAGCCAGACATCACATGCAACACAGGAAGTGCACCACACACGTACACACACCACCACACTTGCATGCATGTGTACACCTCTGCCAAGTGTCGCAGTGTTCAGACGGGCATCCATGTCACATCTGCCAATCAGGCTTCCACATACCGCTGTCACATGCATCCATGTTGCATCACTGTTGCACTCTTGTCAAATACACACACATGCACATGTACACAGTGCTGATACATGCAGCCAAAAACAACATACATGCGTGACATCACGGACATGTCTACTTACATACACATTCATCCAAACATGTGTGCCCACACAACTGCATTTGGCATGCAAGCCTACACACACAAGCACCATCCATGTCTCACACATTACAGCCCTCGCATGTGTCAGCCCCACGGCCCTGTACACCCCCACCCATACTCGACCCCATACAAACAGATGTGCAACCTGCACACTACTGAATAATCACCACACGCACTGCTCACAATCAGGATGCATGTACACTCACCGCTCGACTCCAGACGGGTCTGCTTCTCAAGGACCTGGACGTGGAGCGCTGGGGATATGCGTTCCAGGACCCTCATCTGTTCTTCCGACAAGTGGCCCCGGCGCCCCTTGGCATCCGCTGCCTTCAAGAGGCTCCGGGCCTTGTTCAGGGTCCTGGACCTGAAGTCCTCCCAGCGCTTCTTGACATGTTGTAAGTCGCGGACTGCCACCCCCTCCGCGTTGATGGCAGTCACGATGTCAGTCCAGATCCGAGTCCGTCCTTCCTTGTCGGCGCGGGAACTTCCGAAGAGGGCATCATACTGCCCCAGGACTTGCTCCACCAGGACACCAACTTCGGTGGCACTGAAGCTGGTGCCCCTCTGCCTCTCTGGCCGGGGGTTGTCAGTGGTCCCAGATGGTGTTTGCCCTGACATGACAACCCCAGAGGCAGGAGTGGGTGGGCAACCGGGTCCTGGGGCTGGGCTGTGGAGCGATGTAATCCCAGTCGGGAGTCTTCGGTTCCAGCAGGGGTGGTCACAGCAACAGCACCCCTGGCTGATGTGCAGGCAGCAAATGGCAGGGCACGTGGGCAGCAGGCAGTCAGGCAGCGGCAGATGGCAGGTGGGAGCGTGCTCGGGGCTCTGGGGGGCAGTAGTTCGGCCTTCTGGGCAGGAGCGTGGTCTTCCGTGTGCTTACGCGTGGCCAGCTTGATATGGAGTGATTTGGCACGTGAAAAATCTGCATGTCAGCGTGTAATTCGAGGAAAGGCCCTTAGCGCGTAAGCGCGTCTGCACGCATACGCATTTTCATTGGACAGAAGGCCCCTCAAGCGCAAGCGCCCCTGTGACGTGACGCGTACAGACGTGCATGGGCATTTCAGCGCGCGTAATACACGTACCCTGAAGGAATCACGTGTGGAACTTCCTGCGCACCCCTGGAATACACATACCCTGCTGAAATCGCGTGTGGCACTTCCTGCGCACCCCTGAGATACGCGTAACCTGCTCGCACGGGCCCAATCGCGTGTGGAAATTCCCGCGCACCCCTGAGATACGCGTACCCTGCGGAAATCGTGTGTGGCACTTCCCGCCACCCCTGAGATACGCGTACCCCCAATCGCGTGTGGAAATTCCCGCGCACCCCTGAAATACACGTACACTGCTGAAATCGCGTGTGTCACTTCCTGCGCACCCCTGAGATACGCGTACCCCCAATCGCGTGTGGAAATTCCCGCGCACCCCTGAAATACACGTACCCTGCTGAAATCGCGTGTGGCACTTCCTGCGCACCCCTGAGATACGCGTACCCCCAATCGGGTGTGGAAATTCCCACGCACCCCTGAAATACACGTACCCTGCTGAAATCGCGTGTGGCACTTCCTGCGCACCCCTGAGATACGCGTACCCTGCTCGCATGGGCCCGATCGCGTGTGGAAATTCCTGCGCACCCCTGAGATACGCGTACCCTATGGAAATCGCGTGTGGAACTTCCCGCGCATCCCTGAAATACGCGTACCCTGCTCGCACGGGGCCAATCGCGTGAGGTACTTCCCGCGCACCCCAGTGATTCACGTAGCCTGCTTGCCGTGCTGGTACAGGGTTAGCGCAGCCCTTTGCGCTGGATTGGGTATATTGATGGCTTTTCCCTGCGCGAGAGGCATTCTTGGGGGCGTAAATGGCGCTGCTGCAGGGTCGCTGCGCCACTGTGCGCCACGGCTGGTTTTGGTGGCTGGAATCCATGAATACGCTGTGCGCGGAAATGGATTTTAGCGCACGCGGCTGGCGCAGGGATTCGAACGCGCACACTGTGCGCCAGCCGCGTGCGCCACTTATGCGCTGAATTCTATGAATTACCCCCTTAATGTGTAATGTGTTGTAACGGGAGCAGTAATTTCACCTACTCCTTTAAAAAAAATACTACAGAAAAGCGTAAAGATATTCATATTTGCACTAGGACAAGCTTTGCTAGGGTTCAAGGGAAAGTACAAAGTTGCTGCATACTTCAAAGTTTGTGTAACACGAACAGGCTGCCTGTATGTGCCCAGGGCGGAGTCACAATTCCACTACTTACAGACAAGTCAACTAGGGTGGTGATGTGCATAGTATAAAACACTATTAACAAAACAAATGACATGCTCCTGCTCTTTTGAAAGCATTACAGGGACTACAAACACGCTTTTTTTGAAAGCCTGACAATCTGCCTTGAAAGAATGTCTTCATGCAGTGCACCTGTCTCCAATATGACAGGTGGAAACGGGCTTATGCATTAATGAAACATTTAGCCCCGTTAATGTATAACAAGTTAATTTATTACTGTAGCGAAACAACAGGGGGAGGGGAGCATTACTGGTCAGATAATGCCCCTGTGGTTCGAGTGATAAGCCTGAGTGTAGCAAGGGCTTTAACATTGCCCTGGGTGCATTACCCGACCGGTAAAACCCCCCCTCTGAGGGTTCTATTGTCATTAGTACTCCTGCATCGTTCCGGGTGTACTGATAGTAATAGAAGCTCGTTCTGAGCTTTTTCTTGTGTTAGAATCCATGTTTCTACACAGAGCCCACACAAAATGGCCGCCCGCTGTTAGCAGTCAGAATGGAATGAGAATACTAGACTCCTTGTTCTATTCAGACTGGTGACAGCTGGCGGCCATGTTGGTTGTACTGGAGACCACTGATTAGCAATCCAGTTCTAATCAGTGGTCTCCCCAAAAACAACTATTTGAAAGAAATGCATATTGCACCGTTGTGAAGGGTTTTGACCCATGCTGATTCAATAGACTGGGTAGATGTGGGGATGAGCTGCCGCCGCCCATCATTCCATCCCAGAGTCCAGGAGAACCGCGCAGTTGTGCGCATACCAAAAGCGCCAGGGGTGAAAGGTGGTGCCAAAGGAAAAATAGCAGCACCTGTCAGAGCAAAAGCGCTTTTAAATCACCTCTGTTTCTTTGAGGGCAAGCTCCAAATGTCAAGTTCAAACATTGCAAGATAGCTAATACCGGAGACCTTTGTTCAAAAATCCGTTTTATTGATGTCAAAAAGTTGCAGAAATCATGGGCACAAGACCACTCCAAAGATTCAACCTTCTTGTGGGGGGGTTCCACATAACCACTCTAATGTAAGGATGCCTATCAAAACAATAGCAAGAATCTCCTGTCAAATTCAAGACAACTCCTAAATCGATGCAGTACCGACAAATTCCACAAGGCGGCGCTAGCGGTCTGAACTCTGACAGGAGAACTGGCTGACAAAGGGACCTGAGTCAACAGGACTTCAAAGCCTGTTGGTTAATTAAAAAAATCTTAGCCACCTGCTGTTCCCAGAGACCAAGAGGCTGGGAAACATTCTCACCTCAAAGATTCCCACACCAGGAGGCAGGATATCACATGGCCCTTCTGAGTGAGAAGGAGGGGTTTTCCTTCAGCTTGCTGGAGCTCACACAAAAGACTCTTTCCCTTGAATGGGCTATGTTAATTTTGAGTATTTCCTGTCAACAGCCCTCTGCCAGCAAGGAGAGACATGTGTTTCTTGACCCACCCAAGCTTCTGGAGGCGGACCCAAACACTTTGGGGAGTTGAATTGAAGGCAAATATATGTTTCATAAAAATACTGATAACTCTTTGTAACCAGATGACAGAAATGTACAATTTGGGGATCCTTAAAATGGAATATGTGTCCACAATTCAAGACCAAACTCCAATTTGTGTGATGTTCTGGTGCAAAACCCTGCTAATTATGAATATTGTAGACACTGTATTTAAGCTAGAGACCTGGAAATTTACTGGGATATTTGGAGAAAGGGGGTGTACCTTTGTATAATTTTTGATGAAAAACCAATGTTGCAAAACCCACTAAAATCGAACATGAATTGCCATTTTTGAATGCAAGCTCCTAGAAACGCCAGAGTCGGAACAGAGACTACCTTAAGCAATGTGTAATATGTACATGTAATGTCAACCACTTGTGTACCTGGGAAATATGTATTTGGATGAGAAATAGATTTGTGTGCACATTGACCAGGGGAGTGTCATTTCTGCAGGTCATAAAAATGACATCACTCTGACACACTATCCCTTCCCAAATCAGGGACCAAAGAAACTATTGACCTATCAAATTAAGAGAGGGGCAGGCTTAGTGAAGCTAGCCTCTCCACCCACTTTCTAAACACATAAATGCAGACAGTGCAGGACAGGTAGAGAGATTCAATTCCATTTTCTGCGGGACGCTCTGCCGGGAGACTCCAGACTTCACATCCATCAATCTCCAGAGACCAGAACTTTACTTCAGAACTTAAAGCAAGGGCCTAAACCCACAAACTGAGAACTCTTCTCAGTAGGCCTCAGCATCCTTAAAATCATTTGCAAACTATTCCACAGCCGGGCGAGCTGTCTGAATTCTTTGCCAAGAACTTTTGCCAGTACCCAGAAACCCAGAAAGCAGTGTTACATCCAGAATCCACTTGATCCGGACCGGAAAGCAGAGCAGTATCCAGAACCAGAGGCCGCTGTATCCAGAGAGGCTAGACCAGCAGAGCAGAGCTGACCCAGACGCTGTGAGCAGAACCGCCCGAAGTCCAGTCCAGTTGACCAGATCCGTGACGAGGCCCAATCATTTCAAAATTAGGAGTGAGTAACCGCCAGAACTGTGCAGAACCCAATCTCTTAGTTAAAATAATCTAATCCAAACTATTTTAACCTAAGTAGAACTGCCTCATAGAAATTGTGTCATCTGTCCTTCTACAGCTGCGAGCTGTCATCTGTCATTCTAAAGCGGCAAGCTGTCACCTGTCATTCTGAGTTTTACTTTAAATCCGAAAAACTACCTTTACTAAATTGTCTGTATCTTCGGAACCGTTTGTCCTAGGAACATGGTTTAACTTTAATTTTAAAGCTGAGATTCTAGGCTTTCCATTGAACCGACTTGCTACTCCTTATACTTCCTCCTTAATCACGATTCACGCACTCGCGAAATTTTACCGCGATTTGCAATTTGGCCTGATTTCTTCACCTGTAAAAGTCATCTGCTTTCCTTGGCTAAAATCCGTTTAACCTGCTAGTTACTCATAGAGCATTGCTAAAGTGAGCCTGAACTAATATAAAGTATCTCTCCCTCACCCTGAACCTCCTGCAGAGAATTAAAATCAATTTTAGCATCTTTTCACTTCATTGCCACCACATTGCAAAGTAATTCGCCTGTGTTTCAAACTCATACCTGTTTTCTCTAAGCTTGCTGGGGGAACTGGAACTGTGTATTGCATTAGAAAGTGTGATTTGATGGGATTCTTGAAGACTGTGTGCTCTCCTTTCCATCTCCTTACATTGTATAAAGGGGGGAGTGAGTTGCCAGAGAAAGGTGATTACATTGTTGTTGGTTGAAATCATATCAAGTTTATTTGCTGTACTGCATTTTATTCCACCTTGCATTTCCTTGAAACCATCAAGCATTTTCAGCTACCTCACCCTCTATACTACTCCTAAGTAATCAAGTGTACCACTGTAACATTACCCATTGCGGATCCACATCATATATCTAAGTGTACTATCAGATATTAGTTTGTTATAAAAGTGTGATATATATATATATATATATATATATATATATATATATATATATATATATATATTTCAAAAAACAAACAGCTTCTACAGAAACTATTCAGGCGAGCAGCACTCCACGAACAAGAAAGTGTTTCAATGATTGAAATCATCACGGGAATCCAACAGCAACACACTGCATCTTCGGTTGTGTGAAATATAACAGCCTTTATTTTACAAATGCAGCAGATAAAAAGTGTTCTCCCAATGCAATATATGCTTTGCCAGACGGCAGCCTGACGCGTTTCACCACTAACCAGTGGCTTGTTCACAGTCACTCATCACCCATCGAGTGTTTGTTTATATAGCAAACACTCCCCCCACAGTGAAGGACATAAAAAAGGTGACTTAAAGTCTTAAAAATAATGGCAATTAGCCATCTTGGCTTGGGCTGCTGGTTCGCATTACTGAATGGTATAAACACATGTATAGATGTTAAACATAACTTTATAGCCATCATAAGACACATGCAAATACAATTGGTATTTTAAATATGAGTATTCTTAAAAACCAATTTATAGTATATGACATAAACCACAATTATAAGGGCAATGCGGAAACATTAAAACTCCCATGTAAGTAACATGGTGTTATTTTTTCTATTAGATGCATAGAGGCAGAGGTAATAATATAAATCTGCCTTAAGTATTCACAAAGCCGAGAAGTGAATACTTACACATCTTGCCATGTTACGAAGTACCTAGAAGCGAGATACCTATCTTCGCTGAGTATGTAGCATTCAATAAAGATAAAGTGCATAGTGCTTTTGTATCAACAATACATTCCTATGATATAATGAATTCATATGGAATAATATAGAATGTTCTTGTCGTATTTATAAAATGCATGATGCAAACTGTAAGCATCTCTCTAAAATATTCCAATATAATAAAGGAATTTTTTTCTTTTTTGTTGTATAATACGACACAGCAAGAACGACATCTGCTTCTAACGATGACTACTGTTAACTCCTTTGCCAAATGATGGTCCCATGTGTTTTTATCTAAATGATGTAATGTTGTCTGTCACATAAGGTGCATGTAGGCAGGGGTAAAAGAATAAGTCTTTCAAAAATATTAGCAGACCCAACAAGTAACTGCTTATGCATTTTGCCATTGTTGTAAAGTGCCTGAAAGCGAGATTAGTTTCTTCGCTAAGTAAGTAGCATAGGGACAATATAAGGTGCATAGTGCTACTGTGCAAACAATGCATTCCTATGACAAATAGCGTTGGGACGATATAGAGTGCATAGTGCTTTTGTACAAATAATGCATTCCTATGACACAATAAATACATATAGAGGGATATAGAGAACATTAATGCCATATTATAAAGTGCATAGTGTAAGCTGTAAACATCTCTCTGCAAATACTTTAGTGCAAGCCAGGAGAATAGTTTTTCTTATGTGATGCCTCACAATCAAAACAAATATATTCCAACAGCTACTGAGCAATGATTTCAAATGACTCCCTAGCCAAATAGTGTTACCTTGTTTTTTACTGTATATGCATATCGGGTAATATCAGGTAATACATGCACAAATCTACCAAAACCAGGCCTCTCTATGGGCATGCCTGAGCCAAGTGTATTACACAGATGGTTGTTTATCAAAATAAAAGTCACCATAAAAAGTGAAAGAAAAGAAAAGTGATAAGTCAAGAAGGAATAAAAAAATTATGAAACAATGCGCAATCAATCAAGCAAATACAATAATAGAAAAATAACAGAAAAACAACAAAAGTAGCAAACAAGGGGGGGATCCTATAGATATATAGATAATCGGAAATATTATTGTGTATAATATGATCTCTATGTCCCCAAAAATGTATAAAGCTCTTCATCGATGTTATGTCCCAGTGGTGTTTTGCTCTCGAAGTCTAAGATACATTTAGTCTCTTCTTGGCGGAGTATTTTTTCATAGTCACCACCCCTAGGGCCTGGGATGACCCTATGAATGCCGAAGAACACAAGATAAGCTGGATCGGCGTTGTGCATTTCCGAAAAATGTTTAGCCATGGGATAAGAGCAGTCCTTGTTAATAATAGCTCTCACATGTTGCAAAATGCGCACTTTCAGCTTGCATTTTGTGCTTCCGATGTACCATTTTGAGCAAGGACATATCAAGGCATATACCACCAGTTCTGATTCGCATGTGATTCTGCTATTGATGTAAACCAGATGTTTTAATATAGGATGCTCATAGCTTTTGCAGTTCTTTGCATATTTGCAGATCTTACATCTGGTACATTTGAAAAAGCCAGTTCCTGTAAGGGAAAGCCAATTGGTATTGGTGTCATTCTTTTCTGTGGTCATATAGCTTTGCACCAATAAATCTTTAATGGAGGCACTTTTACGAAAGGTAATATCGGGATGGCCATGCAGCATGTCTCCAATGTCTTTATCAGCTTTTAACACTTTCCAATACTTGTTGACTATTCTTCTAATAATGCTCGAATGGCTTCCAAATGTCAGAATTAACCTGGTAGTATTTTGCTCCTCCTCTTTTGCTCTGTCCGTTTTAGATGTAGTTAACATAGTATATCTATTCATTTCACGGACCTTCAAATACGCCCTTTCGATAATCCTTTTGGGGTATTGCTGTTGTAGAAAATTGAAAGCTGTTATTTTGCTGGCTGAATCAAAGTCTTCGATTTTACTGCAGTTGCGTCTAATGCGGACAAACTCTCCATATGGAACACTCCATAGGAGAGTTTTAGGATGGGCACTATTCGAGTGCAGCGGAATGTTGGCACCTGTGATTTTTCTGTGTAAACATGATTCAATTTTTTGTGCTTCTATCTTGACTTCTACGTCCAAGAATACAATAGATGTACGGCTGTGGTTTTCCGTAAATTTAAGATTCACATTGTTGACGTTGAGAGATTTGGCGAATTCGCACCACAGCTCAGCTGAGCCATCCCAGATTATGAACAAGTCGTCAATATAACGGAGCCACAACACAATTTTTTCACTGTACTTTGCATTAGCTTCTGCCCATACTGTTGTTTTCTCCCAGTATCCCATCATTAGATTCGCATATGATGGCGCGAAAGTCGTACCCATCGCCGTTCCTTGAGTTTGACGGAAAATTTCGTTGTTAAATAGAAAACATTGTTTGTCAAACATATGTTGATCATTTCTAGGATCATATGTGAATGTTGTAGGTGATTCAACGATCTTGTGTTAAGGAAGTGTTTGCAAGCGGAGATCCCATCATGATGTTTTATAGACGTGTACAGGGACACCACGTCCATGGTTGCTAATAAATATGTGGATTCCCAAGGAAGTTCATCGATTTTCAAAAGAAAGTCCGTAGTGTCCCTCACATATGATGGTAGTGTGGTGACAAAGGTGCAAAGAACCTCATCAATGAACCGAGACATATTTTCCAAAAGGGACCCACACAGTGTTACAATGGGTCTCCCAGGGGGCTTGAGAGGATTCTTGTGAATTTTAGGGAGAAAGTAAATAGTGGGAATTATAGAATTCTTCGAAAAAAGGAATTTAGCCATTTCCTCCTCAAGAATATCTGCCTTTTGCCATTTAGTTATAAAAGTCCATACTTCAGTCTCCAATTGCTTGATGGGATTGATCTTTAGACGTTCATAACAGTTCACATCATTTAGTTGTTTGTAAGCTTCTTTAATATAGTCTTGTTTGTTCATAATGACTATATTGCAACCCTTGTCGGCTGGTTTGATTATATATTTATCCAGCTTCGCAATCTCTGTTAGTACTGTCTTTTGTTTTTTCGACAGGTTGCTCTTGGGTTGTCTGTTAATCTTTCTTCTCTCTTCTTTCAAGTCGTCTATGACTACATTAGCGAAGGCTTCGATGTGACTGTTTTGAGCACTCAGTGGGTTGAATTTAGATTTGCATCTTAATTTGCTGGTGGACGGCCAGTCTGTGCAAATCCCTAGTCTTTCCAAGTTGGTACCTGGCTCATTGCTTTCTGTATGACTCTCCTGTTCCAGATCGTCAAGGATTATGAGAGTATTCATCTCGGCAATGGTGATTTCTGTTCTTCCCTCTAGAATGTCTTTTGGCTTTTTTTTAAACATAGAGGTAGCAAAAAACTTCTTGAGCCGTAATTTCCGAATAAATCTATCCAAATCTATTCTGGTTTCCACGTAATTGAAACTAGTAAGTGGACAGAAATTAAGTCCCAGTTTTAAGATTTGTTCCTCGTCTATGGTGAGGGCATGATCAGATAGATTGATGATCTGCTGTTTAGTCATAGCATCCCTCACTTGGTTATTCATTTCCCAGAGCGCAGCGATCTTGATGGCATGAGACTGTCTGAACTTATTGCCCCTCTGCCCTCTCCTTGTTTTTTTCTTCCCCCTCGTCCTCGTCCTCTGGTATTTTGTGCTCCTCCTCTGGCTTTTTTGTTTTTTGTCCGTCCATCTTGGCACAACAGTCTCATTTCCTCTAAAAAATTCAGGCGTGTTATGGGCTCATCTTCTTCGCCTTCCGTCACATCTGATTCCGAAGTAGAGGCTGACGGGTGTTGAGGATCAGCATTTTGCGCCACGGAAGCCAACGGTGTTTCCTTTGCTTTGTGCCGTATTTGATCGAATCTGTGTGCAAAAGTATAGACTCGACCTTGCTCATAGTCACCTTTGTCTCTTAGAAACTTCCGTTGCTTTCTTAGTTTAATTTCTTCCTCAAAGGACTGTAATCCTATTTCAATGCTAGCATTTAGCTTTTTTCCTTCTTCTGTTTCCTTTATAGTTTTCAATTTTTCTTCCAACTCTGAAATTTGTAGCAGGATTTTAGCGCGATCATTGCCCGCATATTTCACCAACAACTGCAGGAATTTTTCTGAACAGTGATTGGTCGCATCTCCCCATTCTTGCAGCATTGCGGGATCCTGTTCTTCAAACGATGGTATGGTTAAAATGCGTAACCCACGTGGTATTCTACCCACGTCGAGATAATTTTGTAAGGAGTGCTCCTCCCACCATTTGCTGATCTCCTTTTTCCGTAGCTTTTCAAGATCTTTCAGCAATGTTATTTCATTGTTGTCGTTGGTTTTATCTGTTTTAGGTACATTCTTTTGCTTGATTGTTGGCAAGGTTTCATTGAACAGTGAGCTTGCCTGTTCCTTCCTTGCTGCCTCTCTGCTGGCTTGGGATGCCATAATAGGTAGAGTTTAAAATCCCCTCTATTACGCCAAGGGAGTCCGTGAGAATTGGTTATAAAATGAATTATAATGTTTTAGTCTAGAACACTTTTGATATCCTAATGGATGACGGTCGCTTTTCAGTGCTGTGAAATTACTGCACTTCGACACGCTTCCTTTGATGGGGGAACTCGCAATTTCTACTTTTTCCAAACATGCTGTTTTGAATACAGAAGCAAGTTGGGGCGGGTACTTACCGAAGCAGCTTTAACTTTCTGCGCCCTCCGACACCGTCAGTTTATACTGGCCACGGCTTTTCTCCTCCAACTGCTAATTAGAATGGAAAGTTGTGTGCGATCCTTTGAGCGAGTTCCCAGCTGCCTTGAAAAAACAAAGAAACCCACGTTCGAATTGCTTTCAGGCGCAATAAATCCAATAATGAAGCGTTGGTGCTGCTCCGCGCTGCAACGTGGTCAGCGTGAAAATGTTTCAAAAAACAAACAGCTTCTACAGAAACTATTCAGGCGAGCAGCACTCCACGAACAAGAAAGTGTTTCAATGATTGAAATCATCACGGGAATCCAACAGCAACACACTGCATCTTCGGTTGTGTGAAATATAACAGCCTTTATTTTACAAATGCAGCAGATAAAAAGTGTTCTCCCAATGCAATATATGCTTTGCCAGACGGCAGCCTGACGCGTTTCACCACTAACCAGTGGCTTGTTCACAGTCACTCATCACCCATCGAGTGTTTGTTTATATAGCAAACACTCCCCCCACAGTGAAGGACATAAAAAAGGTGACTTAAAGTCTTAAAAATAATGGCAATTAGCCATCTTGGCTTGGGCTGCTGGTTCGCATTACTGAATGGTATAAACACATGTATAGATGTTAAACATAACTTTATAGCCATCATAAGACACATGCAAATACAATTGGTATTTTAAATATGAGTATTCTTAAAAACCAATTTATAGTATATGACATAAACCACAATTATAAGGGCAATGCGGAAACATTAAAACTCCCATGTAAGTAACATGGTGTTATTTTTTCTATTAGATGCATAGAGGCAGAGGTAATAATATAAATCTGCCTTAAGTATTCACAAAGCCGAGAAGTGAATACTTACACATCTTGCCATGTTACGAAGTACCTAGAAGCGAGATACCTATCTTCGCTGAGTATGTAGCATTCAATAAAGATAAAGTGCATAGTGCTTTTGTATCAACAATACATTCCTATGATATAATGAATTCATATGGAATAATATAGAATGTTCTTGTCGTATTTATAAAATGCATGATGCAAACTGTAAGCATCTCTCTAAAATATTCCAATATAATAAAGGAATTTTTTTCTTTTTTGTTGTATAATACGACACAGCAAGAACGACATCTGCTTCTAACGATGACTACTGTTAACTCCTTTGCCAAATGATGGTCCCATGTGTTTTTATCTAAATGATGTAATGTTGTCTGTCACATAAGGTGCATGTAGGCAGGGGTAAAAGAATAAGTCTTTCAAAAATATTAGCAGACCCAACAAGTAACTGCTTATGCATTTTGCCATTGTTGTAAAGTGCCTGAAAGCGAGATTAGTTTCTTCGCTAAGTAAGTAGCATAGGGACAATATAAGGTGCATAGTGCTACTGTGCAAACAATGCATTCCTATGACAAATAGCGTTGGGACGATATAGAGTGCATAGTGCTTTTGTACAAATAATGCATTCCTATGACACAATAAATACATATAGAGGGATATAGAGAACATTAATGCCATATTATAAAGTGCATAGTGTAAGCTGTAAACATCTCTCTGCAAATACTTTAGTGCAAGCCAGAAGAATAGTTTTTCTTATGTGATGCCTCACAATCAAAACAAATATATTCCAACAGCTACTGAGCAATGATTTCAAATGACTCCCTAGCCAAATAGTGTTACCTTGTTTTTTACTGTATATGCATATCGGGTAATATCAGGTAATACATGCACAAATCTACCAAAACCAGGCCTCTCTATGGGCATGCCTGAGCCAAGTGTATTACACAGATGGTTGTTTATCAAAATAAAAGTCACCATAAAAAGTGAAAGAAAAGAAAAGTGATAAGTCAAGAAGGAATAAAAAAATTATGAAACAATGCGCAATCAATCAAGCAAATACAATAATAGAAAAATAACAGAAAAACAACAAAAGTAGCAAACAAGGGGGGGATCCTATAGATATATAGATAATCGGAAATATTATTGTGTATAATATGATCTCTATGTCCCCAAAAATGTATAAAGCTCTTCATCGATGTTATGTCCCAGTGGTGTTTTGCTCTCGAAGTCTAAGATACATTTAGTCTCTTCTTGGCGGAGTATTTTTTCATAGTCACCACCCCTAGGGCCTGGGATGACCCTATGAATGCCGAAGAACACAAGATAAGCTGGATCGGCGTTGTGCATTTCCGAAAAATGTTTAGCCATGGGATAAGAGCAGTCCTTGTTAATAATAGCTCTCACATGTTGCAAAATGCGCACTTTCAGCTTGCATTTTGTGCTTCCGATGTACCATTTTGAGCAAGGACATATCAAGGCATATACCACCAGTTCTGATTCGCATGTGATTCTGCTATTGATGTAAACCAGATGTTTTAATATAGGATGCTCATAGCTTTTGCAGTTCTTTGCATATTTGCAGATCTTACATCTGGTACATTTGAAAAAGCCAGTTCCTGTAAGGGAAAGCCAATTGGTATTGGTGTCATTCTTTTCTGTGGTCATATAGCTTTGCACCAATAAATCTTTAATGGAGGCACTTTTACGAAAGGTAATATCGGGATGGCCATGCAGCATGTCTCCAATGTCTTTATCAGCTTTTAACACTTTCCAATACTTGTTGACTATTCTTCTAATAATGCTCGAATGGCTTCCAAATGTCAGAATTAACCTGGTAGTATTTTGCTCCTCCTCTTTTGCTCTGTCCGTTTTAGATGTAGTTAACATAGTATATCTATTCATTTCACGGACCTTCAAATACGCCCTTTCGATAATCCTTTTGGGGTATGGCTGTTGTAGAAAATTGAAAGCTGTTATTTTGCTGGCTGAATCATATATATATAGATTGTTCAATTTTTCAAATAAAACCTTTTAAATTTGCAAAACACACCTACTTCTTGGCTCAGTGGGGTCAGGGGGATTCTTAGAGAGGGGTGTTATACAAGGGTTCATCATCCAGATTATAACTTGCCATAAAAATATATGAATAAGGGCTTCCCTTGGGCATCCCGGACAAGGCACTGACTTAGTGGGATTGCTTGATTGGAGTCACTTACAGAGTGGGGGCTCATAGCCGGGATCTTCTGGGTTAGATTTAGCACTTGTGCAGCTTAATACAGTGTGCTAACTGACGGGATACATACATATGGTGGGATCACCACGCTGTGGTTCGCTGTAAAGCACTCCTCAAATGAACGCTCTAAGGAAACGGTCTGTTTTGCAAAATAAAATACAAACTTCTGTAAGTCAGGAAGGAACTCAAATTCCAGAATGACGACCTTGGTAGATATGAAGATAGCTAGGGAGCACCTCTTACATAAACTGTTTGCGAGAAGTGAATGGTCTGAGCAGGACCAAAATGTATGGTTGCAGGCGATCACACAACAGGTCACTACAACTGGGTCAGATACGTGGAGAGATCAGGGTCCCTTACATGTGGCCCTTTTTGAACTATATATGTCTTCTAAGGCCAAAGATGAACACAATAAGATTGCCAGGATAGCGGCATATTTGTATCTACATATGGGAGCCATGCAGGACAAATGTGCTGAAGGCCAAGATCTGGAAAATAAGCAACAGATGGTGTTAGAGAAGGCCCAATCTGATCTGGACTCTTCTGAGCAGAGGCTGCTCAGGAGCCAGGAGTCAGAAAAGGACAGCAGACAGTACATCACTAAAATAAAGGAGGATATTGTTTTATAAAGCTAAACCTTTGTATGCTTTGTTGTATAAAGCTAAACCTTTGTATGCTTTCTTGTTGCTGTGATTTTCAGCTGTGTTTATGCCAAGCACATCATCTGTAATTCCAGAATGGATGTATGCCTCCTGTGCCATTCTGGAATGATGTGTGCTTGGAGATGTTTACTCTGGAGTGAAGTCAGTTATACCCTGGATGCTGCCTGTGTTGGGGGTCTTAAGTGAGTTACTAAAGCTGTTCCAAATAAACTGGCTTTCACTTACCAAGTTTGTGGCTTCTTTACAATGGCGACGAGGATGGGATGTCTGTAGTGATCCCTGCAAAAGCCAAGACCCCCAACAGTGACTGGAATTGTTGTTTGGCAGGAGCTGTCAGCAGGAGCAGCCACCATCCAGGAGGAATTGGCAGGAGCTATCAGCAGGAGCAACCACCATCCAGGAGCTGTCAGCAGGAGCAGCCACCATCCAGGAGGAATTGGCAGGAGCTATCAGCAGGAAGCTGGAAGCTGCAAGCTGCCTGAAAGTGGATGTGGCACTGAATCAAGCCCAGCTGAATACGGATGTGGCGCTGAATTGAGAAAGAATACTGAAACCTCACCCAGGGCCCCCTGTGGGAAGGCGAATTAGGGGTGTATGACAAAGGGCACCACAGCTTAGAGAAGGTGCTTTCTCTGGCCCCCCAAAAGAGGAGATATTTTTGTGGTGGTGACTGGACAAACATAGCCAAAATTAGAGTGGCTATGTATGGCAACATTTGACGATATTCTAAGAATCACCATTTGACATCTTGAAAGCAAAATTGTTTTTGTTGTGTCATATACTTTGGACGCATATTAACCTGTTATTTTACGCATTGTGTTACGTAGCATTTAGAGGTTATAAATATGGCCCTTTCTGGAGTCCCCGGTCCGCAAGTATTTATGCTCACACCAGGTCCTCCAAAAATTAAGTGGGCCCCGTGGAAGAAGGGATTCCTACATTATGTTAAAGCTACGTGTGGGAATGGAATGTCTGTAGAACGTAAAGTAGCGATGTTAATGCATTTTCTGGGGTATGAAGGTCAGATGATATATGACACACTTCCTGATATTTCCGAATTAGATTCAGAAGAGGGAACAAATGATTTTGACCTGGCATTGACCAAACTTGATAGGCATTTTGAGTCAAAAACTAGCACGGTATTGGAGCGATATCATTTTGGCATGAGATGTCAACATGAAGGAGAAACTGTTGAAGACTATATAACTGCTTTGAGACATTCATCCCTCAATTGCAAGTTTGGTGGTGGATTAGAGGAACACATAAGAGATCAATTTATGATTCACTGCTCTAATGATGAAATACGGGAGGAAATTTGGTTAAAGGACGATCCAAACTTAGAGGAGGTCATTAGTATAGCAAAGAGAATTGAGCACACATTACAGTGTGTAGCGAAGCTGTCCCTCAAGGAAAATAAATCAGCACCAAGTGTTGAGGTACTAAGAGTTGGAGATAAGAAGGGAGGGTGCCCAAAGGAAAAGAAAAAACATAGAACCAAGCCCAATAAACATTATGAGAATACCCAAGCCAAAGGTGGGGGTGGTGAGCAGAATAATAGGCGGTTTCAAAGGGACGCTGCTCAATTTAATATGAAAAAGGAAGATAGGTTATGTTTTCGTGTGGGAGCTCACAACATTTGTCTACATCTCCCATTTGCCCTGGGAGGCAAGTGAATTGTGGTGTATGTAAGAAGTGGGGGCACTTCGAGAATTGTTGTAAAAACTATCGAATTGGAGGTGGAAGGGGAACCCTCCTGATTGAAGAATATGACAGTGTATCTTCTGAAGAAGCTGATGTTTCTGAGAATGAAATAGTTACCGTTCATATGGTACAGTGTTCAGGTTCTGATGAGTGCGAGCATCCATTAGCATGGATACAGGTAAATGGTCATATGGTTAAAATGCTTGCTGACTCCTGCTCCAAAATCACATTAATGTCTAAAACTGTTTTTGAGAATGTAATTGGAGGTGACGTCAGATGTTTCATTCCTTCAGATAAAATGCCTGGCGGATATAACGGGGACAAAATAGAAATTCTGGGGTGCTATGAGACAGAATTGAAATTCAAAGGGAGGTTCACATGTGGGAAAATATATGTTACCAAAAGAGGTGAAACCTTGTTAGGTTGGAAGGAACAAAGGGGTTTGAGAATCAAGTTGGATCCTAATAGTGAAGAGCAAGTCCTCAATGTGGTTAATTCTTCTGAGGTTAATAGTGACAAAACAAAATGTGAAATGGTGACTAGATATCCTGAGGTATTTTGTAACAGAGTGGGGTGTCTCAAAGGGATGGTGCACAAGATTGAGGTGAAAGAAGGAAGCAATCCTGTTGTGTCCAAGCTCAGACCGCTGCCCCTGTCTATGCGGAATGCTGTGCGTGAGGAATTAATGAAATTGGAAAGAGAAGGAATTATTGAGCCAGCTAGGGCTGTGGAGTGGATATCTCCTGTGGTGGTGGTAAAGAAAATCAATGGGGATTTGAGGGTATGCATTGATTTGAGGGAGCTTAATCGGTGTGTGGTAGCAGATCGCCATCCTCTTCCCAATATGGGGGAGTTATTAAGTAGGATAGGGAGTGCAAAATATTTTGCAAAGCTTGACATGGCGAGTGCGTATCATCAGATGAGTTTAGATGATGAGTCACGCAAATTGACTGCTTTCATCACTTATGAGGGAATATATCAATTCAAGCGCATGCCATTTGGGCTGGTGTCAGTGTCTTCCGTATTCCAAAAGGTTATGGACAAATTGTTGAAGGATGTCGGCGGTGTATGGTGCTTTCAGGAAGATGTCCTGATATGTGGGAAGGACGAAAGTGAGTTAAAAACAAGACTGGATTTAGTTCTCAAGATCTTTAAAGCAAGAGGAATAACTTTGCGTGGCGAAAAATGTGTATTTCTGACTCAAGCGGTTGATTATCTAGGTCATGAAATTTCTGAGCAGGGACTCAAACCAAAAAGGAATTTAATTGAGTCCATTTTGAAAACACAGCCACCAAAGAATAAGGCTGAGTTGAGATCATTTCTAGGTACTATTGAGTTCTATCATAGGTTTGTTGAGAACTATGCCGATTCCATAACTAAATTGAGGGCATTATTAAGGAAGGGTGCTGAGTTTGAATGGAGCAAGGAATGTGAAAAAGAATTTGAAGCAATGAAAAGAAAAATTGATATGGCAAAACCCCTATCGATGTCTGATACTAGGAAGAAAACCATTCTGGCCGTGGATGCCAGTGAGACAGGTATAGGTGTGGTGATGTTGCAGCCAGATGTTGATGTTACGGAGATGATTGTAATGCCTGCATCCCGCATGTTAAGAGGTGCAGAATTGAACTATTCCGTGTTGGAAAAGGAAGCCCTGGCGTGCCATTGGGGCCTTGAAAAGATGAAAAACTTTGTCTGGGGTCAAAAGTTTACCTTGAGAACAGATCACAAACCCCTTAAGGCGATTTTTGAAAGTAAAGGCCAAAACAAGGTTTCAAGGAGAGTGGCAGGCTGGGTAACCAGGCTACAGTGTCATAAATTTGAAATAGAAGTAGTTGCTGGTAAAGAGAATGTGCAAGCTGATGACGCTTCGAGAGTGAAGTTGGAGAATGATGCTGGTGAAAAAGGAAGTAAGGTATATGGTGAACATGTTTTTGCAACTGTGGAGGGTATAATTCAGAAACAAGAGTGGATTCAAGTGTTAAGGGCCAATGAAATGTGAAAGCGGATTATGGTATTTGTGGCAGATGGGTGGCCAGAGAAAAGGCTACTATCAGGTGAAGAGAGGGCTATGTGGGAAGTAAGGAATGAACTATCCGTAAAAGGAGAGCTGTTGTACAGATGTTGTCCAGGCAGTCTGCGGAGGAAATTGATTGATTGTGCCCATCAGGGACATATTGGCATTTGTAAAACGAAAGAAGTAATAAAAGCCGATTACTGGTGGCCAGGAATTGACCGCAAAATTGAGAAAGTGGTTGGTGCGTGCAGTGACTGTACCAAATCAGGGAAGAACGTGATAGCTGTGTCCCAACCAATGGGTAAAACTACCATTCCTGATGGTGTGTGGCAAGATTTGTCCATGGATGTTCTAGGTCCCGTAGACATGGGTGCAAGTAGAGGTAGGTTCATTTTGGTGATGGTTGATACCTTTTCGAGATGGACAAGGTTTAAGATCCTGAGGGAAGTCACGTGTCAACGCATAATTGAATTCATGGAGGATGTGTTTGAATGGGAGGGTTTGCCCAGGAGCATTCTCACGGATAATGGTCCACAATTCATGGGGAAACAAATTTTGGAGTATCTGTACAAATGTGGAATCAAACACAAAAAGACTCCTTTGTATTGTCCCCAAGCAAACGGTATGGTTGAGAGAGTAAATCGAAGTATTATGGATTCTATTAGTGGAGCTAATGCAT
Organism: Ambystoma mexicanum; assembly: GCF_040938575.1. NCBI lineage: Eukaryota > Metazoa > Chordata > Amphibia > Caudata > Ambystomatidae > Ambystoma > Ambystoma mexicanum. Next base: position 1,101,832,311 of record NC_090928.1, read on the forward strand.
GTGGTCTTGACAAAAAGGATGCAGTAAGAGACAGGCTGTATGCTTTGAGGATGGCTCCGCGAGTAGAAACAGGGATTAGCTCATTTGAACTTATGAGAGGGCGAAAGGCAAATACCTGTGTTGTGCCAGCTTGGTTGGGCAGGGCGAGAGCGTCAGATGCGGTAGTGGATGATGTAAAGAAAGGGATGGAAGCCCGAAAAAACAAGTGGGTGGAAAGAGTCAATAAGAAACACCCAAGGAGAATAACCGTGGTCAAAGCTGGAGATTCGGTACGGATAAGGAAGGCTGTTGTTACCAAGAAAGGGGAACCGTTATACACAGAGCCTGTTAGGGTTACACAAGTCTTCAAAAACGCTGTGTGTGTAGAAAGTGGTCAAGTCTGGTCTTTGGCCAGAATCGCGAAAGTAAAATTATGTAAGTATATATCTGTTCAGTGGGTACATATCCCACAATAAAGAAATGTATTTCATAAGGGAGGGGGATGTGTTGTATAAAGCTAAACCTTTGTATGCTTTGTTGTATAAAGCTAAACCTTTGTATGCTTTCTTGTTGCTATGGTTTTCAGCTGTGTTTATGCCAAGCACATCATCTGTAATTCCAGAATGGATTTATGCCTACTGTGCCATTATGGAATGATGTGTGCTTGGAGATGTTTACTCTGGAGAGAAGTCAGTTATACCCTGGATGCTGCCTGTGTTGGGGGTCTTAAGTGAGTTACTAAAGCTGTTCCAAATAAACTGGCTTTCACTTACCAAGTTTGTGGCTTCTTTACAGATATGGATGTGCTGCAACAGAAAAAGGCTGACCAGGATACCAGATTTTTGGCCTTGCAGAAGGAGTACAAAGAAGGTTTGGACTCCCTACTGCAGAGCCAGAAAAAGCTGGAGCAACAGTTAGACTTCAATAGGGCATGTGCTGAGCAGGTAGTCACCCTGCAAAGCCACCTAGATAGGGAGAAGGCAGAGAGCAATATACTGATTTTGAAAGACCTGGATACCCAGGCAGAGTTTGACCAGGAGCGCCAGAAAGCTGGTGCCTTCCAAAGGCAAAGGGACGACCTGGCGGCACAGATGCAGACTCTTAGTCAGGAAAGGGACACCTTAGGTCAGGAAGTCTGCCAATTAAAAGAAAAAATTGAAGAAAATCACCTGGCCCTCCAGGGGCTGGGTGACCTCCAAAAAGAGCATAACGACTTGCTAGAGCACACCAGGAGGGTGGAGGAGGCTCTGGCAAGAAAGGAGCAGGCCAGTAGGGATGGGACTCAGGAGGTAACCCTCCTGCAGCAGAGACTGGCCCAATACTCCAGGACCAATCAGGAGGCACAGAGAGAAAATGAGGCTCTCTGTCAGCACAATGATAGGCTCCAGCAACAGGTAGCCATGCAGGAGAGACTGATAGAGTCTAGTAAGGCCTTAACTGAGGTACTGAAAGCACAGGCTCTTGCATTGCAACAGGGAGCAGGGGCTGACAGAGATGAGGTTCGCTGGGAAAGGGAAAAGCCTGAGCATAACCTCAGGAGCCCTGGTACCAGAGGCCTTCATCTCTTCCAGTCCCTGGACTCTGCCACCCCCATGTCCCCTGGCGTGCATGAGCACAGGGCCACAGGAATGGCAGATTACTATCCAGCCAAAAGTATGGGGCTCATAGGCCAGTACCACCCAGGAATGGAGGGGCAGGCATCCGGGAATGGGCACCCAAGCACAGTGCAATTTAGTGGGGAACCCCAGGAGAGTAGGCCCACTAAGGGCATCCTGAAAACCTCTGCCCAGTTAGGTCAGTGGGGGGGTACCCATCAAATCCTGGGAGGGATCTGAAGACTCCTCTGAGCGTTACAGGACACAGACCAGGTCCCCACATTCTGCCAGCCATTCCCAGGCTCGCAGAATCCGGGAAAATCTGGAAGATCAGACGGGCACCTCTGGGAGCAGTGCTTCGGAGTCAGAGGATGAATGGACCAGGATGACCCGAAGCAAAAAGGCCAATAAGGCAAAAAGGGCCTTGCTTAAGGACCCATTGAAACAAATAAAGGCAATAAGGAGTGTCATCACGCCTTATCATAAGAACGCCAAGTATTCTGTTTGGGAACACTCGGAGCTCTATGAGCAAATGATGGAGACTTTCCATTTGAAGGACAGCAGTATCTGCATCCAGTACGTCAAATGGACATTCTCCCCAGAATACTCCAGTTTCTTTGCAGGGCTGGAGGACCAGAACCATTCAAGATGGTCCGCATATAGGGCAGCCATCTTGAAACATTTTTCTGTTCATAGAAATCCTCAAGAGGCTCGCAAGGCAGCCTTCAATTTGCAATGTGGGGGGGATCAGGCCCCACAAGAATTCGTACAAGAATTGAAGCGTGCCTTTGCGCAGACCACCAGAAGGGTGCGCACGGACAGCAGAGAATTTGTCAATACTTTTTTCCATGCCTTGCCCAAATACATCATGACCCAGCTAGTGAGAGATTTTCAAGAGAAGAGATCACTAGACTGGGTCATTGAACAGGCTACCCAGATCTATGAGGTGCAGAAGCCCATAGAAAATAAAAGTAATGCGCAGAAAAACCCCAAAACCAACAGCACCCCTGCTGCTGCTAAGGTGGCAGAGGTAAAGGTTGCCCCTTTTTTTAGATTTGGAGATGGGGGGCCTAAAAACCTGCCTGCACCAAATAATTCACAGCCCAGAAGGCCCTCGGGCCAGTCACAGACAGGGAGTCGAGGAGGTAGTGCCACAAATGGGGTCCCTCGCTCCCCTGATTATGTAAGTCCCCGCTACAAGGGAAACCGACCCATCTTGGGTTATGTGTGGACTCCTCCAGCCTTAGGGGGGGGGAATCCAGTCAAGCACCTGACCCAGGCAACTTCCATCCTAACGTCCCCCAGGAGGGCAGAAATTCACCAAATCCTGGGCAGAACTTTTTCCCCAGGTATCCACCCAATTTCCAGCCCCAAAATCATCCATCCTTCTTTCCCCAATTCCCTGAGCCCAGACAACCTAATCCTGGAGAGGGGAGGCCAAGGGTAGAGGGGTACCCGAATCTTCCCAACCCAGGGTATTACCAGAGAAGGGATAGCTACCCTTCCCGGGATCAGCCCAGGGGAGAAAATAGAGCCCCATATCAGCCTGAGCGGGTTTCCCAGTTAGAGCGCCAGGTCCAAAATATGGCACGGGATCTGGGTCACATACTGAGGGCTCAACAGAACCCTCAGATGAGCATGCCACCGCACAATGCCCCAAACTCTGGACCTGGTGCTCCAGAACAATGACGGGGGCAGCACGCCGATAACCCACCGGTTCTCAGGGAGGAGGCACAAGGGGAAGGGGGGTGTAAAGCCTTGGAGGAAGCTTCCTTCCCAACTTGTAAACAGCCCCTGGAAAACCAGGAACCGGAAACAAAATCTCCTGCCCCTGAAAGCCTGCCTCCCAAGGAGCAGAGGGGGGGTAGGAGAAACAAAGGACCCAAACAGACCCACTTTGTGGAGGAGGTACAGGTCTTCCAATTTGAGAGAGAGGGATCCTTAGAAGATCCTGGGAAAAGGATCTTCTCCTTCAGAGATGGGGGAACTCCTCCCAAGGAAAAATGGGTCCCAAGGGATGCCAATTCAGACTGGGGAGATCGGGAGACTGAGCTACCGCCGCCCATCATCTCATCCCAGAACCGACAATACCAAAATCCCATGGGTCAAAGCCATCCTGATGACTGCCTCCAAAAAGGGGGGGGGCGGCCCAGAACCCAAAACCATTTCCAGTTGCCAACTTTTTCTTTCAGATTCCCCAGGCTCTCCACAGAATTCTGCCCAAATCTCTTCGCTATCAATGTCCAAAACCAGAAAATTAGCCCACCAGTTGTCCAAAAATGGGCATTATCTGTGCCCCCTTGAGGAGAAGGAGGAAAAATATTATGCCCCGGTACAAGTACAGGGGCAAGGGACAATTTCGGCTCTGGTGGACACTGGATCCCAAGCTACCCTTCTGCCCAAAAGGGCCTTTGATGAACTAAATGCAGGAAGGGGGGGGAATTACCGTATTCCTCTCACCCCTCTTCCTGGACAACTGCAGAACTTTGACGGGAAGGAAATTCCTGTCGAGGGGACTGCAGATTTGGACATCAAAATTGGGCGACACAAGGTGAAACACCCGGTCATAGTAGTGACTCCAGAGGGCACCCCTTGTTTACTAGGGAATGACCTCCTGAGAAGGTTGTCACCCCTAATAAATTGCGTTAACAAGGTCCTCTGGACCCAGACTAGCCAACCAATAAAATTAAAACAGAGTGTCAACCATGTTAGTTTAAACAGCACCTGCCACATGGTTGAACAAAAATCTGACCAAGTAGAATTTCACTTCCAGAACAACCAAATTTCAGACGTGACAGTAATAGCAGTAGGACAACAGACTGGTGATGGGGGGTCCTCTCTATTTCTGAAAATCAACCTTCCTTCCAGTTTCAGGTGGTATTCCACACTGGAAGGAAACACTCACCAATCCACAATCAGACACTCCCACTCCTATTGTCCAGAAAGAGGTGAAATCAGCTCAGAGCCCGGCTGATATTCAGCAAATTGTAGAGCAGTTGTTCATCCCTGTTCAGTTAAATGATGGGAAGGACTCTGTTCTTGCCCGAGTGTGTGTGAACAACGGTAAGAGCTTCATCAGCGAAGCCATGTTCCGGCAAATCCCAAAAGATCCAGCCAATCCCACATTCAAACTGATAGACAAATGGGAAATGGACCTGGAAGCACCCAATTAAAAACATCTCCTGCCAAGCAGGTGTATGCTCAAAATCTCCATTGGCAACAAGAGCATAGTCCATAATTGTTGGGTTGTGCGAGATGTCACTGCTGCTTTTTACTTAGGCAGTGACATTCTCAATCGCTTCGCCATTAGTTTGGACCTAATAAACTTCAAAGCTTGGTCCCGATTAGCAGATAATCCCATGGGCTTTGATGATCCAGAAAAAGCATTTAGGTCAGCTCAATTGCTACCTTATGCAGTTGAAATTCAGATTAAAGAGGAAGTCACCATCCAGAAAGGACCCGACAATTCTCCCTGGAAGTGAAAGTTAAAAGAGGACAAAAATTGAAAAACCCTGATGCTTATATACATCTAAATGCTTCTCTCCAACAGCAAGGGTTGGGGGTAAACCCAACTCCATTAGTCAACATAGAACATGACACCATTCCAATAGAGGTGGATAACAGCGACTTAAAGAGTATTACTCTAGCCGCAGGCACCATTATTGGAATGGCGGTTGATGGCCGACATTTTTCCATTGATCTAGGAAATGAACTGTTAGGACCAATCCCCAAGGACTGTTTTGACAGTGACAGTGATGACAACACAACACCAGACAGGATTTTCACCTGGCATGGGAGGAGCTTCCTGGTGTACACGTCTTGCCCTTATGGTAAGGAAGATGTGACTTGTGACTTCAGGAGGGATGAGGTGATTTTCCAGGTCCATGAGGGCTGCCTTTCCCACCTGAAGCCTCCAGTCCAAATCAGCACTCTGACCAGGGACTTCTCCACCCAGCTGGAGGAGGCCGCTGAGATAGCCAAACCAGAAGTCTTTCCAGGCTTCAGGCAGATGGTGGAAGAGAGGGTCAACCTAGCTGATGCCTGCGTGACTCTGGAACAGAAGCAAACGTTGAAACAAGTTTTCTTGGATTTCCAAGATCTCTTTGCGGTAGACTCATATGACTGTGGTCGCACCGACATCCACACGACAATTCCCATGGACCCTGGAATGACTCCAGTGTTTGTGAAGCAATATCGTTTGCCTCTCGCATCCATGGAGTCCCTTACTGAAATAATTAACAACCTTGAGTCCCGGGGAATAATACGTCCAGTACACAGCACCTTCAATAATCCGGTGCTGGGAATATTGAAGCCAAACGGCCAGTGGAGACTCTGTGTCGACCTTAGGGAGCTCAACAAACGGGTCCATACTTCCCATTGGCCTCTGCCCTACATTGACCAAGGGCTGGCCCTGATTCAGGGGTCACAGGTATTCACAGCAATAGACCTGACCAATGGATACTGGACCGTGCCTGTCAGTAGGGAGGACCTATACAAACTGGCTTTTACCTTTGGGGGCCGACAGTACACATGGACCCGGACTCCCTTCGGATACCTCAACTCCGGCAATGAATTCAACATTTTCCTACATAAGGCCATGCCCGACCTGGGTGCGAGGGGTAACCTGGCTTATGTAGATGATGTCCTCATCAAAAGTTCATTTGTGGAGGAACACATAGCAGAGATCCGTTATGTTCTGACACAGTTGAGGGCCGCCGGAGCAAAACTTTCCTTTCAGAAAGAACAGTGGTGTAGAACCCGTGTTAATTTCTTGGGGCATGAGATTACTCCTCAGGGTCTCTGTCCCCAAGAAAAGAAAGTGGAAGCACTCCACAAACTGTGGGATCCCACAACTCCGCAGGAACTATGGAGCCTTCTGGGACTGACTAATTACAGCCGAAAGTTCATTGAGGGCTACGCAGAGATCACTAGACCCCTGATTCATCTCTTGAAGGGGGGGTCAAGTGGGAATGGGGTCCAGAACAATCCGAGGCAGTAAGACAACTCAAGTGAAGCCTCTCACAAGCGCCTTGCCTAGCATACCCTGTCAGAAACAAGGAGTTCTTCCTGGAGACAGGGTTTTCTAATACGTGCTTGACGGCAGTATTATACCAAAAGCATGACAAGGTCAATAAAGTAATCTCCTATGCGAGCAAAACTTTATCCTCTGTGGAGGAAAAATTCAACGATTGTGAGAAGGCACTCCTGGCAACGGTGTGGGCATTGAAGAATTACCGCCCGTTTATCCAGGGGGAACACATCATAGTGGAGACTCCACACCAGCCTCTGCAATATCTCCAAAGTGACAGAATCTGGGCCGGAAATGTGAGTAATTCCCGAATTACTTCCTGGATTCTGTCAATGCAAGGCTTTCCTGTGGAGGTCAGATATGGCCAAAACAAGAAGAGTCCCCTCGCGCAAGGTCTGGCTGACTTGCATGACTGTGCCAGAGAAAACTGTCTCGAGGACGAAAGTCTAAAAATCAAGGACAACATGGAGGCATACCTTAATTCCCCACACAAAGTCTTTGAAGAAGATAAGTGTGAGCGAATGGCCACTGTCTATGTGGACGGATGCTCGTACCATGTTGACAACAACGAGGAGAAAGAACTGGTGGCCGGCGTAGGGAATGCATGGGTGAAGGAGTTTCCAGACCCCTCCGCTGGGTACAAAATTGGTCCCCGAAGTAGTCAGGTGGCAGAATTGATGGCTGTGCATCAAGCCATCCTCACGGCTGTCCAACATCAACTCCACGTGCACATGGTTAATTGGAAAACCAGAGGCATGTTATGTGCTAATAACAAACCCCTGAAACATGGGAAGTTAATCCAAAATATTGATGATCTGGTCACATCGAATGGGATGACCATCTACTGGAAAAAGATCAAGGGTCATTCCAAAGTTGAGGGACCAGACAAAACTGGAAATTACTTTGCTGATCAGCTGGCCAAAACCGGGGCCATCCAAGGGGATCTAATAGAGATTGTGTCCCTGTTGGGGGAAATCCAGGTCACTGCTATCACTAGGTCCCAGACAAATGCTCACAATGATCTTTCAACTGCCCAATGGAGTAAGGAGACCCCTGATGCTGATTTAATTACAGCTCAGAAGGGGATCCAATATTGGTAAGTTTTACCAACACCTTGAGGACCCTGAGAACTTTCCCCTGACGGATACCGATTACATTGGGAAAGAGGACCTAAGAGTGTTGATGAAATGTCCAAAAAGGTTCCGAATCCACGACAATTTGTTGGTAAGGCAATCCCAAGCTGGCGTTGATCAGTGGGTGGTTCCTACCTCATTCCGAAGCCTGATGTTAAGTCACGCCCATGATGTGGCCACCGCCGGTCATAGGGGGTTTCATACAACACTTGAAATCTTAAGAGAGGTTGCATACTGGCCACACATGGGCAGGACCTCGACCAATACTTGAAGGGGTGTCTTGTGTGTGCACAATTTCAGCCAGCATCCCTCACACACCGTGCGCCTCTCCAAAAGAGGGGGATGACACTGCCATAGTCAGATTTGCAAATCGACTTTGTAGGCCCTGTAATTCGCTCGTCTAGAGGAAACAAGTACATGTTGACCGTTACATGCTTGTTTACCAAGTGGGTGGAATCTCTCCCGGCCCCAAACTGCAAGGCAGAAACACCAGCTGCCCTGATGATTAACCACATCGTTTCCTGTTTTCGTCTACCTCAAAGGATTGAGTCAGACAGAGGTAGCCATTTCACCAGCGAGGTAATGACAAAGATGTGGGAGATACTGGGGGTCAAAAGGAAGTTACATATTGCTTACCGGCCAGCTTCCTCTGGGGCAGTAAAACGCTACAACCGAACCATTGTGAGCATCTTAAAAAAGTTTGTGGCAGATTCTGGTCCAAGTTGGGATATCCGATTACCTCTGGTCCTAATGGCCATCAGATCTACCCCTTCATCTGCAACATTTGAGTTGATGACCGGACGCAAGATGGTGCTTCCCCAGCATCTGCTCTACAGGACCCAAGAGCAGACACTGATAAATGCCTCCACAACTCATGAGTATGTGGAGAATTTCAGGAAACACCTTCAGCATGCTTTTGCCTATGCTCAGCGGAATCTAGAAAGATCAGCTGATAGCATGAAAACCCACTACGACCTGAAGACCACCAGGAAGGGATTTACTGTCGGGGACCGGGTCTATCTATACAATTTCCAAAGGAACCAGGCCAAACAGCGAAAATGTTTGCCTACATGGAAGGGACCGTTTGAAATTATAGACAAGATCTCCCCTGTAGCGTATAAGATCTGCATCCCCAAAGGTAGTCTGGCAGAAGGGGAAGACAAGTGGGTACATATAAATCAGCTAAAGTGTTGCCATCCCAGGCACACTCTGCAGCAACTGGAGGAGTCCTCTGCAATACCAGAGGGGACCGCTCCAGATTAATTCAGTTCCAACCCTAAAATATCCCATATATAGTCTCTAAAATATTAGGACGCTTGTAAGCCACTGTCTCTGAATTATATCTTGTTTTTCAAAATTGGAATGCTATGTCTATTAAAGTATAAAATGTATATGTCGCCCCACTATATCAATAGTGGGGGAGAAATGTCTATGAATAGGTATTGCCGCTTTCCTTTGTTGTCCTAGGAGAAAGAAAACCTGGAGACTGGCCAAGGAGGACGCCCAGGGACCGGGAGCAAAGATCCGAGGTGCCCGGGGTACCGCCCAATATTCCCATTAGGACCAGCGAGGAGGACCGATCGATCCAACTGGGTGGAGGAAAAGATGCTGAACTGTGCCATCTACAGAATTGGAAGAAGATAATGTGGACATACCAGCGCGAGGGGTCAAAACCTCCTTTGCACCTGACTTCCCCTCGACTTGAATCAAAGCGTAGTTGGGCAGTGGGTTGTGAAGGGTTTTGACCCATGCTGAATCAATAGACTGGGTAGATGTGGGGATGAGCTGCCGCCGCCCATCATTCCATCCCAGAGTCCAGGAGAACCGCGCAGTTGTGCGCATACCAAAAGTGCCAGGGGTGAAAGGTGGTGCCAAAGGAAAAATAGCAGCACCTGTCAGAGCAAAAGCGCTTTTAAATCACCTCTGTTTCTTTGAGGGCAAGCTCCAAATGTCAAGTTCAAACATTGCAAGATAGCTAATACCGGAGACCTTTGTTCAAAAATCTGTTTTACTGATGTCAAAAAGTTGCTGAAATCATGTGCACAAGACCACTCCAAAGATTCAACCTTCTTGTGGGGGGGTTCCACATAACCACTCTAATGTAAGGATGCCTATCAAAACAATAGCAAGAATCTCCTGTCAAATTCAAGACAACTCCTAAATGGATGCAGTACCGACAAATTCCACAAGGCGGCGCTAGCGGTCTAAACTCTGACAGGAGAACTGGCTGACAAAGGAACCTGAGTCAACTGGACTTCAAAGCCTGTTGGTTAATTAAAAAATCTTAGCCACCTGCTGTTCCCAGAGACCAAGAGGCTGGGAAACATTCTCACCTCAGAGATTGCCACACCAGGAGGCAGGATATCACATGGCCCTTCTGAGTGAGAAGGAGGGGTTTTCCTTCAGCTTGCTGGAGCTCACACAAAAGACTCTTTCCCTTGAATGGGCTATGTTAATTTTGAGTATTTCCTGTCAACAGCCCTCTGCCAGCAAGGAGAGACATGTGTTTCCTGACCCACCCAAGCTTCTGGAGGCGGACCCAAACACTTTGGGGAGTTGAATTGAAGGCAAATATATGTTTCATAAAAATACTGATAACTCTTTGTAACCAGATGACAGAAATGTGCAATTTGGGGATCTTTAAAATGAAAACTGTGCCCACAATTCAAGACCAAACTCCAATTTGTGTGATGTTCTGATGCAAAACCCCGCTAATTATGAATATTATAGACACTGTATTTAAGCTAGAGACCTGGAAATTTACTAGGATATTTGGAGAGGGGGGGTGTACCTTTGTATAATTTTTGATGAAAAACCAATGTTGCAAAACCCACTAAAATCGAACATAAGTTGCCATTTTTGAATGCAAGCTCCTAGAAATGCCAGAGTCGGAACAGAGATTACCTTAAGCAATGTGTAATATGTACATGTAATGTCAACCACTTGTGAACCTGGGAAATATGTATTTGGATCAGAAATAGATTTGTGTGCACATTGACCAGGGGAGTGTCATTTCTGCAGGTCATAAAAATGACATCACTCTGACACACTATCCCATTCCAAATCAGGGACCAAAGAATCTATTGACCTATCAAATTAAGAGAGGGGCAGGCTTAGTGAAGCTAGCCTCTCCACCCACTTTCTAAACACATAAAAGCAGACAGTGCAGGACAGGTAGGGAGATTCAATTCCATTTTCTGCGGGACGCTCTGCCGGGAGACTCCAGACTTCACATCCATCAATCTCCAGAGACCAGAACTTTACTTCAGAACTTAAAGCAAGGGCCTAAACCCACAAACTGAGAACTCTTCTCAACAGGCCTCAGCATCCTTAAAATCATTTGCAAACTATTCCACAGCCGGGCGAGCTGTCTGAATTCTTTGCCAAGAACTTTTGCCAGTACCCAGAAAGCAGTGTTACATCCAGAATCCACTTGATCCGGACCGGAAAGCAGAGCAGTATCCAGAACCAGAGGCCGCTGTATCCAGAGAGGCTAGACCAGCAGAGCAGAGCTGACCCAGACGCTGTGAGCAGAACCGCCCGAAGTCCAGTCCAGTTGACCAGATCCATGACGAGGCGCATTAATTTCAAAATTAGGAGTGAGTATCCGCCAGAACTGTGCAGAACCCAATCTCTTAGTTAAAATAATCTAATCCAAACTATTTTAACCTAAGTAGAACTGCCTCATAGAAATCGTGTCATCTGTCCTTCTACAGCTGCGAGCTGTCATCTGTCATTCTAAAGCGGCAAGCTGTCACCTGTCATTCTGAGTTTTACTTTAAATCCGAAAAACTACCTTTACTAAATTGTCCGTATCTTTGGAAATGTTTGTCCTAGAAACGTGGTTTAACTTTCATTTTAAAGCTTTCCAACGAACCTAGAACCGACTTGCTACTCCTTATACTTCCTCCGTAATCACGATTCACGCACTCGCAAAATTTTACCGCGATTTGGCCTGATTTCTTCACCTGTAAAAGTCAGCAGCTCCTTGCTTTCCTTGGCTAAAATCCGTTTAACCTGCTAGTTACTCATAGAGCATTGCTAAAGTGAGCCTGAACTAATATAAAGTATATCTCCCTCACCCTGAACCTTCTGCACGGAATTAAAATCAATTTTAGCATCTTTTCACTTCATTGCCACCACATTGCAAAGTAATTCGCCTGTGTTTCAAACTCATACCTGTTTTCTCTAAGCTTGCTGGGGGAACTGGAACTGTGTATTGCATTAGAAAGTGTGATTTGTTGGGATTCTTGAAGACTGTGTGCTCTCCTTTCCATCTCCTTACATTGTATAAAGGGGGGGGGAGTTGCCACAGAAAGGTGATTACATTGTCGTTGGTTGAAATCATATCAAGTTTATTTGCTGTACTGCATTTTATTCCACCTTGCATTTCCAGTAATCAAGTGTACCACTGTAACATTACCCATTGCGGATCCACATCATATGTCTAAGTGTACTATCAGATATTAGTTTGTTATAAAAGTGTGATAAACCTTTTAAATTTGCAAAACACACCTACTTCTTGGCTCAGTGGGGTCAGGGGGATTCTCAGAGAGGGGTGTTATACAAGGGTTCATCATCCAGATCATAACTTGCCATAAAAATATATGAAAAAGGGCTTCCCTTGGGCATCCCGGACAAGGCACTGACTTAGTGGGATTGCTTGATTGGAGTCACTTACAGCGTAAAAAAGATGCCGTGGCTTTGTTTCTCAATAATGCGCAGGGAAGTAGGTTGATGTCTTGAGGCTGGCAAGATATCAAAATGGAGGACAGGGGCTTGCAATAAAGGACCTCGCATGGCTAAACAAACGTTTGAGCCGTGAGCGAGGTGCAGAATGCATAAAAGTGGAAAGAACGTCTTACCCTTTCAGGTAAGGACCAGGCGAGGGCCAATCATGTCGCAGGATCAGACAAGAGTACAAGAATGGGGTTTTGCCTGTGTCAAGGTTCTTGGCCAAAAGGCCCTTCCTAAGTGTCACACCACTGTGGAAATATTATTGAGGAATTACATGGAATGTATGACGTTATTTTATGATCTCACAGTTAACCTTTGGCAAAATTGGCATACATGTGGCAATTACCACATCATTTAATAAACCCTCCATGAGCAAATGGCACATGTGCCATTTGCCCATCAGTAGCCGCAAATTGGTATTACAGGGGGTTCCAAAAAGACACTTGCATAATACCAAGTTTGTACTCGATAACTTCTCAGCTGCACATTGCAACTGTGGCATTCTCTCATTTGCATGGGCATATGCCTCAACTAGGGTTAGGGAGAATGGGCATGCAGTCATGGGCCCTATGAAAATGTGAGTCAGGTGCACTGGTTCTGACATGTGATCGTGTTGCTGGCGCCCCATTAACAAGCAGAATGTGATGAATTCTATAAGTGCCCCTGGTGTTCTGCCATATGTACTGTGCCATTCCAGAGTGCTGCAAATGCAGTCAAGATTTTATTTTTCATTAAAAGGGAACCATCCCTTAGCACTGCTGCCGGTTAAATTGATTCCAGGTGCCCTGAAATGGACACTATGGGGGTCATTCCGAGGTGGGCGGTAAGGGGTTCCCGGCACCGGTAAGGATGCTGGTGCCGGTAACCCCTTACCGCCCTATTCCGAGGTCCCCTAACGGGAGCCGCTGAAAACATCTGGTCAGACCAGATGTCCTTAGCGGGTCCCGTTAGGGGACCAGGGCGCTAATAACGGGCCCGCAGTTTGTTGGCCCGTTATTAGCTCTTTCCCCATTCCCATTAAGCCATATGGGGCTCGAATGGGAATGGGGAATGGTATTCGGCATGGGGACCTACCGGGTCCGCACAGGTCGGAATGTCCCGGTAAATCCCATTCCGCCTACCCGGACCCGGACCCAGACCCGAGTTTGGAGGCAGCCATCATGCTAATAGCACCATGGCTGCCTCCAAACTCGGAATGACACCCTATGTTACAGACTTCATATTGGTTGGCTGTGATCTGGTCATCCGCCTCTGCAAAAAGGAAAGAACCAGAAAACATGCGTATACCCCAAGACTATGGAACCTCTGCCCGTCAGCATCAGACTCACCCTCATGCTCCTACAATTCAGAAAAGAACACATGACCCACCTCTTCCAGGATTCAATGCTTCTCAATGCCTAGGCCATCACGTCTCCCCCACACCACCTGACTCGCTAGACGATGTCTGTCACTCTCCTCCCCACCACCCTGTACAGCTCTTCCCCCATGTACGCTGCTGTATCCTACCCCCTGCTGTATATCTGTTCTGTTGTTTCCTCTGAAAATAGCTATGTTATGCATCTGTACTGTTGTATACCTCTCTAAAGCACTCTGTTGCTTCTTGAAGCGAGGTCCACGCTCAATAAATACCATAATTATAATAATAATCAGTAGTATGGTGAGGTGCAAATAAGAGTAATTGCAGAAAAACTCATTATCATGGATTCCATTGCTGGGTGTATGGCATAAGCACACAGGGACAATCTATACCAGTCTCGTACTTGATTCATTTGAAAAAAACACTGAAAAGGTGACAAATGAAACCGGAAAAATGGTGGGAGGTATATAGAGAAATAGAACAAGTTACAAAAAGGAAGACGTATCCCTGCTTTGCAAGTTATTCAGTCACACTCTTCTAAGATCATAATACATATAGGGCCTCATTACGAACCAGGCGGTAAGTTACCGCCTGGGCCGTGACTTTACCACCATGGCGTAAACTACGTTTACGCCATGGTGGTTGGCGGACTTACCGCCCCATTCCGACCTTGGCGGGGCGGTAAGTCCCCAATCCCCATTTACCCTTCCCCATTCCCATTTTTGCCCCATAGGGCATAATGGGAGTGGGGAAGGCGTTAATTACGCCACCGTAAATTACGGTGGCGTAATTAACTCCATGGTCCCTTAGCGCCATGGATTTTAACACCTGCTAAAAGCAGGTGTTAAGTCCGCCATGGCGCTAAGGGACCTCGTACTCAGGCGGTAAGGGTCGGCGCTGTTAACGCCGTCGTAAAACCCTTACCGCCTGAGTCGTAATGAGGCCCATAGTGTTTGGGGTTCCGATATAGGTACACAATAACACAATTCTGTAATAGCACCACTATTGGTCTATCCATATCTGTTTTGTTTTATAAAATGGGGCATGTGATCACTGAAATAATATCAAACATGACAGCAGATGTTTTCTGCCAGAGCTGGATCAACCGATCGCCCTATTAGGAGCAACATAGTAGATTGCCCCAGGATGGCCTACACAGGACAGTTATTTGATATCAATTACTCCACAATAGTGAGCCCCACCCACAATTAGCTGGGCCATTATGGCAAAGATGAGAAGTGAACACTACTACTCCCATAATTTCCCATTAGGCAAACGTCAAAACAGCTGTTTCCAGGTGAGGCAACTACAGAATCATGACGGGGACTCCCATGAGGAGAAAAGGAAGGCCCAGACAAGCCAAAGAAAGCCAATAGAAAATCAAGGTATACCTCCCCCAACCAAGGATACCCTATTGTTTTTTCACCAGAGAGAAGGAGGAGAATTGAAACTCCCTTAAGGCCCCTGCTTTGCTAAAGAAATACCTGAAGCAGATGAGAAAGACACACCCAAAAGTATAGAGCTAGGACAATTCAGGGTGGAGAGGTGGCAAACCCGCTAATGTGTTTTTCAAGCACATAAAGGCTACATATGGCTTTATTGGCAGCTTGCTCTCAAATTGTAAAGTCACTTGTGGTATGTAGTGAGTTGCAAAAGTACAAATATATAAATACTTAAACAAGTAGAAAATGTCAAGTATTTCCTAGTAAAAGTGTCAGCGGTCATTCTATCGTAGTGATAGAAATATAAGCCCTAAACCTTGATAGCCTGTGGATGAAGGTAGAGGGAGCATGTGCGAAGGACTTTAAGATTGTTCTAGAGCAGGGGTCTTTAACCTTGATGTTTTGGCCTACAATTCCCATCAGCCCCTGCCATCATAGTCAATGGTGAAGGGTCACGGGAGTCATAGTCTAAAAACATCTGTAAAGACGCAGGTTCCAGACACCTGTTCTAGTGAGTGGAGGTGTAGTAGAGGGAAGTCTTATCTCCCATTCATGTCTGCAGTGAAAGTCAGCATCTGAAGCATCATTGGGTTGATGCCAGTTTATCCACCCACACATTGTTGCTTGTCAGATAGACTACTTTGCCAGACTATGGGGTTATTTGTATGCAATTGTCATTGAATACATTTCTGCAGAGGTGAACAGTGGAGATGATTATGTGGCTTGATGTGATTGTGTGTCATATATCACCGATGTAGATATCAGCAAATATAGCACTACCAACCAGATGTGACCAGTGCTCCCAAATAGATGTGATGAGGGTCCAAAGCTTTTAACCCTTTGAAAGACATCATACTGTGGAAAGCAATGATGTGCATTTCATTGTCTAAATCTAAAATGTTGTGTTCTCTGAACAAATTAACTTGAGGGCAGCTCTGACAACTAAAACATGCCCTTTAAGAAAATGTAAGGATACATCATTTTATATTAGCAAAGAGAGAGACAAAGACATCGCAGGACACTCGAAAAAAGCATCCGGGAAGCCATGAATGGAACTGAGCCAGTGAGAATGGACATGAAGGATTGACTGACAGAACATTGTTGATAATGGCTTGTTAGGTCCTGGTAGAGGGAGCTTTGGGCTCTTTGGCAAACCTATTAACTAATGTCATTTATTTCTGATCTACATGAACAGGTCAGTCCATTGATTTGTAAATGGGCGATGAAACGTCCTTATGTATTAAGGTATGCAGAATACTTTGACTGATACTATAAGTGAGATTGACATTTTGTAATATACTGACATGATCACTGGCTTATATATACAAACACTGTTTGCTATAGAATATTGCTGATACATTCGTATTATACATATGCTACTTACATATCATTTTTCACCCAAACCTGGTATTAAGCCAACTATATAAACCTGTTGAAACTCGCACTAGCTTTTTAGCATGTGCAACAAGACGACTACTGACTTGGTAGCTCTTTAGTCCTGTGTAGCCAGAGGCCTTTGTTTAAGCTCTATTAGCTCATAAAGCTTGTTTGATTAGTGTTTCATTTAAAATGCTTGCTAGCTTCTGATGTCAGCTGATTTGACAATGCTTCCAAGAAGTTTGCAACCATGTATGCTGTTCCATAAAGAGATGGTGATCCTTGTGAGATTGAGATATTGTGAAGGAAAGTCATGTGTTGCTACTGTTCACATGGGTCAAGAATCCAAGAACTACATTTCTAACTATAATGAGAATTTGATAGATGTTCATTTGTCATTAAGGCATTGACAAGCTAAATGTGATGTAAGCCATACCAGCTGTCATTTTGCAACAAAACATAAACAAACAACTTCCTATGTATACCTGCAGGTGAAAAGATGCATGTCTAGTCATTCAGCAAAACAAAGTTAGCTATCACACTCTTTTTTCTGACATGAAGCCAAATGCAACACAGCAAGGTTTGGTGGTTCTAGACACTGAAATTTCTAGAAGCTTATCAAGTTAAGTCTTAAATTGACAATGTTGTATACTCGGTTATTAGGTAACTATCATTACGCACTTTCTCTAGCTGGGGTGTCTTTCTATAATGACTCTATATGGTGAATATTACTACATTCCTAACTATTGATTCTTGTTACCGAGACATTTGCCTGGTTTATTACTCCGCAACATGACAAACTCACAACAAAATCTGCATATTCTGGTTTATTATCCCTCAAACTTGAAATCCTGGGGATCACACCCGATATGGTACTTCATTATTTGTCACTTTAAAACCCCATAATTTCTAAAGCTGCACCGAGTTACATGTTTTGTTGTGATCTTGCTATCATCTGAAAACACGTCTGATGCAGTAAGGTCTTGTAACCCCGATTCAATGTAGTAATCTTGTAAGAGGATTCAATTCAACACTACAGCTAAGTCAATGCCTAGTCTGGGATACTGAATGGAAAACCCTTATTGATATATCTTTATGTCCAGTTCATGCGTTCTGGATGACTACCCCTATATAACACCCCTCTCTTGGAATCCCCCTGACCCCACTGAGCCAAGAAGTAGTTCGGTTTTGCAAGTTAAAAGGTTTATTTGAGAATTTAAACAATATATATATATATATATATATATGTCACACTTTATAATAACTTAATAATTGAATATCACACTTAATCTGATATGATAAAGATTAACAACGGAGAATCTGGCACTAGCACACTTCTTTATAATCACTAAGGAGTTGACATGAAATGGATAAGGTAGCACACTGGTAAATAGGGACAGAAGAATAATGTGGTAGAGAATGCTTTATAGGGTTCAAGGAAATGCAAGGTTGACTGAATGAAATGCAGTATAGAAGATAAACTGATATAGTTTCACAAAAGACAAGGTAATCACTTCCCCTTTGTGGCAATTCCCCCCCGTATACAATGTAAGGAGATGGAAGGAAGAGCACACAGTTCAGGTATACAATCACAATGTAATACAGAGTTCCAGTTTCCCAGCAAGCTTAGAGGAGAATAGATATGAGTTTTACACAGGCTCAAAATGCTTTAAAATGTGATAGCAATATATTGGAAAATGTGCTAAAATGATTTTAATTCCCTCTGGAGGTTCAGGTTGAGGATTAGTTGGTTTAAATTAGTTCAGGCTTACTTTAGCAATGTTCTAGGAATGATTGGCAGGTTAAACGAATTTTTGGCAAATGAAAGCAAGGAAGCTGCTGTTTTCACATGTGGAGAAATTTGCAAATCGCGGCAAATTCGCGAGTGCATTTTTCGCGATTGCGGCAAAGGTATAGGGAGTAGGAATGCGGTTCTAGGTTCGTTGAAAAGCCAAGATTCCCAGCTTTCAGAGGAAAGTTACTGCAAGTCTCTAAGACAAACAGTCACGGAGATATGAGCGATATGGTAAAGGTCGTTTTTCAGATTTGAAATTTTAAAAGTTCAAAGTGACAAGTTACAGCTAGCAGCTAGAAATGACAGGTGACAGTTTTGCAAAATGACAAGGTACAACTTCTAGGAGACAGTTCTGGTTAGATTAAAATAGATTGAATTATATTATTTTAACTAAGAGATTGGTTCTGCAGAGTTCTGCTAGGTACTCACAATATATTTTAAAATAGGCCTCGCCATGGACGGTTTCTGCGCACAGCGTCGGGGTCAGCTCTACTCTGCTGGTCTGGGTCTCTGGTTCTGATCAGGTCTGTGGGTCCGGATACAGCGGTCTCCGGTTCAGCTGGTCTCTCTCTGTATACAACACTGCTCTCTGGCAAATGGCAAGAGTTCTTGCAAAGAATTCAAACAGCTCGCCTGGCTGTGATAATGGCAATGATTTGAGGCCTGCTAAAGAGGGATTTAGCTTGTAGTTGACCTCTCTGCTACAAATTCTGAAGTAAAGTCTTGGTCTCTGAAGGTGGATAGATTTGTTGGCTTTCTGGAGGTTGATGGAGGTAAAGTATGGATTTTCCCGGCAGAGAGTCCCGCAGCAGATGGAATAGCACGTCCCTATCTGTCCTGACTGTCTGCTTTTATGTGTTTTGAAAGTGGGTGTAGAGGCTAGCTTTCTAGGCCCAACCCCTTCAGAGTTCTGATAGGTTGGAGAATTCTTTGCGTTCTCACTGGAGAGCAGGATTGATTGTCAGAATGATGTCATTTAATGGCTTTCAGAAAGGACACTCCCCTGTCAAATTGCACACAATCTATATTTGATCAAAAAGACATATTTGCACAGGTACACATTTGTTTAAAATTACATGCACCCATCACATATCACAGGAGGTATACCCTGTCCAAATCTGCTCTTCCTGAGAGCTTGCATTGAGAAATGGCAACATTTTGCACTTTTTAACTGGTTTTGCAATATCGGACATTAACCCAAATTTACACACATGTGCGCAAGGAGTATGGACATTAATTGATGGAGTGTCAGATTTTTAACATGCATACATTTTAAGTAATACCCTCTTAACAGCTAGCTTGCCCCCAGATCATACCACCGGTTCTAAAAACCTCTTAAAATGTGGGCAGAAAAATCACAAGAATGATGGTATCATTTATAAAATTTTCACAAGTCCGCTCTATGAATGATCCATCTTTTTAGTGTTATGTTCTGGCCCCAAAGGGGTGTGGTTTCCCCCCAGCACAAGGTTGAATTTCTGGTTTTTCCAGTTCTGCCAAGCTCAGAGACCCTGTCCCTCCCAGCTTCTGCCAAGAGGAAGCTGTTTTACGGTCCCCCCAATAAAGCATCTGCCTGGGTCCTGGAAGGCCCATTGTTCAAGAGGAAGCCATTTATGGCCTCCCCCCAATAAACCCTCTGCCTGGGTCCTATGTTTAGTCTCTAGCAGTCCCTTGGTAATTCAATCAGAGAAGTGTCATATCCCTTTTGGTGGGAACAGCAAAAGGCAGCTAGGCCTGGGAACACAGCTGTTGTGCAAGTCTCAACTCCTGTCGGGGTCGGGGGTAGCTGGTGGGCAGAATTCAGTTCCTTAAGCCAGGCCCCAGCTAATGTCACTTTTAGTTACCTAGTTTTCTACATTCAAATAAAACTAACAATTTTTACATATGCAGCTAGAATGCTGATTCTAAGTTTAAAACTATGACATTTAAACAATTGACCTATGTGACACTCAAAGTAGGTCACTCATTTCTTTTAAACATTTAGATTTTTAGTGTCTTTCAGTCCAAATTTACTTAAACTGCTGAAATCCACAGCTCAGCCAGTCTTGTTATAAACCTTCAAGTCACTTCAGAATATAACTTTAAATTGTATCCACCTCTCAGCAAGTCTTTCTTTGGCCTGCTTTGGGTTCATTTATTCAGTTTTACACAAAAAAAAAGTCTGGTGTTGTTTTAAAACGCCGGCTTTCTGATAGTGGTGAGTACTGGTAATGCACCCATTTTTGGGATTTAAGAAAATGAATTCCGCATAATTCTAGGTTGCTTTTGGCAATCAGCATTGCCATTGCCAATGGTTTCAGGCTACTGTGTGGGTAGTCCAATGGTGGTTTTAGGCGCAAAATGGGTGGCAGCCTATTCTTCATGCACTTCCCTGGGCATTTTCTAGGAATCTCTGGCCATCATGATGTTTTCAATGCCAGTACTGCACAGTTTTTGAGGTAGGGCTCGGATGCATGGGTAAAAACATCCCACAAGCCCCCGTCTTGCGATGGCCATTCTGTTTCACTGATGGAACTCGCAAGACCTGGGATGTTTCCTCATCTTCTTTCAATAGATGGCACAGTTCAGCATCTTTTCCTCCATCCGGTACTGATCGATCGGTTCTCCTCGCCGGTCCTGATGGGAATATTGGGCGGTACACTGGGCCCCTTGCGTCTCTGCTCCCGGTCTCCGGATCGTCCTCCTTGGCCAGCCTGCAGGTTTTCCTTCTCCTAGGACGACAAAGGAAGAGCGGCAATACCTATTCATGGACATTTCTCCCCCACCATTGATATAGTGGGGTGGCATATAAATTTATAGTCAAAACATATGAACATGCACATTTCTTTTTGCATTCAAAAACCAAAACACCCACATTGAGAAACTCAGAATTTGATAGGCGATATGTAGGATATTTTAAGTTAGAACTGAATTAATATGAGAAAGCACCCTCTAGGATTCCAGAGGATTCCTCCAGTTGTTGCAGAGTGTGCCTGGGATGGCAACACTTCAACTGGTTAATGTGGACCCACTTGTCTTCCCCCTCTGCCAAACCGCCTTTGGGGATGCGGATCTTGTAGGCCACAGGGGAGATCTTGTCTATAATCTCAAAGGGTCCCTTCCATGTAGGCAAAAATTTTCGCTGTTTGGCCTGGTTCCTTTGGAAATTGTATAGATAGACCCGGTCCCCCACCTGATATTCCTTCCTGGAAGTCTTCAGGTCATAGTGGGTCTTCATGCTATCAGCTGATCTGTCTAGATTCCGCTGAGCATAAGCAAAAGCATGTTGAAGGTGTTTCCTTAAATTCTCCACATACTCATGAGTTGTGGAGGCATTTATCAGTGTCTGCTCTTGGGTCCTGTAGAGCAAATGCTGAGGAAGCACCATCTTGCGCCCAGTCATCAACTCAAATGGTGACATTTTGGTTGCAGATGAAGGGGTAGATCTGATGGCCATTAGGACCAGAGGCAATCGGATATCCCAACTTGGCCCAGAATCTGCCACAAACTACTTTAATATGCTCACAATGGTTCGGTTATATCTCTCTACTGCCCCAGAAGAAGCTGGCCGGTCAGCAATATGCAACTTCCTTTTGAACCCCAGTATCTCTCACATCTTTGTCATTACTTCACTGGTGAAGTGGCTACCTCTCTCTGACTCAATCCTTTGAGGTAGACCAAAACGGGAAAAGATGTGGTTAATCATCAGGGCAGCTGCTGTTTCTGCCTTGCAGTTTGGGGCTGGGAGACATTCCACCCACTTGGTAAACAAGCATGTCACAGTCAACATGTACTTATTCCCCCTAGCAGAGCGAATCACGGGGCCTACACAGTCGATTTGTAAATCTGACCATGGCAGTGTCATCCCCCTCTTTTGGAGAGGCGCACGGTGCGTGAGGGATGATGGCTGAAATTGTGCACACACAAGACACCCCTTCAAGTATTGGTCAAGGTCCTGCCCCATGTGTGGCCAGTATGCAACCTCTCTTAAGATTTCCAGTGTTGTGTGAAACTCCCTATGACCGGCGGTGGCCGCATCATGGGCGTGACTTAACATCAGGCTTCGGAATGAGGTAGGAACCACCCACTGATCGTGGCCAGCTTTGGATTTCCTTACCAGCAAACCGTCTTGGATTCGGAACATTTTTGGACATTTCATCAACACTCTTAGGTCCTCTTTCCCAATATAATCGATATCCGTCAGGGGAAAGTTCTCAGGGTCCTCAAGGTGTTGGTAAAACTTACCAATAATTGGATCCCCCTTCTGAGCGGTAATCAAATCAGCATCAGGGGTCTCCTTACTCCACTGCGCAATTGAAAGGTCGTTGTGAGCATTTGTCTGGGACCTAGTGAGAGCAGTGACCTGGATTTCCCCCAACAGGGACTCAATCTCAATTAGATCCCCTTGGATGGCCCCGGTTTTGGCCAGCTGATCAGCTAAGTCATTTCCAGTTTTGTCTGGTCCCTCTACTTTGGAATGACCCTTGATCTTTTTCCAATAGATGGTCATCTCATTCGAGGTGACCAGATCATCAATGTTTTGGATCAACTTCCCATGTTTCAAGGGTTTGTTGTTAGCACATAACATGCCTCTGGTTTTCCAATTAACCAGGTGCTCCACGAACCCGTTCCGTACATAATCCGAATCTGTGATTATGACCAGTTCGTGGAGTTGATGCTGGACAGCAGTGAGGATGGCCTGATGCACAGCCATCAATTCTGCCACCTGACTACTTCGGGGACCAATTTTGTATCCAGCGGAGGGTTCTGGGGACTCATTCACCCATGCATTCCCTACGCCCGCCACCAGTTCTTTCTCCCCGTCGTTGTCAACATGGTAAGACCATCCATCCACATACACAGTGGGCATTCCCTCACACTTGTCTTCTTCAAAGACTTTGTGGGGGAAATTAAGGTATGCCTCCATGCTGTCCTTTATTTTTAGACTTTCGTCCTCGAGACAGTTTTCTCTGGCACAATCATGCAAGTCAGCCAGACCTTGCGCGAGGGGACTCTTCTTGTTTTGGCCATATCTGACCTCCACAGGAAAGCCTGGCATTGACAGAATCCAGGAAGTAATTCGGGAATTACTCACATTTCCGGCCCGGATTCTGTCACTTTGGAGATATTGCAGAGGCTGGTGTGGAGTCTCCACTATAATGTGTTCCCCCTGGATAAACGGGCGGTAATTCTTCAATGCCCACACCATTGCCAGGAGTGCCTTCTCACAATCGTTGAATTTTTCCTCCACAGAGGATAAAGTTTTGCTCCCATAGGAGATTACTTTATTGACCTTGTCATGCTTTTGGTATAATACTGCCGTCAAGCACGTATTAGAGAACCCCGTCTCCAGGAAGAACTCCTTGTTTCTGACAGGGTAAACTAGGCAAGGCGCTTTTGAGAGGCTTCTTTTGAGTTGTTTTACTGCCTCGGCTTGTTCTGCACCCCATTCCCACTTGACCCCCCCTTCAGGAGATGAATCAGGGGTCTGGTGATCTCTGCATAGCCCTCAATGAACTTTCTGCTGTAATTAGTCATCCCAAGGAGGCTCCTTAGTTCCCGCAGAGTTGTGGGGTCTTTCAGTTTCTGAAGTGCTTCCACTTTCTTTTCCTAGGGACAGAGACCCTGAGGAGTAACCTCATGCCCCAATAAATTAACACGGGTTCTACACCACTGTGCTTTCTGAAAGGAAAGTTTTGCTCCGGCGGCCCTCAACTGCGTCAGAACATAACGGATCTCTGCTATGTGTTCCTCCACAGATGAACTTTTAATGAGGACATCATCTACATAAGCCAGGTTACCCCTCGCACCCAGGTCGGGCATGGCCTTATGTAGGAAAATATTGAACTCATTACCGGAGTTAAGGTATCCGAAGGGAGTCCGGGTCCATGTGTACTGCTGGCCCCCAAAGGTAAAAGCCAGTTTGTATTGGTCCTCCCTGCTGACAGGCACGGTCCAGTATCCATTGGTCAGGTCTATTGCAGTGAATACCTGTGACCCCTGAATCTGGGCCAGCCCTTGGTCAATGTAGGGAAGAGGCCATCGGGAAGTATGGACCCGTTTGTTGAGCTCCCTGAGGTCGGCGCAGAGTCTCCACTGGCCGTTTGGCTTCAATATTCCCACCACCGGATTATTGAAGGTGCTGTGGACTGGACGGATTATTCCCCGGGACTCAAGGTTCTTAATTATTTCAGTAAGGGACTCCATTGATGCGAGAGGCAAGCGATATTGCTTCACAAACACAGGAGTCATGCCAGGGTCCGTGGGGATTGTTGTTGTGTGGATGTCAGTGCGACCACAGTCATATGAGTCTACCGCAAAGAGATCTTGGAAATCCAAGAAAACTTGTTTCAACTTTTGCTTTTGTTCCAGAGTCACACAGGCATCAGCTAGGTTGACTCTCTCTTCCACCATCTGCCTGAAGCCTGGACAGACTTCTGGTTTGGCTATCTCCGCGGCCTCCTCCAGCTGGGTGGAGAAGTCCCTGGTCAGAGTGCTGATTTGGACCGGAGGCTTCAGGTGGGAAAGGCAGCCCTCATGGACCTGGAAAATCACCTCATCCCTCCTGAAGTCACAAGTCACATCTTCCTTACCATAGGGGCAGGAAGTGTACACTAGGAAGTTCCCCCCATGCCGGGAAAAATCCTGTCTGGTGTTGTATTGTCCTCACTGTCACTGTCAACGCAGTCCTTGGGGATTGGCCCTAACAGTTCATTACCTAAATCAATGGAAAAATGTCGGTCATCAACCGCCATTCCAATAATGGTGCCTGCGGCTAGAGTAATACTCTTTAAGTTGCTGTTATCCACCTCTATTAGAATGGTGTCATGTTCTATGTTGACTAATGGTGTTGGGTTTACCCCTAACCCTTGCTGTTGGAGAGAAGCGTTTAGATGTATGTAAGCATCAGGGTTTTTCAAATGTTGTCCTCTTTTAACTTTCACTTCCAGGGAGAATTGTCGGGTCCTTTCTGGGATGGTGACTTCCTCTTTAATCTGAATTTCAACTGCATAAGGTAGCAATTGAGCTGACCTAAATGCTTTTTCTGGATCATCATGAGATTATCCGCTAATCGGGACCAAGCTTTGAAGTTTATTAGGTCCAAACTAATGGCAAAGCGATTGAGAATGTCACTGCCTAAGTAAAAGGCGGCAGTGACGTCTCGAACGACCCAACAATTATGGACTATGCTCTTGTTGCCAATGGAGATTTTGAGCATACACCTGCTTGGCAGGAGATGTTTGGAATTAGGCGCTTCCAGGTCCATTTCCCATTTGTCTATCAGTTTGAATGTGGGAATGGCTGGATCTTTTGGGAGTTGGCGGAACATGGCTTCGCTGATGAAGCTCTTACCGTTGTTCACACACACTCGAGCGAGAACAGAGTCCTTCCCATCATTTAACTGAACAGGGATGAACAACTGCTCTCCAATTTGCTGAATCTCAGCCAGGCTCTGAGCTGATTTCACATCTTTCTGGACTATAGGAGTGGGAGTTTCTGATTGCGGATTAGTAAAGAATTTCAGGGTGTTTCCTTCCAGTGTGGAATACCACCTTAAACTGGAAGGAAGGTTGATTTTCAGAAATAGAGAGGACCCCCCCATCACCAGTCTGTTGTCCTACTGCTATTACTGTCACGTCTGGAATTTGGTTGTTCTGGAAGTGAAATTCTACTTGGTCAGATTTTTGTTCAACCATGTGGCAGGTGCCGTTTAAACTAACATGGTTGACACTCTGTTTTAATTTTATTGGTCGGCTAGTCTGGGTCCAGAGGACCTTGTTTACGCAATCTAGTAAGGGTGACAACCTCCTCAGGAGGTCATTCCCCAGAAAACAAGGGGTGCCCTCTGGAGTCACTACTATGACCGGGTGTTTCACCTTGTGTCGCCCGATCTTAATGTCCAAGTCTGCAGTCCCCTCAACGGGAATTTCCTTCCCGTCAAAGTTCTGCAGTTGTCCAGGAAGAGAGGTGAGAGGAATTTGGTAATTCTCTCCCCTTCCTGCATTCAGTTCGTCAAAGGCCCTTCTAGACAGAAGGGTAGCTTGAGATCCAGTGTCCACCAGTGCCAAAATTGTACCCTGCCCCTGTACTTGTATCGGGGCATAGTATCTTCCCTCCTTCTCCTCAAGGGGGCACAGATAATGCACATTTTTGGACAACTGGTGGGCTAACTTTCTGGTTTTGGACATCGCTAGCGAAGAGATTTGGGCAGAATTCTGTGGAGAGCCTTGGGAATCTGAAAGAAAAAATTGGCAACTGGAGATCAGAGCCATTGTGGGTTCCCCTGGCTCCGGTTCCGGGCCGCCCCCCCTTTTTGGAGGCAGTCACCAGGATGGGTTTGAACCAGGGGATTTTCTTGCTGCTGGTTCTGGGATGAGATGGTGGGCGGCGGTAGCTCAGTCTCCACATCTCCCCAGTCTGGATTTGCATCCCTAGGGACGCATTTGTCTTTGGGAGGAGTTCCCCCCTCTCTGAAGGAGAAGATCCTTTTCCCAGGATCTTCTGAGGATCCCTCTCCCTCAAATTGGAAGATCTGTACCTCCTCCTCAAACTGAGTCTGTTTGGGTCTTTTGTTTCTCCTACCCCCCCTCTGCTCCTTAGGAGGCAGACTTTCAGGGGCAAGAGATTTTGTTTCCGGTTCCTGGGTTTCCAGGGGCTGTTTACAAGTTGGGAAGGAAGCTTCCTCCAAGGCTTTACACCCCCCTTCCCCTTGTGCCTCCTCCCTGGGAACCGGTGTGTTATCGGGGTGCTGCCCCCGTCATTGCTCTGGAACACCAGGCCCAGAGTTTGGTGCATTCTGTGCCGGCATGCCCATCTGAGGGTTCTGCTGCGCCCTCAGTATGTGACCCAGATCCCGTGCCATATTTTGGACCTGGCGCTCTAACTGGGAAACCCGCTCAGGCTGGTACGGGGCTCTATTTTCTTCCCTGGGCTGATCCAGGGAAGGGTAGCTATCCCTTCTCTGGTAGTACCCCTGGTTGGGAAGATTTTGGTACCCCTCCATCCTTGGCCTCCCCTCTCCCGGATTAGGTTGTCTGGGCTCAGGGAATTGGGGAAAGAAGGATGGATGATTTTGGGGCTGGAAATTGGGTGGATACCTGGGGAAAAAGTTCTGCCCAGGATTTGGAGAGTTTCTGCCCTCCTGGGGGAAGTTAGGAGAGAAGTTCCCCGGGTCAGGTGCTTGGCTGGATCCCCCCCCTTGGGCTGGAGGAGTCCACACATAACCCAGGATGGGTCGATTTCCCTTGTAACGGGGACTTACATAGTCAGGAGAGCGAGGGACCCCATTTGTGGGACTACCTCTTTCACTCCCTGTCTGTGACTGGCCCGAGGACCTTCTGGGCCTAGCATTATTAGGTACAGGTAGGTTTTTAGGCCCCCCCATCTCCAAATCTAAAATGGGGGTGACCTTTACCTCTGCCACCTTGGCAACAGCAGGGGTGTTGTTGGCTTTGGGGTTTTTGGGCGCATTATTTCTATTTTCTATTGGCTTCTGCACCTCATAGATCCGGGTCGCCTGTTCAATGACCCAGTCTAACGATCTTTTCTCGTGAAAATCCCTCACGAGCTGGGTCATTATGTATTTGGGCAAGGCATGGAAAAACGTATTAATAAATACTCTGCTATCAGTGCGCACCCTTCTTGTGGTCTGTGCAAAAGCACGCTTTAACTCCTGCACAAACTCTTGTGGGGCCTGATCCTCCCCACATTGTAAATTGTAGGCTGCCTTGTGAGCCTCTTGAGGATTTCTATGAGTAGAAAAATGTTTTAAGATGGCCGCCTTATAGGTGGACCATCTTAAATGATTTTGGTCCTCCAGCCCCGCAAAGAAACTGGAGTATTCCGGGGAGAAGGTCCACTTTACATATTGAATACAGCTTTGGCTGTCCTTCAAATGGAAAGTCTCCATCATTTGCTCAAACAACTCTAAGGGCTCCCAAACAGAATACTTGGCGTTCTTATGATAAGGCGTGCTGACGCTCCTGATTGCCTTAATCTGCTTTAAGGGGTCCTTAAGCAAGGCCCTTTTTGTCTTATTGGCCCTTTTGGTCCGGGTAACCCTGGTCCATTCAACTTCTGACTCAGAGGCACTGCTCCCAGAGGTTCCCGTCTGTTCTTCCAGGTTTTCCCGGATTCTGCGAGCCTGGGAATGGCTGGCAGAATGTGGGGACCTGGTCTCCTGTGTCCTGTACTGCTCAGAGGAGTCTTCAGATCCCTCCTTGCTGCCGGGATTTGATGGGTACCCCCCCACTGACCTAACTGGGCAGAGGTTTTCAGGATGCCCCTAATGGGCCTACTCTCCTGGGGTTCCCCATTAAATTGCACTGTGCTTGGGTGCCCATACCCGGATGCCCGCCCCTCCATTCCTGGGTGGTACTGGCCTATGAGCCCCATGCTTCTGGCTGGATAGTAATCTGCCATCCCTGTGGCCCTGTGCTCATGTGCGCCAGGGGACATGGGGGTGGCAGAGTCCAGGGACTGAGAGAGATAAAGGCCTCTGGTACTAGGGCTCCTGGGGTTATGCTCAGGAGTTTCTCTTTCCCAGCGAACCTCATCTCTATCCGCCCCTGCTCCCTGTTGCAATGCAAGAGCCTGCGCCTTCAGTTCCTCAGTTAAGGCCTTACTAGACTCTATCAGTCTCTCCTGCATCGCTACCTGTTGTTGGAGTCTATCATTGTGCTGGCAGAGAGCCTCATTCTCTCTCTGTGCCTCCTGATTGGTCCTGGAGCACTGGGCCAGTCTTTGCTGCAGGAGGGTTACCTCCTGAGCTGTGTCCCTATTGGCCTGCTCCTTTCTTGCCAGAGCATCCTCCACCCTCCTGGTGTGTTCTAACAAGTTCTGGTGTTCTTTTTGGAGGTCACCCAGCCCCTGGAGGGCCAAGTGATTTTCTTCTGTTTTTCTTTTTAAATGGCAGACTTCCTGGCCTAAGGCGTCTTTTTCCTGACTAAGAGCCTGTATTTGTGCCGCCAGATCGTCCCTCTGCCTTTGAAAGGCACCAGCTTTCTGGCGTTCTTCATCAAACTCTGCCTGGGTATCCAGGTCTTTCAAAATCAGCTTGTTGCTCTCTGCCTTCACTCTATCTAGATGACTTTGCAGGGTGGCTACCTGCTCCGTGCATGCCCTGTTAAAGTCTAATTGTTGCTCCAGCTTTTTCTGGCTCTGCAGTAAGGAGTCCAAACTAGCTTGGTGCTCCTTCTGCAGGGCCAGAAGTCTAGTATCCTGGTCAGCCTTTTCTTGTTGCAGTATATCCATGTCCTCTTTTATTTTAATGATATACTGCCTACTATCATTTTCTGACTCCTGGCTCCTCTGCAGCCTCTGCTCAGAAGAGTCCAGATCAGATTGGGCCTTCTGTAATGCCAGCAGTTGCCTACTCGCCAGATCTTGGCCTTCAGCACATTTTTCCTGCATGGCTCCCATATGTAAATATAAATATGCCGCTACCCTGGCAATCTTGTTGTGCTCATCCTTGGCCTTAGAGGACATATATAGTTCACTCAGGGCCACATGTAAGGGACCCTGGTCTCTCCATGTATCTGACCCTGTTTAGATCTGGGGTGCGATTGCTTGCAACCAGACCGTCTGGTCCTGATGAGTCCACTCACCTCTCACAAATAGCTTATGTAAGAAGTGCTCTCTGGCTATTTTCATATCTACCAAGGTCGTCATTCTGGAATTTGAGTTCCTTCCTGACTTACAGAAGTTTGTATTTTATTTTTGCAAAACAGACCTTTTCCTTAGAGCGTTCCTTTGAGGAGTGCTTTACAGCGTAACACAGCGTGGTGATCCGACCGGATATGTGTATCTGGTCAGCTGGCACACTGTATTAATCTGCACAAGTGATAGATCTAATCCGGAATCCCCAGCTACGAGCCCCCAATTTGTAAGAGGATTCAATTCAACACTACAGCTAAGTCAATGCCTAGTCTGGGATACTGAATGGAAACCCTTATTGATATATCTTTATGTGCAGTTCATGCGTTCTGGATGACTACCCCTATATAACACCCCTCTCTTGGAATCACCCTGACCCCACTGAGCCAAGAAGTAGTTCTGTTTTGCAAGTTAAAAGGTTTATTTGAGAATTTAAACAATATATAAATATATCACACTTTATAATAACTTAATAATTGAATATCACACTTAATCTGATATGATAAAGATTAACAACGGAGAATCTGGCACTAGCACACTTCTTTATAATCACTAAGGAGTTGACATGAAATGGATAAGGTAGCAAACTGGTAAATAGGGACAGAAGAATAATGTGGTAGAGAATGCTTTATAGGGTTCAAGAAAATGCAAGGTTGAATGAATGAAATGCAGTATAGAAGATAAACTGATATGGTTTCACAAAAGACAAGGTAATCACTTTCCCTTTGTGGCAATTCCCCCCCCCCCTATACAATGTAAGGAGATGGAAGGAAGAGCACACAGTTCAGGTATACAATCACAATGTAATACAGAGTTCCAGTTTCCCAGCAAGCTTAGAGGAGAATAGATATGAGTTTTACACAGGCTCAAAATGCTTTAAAATGTGATAGCAATATATTGGAAAATGTGCTAAAATGATTTTAATTCCCTCTGGAGGTTCAGGTTGAGGATTAGTTGGTTTAAATTAGTTCAGGCTTACTTTAGCAATTTTCTAGGAATGATTGGCAGGTTAAACGAATTTTTGGCAAATGAAAGCAAGGAAGCTGCTGTTTTCACATGTGGAGAAATTTGCAAATCGCGGCAAATTCGCGAGTGCATTTTTCGCGATTGCGGCAAAGGTATAGGGAGTAGGAATGCGGTTCTAGGTTCGTTGAAAAGCCAAGATTCCCAGCTTTCAGAGGAAAGTTACTGCAAGTCTCTAAGACAAACAGTCACGGAGATATGAGCGATATGGTAAAGGTCGTTTTTCAGATTTGAAATTTTAAAAGTTCAAAGTGACAAGTTACAGCTAGCAGCTAGAAATGACAGGTGACAGTTTTGCAAAATGACAAGGTACAACTTCTAGGAGACAGTTCTGGTTAGATTAAAATAGATTGAATTATATTATTTTAACTAAGAGATTGGTTCTGCAGAGTTCTGCTAGGTACTCACAATATATTTTAAAATAGGCCTCGCCATGGACGGTTTCTGCGCACAGCGTCGGGGTCAGCTCTACTCTGCTGGTCTGGGTCTCTGGTTCTGATCAGGTCTGTGGGTCCGGATACAGCGGTCTCCGGTTCAGCTGGTCTCTCTCTGTATACAACACTGCTCTCTGGCAAATGGCAAGAGTTCTTGCAAAGAATTCAAACAGCTCACCTGGCTGTGATAATTGCAATGATTTGAGGCCTGCTAAAGAGGGATTTAGCTTGTAGTTGACCTCTCTGCTACAAATTCTGAAGTAAAGTCTTGGTCTCTGAAGGTGGATAGATTGAAGTCTCTATGTTGGCTCTCTGGAGGTTGATGGAGGTAAAGTATGGATTTTCCCGGCAGAGCGTCCCGCAGCAGATGGAATAGCATGTCCCTATCTGTCCTGACTGTCTGCTTTTATGTGTTTTGAAAGTGGCTGGAGAGGCTAGCTTTCTAGGCCCAACCTCTTCAGAGTTCTGATAGGTTGGAGAATTCTTTGCGTTCTCACTGGAGAGCAGGATTGTGTGTCAGAATAATGTCATTTAATGGCTTTCAGAAAGGACACTCCCCTGTCAAATTGCACACAATCTATATTTGATCAAAAAGACATATTTGCACAGGTACACATTTGTTTAAAATTACATGCACCCATCACATATCACAGGAGGTATATATACCCTGTCCACATCTGCTCTTCCTGAGAGCTTGCATTGATAAATGGCAACATTTTGCACTTTTTAACTGGTTTTGCAATATCAGACATTAACCCAAATTTACACACATGTGCGCAAGGAGTACGGACATTAATTGATGAAGTGTCAGATTTTTAACATGCATACATTTTAAGTAATACCCTCTTAACTGCTAGCTTGCCCCCAGATCATACCACCGGTTCTAAAAACCTCTTAAAATGTGGGCAGAAAAATCACAAGAATTATGGTATCATTTATAAAATTTTCACAAGTCTGCTCTATGAATGATCCATCTTTTTAGAGTTATGTTCTGGCCCCAAAGGGGTGTCGTTTCCCCCCAGCACAAGGTTGAATTTCTGGTTTTTCCAGTTCTGCCAAGCTCAGAGACCCTGCCCCTCCCAGCTTCTGCCAAGAGGAAGCTGTTTTACGGTCCCCCCAATAAAGCATCTGCCTGGGTCCTGGAAGGCCCATTGTTCAAGAGGAAGCCATTTATGGCCTCCCCCCAATAAACCCTCTGCCTGGGTCCTATGTTTAGTCTCTAGCAGTCCCTTGGTAATTCAATCAGAGAAGTGTCATATCCCTTTTGGTGGGAACAGCAAAAGGCAGCTAGGCCTGGGAACACAGCTGTTGTGCAAGTCTCAACTCCTGTCGGGGGTAGCTGGTGGGCAGAATTCAGTTCCTTAAGCCAGGCCCCAGCTAATGTCACTTTTAGTTACCTAGATTTCTACATTCAAATAAAACTAACAATTTTTACATATGCAGCTAGAATGCTGATTCTAAGTTTAAAACTATGACATTTAAACAATTGCAACCTATGTGACACTCAAAGTAGGTCACTCATTTCTTTTAAACATTTAGATTTTTAGTGTCTTTCAGTCCAAATTTACTTAAACTGCTGAAATCCACAGCTCAGCCAGTCTTGTTATAAACCTTCAAGTCACTTCAGAATATAACTTTACATTGTATCCACCTCTCAGCAAGTCTTTCTTTGGCCTGCTTTGGGTTCATTTATTCAGTTTTACACACAAAAAAAAAAAGTCTGGTGTTGTTTTAAAACGCCGTCTTTCTGATAGTGCTGAGTACTGGTAATGCACCCATTTTTGGGATTTAAGAAAATGAATTCCCCACAATTCTAGGTTGCTTTTGGCAATCAGCATTGCCATTCCCAATGGTTTCAGGCTACTGTGTGGGTAGTCCAATGGTGGTTTTAGGCAGTGCCCTTCTGTGCCCATAACATCGGCAAAATGGGTGGCAGCCTATTCTTCATGCACTTCCCTGGGCATTTTCTGGGAATCTCTGGCCATCATGATGTTTTCAATGCCAGTACTGCACAGTTTTTGAGGTAGGGCTCGGATGCATGGGTAAAAACATCCCACAATCTGCTTGCATTAAGAAGACATTTGATGTATGAGGCCTATCTGCTCTGCCAGGTCAGGATTCATGGTCTATTCGGGAATTTAGCTATTACACCTTGCTATTAGTGACTGTCCATGCATTCATCAATTCCAGGATGGCAATCCAGCTAAACCTTAAATGATAGGACCGCGGAATCCTGAACTTGGAACATGTTTCTTTTTGTCTTGTCTTTCATATACTTTGCCTGTTATACTTACATACACAGCTGTGCCCATTAATCTCTTTTAGATACTATCAATCCTAAAACACCATGGTCACCTTCTTTCACCACTCTCTTTCACCCGAGCTTGCTCTTGTAAAAGTGACACCATGTTGGAAAATGTGATTGAAATCATTAGTACTGCGGTAGTTGCAGATATCTCAGACATAGAATTATTTCCTGAATTGTCTAAGAACCATTTAGCCAAATCATAGATGCTGGTATTTTAACCAGTTATAGCTAGACATCTTTTATTTCCCCTGGACAATAACAGGTTTTGTTTTTTGCATAACTAAAACCTGTTAGACAAAAGCAAAGTGCTGTATCCAAAGATATAGGAATTTGACTCTGCCTTCCCTGACAATTAATATGATGCTTTTCCAGGCCAAGTAAAATTGGAGATGGTGTGTATTGGGTCAGAACTACTCTACAATCTACACACACATGGTGGGAGCTATAGACTCAACCACTGCAGGCTTTCTGGATGCTCACAACCAGCAGATAGCCCACTTCTAATCAAACAAAGACAGTGGTCAATTTCAAGATGCTGCTTAAATGGCAGACATTGCAGACAAAATATTCCAGAGCAAAATTGATTGACAGTGGTTAATATTCATTATACAGTTGCAGCCGCTTATTTGATTTCAAGAACGAGCACTAGTGGCTGGTTACTTTGGGCGGATGGGGTGCACCCCCTCAGAGTAGAGAGACAGAAGTGGGCACGGCATGCACTATCCACAGTCAGACTCTGATTATGGTAGTTGGTGCACTGGCAACAATGTTAAATGAAAATAAATAATAATAATTAGCTGGAGGAAAGTCACCTAAGCATAGGGCACCGGCATGTCACTCCGTGGCAGGGGCGCATCCCATGCCACACAAGTTGTCTCATGGTATTGCCGTAGAGCCCTTGGGCTGCACAGATAGTATAAATGAATCCTGCTTTGGATGACTTGCAGGTCGCCAGAGGTTTTTCCACGCCGTGGGTATTGTTATATGCGCAAACAGAGCAATGCCTTAGTAGCAGGCAATAGCTACATTTTACTGGCTGTTTTACAGCCAGTGAAATTTAGCCAAAGGCAGTGCGGCCCATGTGCACTGTGGCAGATGTGTAGCAACCGAGAAGGTCATAAGGTACTACGAACAAAAGTTATGGTCACGTGCTCATCACTAAACACAGCTACGGAGCAGGAGCATGTTGCAGCTGGGTCAGAGGCAGAGCCAACAGCTTGTTACTGTCATCACAAGTAAGTCTCTGAGTTGCCCCACTCCCTAAATAAACAGGAGCTACATGCTGACTGCTGGCTACCGCTTTTACCTTTGGGCCTAAAGGAACTTTTTTCATCCGCAATTCACTCCTTCTGTGAAACAGGCAAGTGGCCTGCTTGTGTATTGCTCAAGAGGAGAGTATTAGTAGAGGGGTCAGAAGTAGCATAGCTGCACTGTAAAGAATAATTGCAGCAATGGGGTTGGGATAAATACAGCTGCTTTACCTTTGTCCACAATAAAGTAATTCACGAGTCACTGACTGGAGTCCCAGTCTCCATATGTCCCACTCCCTAAACAGAGGAGCCCAAACTATCTGAAATGCTGCTGTTTTTCTTGTTGCTTAAAAAGGGTGGTTTTTCAGTTTCCCATATAACCTTTGACATGGCCCATGGGCACCGCTTGGATCCATATATAAACATCACTGCTCCCATCCCCCCCATTCCCTCGTGAAGTCCCTTGCAGGTTCCATTTTTATTGAAGAGGCCATTTGGATCAACCAGCAAGCTGTGTGTTGTAATGTAATTGCACGAGGGCCTGGGCCTGGCCATGAGCTGAAGGCAGGAGGGGTTGAAGTGGAGGTCGAAGGTGATGAGGGAGATGGATCGGGGGTGGTTGGGCATTTGAAGGAAAGCAGCAGGTAGTGTGCAGGCTCTCTTGATCGACTGTTCCCTTAGTACTTGCAACAAGGGTCGACAAGGATGGGAGTGAGAGAAACAAGATGATGAGATGTGGGTAGCATTGGTGCAGGAAGATAGATATGGGGTAATAGAAAGGGATGAGTGGCATGAATGTTTAAAAGAGGACAAAGAACTGAACAAAGTTAGTGTATATATATATATTTTACTAGGAAGAGAGTGGCAGAAAAAAGGCCCCACAGGGTGCAGCACATAGACGGCAAATTTGGTGGTTGTGGATGGGCTGCGGCTGAGAGCTGGAGTGGGAACCTGCCAGATTACCGACTAGGGAATAGAACTAAGAGAAGAATGGGTTTGCTCTCACACTGCGCACAAAATTGAAATAGCAAGCACAATTGCTGGTTATATTAGTCGGTTTTAATCAACACCGTTGCAGCCTGACACGTGTTTCGAGCTTCCTGCTCTTCTACTGAGGCTGCTTAAACATAATTGTAAAGGATAATTGTTAAAGTAGAACCATGTATCAAATCAAAAATCAATAGTAAAAACACACACATTACCCCGGGCCCAAGACAGACAGGGCAGTTAGGGTATACCAAACAAAAAACAAAAACCACAGTACAATATAGGTGGAAAAGGTGGAAAAGGATATCGTATTGGGAAAGAAAGATATAAAGTAACAATTATTAAGTGTGATGGATGGATATACTTTCTACATACTTTCTCCTTCATTCATGGCAACTCCATTACAGCAACAAACTTGGTTACTCCAACCTCCACGCCCAGGTTTTCATAAATGTGGGGGTTGCTCCATGTGTTCCCATGCACTAGAGACCACGTCTATTGATTTCAGACACTTAGGCACACACAACCAACTCCTTTATAAACTGTAACTCCAAATTACTATTTATTGTATTAAATGTGTTTGTGGTCTCTATTATATTGGCAGCACCATTCGCCTGTTGAAAATTCGAATCAGGGAACACCTTTATTCCATTGCACAACCAGATTCCAAATACCCCTTAGCCATGCATTGGCAACAAGTCCACCAAATAGACAACAAATCAATGATATAATTGTCTGGGATCATGAAGGTCTCCCTCCCACAACGTGGAGGAAACCTGGTACTGAAACTCAGGCAATTAGAAGCCCGATTGATTTGCCAGTACCGTACTGTAGACTTTGGTCTAAACACAGACCATGAACTATCTGTCTTTCTGTGATCATATGGAGTTCAGAGTTCAGAGTTACACTACAGGTGTTTCTCAAGGGTTTTTCTCATATGTCATTACCAATTGGTGTACTTATCTAAACACATAATTGTTACAATGGTGATCACCCAACTAGTACATGCGTTTCCATAGTACCTATTATGCCTTTTCCTTTTACTTCCGAAATGTGTCTGCCATATATTAACAGATTTCAGATCACTATCCAGTTATATGGCTATGCTCTTGAATGCCTTACATGCCCCTGAGTTCCTCTATTATATCCCACCTGCCTAGGTAATTAAATCATATCTCCTCTTAGCAGACAATGCTCCATGACCTCACTTTTCTAGCCTTATACGCGCAACGCACGTACTTTACAAATTAGCTAATTATTTGTATTAACAGTCCGCATATATCACGCAAACTTTACAAGTTAGCTAATTTTTATTATTATTTTATTAACTGTGCGCATATAATTTCCATCCAATTCCCCCCTGGCCGATTGGAATTTTTTAAAATTTTTGCATGTATTTTATATCTGCAATTCTAATTTCTCTCTTCACATATCTTGGGTTTTTACCCACTCATTGTAATTCAACAACATTAGTTTAACATGGCGGCCGTTTTCCCTGGACTGTGAATCTGCCCGCACGCGGCCCTCCTCTTTTGCCGCCTCTCTCCGTCTGAGTTACCTCCGGACACAGAGGTTCATGCGGTTGGCTCCAGTTCCCTCGATAGGCAGCGCTGGTGTGTCACTCTTTGATACTTTGCAGATGAACCCTGCCTTCAAGCAGGGGCTTACGCTCAGTCCGTGTCAGTGTAGACGACCGCTGGAGATAGCCTACATAATTGGCTAATTGACTTTTCCTCTTTGTTTTCCTTTTCTCCACGGAATTTTCACCTTCTGAATTTTGATCACGCTCCAGCCACCTAATAATTTACCAATACGCCCTTCGTGCAACCGCAAGTTATTGGTATGTCTTTTCAACCAATATATTTGCCTGATGTGCTAATTTTGCCTTTTGGCTCTCTAAATTGGCTCCCCCTTTCTGTTTTATAGGGAGCCCATGGTTCAATTACTATTTCATTTTGTTTCAACCTCTGGTAAGCTGGTCAATTTTCCTACACTTACAACAATTCTTCACACTTACGTAATCCCGTACAACCAATGGTTGACTTTACTCTAC
Organism: Ambystoma mexicanum; assembly: GCF_040938575.1. NCBI lineage: Eukaryota > Metazoa > Chordata > Amphibia > Caudata > Ambystomatidae > Ambystoma > Ambystoma mexicanum. The sequence continues at coordinate 1,101,870,444 of NC_090928.1, forward strand.
TCTAATTGCGCAATCATTTTCTTTAGCACACAACTTACAGACAAGCCAAGACTAAGGAAAAATCATGTAAATTTGGTCTTACCCATGTACTTTTGGTTGATCACCATTGCATCCATCACACTTGATAATTGTTACTTTTTATCTTTCTTTCCCAATGTGATATCCTTTTCCACCGAATGGCGCATTCTATTGTAAATATGTCTTTTGTATTATGTTGAACTCAAAATGTGCATTCGGCTTATCTGACTTACATCATATATTCTATATTGTACTGTGGTTTTTGTTTTTTGTTTGGTATACCCTAACTGCCCTGTCTGTCTTGGGTCCGGGGTAATGTGTGTGTGTTTACTATTGATTTTTGATTTGATACATGGTTCTACTTTAACAATTATCCTTTACAATTATGTTTAAGCAGCCTCAGTAGAAGAGCAGGAAGCTCGAAACCCATGTCAGGCTGCAACAGTGTTAATTAAAACCGACTAATGTAACCAGCAATTCTGCTTGCTATTTCAACTGTGTGCGCAGTGTGAGAGCAAACCCATTCTTCTCTTATATATATTTTACTAGATCTCAACCAATGCACTATACTTGGGGGTGAAAGAAAGTAAAAAAGGATGACTTACACCATGAACCGTAGAGACTGGTAGAATGTTTGTATATATACACAAACTGCTAAGCACTTGTTTGTACATGAACAAGCAGCAAGACAGTTGCGAAACGCGATGCACCGTGCTTTTATAACTGTTGGCTGATATCCAATAAATTGGATATTGTAAGGATTCCATGCTACATTTGTCTTGGTTTTGACCGAAGGAAGGATTTTTACTGGCATTCTTTGAACTGCTTGTGAGTGCTATCCTCTTTGGGATGGATGGAATCACTTTCCCTTTTTTTCAAATATATATATATATATCTCATAAAAAAACTTCTCTGACTTGCAAGCGACGTGCTCGGCCGTTGGTTTAATTGCTGATTAACATGCAATCCATGGGTGCCTGCCTTTGTGCGCGGTCAGCCGCGTTCATATCGAAAAGAAAAGAAAAGTGAAAGCTGGTTACAGCTTTCCAGGCGGCGCTCTCCTCATAAGTAAAAATAAACCAGATGCAAAGAAAGGATTTCCATCAAATGTCCTTTATTTTGCTAAACACGGTGGACAAGCATCTCAGGAGAGAACAAACAATTACACGTTTCACCCTTACGGGCTTCGTCAGATTGTAAACATAAAAGACAGGCTTCTCTTTTAAACATTTTACCGATGTCATTGTCCCTCTTCCCTTTTGCATTACCAATGTACCTAAGGCCAATCCCCGTTTACACGGGTGCCATGTTGGAAGTGTTTTTTGTCAACGATGTTGTTCCTTTGTTTGCACATTACAGTTACATCAAAATGATGGTCATGTTTTATTAGTAGTACTAAAGTGCTTGGTGCTTAAATAAAGTGCATAATGCATAGTACTCACAAGTTAATCACAGTTCCACAACATTTGTTTGCACTGAATTCTATTTAAATATAACTAGTTGAGCGTTTTCCCCATATGGGGATCTTATTAATGTTATTAGGATACGTGATGCTTTGATAAAGTGCCTGGTGCTTGTAATTTAACAACAATCGCGCGATAATTTCTACATTTGACTCCATTTGGGTTCATTAGTGATTCATTTTTGCCATTTGTAGATATTCATAAGGTGCATAATGCTTACATAAATCGAACGCGTTATTGTTTAGAACCATCTAAATAAAGTGCATCGTGCTTGTAAAGTCAGTGACATATGATTCATGTATTTCATAATGCATTGTATTCCCATATAAAAAATATCACTGAAAAACACTATGGATTTAGCCCGTCCTTAAAAATATCAAATAAAACATGCAATATATTTGGTCAATCTCATTAGGCAACTTTTTGATTATTTGGGGATTGAAGGATGGGCGATTGCCAAATTTGTGTAAATCCATAACTATTTAATCTCCAAGCAACAAACAAAGGAAGTGACGAAAGGGCAATTTAAGAGTGGACTAGTCAATGTTAAAATCGAAACCTGTGATTACTTTATACTTTACAATATGTTTAGAAAGTTCCTTCCATGTTAAAAAAGTGATTAAAAAATATGTGGTAAGAAAATGTTAAAAAAGTATCAAATTCAAGAAAAAAGATGTTATAGTTCCATGTTTACAAGCATGGGATAATGTTTAAGTTACAGCAACTTATTCCCAAAATGATCTAGGTTGCCACAAAAGTGTAGAGTTCCTCATCTTTGTTGTGGCCTCCCGAGTTCTTAGTGTGATAATCAATGATGTATTTGCATTCCGTTTGTCTCAATTTTCGTTCCCGATAACCACCTCTAGGGTGTGGGGAAATCTTGTCTATTCCGAAGTATTTTAAGGAAGATATGTCCCCATTGTGTTTTTCTTCAAAATGCTTTGCGAGGGGGTAAGATCGATCTTTATTCTTAATGGCTCAGAGGTGTTGCAGCACACAAAGTCTCACTTCCAGCTTTGTGCTTCCAATGTACCAAAGATTACAGTCACACGTAATTGCGTAAATAACATAACTTATTGAGCAAGTAATGTGTTTGGTGATGGTTACTTTCATTTGAGTACGTGGATGCACATAATGTTTAAGAGATACCCCATATTTGCAGGCCTTGAATTGTGTACATTTATAAAATCCGACTTGATTACTCGCCAGCCATTGAGTTGTAGATAGTTTGGGGGTTACGAAGAGACTTGGTGATAACTCCGATTGCAATGATTTTGCTTTTCTGAATGTCACACTGGCATTCGGCTGAATGCATTTTTTAATATCCGGATCCCTCTGTAATACAGACGAATGTTTGGTGAGCATTTTCTGAATTCCTTTAGCTCCGTTGTCATAGGTTGTAATGAACCGTATATTTTCAGATTTCGTTTCATGTGATTTCAGTTTGCTTTCTTCTTTATTTTTTTCTTAGAATTTCTTCCCGAGTTTGTTTGTCACATTGATTAAATGCACTGTTAATTGTACACTTCTTGTAGCCTCTTGCCGCAAAATTGGCTGCTGTTATGATTGCATTTTCTTCAAATGTTTTATTCTCACTGCAATTTATTTTCATTCTCAAAAATATGACTCAGTGAGAAAGGGAATAGAAAGTCAAAAGAAAAATCCAATTCCGGCTATTTCGGATATAAATTCAGAAACTGAGACAAGTGCAGGCTCATCAACAGATACCTCAAACTCAAGCAGTACTAATGAACCTCTTCCCAAATTGATTTTTTTAGAGGAAAAGAAACTCCTACATCAAGTAGGGAAAAATACACAAGGCAGGAACCAGCCAAGGTACACAAGAGGAAGAACAGACGGGGAAACAGAGGACAAGGCAAAACCAAAAAAGAGAGGACAGTCAGGAACCCGGCCGATGTGCTCTGGCAAGACCAAAAAACGATGCTATGCCTGTCCGTACTGGCTGTAGAACATCTGCGCACATGCGCACCACACCCATAAGTCCTACGAACATTGCGCCTGTACGTAACTGTCCGTTTCACTTGTGTCGCACTTTTAATTTGTTTGAGGACCCGAACACTGTTCTGAAAACACCTGCACGCATGTGCACAACCATTCCTGTGCATTTGGTGTCCTTCGTACACCTGTTCCCTTCGCGGACCTGTTCAGTACTCTGTAGAGGGGAGAATCTTCGAAGTGCTTTCGAGACTGCGGTCAAGGAGCACCAGAAGGTCTGCTATCTACCTTAATAGAGCCCACCCTACATCTTCCTCTATCCACATGCCCTTTCTTATCCCTGTGGTTGGTGCCCCTTCCTAACCCTCCTTTCCCCTCCTCTCCTAGTGTGTCGTGTGTAAAAAAAACAAAAAAAAACATAAAACAACAAAAATAGCAAAAAAGGCTCTTTTCAAAGCCGCCTTTTACAGTTGAAAAATAGAAGTGGCAAATAAACGGAGCAGAGCCCTATGCATTTTTTAGAAGTGCGTGGACAATTTGCGGCCATCTACAGTTTTGGGGTGCTGCACTATCATAACCAATTCACTTTTCTCTGGGAGGAAGTGGTGGCTCTGAAAAGAGCCTTTTCGTGGTGTTTTTTTGTGTTTAAAAAACTTGAAATGGTCAACACCTACTGCAAAATGGAAGGCTGTAATTCCAAAAAAGGTTTCAATGCATTTTGTACATTTCTCAGAGAAATACAATTGCCAGCAGTGAAAAGACGACATGCCAACATCTCTTAGAAAGGCACAAACAGCCTTATTGACATTGTGCCTCGCTTTCTCCATTTGTGGACCAAATGAAGAAGAACGCAGCCACATTTGTCTGTGTACAATACGAGAACATATTTCTTGGTAATTTGGAAACATGTCCATAACCTTCCCAAATCCTTCTTTCATTGCAAATTGCAATGAAATTCCAGACACATGTCCTAAACTGTTCCTTCCACAATGAATTCTAACTATGTCTGGATGATGCTCTGTCTCCAAACTAGCAAAGAGAGGTACCCAGTCAAGCCACTTAATTCCACGCACTCCATGCCAGTGGACTTCCACATGAGGGAATCCAAGATCTGCAGCTACTCCATAGCGTTCTGCATTCACCTCCAACCAATGTATCCATCAGTCTCCCAAAATCCATATAATCTCTTTTCTGAAACACACAGCCATAGCTATCTTTTATTTTCTCAGGGAAAATACTTTCTGACAAACTCTCTCCTTACACAACACACCTAATAAACTTTGCTGACCAATCCCCTCCTCTGCTCATTCTCATTTGCATGTCTCTCCACCCCAAAATCCCCATATATAATATGCGCTGTCCGTGGAATACTGCCATGTCTGCGGACATATCGAAAATGTGAGCGTGGTGAATGTAAATTTAAATAGTGTGCCCCATTTCCCCTTTGAGGTGGGCTCTGAAAAAAGCCATTTTTTGTGTTTTTTTTGCAGATGCCTGACAGACATGTGTTATTTTGTATTTTTCTTCTTACTTTACTCCTAAAATCTTCACATAACTTTCTCCAAAGCAACCCTTACATTCCAAAACAGAACAACATTTCCCATAAAAGATAAGTAAATGCCATCTTCTTTAAAATAAACAGCATTGCTGGAATCAATATTCTCATTATTAAAGAAGAACATACCAGCTCTACCCATGAAAGCACACATGCCTCGGTTGATTGCACACCTGGCAATGTTTTGCTGAGGACAAAAAACATAACTATTGTCCGATATTGCCCTAGGTACTAATCCAGAAAAAAATACTTTGGCATTTGGAAGAATGTTCATTACTGCTTGAATCAAATGTTCCAAATCTGCCAACAAATTAGGGGCACTGATAGCCCAAATGGAAAGCACCATAGTGCAAAACTACCACATGGGGACTGTTCATCCTGCCCATATCTTCTCAAACAATTCCCTGTGCATTGCAATCAGGCATAGTGCTCCACAAGACCTCCTCTCCTTTAACCACATGCCTGCATTGAGCATACTGCTGTAAACCATGCACAAACATATATCTAAGCACCAACACCCCGACTTTCTCCACATCTGCCATCTCCACTACACACATTCTCTTTCAATACAAATCTACAACCTCAACATCTGATTGGCTGATCCCTACAGTCCCCTTTCAATGCTGATTTTGCTGGAAAACCCTGGATGTGGCACGCCCTGTCCACGGATAGCCACGGTGTCCGCGGACCGTGTAACTCTTGGTCAGCACTTCTACCCTTTCAACTTCACTCTCTCTGCCATTCCCTCATTGGATACAGCTAAGCAGTCACACAACCACCCACCAATCCCATCCAAGACCTCTACATCTGGCTCCATCATCAGAGTTCAGCACTTAAAATGTACTATTGATCATTCTGAGTACAAGTCTCATATCATTGGAAAGCACCTACTTCAAAAACTACTGTACACGTCTCCAAGATTTTTACTTGCAGCTGCATGCATATACACATGCATGAATACAAACTAAAGGTATGCATATTTTCTGCACAGTACATGTGCAACTCTTTTTACACACACAGCTATCTAAAAAATGGTAATATTAAAAGATGGGAGAAATAACAGTATATTTGTAGAAAAACACTTAGTAGTGTATTATAAAATTGCACGCAGCCAGGAAAAGGTCATGCATCTTCATACACTCACATAGATAGACATTATCATTGAAAAGCTCCCAGCTGAAATAACATCACTGCCTGTAAATCACATCCTTCTGCTTTATTACCCATACCTTCACAAATGCATACATTCCATGCTTTTCTATACAGTTTGTACCATTTACCTTATAGAAATTGGAAAATAAGTATATCATTATTTCTTCTATCTCCTAACATTTAATAACACATCCTTAAGAAACCAAGTGAGTTTCATACACTTAGGGCCTCATAACGAGGCTTGCGCTCCCGTAATGAAGGGTGCCGGTACGGGACCAGCACTGTTCATTACGGGATGCCTGATTATGAGGACCCCTAGCGGGACCTGGAACAAACGTCTGGTAAAACCAGACATCCTTTCCGGGTCCCGCGAGGGGACCAAGGAGCTAATAACGGGCTTGTTACTAACGGGCCCGTTATTAGCTCTATCCCCATTCACATTGAGCCCTATGGGGGCTCAAATGGGAATGGGGAAATGTTTTGCGTATGAGGAATTACCGGGTCCTCCAATGATGGAATGACCCGGTAATTCCTCATTCACAGAACCCGGTAATGGAACTCGGTATGGAGGCTGCCTCCATACTCATAATGAGGCCCTTAGTATTCTACTCATTTGCACAGCATGTTGAACTAACATATTGTAAGTAAAATAAAAAGCCTGCACATAGTCAAAGGAAACTGCAATCACACACTATGTTCAGTTATCAAACAAGAATACCACTACAAAAACATAAAATTCAACGTCTAAATTAACATCAGTGCTATAAACACACAAAATTACTAACTTCTTTCTTTTACAATTGCAGTGAAGACAACTCTCCTGAAAAGCACAGCATCCGAAATACAAACAACAACTCAGAGAAAACTGCTCATGCCAAACAAAAAAAGTAAGTACAATACTACCATAATATTCTAACTGTTACGCAAACACACTGTGGGGTTGATTCATGGAATTTGTGTGCCGAAAAAGCTGAGATTTGAGCATCATTCTGCCCACAAATCCCCAGTTGTTAAACAGGGATTAGAAGGCAGAATGGCGCACAAATTCCTGTTTTTCTGCGCACAAATGACATAACTCAGCCCCTAGAATGTTAGTATTACAGAACAAAGAACTGTTTTAATTCTATACTATTAGATTTAGTATCATTGCTTCTCCTCACCAGTAGCTTACTTTGAACTGTCATCTGAACCCCAGTATAGTAACACACAAATACAAGAATAGCCTTCCCAAATAGTTGTACCTGCCCAATGCACAATCACACACCACCACATACATCCTTACCATCATACTCAGACACTCATGCACACAGCACACATACATTGCAGAACAGCCCAACCCATACATTCTTTTTTTAACAGACCCCAAAGAATGCCTACCAAGAAGCAAGTCCATAGAAAGCAACGCAGAAGTAGAGCAAATGAAAATAAAAGTGTCCAAAATAAGCATCCATCTCTAGCAGAATTTGTAAAAAAACTTCAATCAAAAGATCTAATAGAGTCATTAAGCAAAATAAAACAAGCTTCCAATACAAAAACTTTCCCTCCTCTTTCAAAATGTAAAATAAAACAGAAAGTGATTATCAAGAATTCAACTGCCACTACGGCTAATGCTGCTACTATAAATCTAGATGTAGTGGCAAGTAACCATACCAAAAAAAGTATTTTAGAAAAAATGTTCCGCCACAGAGTCCTTCAAAATCTTATAAAAACAGGAGAGAAATCATGCACAACACTTTAAACCTACCGTAGAAAATTAATCTTAGAAGCTTTGATAGACAGTGCAATCTTTCTCAAAAGGAAGTTATTTATTTTAGTGTTAAACAGAATGAAACCACTAACAAAACTAACTACTAAATTACACAACAGACTTCTCAATAAACGGAATGTCAACAAAAACAACTTCTTAAATATCTGTGGAGGTGAATGGAGTCACACCACGAGCATATTTCAATGAAGAAGCATACAAACAAAAGCAAACAAACATAACTGCCATACATAGCAGAGGGCGAGGGTATGAAAAACGTAATAATACCATAATGCAACAAGAAATGCTGCTTACAAAAATGTTCCCAGAAACTCAGTATCACCTCTCCATTCGACTGAACCAGAGCGTCCAGTATACAAATGGCCGTGCACGTCAATGTGTAACATTGCCAAAAAATCTTTCAAATCTTTACGCCAGTTCCTCAATCAGTATGTGAAAGGCAAAGACAAAATCAAAATGAAACTACTACAAAATATGGATACCTGTCCAGTGCGCAAACACACAGGACTACAAGGACATTCATTAGCCTGCCTTTCAGGACCTATTTGCAAAAGAACCTTCCATTATATCAAAATGATATCAACACATCATTAAACTATAAGAAACCTAGTCTGTAAACTGTACTATGCTAAATGTCCTGCCAATTTAAATAACAATTTTCTACATGGTACAGCCGATGACCTACTTGAAGAAATAGAGCATATCCAGAGAAAATATTTTGGAAGTGAAAGCCACTTACAAAATACAATAGCTTTACAAGAGACTAGCAACAATTGAACAGATGGCAACCTTCTACTACACACATACAAAAAAGAAATACTAAAATTTAAAAGTACATCCACTAAAGTACCAAACCATGTGTGTGTATGTTGCCGCAGAACCTTTTATAAAATTAATACAAAAACTGTAGACATAACATACAAAATAGAAGAAAATGAAGATTCCAAATGGTTTGATTTAGCACTCTACCTTATAGCAGAAAACAAATATGAAATAACTGACCCCTTAATACGTTGCAATTACTGCACTACAAAACTTGACAACAAGCAAACTCCTTCACTTGCTATCACAAATAACTTGGAATTATTCCCACTACCAAAACCCCTGCAACAACTCAATTTATATGAGAGCATCATAGTTCAAACAGTGCACCCATTTCAAGCAATAATACACCTTCAACCAAAAACAGGAAAATGATCTCTCTCTGAATTAGTGAAAGGCATTCGTGGCAAAGTAGTTTATTTACGATTAGATCTGAAAGAAAATGTGCACACTCTTGGAGTGCAAGGTCCAATAGAACAATCTTTAATTGTCTTAGTAAATGGTGTACCTACAAAAGATTTTAAAAAATTGGCAACAACTTGTAGACTTACATAAAGTTAGACAAGCCTTTGAATATCTAAAAGACAATAATGAACACTACAAAGAAATGAATATTGAAGTAAACTTGGGGGAAACCACTGAATTAATTCAAGAGTCACCAGCAACTGGTCAATTTGAACTTCTAGATCCTGCTACAGTATCCAATATTTTAGACCATTATACAATTCATCCATTACACTCTAATGACACCATAGCTGATGCACTAGAAACATACCAAATGCGACAAACCAAAGCATCACCAATCAGCATATGGGAAAAAAGTATAGAAGGATGTGCTTTTCCTCTACTCTTTCCTACTGGGAAAGGAGGAAGGTACGATGATAGACCCATTCAGATAACAGCATCAGAATACCGCTCATTACGAATGTATTCTGAAGATCCCAGATTTAGACAAAATGTGCTAAAGTCATTGAGGTTGGTAAAGGATGGTTTCGTGTGGAAAATGGTTATAGATGGAGCTGGGAAAGAATTGTAAAAGTGCAACACAAGTCTCTCACAAGAGAAGCAGAAGATGATCAAGAGCATAAAGGGTGGTTGTTTGAGGACTGTGTGGAGAGTAGTAGTGGTGAAGTGAATGGAGGGTGTGGAAAGGAGGATGTAAGGGTAGATACGCAAAGGGAGAGAAGATAAACAGGATCAGGAAGAACAGAGTGGAGTGGAAAGATGAGGAGATGATAGTACACCAAGAGGTAGTGTCAGACAAATGAGTAAAAGGCCTTTGTATAAAAATGATACTGTGTTAAATTAGCATTGGAAGGGGATAAAAAAAAGAAAAACACACAACAGAAGCATTTGCATTTCCTGTTGCAATTTAAAATTGTATTGTGTTCTGCTAAATGTTCAGTGGTTATGAATATTGTATTGATTTTTGTCACATGTACATTGTTTAAATTGTACTACTTTGATGCATTGCCAAAGTTCAGTTGTTCATAGAGTTTGGTTAGGATGTGTAGTAATACATGTATGGGAGGGGGTTGTGCTGTAATGTATGTGCACGAGGGCCTAGCCATCAGCTGGAGGCACGAGGAGTTGAAGTGGAGGCTGAGGTGGTGAGGGAGATGGAACACAGGGCAGTTGGGTATTTCAAGGAAAGCAGCTAGTAGTGTCCAGGCTCACTCGCCCTCTCCCTTTGCACTTTAATGAAGAGATCATAATACATACCTTTCACTCAAGTCACCTTGTGCCGAGTATACATTGCAACACTGCTGTCTTCTGACCTTCTGCATAAGGTCACCAGATCATTAGTTATTGCGACTGTCCCCTGACTGGATGGTAGTGAGAAAACATGTTGTAGTCTGTATCAATGTCATCACCACTTGCAGCTGTAGATAGAAAGCCTAGGACACAGAGATCTAGAAGGTGTTTATCTGCAGGTCTTCCAATTCCAGGTTTAACCAAACTTCTCAAAGTATGTAATTAACATTGGCATTAAAAAAGGTCCCTTTTCTTTTTGCAATTGCAATAGGATGGAACTCTCCTTCATGAGACTTGGCCATCAAAAATCTGATGCCAAAGGAATGATGGACCTTCTCCCTTCTTGATGTCGTTATCGTCGAGCTTCACATCGAGAAATCACCCAGCATCAAGGCGTCTCTTGATGGTGAACAGTTTTCAAGTAAGGCACTTGACATGGTGCTCGCAGTTATGGCAGTGACGGCGGAGGTGCTCAGAGTCAACCAGGGGTGTTCAAATCTTCCAACCAGCACACTTTAAAATTGCATAACGAAAGTACCAGGAGTTAGTCAATAGCTTGCACTGCTTGTACGATTAGCATGTTATACCCATCTGGTGATGGTCAATGAGATCAAGACATGCATGGGGCAACTTGTGGTCTTGTGCTGAAGGGATCTGACCTCGCGGTTTTGACTGCACAGCCCCATTTGCATTGGGAATACGCATATTTGACCCTTTCTGTTATGGCTCAACAGGCTGACAAACAATGCAGGATTGCAATAAAGCAATGCCAGTGCACAGTCCTCAAATTGCTTGCCAGCTAGGTTTGCACTTTAAATACTCTTATACAGGCAGATATATAATGCCATTGTACTAACGGGATCACAGACTTTATCAGAATCACTCTTCTCTTGTTACAGGTGTTAATGCAGGACAATCCTATGTTTTTTTGCTTTTTTGATGGATGGTTTCCCTTTACAGAAGAGATTAAGGGCCTGGTTCATGGATAATTTTGCGCGGTAAATAGGGACTTTGTAGGCCATTTGGCACGCAAAATCCATTCCATCGATTCATGGAATTGACTTTGCAGGACTTTCCGGAACTTGCAGGGACTTCGTGCAGGTTTGGCATGCCTCGCAGAGCAGTTGAACGCCTTGCGCAAGACTCCACGCAGAGTGTGGGTCGTGACTGCGCCGAGATTTAAATAGGGGGCAAAGTATGCATATTCCCCATTCTTCAATGAGGAAGAACAAGGCATTATGTGGCCGTGTCGAGGGACGGCCTGCGTTCAGCATATCGCATGCCCAGCACTACGCAAACCCAGGCGTATTCATTGATCTGGCCATGCAACACCACGTCGGGGAAATCAGCATGCAAATCTCTCGATCACCCGGCCATGTTAAAGCAGGTACAAGGCTCCAATCGCATAGGAATAACTGTGCAGAGGTATGGTTTGAATAGGAATTTAGGTGTGTGTGCACGTAGTTGAGGTGCCAATTGGAGTAAGGGGTGCTCGTATGCAGATGTAGCAGGATGCTGCCTTGGTTTACAATCGTCCACACAAAAATTACCGGGGACTGCCTACAGTTATGAAAAATGGTATGCATGTTGACGGGGTGCTGTAAATAGTTATAGGGCACCCCATGCAGTGTCGCCGGGGTGCTGCCTTGGTTGGTTGGGTTTGCACACAGTATTGTTGTGGTGCATTACTTTGTCGACAGAGAGCGGGCATATGTTTGTATAAGTGGCTGGATTTGCTTTGCATGGGGACGTCTCATGGGCATCCGCCCGTTACTTGCCCATAGGGTTACATTGTGGTCTAAATTTTATGAACACGCAGAGCGCGGTTATAAAACTGTGTGCATAGAGACGTGCAAAGTTGTTCTCGGCACGGGGACATTGTGGGATCAATGCACACTTTTCCATGAATCAGGCTCTTGATGCATTTTACATCTTCCTCAGAACATGCCCATTTGACTGGGATAGGCACTTTTGACATATAAGGCACTTCCTCTCCATTCTGAAAGTCAGGAAGACATCAAGTGCACAGAGCATGGTCTTGGTCCCTGGAACGCTCCCTACCACGATAATCGCACTCATTTTTTAATTTTTTATTTTGTGATTTCGTTTTTTTAAATACGTTTCACAAATATTTGTCTAAGCAAACAAATGTAGTACATCTAATAAAACCAGTATACAAATAAAACGATATAGATGAGTACGTAAAAGAATAGAATAGAAAAAAGGAAAAAGTGTACCCTGCTCGTCATTACAATGCAATTTGTAAAAAAGAAAAGGATTAGTTTCCTACGTGAGAAAGAAAAAAAGATACATAATTTACAATAAACAAAATTATATTTTTACTCATAATTACAATCCTAAAAGTTTTTTTCTAAAAAAGGACCATAATTAAGCAATACGCCCTGAGCAGGGGGGGGGGCACTACGACTTTAGGTAATTCCCTGGAGCCCATAGTTACCGCGAGCCCCAGGGCATTACCTGAAGTAGTAATGCCCCTGCTGCGAGGGGCATATTACTATTAGTACCCCTGGCCCGTAAGACTGGGGTACTAAGAGCCTTTTTTTACTTTTGTACTGTTCCGAAACGCTCCGGCGAAGTCCGTTTTCCCTTTCCATGGCATCATTGAAAATGAATGTCAAAAAGTAAACAAACAGAATTGCTGCAATGGAAAGGGAGAAGGGACTACCAGCAGTCCCTTCTCCCTTTGCATGGTGGGCATTAAATAAATAGGGAAAAATGTAAACAAAAAAATGGCCACCATGGAAAGGAGCGAAAGGACTGCGTTTAGTCCCTTCTTTCTTCCTTTCCATGATGGCGTGTCACGAATCGGGAGTGGACACGCTGGGAACAGAAGTGTTCTCAGCGCGTCTGCTCCTGAAATGGACAAAGTGGGGATGGGAGGGCAGGGAGGGAATTCTTTGGATTGGGGAGAGGGGAATAAGGGGGAGGAAGGTGGGAACCAACACTTACCTCGATCCCCGCTGGGTGAAGATGGCAGCCTCTGGCTGTGTGGTGGCTCGGAGCGTGGATTACCCCGTTCTAAGCCTCCTCATTGGCTGAGTGACTGCCACACCCCCCAGCGGGGACAGAAAGGAAGGAACGCTGTGGGGAGAGGGATTCCCGGACAGGTAACGCCCCGGTGAAGGCCAATGAGATTGCATGTTACAATCTCATTGTGCCTCGCTGGGTACTAATTTGCAGTAGACTGAAGTGTATTTCACAGCGAGTCCACTAAGGTCTGGATTCACTGCCATGACTTATATACAGACATATTTTGCTTGCAGTCAGTGGCTAGTAGACATCTCCAAAAGGCTTATCCTCCAATGTCTGCCAATCGATGTACATAGGCCCTCAGCCATTTCTCATGCAAGTTTCCTACCCCAGCACAGCCTGTCATCATGTGAATCAAACCTATAAAAAGTTATGACCAGTAGTTGACATTAGGGGGAAAAGAAAACTGATACAGCTGATGTGCAAAACAAGAAAAACTACCTTAAAAAAAGCTCATGGGAAACATTATATATGTGAAAACCAGTTTCATATCTTTGGAAATAGTGGACATGCTGCAGAAAAGCAGAGGACAATGTTCAAGGAACCACAGCTCACAGAGCATAAAAAATGCTGATGTTAATCAGCAGAGCAATGCATTCCGGGAGCTGGCAGCACCCTCTCCCTTAAAGTGACACGTTTGAATGTCTTTGTATGCTGCCCATCAGTTTCCTTGTTTGTCACGTTCTACATTCACTGCATCGTAGAACATTTTCATTTTAAAAAAATGAATACTTTTTTCCCCTAGGAATATTTGGCAAAAAAACAGTAAGGCATATGAGCATCGTTGGCATCATTACAAGTTTAGTGGCATGAGTGAACATGGCGGCAAAATGCCGGTATTGCCTTTACTGCCACTTTGCCTTCACTTTACTGCACCACTGCATTGTAGAGGTCATGTGAAGGGTTTACTTCCGGCAAAAGGCACGTCATCTCCAAAATCATTAGAACTATGAAAGAATTATCGCTCAAATAAAATCGCTTTGCTGAAATTCCCATGGGTTCCTTTGAACTCCAAAAATTGTGTTTAGCACTGCCATTTCCACACTTTTAATTCCGTGGTAAATCCAGTTGACAGCATGGCAGAAATGATATATGATTTTGGCCCTAGGAATTCACCACAAACTCGTAATGAGACCGCATGTGCTATTTCACCTACTCTTTGGTGTCCGGCACAGGGATAGAGATGTTCATTGTTTATACTTAAGTTATAAACCCCAAAAGGGGGAGGGCATAATTGGGCAAGGAACAGGCCAATTAGAAGCATGAGCAAAGCGAGAGCTCTAACGTTAGCCCCGGGGCATTTCCTGCCCCAGTAATGCCCTTGCCTGGAGGGGTTTATTGCTATTAGTATCCCGGCACGTTGTACTGGGATACTAATAGTTTATTTATTTATTTGTTTTTCCAGCTGAAAAACAGTGTGTTTGCCATTTATCAACTTGAAAAAAAAACTGCAAAACGAGATTGTCACCATGGATCAGGGAGAAAGGAAACTACACATAGTCCCTTCTTCCTTCCCTTGGTGGACATTGCCGCGATGAAGCTGCGCTGGAAACAGAGTGTTCCCGTCACCGGCGAGGGACGAAGGAGCACAAGGTAAGTGGGGATAGGGGGCAGGTGGGGGATGTGGAAATTGGGTTTTGAGGTGGGGGAAAGGACTGGGAAGTGGCACATGGGTGCACTTACCTCCGTACCGACAGGGAAGATGGCATCCTTTGGCTTCCGAGGAGGCTGATAGCAAGGGTTTTACCGTGTAGAAAAACTCCCATCCCAAGCCTCCTGTTTGGCTACGAGGCCATCCCCCCATCAGCCATGTACTAATTAATAGTGTCTGATCCACTATGGAGAACCTTAGTTCCTTTGGCCCTGCCTAGGAAGGATCATACAGTACCGACAACCGATGATCACCAAGACTCAAAGTTCTGAGGTTCATTACATGAACAGATGACCGCTAAGACTCATAGTTATTGGTTTCATTACCAAGATCAGATGACCACCAAGGCTGAAACATCTACGGTTCATTACCTAGAACGGATGATAACCAAGATTCAAAGTTCTGATGTTCTTTACATGGACAGATGACCACCAGGACTGATAGTTCATGGGTTCTAGGGTTCATGAACTAGAACAGATGATCATCAAGGCTCAAAGTTCGAGGGTTCATTACCTAGAACGAATGATAACCAAGACTCAAAGTTTTGAGGTTCATTACATGAACAGATGACCAAGATTCAACGCTCTGGGGTTCACTACCTAGAATAGATGACCACCAAGAGATAATGTTGTGCCAATCATTGCCTAAAAGGGATGACCACAAAGTTCTGGCGTTCGTTGACCTCTGTACTGAATGCTTTCTTGAGTTCACATTAGCTAGTGCCAAAGACTACCTTGATACTCGATTGCTCCCCGTCTTAACGGTTGAAGGTGCTTTGCATGCTCGAATTCTGAACATTAGTGGTTGGTCAAGGAAGAAGAAAGGGGGACGAGGCAGAATCAAGGCATCACAGACAAACACGTGATCAGCATAAAACTACTGTGTTCATTTGGAATTCTTCGGTTAACGTTGTCTTTTACTATGTTATCACCTGGGCATGCTTCCACGTTGCGTAGGAGGTGTTACAACCCGAAACATCTGTTTCTCATTCATCGTTCCCACGAAGCGATGGAAGAGTTAGAAGAGGAGGTAAGTGCCAAGTATGTGCCCCAGATCCTGCAACAAAAAGGGGCCTCTCTTCTTTAAGTACCAGCTGCGAGTGCGTGCATTGAGTTAATTAATATATCATATGTTATTTGTAACGTGCTTAATACCAAAGGTTTCTAAGCGGGGACTTGGGGATCAAAACTGTGTTGCTCCGTGTGGTCTTGCTTCCAAGGCAAGCACGTTGCCCCTGAGCTATCCTCCCGAGACAATTTTCATTCATATAACGCTTCCACGAAAAACACGAAAGCCTGTGCAACATCGCCCACTCTGCAGTCTGCCCCACAGAAACCGTGTGATTCCCTCCAGGACCCTGTACAGGGTCTTCAATATATGCTGCTGCACAGGTCCAGGGCGTGCTGACTTACAAGCAGCGTCATGTAATGGGCTCCACCCCCATGCACTCATGCTGCCCAGTGCATCTTAGAAGCAAAGTGACCCAAACACTTCCGATCAGGAACTGAAATGCATTGTGGTATTTAAGAATTACAGCATGTGGCATAACAACAAACCTGCCTGGCTCTCCCCCCTCACTCTGCGCTCTCTGCAGGGTACACCTCTGCAGATGTTCTGAACTCCGCCTCCCATGTTTCCTCCTCAGCGGCTAGAGCTGTTGGGCTCTGTAGTCCGAAACATCTGGAGAGCCAAAAGTTGGAAACCCCTGATATTACTACGCATCTGTCTTTCTAGAACACACAGGAAGGTTGCTGCTCACAAGCTAAGTTAGAGTCTCTGAAATGACAAGCAGTGACGAGTGGCCATCCCGACTGTCGCTTTTCACGGATGGGCCGCTGCGGCAGTGATTAGCAGCTGTAATGTGCAGGTCTAATAACAAGGAGGCGAACACGTTGGCCTTATCAGAGCCATAGGCTGCCCTGTTCTTTTACTTCCATGAATGACATTTTTTTGTCTTTCACAGACCGGCTCAGTCAATCAAATCCTCCAAGAAGCGAGGCTGAGGCATACAACGAGCCCTCCACAGTATCCGGCCCTGCTAGACGAGGCGAGATAAGTGCAAGCAAAAGGAAAATGGACCACTTGCGCATGAGATAAAAGAACCATTACATTTGAATGCTTGCCTTGGATGAAAAATAGAATCAAACAGAACATTAGCTTGCTCTTTCTCCCTGGAGAAGGGTAAATTGGCCTCCAAAGTGAAAAGTATATTTTAACAATTTAGATTCCTCCACATAATTTATTGATTTTCTGGCTTTAGTTCTAGTAGAATAATGGGGTATTAATGAATAAAGCGACTTCTGTGTAGCTGAACTGGAAAATGAATCTGTGCTCTATATTAAGTTCAACCATTTAATTGGTTTGAGATATTTGGTGTGACTTCTGAAAGTTTGGAAATGTTTCATTTGCTGATATTCCATACCAGCTGTATATTTGTAACTTTTTTTTTCTAGTGTTCGAACAGTCAAACTAAATACTTAACGCGAATGTGGAACCGACGATACATTCATTGGGTGCTTAGGACTGACGTAAAAATCACAATGTAATTTACGGTTACATGTGATTTTAACGAATCACAAAACAACGAATTAATTGTAATGAACAAAACATCTCTTCCAAAAACATGTTTGGTTGTTTTTGGGGGTTCCCCCACACCAAGCTCCCCTTTTTTATAAATGCATACTTTTCCCCCACCACAAAAACTGCAATTTCCTTTCCCAAATCCATGGGCCTCATTACAAGTTTGCCGGTACAGTAACAATGGTACCGGTAAGGTTGCCAGTACTGTTGTTACCGTACCGGCAAAGTACGAGGTCTGCTCGTGGGTGCCTTTTCGCCCGACCTGGCGTGCGGACCGGCACCAGCGAGCAGACCCTGTCAGATGCACCGGCACCATTGTGCCTTACGGGGCTTGAATGGGAATGGGGAGCATTTTTTACCGTTGCCCAGTAATGGGCAATTCCTAGGTCCGGCGGGGCCGTAATGACCCCGCCGGGTGCCCATTCCCGGGTGCAGGAAAAATAAAATACGCCAGAAAAATAAAATACTCCGGTGGCATCCGTGGCGGTTATACCGGCACGGCTACTGCCGAAGTCGTACTGAGGCCCCCTGTATATATGTTTTGTTATATTGTTTTAGGCATTTTGTGGTCGTTGAAAAGATCATGTGTTGTTTTTAATTCGGCAAAATCACTGTATACTGTAAATTGTGCCTCATATATGAGTCCTAAATGTAATTTAATTGCTCTTTGTATAGCACTTGCTCCTTCCTCTGAAGTGGCTTCATGCCGCTGAAAGCTTAAGTGGGTGCAAGGCACGTCATTGCCTGTGTGCATTGGTGAAATGTGTGATGGCTGATGTGGGGCAGGTGGGAATGTCCTGGGTTCCCTCTAGGGCCCCATCAAGGGCACAGTCAGGTCCCTTTTCTAGTTCATGTTGGTTTGGGGACTGGCAATGGCTATTGGGGAGGTTTGCCCCATGGGTAATTCTGGCTCTCACTTCCGAGTGTGTGGTGCGTTGAGCTTCACATTAGGTAGATGCGAGTGTAACAAGAAAGGTTATCAGGTGAGGGAAAGGAGGGAGCTCTGATTGTCCCCAGGTGGGAATTATGCAATAGGAGAACCTAGCAAAGTATCACCCTGGAATGTGTCCTGTATGGGGATTATCAGGTGTTTTGACAGGATTCTAGGCATGCAGATATTTTTCATTCTTATCATTACTTGTGCGCATTACCTTCCGTGTCTCTCTTCCTTGCCCCAGTACTTACATTACTCAATGAAAGTAACCCACCATCCTGATAGCCTGACCCAATTAAAAAAAATAATGTGTCCTAGGCCCCACCCCTTGTACCAGTCTAGTCTGTATAGGAGGCAGAGCTTCACACAAAATCCTGTTTCTTTGCTGTCCTTCCGGATAACTATCTGGGTGGCAGAGGAGAACATAACATGCAAAACCCCTGCCCCATCCCCCACTTGGGCTTGTGTGGAAGGTAGAGTTGAGGGGGGAGAAAGCCCCCTGGGCAATAGAGAACCCCCACAGCTCCCTTGCTGGGTCGGGTTTGTTGGGGCTCAAGGCCCTCCGTCTGAGGACTGCACTCTGTAAGAGTTAAGCGGATCCCCCATCCCTCTGCCCCCGGTGTCTTATGCGTCTCACCTGGCCAGCGTGGGCCTGGCGGTGTAGCACCCGCTCAGGCTCAGAATGTCTGGTTTTGGGTCTGAGGAGCGAGGGGTGGAACAACTGCCAGTGGGCATCTTGCAGACAGTCGTCTAGTGTTTTTGATAATAAGAAACTGGAGGGAAAGGCTTCATAGTCTCTTAGTGTGGATATTGGTCTGGGCACTAGGCCCCGGTTGCAGCAATGGTAGCTTGAAGAGAGGTAGGAAAGAGACACATTCCGACTGTGAAGACACCTACAGCACAGTGGACAGACTGCTGGCACTGCCGGCAAACCCTAATCCCCCTTATTCAGGTGGTGTTTATGGTATTGTCTCGAGGATGGGGCTGGTATGGAGGCTCCACTGACATTTCTCCTTGCCCTCCTTGCCCTAATTCCTGTGTTGTTCTACCTGAATTTCTTTACAACAGTCCCAGCCTGATCTGGACAACATGAGGAAGCTGGAGTAGGTTCTCTTTGGTGCACCATGCTTGATGAATGGGGTTCCTTACAATGGTGAAAGGCTGAACTTTTCTGCTGGTGCTGTAAGGACTGCATGGCCTTGTGAATTAACATTTTCACTGGCTAGTATAGTAACCTGCAAACACCAGCAGCTGAAAGTAGCAGGAGAATTAAGACATCTCCCAGGCACCTCGAACAGATAGTACTAAATTCAGTTGTGGGGTAACCAAGCCTGTTTTTTGTTCAATGTTTCCTTCTTATGCACGTATCTACTGTGATTGTTTATAAAGAGAACAGTTGATGTGGTACAAGCATGCATGTGGAAGACTTGTCTTGTTTTCAAATAAAATCATTATTTGGCTACTATTTGGCTGATCCTGCATTACACAATTGCTGGAGCATTGGACCTTGATCCAAACAGATGGGAATTCAGTTTCCATACGAGGCTCAATCTTGAAATGTTGCATCCAACTTCTTGATTCCAGTTAAGCACAGTGTTCAGCCAGATGGTTAGGAGTGTTGCTTGGGCTCCCCAAGCCCCCACTATAGTGGGTGTTTTGTTGTTATAACACACTTTCCGCAATGCCAAGGCAGAGATTCTTTGCGTGTGTAAGCCCTGATAGCACTTTGCGTGTTGTTTGTACTCCTAGACCTGGTGATTGTGGCTTGAGGTTCAGTGGAGGAAATGTGCACAGGCCAATGTAGTGTTACATCTAGCAGTAAGCAGCAGTCACCTGCCACACGATATGCTAAACCACCTGTACAGTGTTACTATTCATCCTGCCGATGCTTGGCTGCTCCTCTCTGGCATCGTTGGCGCTTGCCATGGCAACATGCTGTTGCAGTGCATCGTGCAGCATTGAAATGAAAATCACATCATGTAATCCCTCAGCTGACTACGTCCCGAGCCGGTATTGTAATGGACATGCCTCCTTAGTCTGTTCAAAGCCGGCGCTTTTGCACAGAACACTGTTTCTGTTTATAGCGTTCTCACTTCCAACCATTTCCTGATTCTAAGATTACCTGGTTACTGACTTCGGCTTTCTATCAGACTTCCCTCTGCCTAACGTTTTGGACTTGCTGATTCCTGGTAAACCTGACCCGGACTTAGTTCACGGATTACCTCGTCTTTCGTCTGGTTGACTCTAACCTGCCCGTTGCTGATTTCAGCCTGTCCCCGGACTCCTGCATAGTTTCCGTACTATGCTGCTTGTCTACATTTGTGCATCCCTGCGCACGGAGTGAACTCTGTAGGCTTACTCACTCTGTTGTTCGACTTTCCTATCAAGTGCCGATACTGTCAGAGATATCAAGTAATCTCTACCTGAACACTGCAGGTAAGCCTTCCTCCTTTTGTTACACTCTCTAGGGGATTGTCGACTACGAGAAAAGACATACTTCCTGTTTTTGTATTTGTATTTTGTATTTTGTATTTTGTTTATTTGTATAGCGCGCTAGGCCCGAGGGCAACCAGGCGCATATCTTAGAGGCACAGGGTACAATACTGACATTGATACAGTTACAGATTAAATTCACAGGAGCATAACTTAGGTCGCGAGGTACACATTAGGCATAAGAGCATAAAAGCAGGTGCAGGCAAAGTTAACTATTCATGCAAACAATACCAGTAGTTCAAGGGTAGTGAAACATGTGGCTAGGCTGGTAGTGGGTGAGAAGTAGAGGATAGCCAGAGCTTGGCTTTGTGTTTGAAGAGCGTGGCGGACGGGATAGTTCTGATGGACAGTGGCACGGAGTTCCAAAGTTTGGAAGCGAGGACTGGGAAGCTAACGCCTCCAGAAGTCTGTAAGTTGTATTTAGGAATGGTGAGCGATTGTGCTTGGGCAGATCTTAGAGTCCGTGCAGGAATGTACTGAGAAAAGTGGGAAGTTAAGTAGATAGGGGCCTGATGGTTGACACATTTGTGGGTGAGAGTCAGTGATTTGAGCGATATTCTTTGGGCTACAGAGAGCCAATGTAAGCTCTTCCTAGTGTCGGATATGTGCGCTGACCTAGGAATATTGAGGGCTGCTCTGATAGCATTGTTTTGGGAGATCTGCAATTTGTTAAGGTTACGTTGGTTGGTGCCTTGATAAAGTGCGTTACAATAGTCGAGTTTTGACATCACCAGCGTTCTGGCAAGAGTGATGCAGTTCTGGGTAGAGAGGAATGGGCGACAGGCTGTAATCAATTTACAAGTGTAAGCCGAGGCTGCGGCGACTGCATTAGTTTGTCGATTTAGGGATAGGGTGGCATCAAGGTAGATACCTAAAGTTTTGGTCTCTTTAGCCACTTTGATGGAGTTACCATCAATGTTGAAGGTGCTGAAGGATGGGTCCAGTTTGCTAAGTTTTTGTTGGGTGCCAAGGATGAGGAGCACTGTCTTGTCGTCATTAAGACAGAGCTCGTGGTGAGCCATCCAAGCTTGTACAACTTGGTATACGTCATTCAGAGCTTTGGCATCTGCAATGTAGTCACCAGTGATGGGGATGAGTATCTGGGTGTCGTCCGCATAGTTGGTATAGGTGACACCCAGATAGTCAAGCACATCAAACAATGGTTTGGTGAAAACATTGTAGAGCGTAGGAGATACGCACGACCCTTGAGGGACTCCGCATGGGACCGGCGATGGGGTCGCAGATGCAGTGGGTGAGAATACTCTCATTAGTCTATTGTCCAGGAAGGATCTGATTCAGTTAGTGGCTTTTTCTGAAAAATGGGCAGCCGATTTCAGGTGTTGGCATAGGATCTGGTGATTGACCAGATCGAAGGCTGCAGAGAGGTCCTAAAAGATAGGGCTAGTTTGCCATTATCTTTTAAGTCCTCTATTTGAGTTTTCAGATCTAATAGAGCTGTTTCTGTCCCGTGCCTGGGTCTGAAACCAGATTGTCTTGTGCCAAGTAAGTTGTTAGTCTCCAGATACTTCTGTATCTGGAGGTAGGCCGCTCTATCTAAGATTTTTAGGAGGAACGGAACTGTGGTGATCGGTCTGAAGTTGGTCGGTATAGATGGATCAAGTGTGGGTTTCTTCAGCAGTGGGATGACCCATGCGTCCTTCAGATTGTTGGGAACAGTTCCAGATTGAAATGAAGAGTTGATGAATGTGGTAATGAAGGGAGCAAGGTCGTGTGCGGATTCCTTGATGATAGGTGCCGGACAGGAGTCCCCTTGGCAATTGGAAGGTTTGAGATTACTGATTATTTTTTCAACCTCCGGGATAGTAAGAGGATGAAAGCTGAATGGAGGCTGGGAGAAAGTGGTGGACGTTTGAGGTGCAAGTGGTTTGGAGAGGAGAGAGTTTTGTTTGGCATTGATTTTGACTTGTAGGGTGGTTATTTTAGAGAGGAGAGCATTTTGGATACTATTGCACCAGGTGCTATCTTTGTTGCAGGTATCTGGTATAGGTGAATTCTTTGAGAATTTTGAATAGCTCCTTCGTATTGGATTCAGCTTGCGAGATACGCAGGTTGTAAGTTTCTTTTTTTGCCTGTATAATCGCTTCCTTGTAATTAAGGGATGTGATGAAGAGGTTATCTTTGTTAGAGGCACAAGGGAGACTTTTCCATAGTGATTCCGCCTTACGTTTTTCTTTGCGCAGGGCTTTGAGGTGTGGAGTGAACCACGAGTTCAGGTGAGCTCGTTGTTTAGCTTTCCTGAGTTTAAGTGGGGCTATGGTGTCAATAGCTTTAAGCAGAGTTTGGTTAAACAAGTCCACTAAGACCATAGGGTCATTGTATGCTGTGGCGCAGTTGTTTAAAATAGGTAGGATGAGCGGGAGTAGCTTGTCCCTAGTGATGTCCTTTTTATTCCTAGTGGGAATAGAAGGGGCTATAGTAGGTTTAGAGCTGGGAGAGGTGGCTGGTAGCTGGAAAGTAATGACATGGTGGTCGGACCAGGCACAGGCTGAGTTAGAGCTTATTGTAGTATTACAATTCAGGTCTACGATCCAGTCAAGCGTTCTACCTTTGTTGTGTGTGGGTTCAAGGTTGCGTTGTTGAAAGCCTAGGTTAGACACAATGCTTGCAATTTCTGTGGCCATAAGATCCTTTGGGTCAGACAGTCCCAGATTCAGGTCCCCTAGCAGCAACACTTGTGAGTTTGGCTTAGTATTGTTGGATAGGATGGTCGTAATGTCTTCTGCAAAGGAGGAGAGGGGACCGGGTGGTCTGTAAATAAGGTGAAGTGATGCTGTATTGGTGGGTGAGAGTGAGAGTTTCACTGATAGAGATTCAGCTGAACTACAGTGAGTGTTGGGGATCGGTCTCATGTTGATATTGTCCCTATGTATAAAGGCGACGCCACCACCTTTGGATAGGTTGGATAAGCGGTCATTTCTGAGGATAGAATATCCGTCAGGAATAGCGAGGGATAGGAGCGGGCCAGAAGCAGCATGTAGCCATGTTTCTGTGATAGCAATGAAATCGAGGTTCTGGGTAGTGATGAGGTCAGAGATATCTAGGGCGTGAGCAGTAAGGGATCTGGCATTGATAAGAGCACCTTTGAGTTCTTTAGGTGCGGTCGTGAGCGGTTTAGGTGAGGTCTGAGTGGAGGCACAGGGGGTGTTGGTATGACGGCGTTGGGCACAGGGTATACAAGGCAGTCTGGATCTGAGTCTAGCATTCCTGAGTGGCAGCGTGCATGGTTGGTTAGGAGTGGGCTTGGTTGCGAAGTGTTTGAGCCACAGTGTGGGATCGTTAAGGTAAGGGTTAGGAGAGAGTGTGTCTGTGCAGGGGTTGGGTAGTGGTGATGTGCTGTGATGCATTATGGTAGAGTATGCGCAAGAGATGTTGCAAGGGGTGCAAGTGGGTTGGATGGGCGTTACGCAATGGGCCTTAGCTAAAACTAGGATGGATAGGAGAATGCCTGCCGGGGGCAGGGACAGCATGTCCACGGTGTTAAGATAACTCTGTGGCAAGGGCAATGTAATTATATCGAGTGGTGAGGCCTAGTAAGGGTACAGGACAATAGTGCGCTAATGTGACTGGGCGATGAGCATAGGCTGGTTTACAGGAGAGGGTTTCAGTATTATAGAGGCTTAGATATGGGTGAGGCAGCTAGAGCATGTGGCGCAGCGTGTCAGACACAGTCAAACAGGCAATCATATTATGATAACAGGAGTCACAGTCATAGGCTGGAATACAATACAGAGGTATGTCATAGGCAGGATTATAGAAGCAAGCCAGCAGGGAAATGTCACTAATCCCTTAGTAGGATCTAGTTAAGTGGCAGCGTGGGCAATAACAGCATAGAAGCACGTAGAGCATACCTAAGGCAAGTTAAGGTGCAAATAGGCGAAATACGGCTTTCAGATGGCAATTGATACTGCTGCTTATCTCTGTTCTTCTGCTGGTTACCACTTGCTGTGTTTCTGCCTGGCATATCAGTATACTGGGATTGCTCTCAACTACAGTTACCAAGACAGTGCACTCTGGGACGCATTGCTGCGGTAGTGCACCATCCCGGATCTAGTGCGACCCTCGTGCCACTAGGGGTTACTTACCTCTACTAACTCCCTGTTTTTTATTTTATTCTGTCATTGTGTCCTGATCTTCTTGACTGTGTAGAATTCAGATAATCTTGTTGTGGTAAGACTCTGCACTTCCTTGAAACTCTGTTCAATATGGATATTTCAATAGCTAGACTTACAGTTCCTTTCTTTTCTTATAAGGCAATCCTTCTGCAATTCTACCATTCTAACTCATAAGGTATATCCAGTGTAGAATTAGAAATAGCTATTGATCACAGGTTTTCACCCGTACTAATTTGTTATACTTTCCTCCTACAGCCTGGTGAATTGGCGGTGCATGGTTTTCCCCGCTCTTTAATTTGATTGGTCCCTCTGTATGTTTCATACAGCAGCGGGTCATATCACGGTAAAGAGTTCCTCATTTTGAGGAGGCCTGGTATAGGACGAACCTTGGCCTTTCAAGTCCACGGGATTGTGACAGTCATCAGTTCTTCACCAGTTTCGTGTTTCATGCTCAACGCCCTGACCTGTGTGGTGAGTAACAGAAACAGAACCCTAAATCCTGGTGGAGTTCGCAGACGCCCTGACAACCATCATGCAGATGGTCTCTGATCTGCGTGCAGATCTTGCTTCTGCCCATTTTGTCAGCGTATTGACTCCCTTCAGGGTATAATGACTTCCCGCCCCACCCAAGGGGCTGGAGTTTCAGGGGTTTCTACCTCAGGATCTGGGTTTCCTTCCCCAACCAGGCACCTACCCCTGTGATGCTGACAAACCAATTCCTGCTGGCACCACCTGAACGGTTTTTGGGTGAAGCTAAAACATACAGGACATTCATGAATCAGTGCAGATTGCACTTCTTATGTCACTTTGCATCTTTCCCCAATTCTACCACCAAAGCAGCCTTCATACTGTCCTATTTAGGGAGCACAGCCGCTGCTTGGGCTAATCCTTTGCTGGAATCAAACAGCCATGTACTGTACGACTGTGACACTCTCATCGCCACTATGAATCGTGTATTCGACACATGATATACAACCCAGGCCACAGATCTAGAATTGTTAAAGCTAAGACAGGGTAACAGTTTGCTCCTGCCTTATCTGATGAAGTTTAACCAGTTAGCCGCTGAAACTGATTGGCCTGAAGACAAGAAGTCAGCGTTTTTTTAGCAGGGTTTGTCAGATGAGCTAAAAAACACCCAGTCTACTGTTCCCGTGGTACCTAAAGAATATCCAGAGGTGCTCGATTTAGTCCTACAAATCAACAGTCGTAGGGCTGAAAGGGAGGGTGAGAAGAGAGCTATCCCCGTCCCCGTATCAGGGGAGGTCACGCCTGCACATGTTCCTGTTCCAGAACCCATGCAAGTGGGAGCCATACAGGGCCCATTGACTCCGGAGCAAAGGGAATACCGCAGCTCCCATAATCTTTGTATGTATTGTGGCTTTCTGGACCATCAGTTACTGGACTGCCCTAAGAAACCTAAGTGAAAGGCGGGAAATGCCAGATCCCGACATTAGACAGAGCCCTTACTTCGGGAGAGTCTTGTCTGGACTCACGTTTGACTGATCACACAACTCTGTTTCAATTACCAATTACGTTTACTGTTGTCACAGGCGCTCCTTTTCCTGCCACTTCCATCCCAGACTCTGGAGCCATGGGCAATTATATGGATCAACTATATGCCCAATTGGTTGGCATTCCCACAGTGGCCATAGGCCAACATGAGGCGGTTAATGCAGTACATGGTTCAGCACTTGTATCAGGCCCTGTTACGCAAAGAACAGTTTATATAACTATCTGTACCCAGGATGGGCATTCTGAGGAGATCACCTTTGACATCATTAAGGCCCCTCAATACAAAGTCATCTTGGGCCTCCCATGGCTTCAATACCACAATCCGGTTATTGACTGGGCTGTGCGCATTATACAGTTTCCTTCTGCCCCTTGTAATAGCCAGTGTATGCTTATGCACGGCATTACCACCGAAACACCATGTCACGCTCTAGTGGCCACTACATCCTTGATTGGTTCTGTATCCTCTGCTGTTCCTAACAGCATACCACCAGAATATTCCGATTTTCAGGATGTTTTTGATAAGGGGATGATGGAGACACCATCACCACCTAGGGCTTACGATTACCCAATGGATCTTGTTCCTGGGGCAAAGATCCCATCAGGATGTGTGTATTCTTTGACACTAAAAGAGGATCAAGTCCTAAAAACGTACATCGACAAAGCACTTGAAATGGGGTTTATTCGGCCGTTGAAGTCAACAGCGGCCTCTCTCCTCTTTTTTGTTCCTAAAAAAGAAGGGGATTTGAGGCCCTGCATTGACTACAGGGTCCTAAATGCAGTGACAATACAGAATCAATATCCTCTTCCACTTATATCTGTTCTCCTTGATCAACTTGGCTCAGCACAGGTATTCACAAATTGGACCTCAGGTGTGCCAATAACCTTGTACGCAATAGGAAGAATGATGAGTGGAAAACCACTTTCAAGACCAGGTTCAGCTTGTATTTATTTATTTTATTTATTTTATTTATTGCATTCATTACTCGCCCAGACCTGCGGGTATCACGGCAAAAATTCAATAAGTTGTAGCATTTTCATACAGTGTTACAGTTACCATCACACAGAACATATTTATCTAACATGCAAATAAATCATGTGAACACATTTCTTATACTAAGTTCCAATTAGTCAAAGTAGCAGGTTACGATTTGTTTGAACACTAGTTTCCGATCTAGAGGCGAACCCTATGGGAACATGAGGGACATGGGGCTGCGTTAGCTGTCTAGATTGATTCAAAGAAGGCGGTAAACCAAGAGCATTCTATTAGGTTAATATTTGTTAAATAACCACGTTTTCATTGCTTTTTTGAATCTTAGTAGGGAGTCCTCATTTTTGATACTAAGGGGTAATGCGTTCCAGTGCGATGGGGCTAGGACTTTGAAGCTACTTCCTCCTGCTCTACTGTATTTGTATTGAGGAACTTCCAGGAGGGCCAGTTTATTAGATCTCAATGTCCTACAGGAGATTTTCTTCTTGATGGTGTTATTGAGGTAGCTGGGCGCTTTATTGGTGATGCATTTATAGACGGTGCTGAGTGTTTTGAAGATGATTCTTGCTTCAATTGGCAGCCAATGGTCTTCTCTTCTGATGCTAGATATATGTTCTGATTTCTTTAAGCCTAGAGCCGCTCTAAGGGCTTTGTTTTGTAATAGTTGGATTTTATTTAAGTTGGTTTTGGAGGTTCCTAGGAAGAGGATGTTACAATAATCTAGTTTCGTTAAGATCAGCGCTCTGGCCAGGGTGATACAATTTGTGGGGGTGAGAAATTGGCGGCTGAGTGCAATAAGTTTTGCTGTGTAGGCTGTGGAGGACGAAAGAGCTGCTATTTGTTTGTGCATAGTGAGGTTGGCATCTATATATACACCAAGAGTTTTAACTTGTTTGAGTACTGGGATCTGTGTACCGTCAATGTTGATGTGAGAGTAGTTAGAGTGGAGGGTGCTCATTCTTTTTTGGGAGCCCACGATGAGGACCTCCATTTTCTCATCGTTAAGGCAGAGACTGTTTAGGGCCATCCAGTTTTGAATTATAGAATACACTTTGTTGATAGTGTCAGTGTCCTGGGTGTAGTCACCTGTGATGGGGATGACGATCTGGGTGTCATCTGCAAAGTTGGTGTAGATGACACCCATATCGTCAAGAGCCGAGAAAAGGAGTTTGGTATATGCATTATAGAGGGTGGGCGAGAGGCAGGATCCCTGTGGGACTCCTGTGGGTACTACTATAGGGTCCGCTGCATGGTTACCAATGGCAACTCTGGATGTGCGGTCTGTTAAAAAAGATTCGATCCACTGAGTAGCGTTAATAGAGAAATTAAAATCTTTTTTTAAGGTGTCGCAGAGTTTGTCATGGTCTACCAGATCGAATGCTGCTGATAATTCCAGTAGCAGAAGGGTGGCTAGTTTGCCTGAGTCTCTGATAGAATCCAATTGGATTTTCAAATCCAAGAGGGCTGTCTCCGCACTGTGGTTGGGCCTAAATCCAGATTGTCTGGCTCCTAGTAGGTTGTTTTGTTCGAGATGGGTTTGTATTTTGTTGTAAGCTATTTTATCGATAATTTTAAGTAAGAAACTCGTTATGGGCCGGTAGTTCGTGGGCACTAATGGATCTAATGTGTTTTTTTTAGTAGAGGTGTGATCCATGCCGCTTTAATGCTAGCTGGGACCTGATTGGTGGGCATTCACAAAATTGGTAATTATAGGTGTGAGAGTAGGGGCACATAATTTGATTAGGTGTGCTGGGAAATTGTCTCCTTTGCAGTTTGAAGCTTTAAGTTTAGTTATGGTATTAAGTACTACATCATGTGAAACTGGTACGAAGTTGAAAGGCGGAGTGGTGTCTACTATGTTCATGGAAATTTGGTTGGACGTGGACGGCTTATCGGAAAGGAGATTTCTTTTGGAGACGATTTTATTTTGTAATAGTTTGATTTTGGATACCAGGGCATCTTGAATGGTGGTGCACCATTCTTTACTTGGTTGGACTGAGTTGATTATGGGGATCGGGTTATCCATCTCCTTGAGTATGGTGAACAGTTCTTTGCTGTCAGAGGATGCATTACTGATTCTGGTGTTGAAGGCATTTGCTTTAAGGGTAATGATGGCTGATTTATAGATTTTGTTTACAGAGTTGAAAGCTTCCAGAGCTGGTTTCATACCCTGCCTTTTCTCGCCCGTTCTAATGAATATTAGAGTGCCATCTAGGTTAAAGCATTCCCCTCTGTCTGCAAATAAGTGGTGCCGTTGAACCTAAACTTGTCGAAATATTGTTAGAGGATTGATACTTATAGTGATTGTAATTGAAGTTGTTTGCCGTATTAGTGCCAGTGTGTTTTTCATAGATGTGTTCTTATAAATAAATATCTATAGATCTTTACACAAAAGCTCTGTTCTGTGTCTGCTTGTTCTACTGTGTAAATTGCCCTATTTTGTATACTCCACATACTGCCTAACTCTTCTTGAGGGAAGTCTGACTGCTCAGCCACAGCTACCAAGTGAATCTGTGTGGTACAGACTGCTACCAAGTGGGTTTACTGCCAAACACCTGTAGGCCTAAATCTTTTGCAGTGGTCCCAGAGAGAACTGCACAGGTTTCCGCTTAACATCTTATGATTTGTCGATAGCTTGGCTAGCAAGACTTCATAACTGTCTGGGTTTTCGATAGGGCAGGTTCTTATTTTGAGATGGGTTTTAGCAATAATAGCTACTCCCCCACCTGCTGATTCTATTCTGTCTGTCCTAAGGATTGTGTAGTCTGAAGGAATGGCAATGGAGAGTGAGGGTCCTGATGCTTGGTGGAGCCAGGTTTCCGTCACTATAAGTAGGTCAAGTTGTTGATAGTCATGTATTTCTGTGGCATGGGCAGGTATGGACCATGCATTAATGAGAGCTGCTTTGAGGTGTAAAGGCGGGGATGGTTCTTGTGGTGGTGTGGTGATCTTTTTGGGGCATTTAGTATGGGTCACTAGTAGAGATGCATTTCCTATGATTGCAGAGGAGTGGGAGGCACTTATGCTCGGATGGTTTAAGAATTGGGATCTTAGTCTTTGGGTTATTAAGAGTCCTATTAGAGGGATTTGTTTTGTTTGCTTGACTTTAGGGCAGTTTCTGATCGGAGAGCATAACACGAAGACAGTCCGAGATCTAAGTCTGGAGCGTCTAAGAGAGCTGAGAATCGGAATAGTCATTTTAGGTAGTTTGTTGGTAGTAATTGAGTAGGGTGAGTTGGTACTTTGTGGCTTTTGGATCCCTATGTGTTCTGTATAACCATTAATCAGGAGGCTATCTTGGGGAAACGGATTGGTCGGAGGCAGGAAAGGTGTGGGGCAGGGGTTGGGGTGATGGCGGGGCATGCTACTCTAGAGAGGCCGTTATCCTGGATAATTAAGTGGGAGCCTGTGCAGGATGTATCATACGGTACAATAAAAGATGGAAACATCATGAGTAGTAGCCAACCTGGCATGGTTTGGTTGAGTAAAGAGGGCTGGCTGGGTGCCGGCTAGCCGTAGTGTAACTGGAGTGTCACACCTATCGAATGGGTCTGGGCGAGTGACAGGGCAGGAGGCTGCTGCAGCGTGAATAGGGTCTAGAAATGCCAAACTAGGCGGTGCCAGAAGCTTTTGCTTAGCACATTCCCAGTAAACTAGGGTACTAGAGCAGTTATGTACTGGAAAGTAATAGCAAAGTATGGGCTTATTAATGATAATCCGAACAGTCTAAAACGACTGTGCACCTATGTGCTGGACAGGGAAATTGTAGAATTGGCTAAGCACAATTGGCTAAACACATTAGAGTAGTCTAAAAGCGACTGTGCACCTGTGTGCTGGACAAGGAAAAAGTAGATTTGACTAAACACATTGGAGCAGTCTTGACTGAACACATTAGAGTAGTCTAAATGCAGCTGAGCACCTATATGCTCAAGATGGTTACAGTAGCAGGGATTGCTTAAGGATTTACAGGCATGCTATGTACTATTGTCAAAAAACGATTTGCATGATTTAACAGTAACATTAATGAGACATGGCAGTGCCGAGTTCAAATGTAGTATGAGATGCTAAATGGCACGCTATGGTGTTTGGAGCGGTAGAGTACATGTTCAATTTTAAGTACAACACATCCGTGCCTAGGGCGGAACACATATGGGGTACCGAGAAGGTAGGGCAGTATGAGTAGTACACTATGCTTAATTGGTATGAAGTGAGTCACTGGTATGATAGGAAAGGGCTTGTAGTATCATACAGTGTTAATTAGCATTTGGAAATGTTTGTGGAATGTCTCACCGTAATATCCACAGTTCTGGAAGTCAAGGTACGACAGAGAAGCTTAGACCTGAGCAGCCCACAGCGCGGCACGCTCGGTCAGCTCAGTCAGGTGCCTTTCTTCCTGTGCCTTCCTTCGTGGGCCGGCGCTCGCCAGCCGGCAAGGATGATTGGCTGGTTAGTAGGACTGGCTGCCAATCACAGGGCTCCTGGATCTGAAGCAATGGCTGGGGAGGGTGGAGGAGGCCTGGGGGGGCCTTCATGGAGTGTGCAGGGTCCTTGTGGTGCACAATGGCGGCTGCATATCTGGTGATGCCTTTTGGGCTCTGCAATGCGCCTGCTACAATCCAGGCTTTTATGAACGATATCTATGACGATGTTATGGACCAATATGTTGTAGTTTATCTCGATGATATCCTTATCTACTCAAAGTCAATATCAGAGCACATTCAACATGCATGCTGCAACGTCTTCGCGAAAATCATCTTTTTGTTAAAGCAGAAAAGTGCCTGTTTCATGCCTCGGAGGTGGATTTTTGGGATATGATTTAACTAATCAGAGGATCCATATGAGTAGATCTAAAGTCAGAGCAGTATTAGAGTGGCCTGTTCCCAAAAACAGGAAATCATTGCAGTCCTTCCTGGCTTTTGCAAACTTTTATAGATGATTCATTCATTCATTCTCGACCATTGCTGCCCCTCTTACGGTTCTGACCAGTGCTAAGATACCCTATAACTGGTCTCCAAAAACCCAGGCTGCCTTTGAGGCTTTGAAGGCTGCCTTCACTTCAGCAACAGTACTGCTGCATCCCAATCCCGACCTTCCTTTCTTTGTTGAAGCAGATGCCTCAGGATTTGCTGTTGGTGCTATTCTCTTGCAGGCATGTTCTGACTCGGGATATACATCCAGTTGCTTTTTATTCCAGGAAGTTGTCAGTTCATGAAAGGAATTACACCGTTACACAATGTGAACTCCTAGCGATCAGAGAAGTGTTTACAGAAATGAGACATCATCTTCTGGGTGCCAAATATCAGGTCACAGTTTACTCTGACCATCAAAGTCTTTTGGGTTTCCAGTCAATGAAAGGCCTGACTGCTAGGCAAGCACAGTGGCACTTATTCTTCTCTCAATTCCATTTTACGATTACATTCCGGCCTGCCAAGCAACAAGCTACAGCAGATGCTTTATCCCATCTACATTCAGAAGGCCGGCCTTTGCATACCACTCCTCCTCTTTTGTTACCCGACAGAGTTTTATGTGGATGTTTCGGTAATGTCATCTCTACGTTCCCTGGTTACAGAATGGGTACTTGCTCACCCGACTGAGGTGAGGGTGCTAAACCTGGATGTTGTGCAGGGTCTGCCTTACATTCAAGGTTGGATCGTTATGCCTCCAGGACAGGCATGCGCCCATGCCCTGAAGTGGGCACATGATTCCATTCTTGTTGCTCATCCTTGGCAACAGAAGACCCTAGAATCCTTGAGAAGATGGGCTTGGTGGCCACATATGTCGAGGGATGTCAGTGACTATCTGTCTACTTGTGCTGTGTGTGCTCAGTGCAAGCCATCTCGGTCAAAACCTATGGGTCTCCTACAGCCGCTGCCTGTTCCATATAAAGCATGGCAGATGTTATCTATGTATTTTGTGGTCGAGTAACCTGAAATCAATGGATTTAACACCATTTGGGTGGTATTGGACTACCTTTCAAAGGCAGCTGTTTTTGTTCCTTGCTCGGGACTTCCAACGGTTTCCATTCTAGCTAAACTCTTCCTCAAAAACATTTTTCGTCATTATGGTTTGCCTTCCATCATAGCGTCTGATAGGGGTACGTAATTCACGTCCCGATTTTGGAAAGCCCACATACTCTTCTTCATTTCATCCTCAAACAGATGGCCAGACTGAATGAATCAATTCTACGATGGAACAGTATCTCTGGTGTTTATGCCTTCAATTCCAGAGTACTTGGCTGTCGGTTCTATATCCCGCCAAGTTTGCTTATAATAACTCAGTGCATTCGGCTACGGGTGTTTCCCCGTTTTTTCCTCTTTACGGTCAAAATCCTCAGTCCATACATTTGGTGCCTTTGCTGCCTGGCGAAAGCCCCGCGGTTCTTTCCTGTATCCACGATCTAGACCAGGTACATAGGGACGTACGGTCTCATCTTTTGCATGCTCAGGTGCATTTTAAGAAATACACAGGCACGCATGGTTCTCCAGCCCCGGCATTTGCGTATTACGGGTAAGAAATCTTTACTCTTGCACTTCGTGGGTCCGTACAAGATTGCATCTGTTATCAATCCTGTGGCTGTTAAAGTATCTCTACCAGTTTCCTGGCGAGTGCATCTAGTCTTCCATGTATCCCTGACTAAGCCCTGGCATGTGGTTACTCACCTGCCCCGTGCATCCTGTCCCTGTGCTGGTGGAAGGGGAAGAGGAATATGATGTTGCCTGGATCCTGGATTTCAGGATGCCGAGGGGTTGCCCTTATTACCTTGTGGGCTGGAAGGGGTACGGTCCGGAGGATAGGACGTGGAAGCCCTTGTCTTACATTCATTTGCCAGATCTGTTGCGTGAGTTCCATGGCTCCATGGGGTGGCCGCTGTCTTTGGGGACGGATACTGTTACATCTAGCAGCAAGCAGCAGCCCCTGCTGCACGATATGCTAAACCACCTGTACAGTATTACTATTCATCCTGCCGACGCTTGGCCGCTCCTCTCTGGCAGCGTTGATGCTTGCCATGGCAACATGCTGTTGCAGTGCATCGCTTGGCGCTGAAACAAAAATCACATCATGTGATCTCTCAGCTGACTACGTTCCGAGCCGGGATTGTGATGGACACGCCTCCTTAGTCTGTTTAAAGCCGGCGCTTTTGCACAGAACACTGTTTCTGTTTATAGTGTTCTCACTTCCAACCATTTCCTGATTCTAAGATTACCTGGTTACTGACTTTGGCTTTCTATCAGACTTCCCTCTGCCTAACGTTTTGGACTTGCTGATTCCTGGTAAACCTGACCCAGACTTAGTTCACGGATTACCTCGCCTTTCGTCTGGTTGACTCTGACCTGCTCGTTGCTGACTTCAGCCTGTCCCCAGACTCCTGCATAGTTTCCGTACTATGCTGCTTGTCTACATTTGTGCATCCCTGCGCACGGAGTGAACTCTGTAGGTTTACTCACTCTGGTGTTTGACTTTCCTATCAAGTGCCAATACTGTCAGAGATATCAAGGAGTCTCTACCTGAACACTGCCGGTAAGCCTTCCTCCCTTTGTTACACTCGCTTGGAGATTGTCGACTACGAGAAAAGACATACTTCCTCTTTTTGATACTGCTACATATCTCTGTTCTTCTGCTGGTTACTAATTGCTGTGTTTCTACCTGGCATATCAGTCTACTGGGATTGCTCTCAGCTACAGCTACCACGACAGTGCATTCTGGGACGCTCTGCTGTGGTAGTGCACCATCCCTGGTCTAGTGCGACCCTCGTGCCACTCGGGGTTGCTTACCTCTACTAACTCCCTGTTTTTTATTTTATCTTGTTGTATCATGATCTTCTTGACTGTGTAGAATTCAAATAATCTTGTTGTGGTAAGACGCTGCACTTCCTTGAAACTCTGTTCAATATGGATATTTCAATAGACTTACAGTTCCTTTCTTTTCTTATAGGGCTATCCTTCTGCAATTCTATCATTCTAACTCATTAGGTATAGCCAGTGTAGAGTTAGAAATAGCTATTGATCACAAATGTTCACCCAGAATAATTTGTTATACTTTCCTCCTACAGCCTGGTGAATTGGTGTTGCATGGTTTCCCATGCTCTTTAATTTGATCAGTCCCTCTGTCTATTTCATCCAGCAGAGGATCATATCATAGTAAACAGTTTCTCAAGTTGAGGAGGCCTGGTATAGGATGAGCCCTGGCCAAGTGTTGAACCTGAACAGCTCACCATTGGCTTGGGTGCCCGGACTAATGAAGGTTGGCTTCAGATAGGTGGGTCTAGTTGACTTCTTGTGTCTGTCATTGGCCCACCTTAATCTCCTGGTTGAAGGGTCTCAAGAGAATGTCTTTGGAAATTGGGGCTCCTACCCAATTCTGGCCTAGCTCCTTCTTCTCTGGAAGTTCAGTGGCTGGTCTCCAAATCATTTTGAGATCTTGGGGGGTGAATCCAACTGGTGCAATCATAGCCCAGCTTCTTACACATTTTTGGCAGCTTGTTCAAAGGTTCAAAGGCTATGAGCCTGACCATTCCTGAAACCCTCCTTTGGGACTTTGGGCTCTACAGGGCCCCCTTTGTAGACCTCTCGCTTACACTGATCCAACATTCCTAACTCTAGAGACTGCCTTTTAGTAGACATCATCTCGACCAGGTACGTTGGGAAGCTGGGTTGCCTCCTCTCCTCTGCTCCCATCTTACCTGTTGATCTCCCTTGAGGCCACCTACTTACAATGCAACCCTTTCTTTAGCCAAATCGATCTCACTCTTGCCTTTAGCTGAGGAAATTGTGGTTCCAGCAATCTTGCAGGATCTGTCAGAGGTGGGGAATTCTGCCTTGGCACACCTTTACACTGACAAAATTCTTCTGGCTCCTCTGGATAGCTTTCCTAAGGTGACCCCTAGTCTGTTTATGAATGTAAGTCTTTTAGGAAAGGGACTGGAAGGTCTACTCCTTGAAAATAGCATGTGGCTGAAATACTCCATTTCCCTTGCATACTCAAACTGGGGCACATTGTCGTCCTGGGGTTTTCTGTGAGTCCAGCTGGGGGATGATGGCCTCATGAGCAGAGGCCAAGAAAGCATCTATATTTGACATTTGTAGGTCAGCAACATGGGATACTTTCCTCACCTTTTTGATACACTCTCAACTACTACTGAGATCAGAAAGACGGGCATGAAAGTATAACTCAGATTATTTATTGGTCATCTACATTTCTGCTAGTCCTACTGTTTCTGGTCCCAGTACTTAGAAAAAGCCACCACCACGCAGGCTCAGGACTCATACAGTGCTTGGTACTTCAGGATGTTGTGTGATGTGTAGATGCCAGAGAGGTTCAGGGGGTGGAGGCTAGGACGAAGTTAGAAGTTTGATTTGGTAAGGCTGTTGGGACGGTGGATCGCTTTCATAGAGGAATGTAAGTAGTGGGGCTAGAAAGTATAGGACAAGGAAATGAAGACTACTGTAATTAATCAGAGCCTTCACTTTCATTCTATTCAGTTGGCTCCTGCTCTGTGCGCTTCTGTGTCTTTTGACCATTTTTTTCAAAGCTTGTTTTTATAAAGATGATTTGTTGAAGTTTGACTTCCTAAATGACGCCCTTCAATATTTGAAATGGCCCTTAAATAAAATGTATGGCATTCATGCCTGCTCAGGAGGGTGGACATGGCCGGTAACGGCCCATCAACCCATGCTAAGCTCTGGCTTTGGGCCATTACCGGCCTTGTCGCCCTCCTGGGTGGGCATGAAAGCCATTCCCAACCCGGTGTTCATCTGGAGTGTGAATGGCTTTCATAATTTTTTCTTGGGAGATTTGCACTACTTGTTCAGCCGATCTCCCAAGGAAAGAAAAAGAAAATGAGGGCCGGCACTACATGGAAATGGGACTAAGTCTGCATCGGGACCGGATTACAGAGAACTGATTCTTCAGGTAATTGGGGATGGAGGAAGGATGTGGCAAAGAGGATCAGGGGATTTTTGGGGGAGGCTGGTGTGGGGAGGAAACAAGGAGAGCCTCCCTGTTGTCTCCCCACATTAACAAAGCAAAAACAAAAAATGGCGCCACCCGGGGAAGAGGATTGTGTATTCTCACCCACTGCTCTAGCCACCTTATTGACTAAGCGCCCTTCCCCGGGTGTGAATGCTTTATCTTCTTTTGTGCAAAGATCATATATTTTTAATTTGCATTGTTTGTTATTACGAAACACCTCCCTTTTCTGTTTGTTTCTTTTAATGTGGAAGCATCTTATACTACCTTTCTGCCCCTCTTCGAACTACCCAATTACCACTGTCTTTTCTTCTACACGCTATAACACACATTTTTCCATTTGATACACTTTCCACAAACAACTTTAAGAAAAACGGGAAAAAAAAGAAAAGCTGGCACTGTAACTCCCTTTCAAAATAGTGTAGTAGATTTACTATAATTAAATAAGGAATTGTCTACATAGGGCCTCAATGTAAGTTTGCTGGTGCCGTTAATATCAGGAAATTCCCCCATGGAGTCCTATAGGACTCCATGGGATGGGGATTGACTGGTGATTCGTCATCTTGGAATCTGCCAGTAGTTCGGGCAGACCAAGCGGTGGAAATGGTACTACAGTTTGATGGTTTCATGTTGGCAATACCAGCGGCATATCAGTAAATTTATAATCAGCCTTGTCGTCTACCCCCTTTTGCACTTTACCACACTATCCTGCTTGTAGAGAAACATTTGAATTCCCTTTCAGTGCTATTCCCCTTTTTAGTTCTAGGGGGAGGGGGCTTGCACTCTGACAGTCTTTTGCAGGTGCACATTTAGAGGGGGCCAACCTAATCTGTCAAGTGTGATGAGTGCATCTGGCTGACAGCTCAGTTCCAGAAGTGTGCATTCTTTGGGAACATACGGTGACACATTCCTTGTAAATCAAGTCACTCCTTACTAACACACTCTGACATTTTGGTTGAGCATATTTGATTCACTAATGACAATACAAATTGTTGGATACTCACTGTTGAGTGGTTTCATATATTTTTTAAATAAAAGATGCACCTGCACTTAGGGGTATTGTTTTGGTTAATTATAAGGCGTTTGGTTGTGAGCTGTCTCTTAGCATATCAGCTCTTAACGATCATTATTTTTGATACCTGAAGGTCTTAGTGGCGCAGCTCTACATAAACTGACAACCAATCAGCTTTCATACTTTAGGAACAAGTGTAGTGCTGTTTAAGTAAGCCAAAGCACTGTGAATTATTTTTGTAAAAACATGTTTTGTTTCCCTGCTGTTTGGCACATTGATTTGTTTTACACACTACTACTGCAATACATTGTAGTTGTGTTTTTGTTCCATATTGTTCCCTGTCTTTTTTTTTGTCAAACTACATACAACTAAGATACCATTCCATAATGGATTATTCTGGCCATGCAAATTCTACAGTCCTGTCTTTATTTTCATTCTGTTGCTGATGGACTTCATGACTGTTGTAACTGAGGGGAACCTCACAGGCACATAGCGACTGACCTCTAGCACAGTATCTAACTTTACACATTCAATACAGGCAAAGCACCTGGAATACTTAATCTTTACAGAAGGGTAGAGATGGAGGAGCAGCATAGACCTGGGCGGTTATAAGCAAGAGGAGCAGGAAACCACAATGAAAGGTCTCATGTCCCCAAAGCGAGTGAACGCAATTTGTCTGGCCAGCCATATCTCCACCATGTTATCACCCTTCCTCTGCAAAGTTAACAGGAATACCATTGCCATCCAGTTGCAAGAAGAAATCATTCAGCACAACCTCCTACAGGGCTAACAATTTAGTTTCCAGCCAGCACAGAGCCTACTACTGTGAAGGATTGCCATCTGTAAAGGGATTAATAGCCCTGTTTTTTTTTACTTGTATTTAAACATACAATTATGCAGGTAATTCTCTAACAGAGAGGGTGTACCGCTGACCAGATCGCCCTCGTGCATAGAGCAGGTAGAGGGTACCATTGCCTTCTTGACATCTGAAGTGACTTCCAAGTCACAGCAGTACAGGGGTTGCATTTAATTTATGCACCTCTTTTCCAAAACCCCATAATTATGAGTTAGAATATGGTGGAAGGTGTTTCTAATAATTATTACAGCCACATCCAATTGATATTGCACATGTGTCAGCCCAGTGAGCCCAAATCAGCTGTGGAAGGGTTATGTATATTCCCCCCATCCAGGCTGTCGTTGCTGCTGCAAGCAACACTGTATCCGTAGGGTTTAACACTCTTTCTTCCTTGTGAAGGCAGGTAACACTCTCCCCAGAGAGACAGTCTCTCACAGGAAGCTCTCCTAGGAACAGGAATCAAAGCGCACATCCATTCACAAAAGGAGCAGCCTCACACAAGGGTGCTGCATACCAAACAGGCCTTTGATACTATTGAGAAGAGAAGAGGCAGTATTAATGTAGAAAGATGGAGCTCCTTACAGCTGGAGGAAAATGCCACAATGTTTTCTCTCTGCCTCTATCTTCCCATCCTGTTCCCTCAAATTCCTATAGAGCAAAGCACTTTGGGTGTGATGTCAGAAGGTAAAGTCCATTTGTTTCAAGGACAGGGACTGGGCCCTTAAAGAAGTCTTTCTTTTGTATAATCACCTGTGGACTGTTGCCTTTAAAAGAGGGGGTTTCACACTCCTTCTCAGCT
The DNA here is from genome assembly GCF_040938575.1 of Ambystoma mexicanum. NCBI lineage: Eukaryota > Metazoa > Chordata > Amphibia > Caudata > Ambystomatidae > Ambystoma > Ambystoma mexicanum. The sequence continues at coordinate 1,101,910,905 of NC_090928.1, forward strand.
TTGCTTTGGAACAAACACTCAAGGAAGAATCCATTGGATCTTTGTTGCGTGAGTTCACTTTCCAGAACCCTCCTCCAGTGAAGATTGAGTGTCCAAGGCAAAGGTTGGCTCTGCTCCCTACCCACTCACAGGGCATATTGGAAGTGGCTCTTACTGCTGGAACAAGACATGCATCTCTGACAGCCACAATGGTGCCCAGAAATAGATTATGGTGAAGTACTCTGGACTGTGTGGACCAGCATTCCTTGCTTGGAAGCTTAGGAAATAGGACTCCTGCTATCTCTGAGACCCCGGAGCGGGCCTCAGAGCATCCTCAGAGCTAAGACAAACAGGATCTCTGTTTTTCATCACATTAAACTGGTCGAACTGCCATCAAACCGGGTTTTTCACATCTTAAACCTGAGGACCTGCCGGTGCTGCCTCTGGCACTCGATCGATCTTTTGAACAACTGTGCTTGCAACTTCAAGCCAGCTCAATGCTGCACCATAACCTTGCAGGGCCCGTCACCACCTCAAATCAACTGCTGATCACCGGAACTGACTGGAACTGCTGGATTGTGACTAATTTGCTTGAACCAGCAGTTACTGAAGGACTCGCCCGGCTTGACCTTGGACTGCCTCTTTGCGGAACCACACACTTGGGCAACAGGATCACTGCTTCGAACCATCGGCCACCCTCGACTCTGCAGGACCTTCACACATTGACACTCCCCAGCGGTTAGCCCATGTCCTGAACCAGCTCAACCTCAAATAGATACTCATGAGCTTTCTGACCTGCATCACCGAACACCACCCTTCAACCTCTCAGAGCGATTGCGTTACTCGATGGCTGCTTGCTGATTGGGCCAGCACGATCCACCATTCCTGATCTGAGCTCTATCTGCTCAGACTACTGCTCAAAGCCTGGTCTGATTCTGCCGAAATCTGAAGAAGTATGATTGACCCAACACTGCCCCCTGGTCCATTGTGGGTCACTTGTGCATCTTTTTCACCAAAGACATTTCCTTTTGAAAGCACATTGTGGTTATTGAATGCTCTTGCACTACTGTTTTCCTGCCCAGAGTTCTGCATTCTCTCTTTTCTTGCATATTATCTGTCCTTTCCACAGGGCTGGGTTTTGTACAGTTTTCCTATTTCTTGCAGATGGTGTGTTTAATTAAAGTATATATATTTTTATAACAACTTGATTGGACATTCCCTTTATTTTGCACTTTTATACTTGCTGTTTGAGTTGCTACTGACTCATCCCTCTTGAGAGTATAGCACCCCTCAGCCCACGTTACAACTCAAGGCAAAGGAGTTATATTTGTTAAGTGTGTTAAGATAGCTTAGCGGGTAGAGCGCTCGCTGCTGTGATCTGAGCGTGATCTGCAGGTCGCAGGTTTGAATCCCGGCAGGGCCAACTCAACCTTTCATCCTTCTGAGAATTTTGGTTGGGTGATATTATATGTAAATATGTGCTCTGTAAAGCGCTTTGGATTAAGGCGCTATATGAATAACACATCATTATCATTATTGGGATCACTGTTGATTTGTATAAGTGGGAGGGCTTATTTGGGGCTTTATCACTTTTCACCTTGTACTCCTGCAGAGCAGAAGTAATTTCATCTCAGCACCATCCACACTCTCAATGGCACTCTACAAATCCTGTACAAAGGAGGTTCCTGCTTAATCACTCTGACCATGAGCCCTCCTTAACATGATCGCCAATGCATAGGTTTCAACGGATATGTCATGCAGTGGTTCATCTCTTACCTATCTAACAGAAACCAACTGCAAATGACCCTAAAAGATCCAAATGCCACAGAGTTAGTGTGGGGTTCCACAGGGCTCCATCTTGTCCACTGTCATCTTGAACTTTTACATAAAATCTTTGGGGAACTCCTCACCAATACCAACCCCAAGATACACCAATATGCACATGACATGCAGCTTTACCGAATGAGTAATTGCACAAAGAACAACCATTGCCTTAAGCACTAGACTTAAACACTGTCCATCCCTCATCCAAACCTGGATGTCAAACACCCACCTGAAACACATCCCTACAAAGATTGAACTCCTTCTCTTTGGAAATTCAACCAGGCATGCCAAAGTCCAGAATTGGCGGACTGACATAGAGCTTGATGGATTCATGCCTTACCTACCACCCAGTGCAAGATCTCTTAGCTTCACTATTGACTATGACCTTTCATTCAAAACACACATTGCCAAGAAAACCCAAGAGGCTTCGTAACAACTCATGCTTGTCTGCAAAGTCAGGTCTTTTATTCCTGCCTCAAGTCTCAGAACAGTTCTGCAAGACCTGGTCACTACCCACCTGACTATGGCAATACCCCACATGCCACCTTAGCATCCTGCAAGCCATCCAGAACCCTGCAGTGCTCCTCATCACAGGACTAAGACAACTCAACAACATTATTCCTTTCCTCAAGGCGCTGCACTGGCTAGCCCTTCAAGAATGCATCATGTTCAAGATAGTTTGCAAAATGTACAAAGCAGCCACAGCCAAAAATAGACTCTTCCTGGCTAAGAAATCGACCTTCTCTAGATCCAACTTTTACAGCTACAAAATCAACAGGCTGAAAGCAATGAACTTCTAGAGGGAACAACAGATGGATCTTTTCATGCTACACACTTTTGTCTGATAGAGGTTGCCAACATAGATAATACTGGCCACCACCACCATACACTTAAGGATGGACATGAAGAGCCAATGCTTCAAATAGCACCTTCCAAATCATTGATCACTCTATTCAAACCACAATTCTCCATCTCTTTAGTTTCTCCTCCCCCTGATCTGCCTATGTATTTTAGTGTGAAGGATTGCCACCTGGTATAAAAGCTATGGCTCTTTTCAATTGTATTACTATTAAATGATGCTGGTACACCATCTCAGAAAAAGTGGTCTGCTAAAGAGCCCACAGGTTCAGAAAGGCCCATGCCAAAGGCATAGTATTCACCTGTGCTCTACTGCATCATTCTCCCTGATCTGAAGCTACTGTTCTCCAATGAAACGGGGCAGGTTTAGATGTTGCAGGTACTGTCATGATCTCTGCTTCCAAAAGGTCAGGGTTTTCCCAACTCCCTTGGAAGCAGATCCATAACCCAGGTTCCGAGTGCCAACCAGTCCCAATTGGGACCTTTTGGACCCAGTCCTGGCGCCAGTGGCACCAGGCTCATAAATATGCCCAGTCCCAGCGCTGGAAGCGCCGGGCTCATAAGGCTTGGGTGGACTTACCTGCAGCAGACCATGCTGCTTACTTGCCTGCCAGTTGAGCCTCTGATCCTCTTCTGTTTGGAACTACTTTTCCTGTTGGGTGGGGCAGGAGCCACTCCCTAGATTCAGAACACTGGAACTCTTCTGGAAAGCAGGAACTCTTTTCTTACCTAGGCGTGGCTGTGGAAGGAGACACCTAAGCACTACAGGAGGCTATTTAAACCACACTCGATGGATGAATCTTGCTTTGCGTTATTCTGCATCCTCTGCAGCAGAACGCTCATCGTGTCTTCTGCATCTGATCCTGGGCCTAAGGAAAAAGGCTTACCATCCTGAATCCAGTCTTCAGCAACACCTATAAAGACAAAAAAGAACAGGTTAGCATTACGGTCTTCAGTGACAGCTCTTCACTTACCTGGTCCATCGGCTGTCACCAACGCCTCGCGCTGCATTCCGGCATCTGAAAGACAAAAGCTTACCAACTCTTCGCACGCTCCGGAGGCTTTCGGCGCTGCATCCCGCATCTGAAAGACAAAACAAGGTGCGTTTAAAGACATTGGGGAACTTTAATACTCACGTGCCATTACTCCTTTCCACATCTAACCCAGTGGGTATTCCGGCACCCTGCAGCCGCTCCGAACTTGTACCTGCAAAATAAAAAGACAATTAGAGCGCATCGTGAAGCAGGCAACAAGCGCTTACTTACGTGCTTCCAGGCGCTTCTATTCATCACACGGGCTCCATCTTCAACTCACTTCAGCCCGTCATCCGCCATCGCCGGAACCCTGCAAAACAAGAAACATCATTACTAAAGACTTTAAAGACATTAGAATTACTCTAAACTTACCGTTCGTGCAGTAAACGACGGACAGCAGTCCTCTGAAGTCAAGAGGCCTGCTCCCCTTATCCAGTGAAGAAACTGGTTACAGCACCCTGCCCCGAGGCAGATGGAGAGCACGGCGTTCACTTACCTAAGGTGAGAGTGTTAACCTTTGGGGTTCTACAGGAGAAGAGAAAGGGAAGAAGAGAGAGACATTCAATAACCCAGTTCCTTAATCCCATATTTTCTATCTGCAGACATCTTACCCTTCAAGTCAGACATACAGTGCACAGAGGCCCAGCCCAAAGAGCCAGCCGTGTGTTACACATCACCTTTGCAGATACGGTATACGCCCAGTCAAGACCGGCGCCTCTACGGGAATCAGGTGAGCGTTACAGAACGCAAAGCCTACCACAAAACTCCCGTCCAGGCGCTATGGAAACCTCGGATACCGACCAGCTAGCCCAGTTACTTGGGGAACTAAGGGCAGAAGTGCATGCAGCCCGTCAGGAAACGAACGCTCTAAGAAGGGAACTGATTATTTCCAAGGAGCGAACAGATGATCTCGCTAGACAATTGCTACAGTCACAAGCCGGACAGACCCCGTTACCCGCATCTGGGGGAAATCTTCCTTCTACATCCTCTATGAATCCAGTGCAGATCAACCTACCTGGGAATGTACCTCTGGCTCCGCCCGAACGATTTTCTGGTGACCCAAAGAGGTTTGCAGTATTTATCAATCAGTGCCGGTTGCATTTCTTATGCCGGCCAGCAGCCTTTCCAACTGATCAAGCTAAAGTAGCTTTCGTGCTTTCGTACCTTAGTGGCAATGCGGCAGACTGGTCGATCCCTCTAGTAAATCAAGATGATCCGGTCCTCCATGATTTTCAAGCTTTTCAGCTCAGTATGGAAAAACTGTTCGCAAGACATTCACAGGGGCAGGCCTTGGACAATGAGCTTCTTTCGTTGCGACAAGGTAATCAAGACCTTTTGGCTTATATTGCATCTTTCAACAGACTGATAGTGGAAACTCAATGGCCTGAGGACAAAAGGATTACGCTGTTTTATAGAGGTCTACGTGGAGAGCTCAAAGATGTGTTAGCCCAAGTAGTGAATCCCCCACAAGATTGTTCGGACTATATAGACTTAGTCGTTCAAATAGATCACAGACTGCAGAACAGGAAGGCCGATCGTTCCAAGTTTGATGCTCGAGTATTTTCCAAACCGCCAACTCCTTCCAAAGGAGTAGACTCCGGGGAACCCATGCAAATAGGGGGTCTGAAAGGTCCTCTAACACAAAAGGAGCAGGAAAGGAGAAAACAGTTGCAATTATGCCTCTATTGCGGAAACTCAGGACACTTTCTTCGAGACTGTCCGGTGAAACCTGCCAAGAAGGCAGTAGGAGCTGCAGTTACCAAAGTTACAAACTCTGAGCAGGGAAACGACCTCGCCCGCAAGAATAGAGGTCCCCTTGCCGAGCGTAAAAACCAGTTCCGTGACCTCGCATTTCGTGATACCTATGGTCCTCATTAGCCCTGATAATCCGGATCGATTACATGCAATTGAAGCTTACGTCGACAGCGGTGCCATCGGCAATTATGTGGATCATGAAATGGTTTTGAGGATGAATCTAACTCTTTGTCCCAAGGCTGTAAAGGAGGTCATTACTACGGTGGATGGTACGGAGATAGCCTCCGGGCCAGTAACGCATACCACTCAAGAGGTGACGCTAGTAAGTCAAGATGGACACCATGAGAAGATCGTGTTCGATGTGATCAAGGCCCCTCAGTTTCAGATTATTCTAGGAACACCTTGGTTAGAGAAACACAATCCTCTGATCGATTGGCGAGCAAGAACGGTCCAGTTTCCAGAATGTGTCTCTACTTGTCACCCTCCACCTGGTGTTGCACTGGCAGCAATTTCTTCAGAGACTCCCCAGTTACCTCCCGAATACCTAGAATACCAAGATGTTTTCCGGAAGGATCAGGCTAACTCTCTACCTCCTCATAGGTCTTATGACTGCCAGATAGACCTGATACCTGGATCTACTCCTCCTTGTAGTAGAATTTATGCCCTCACCGAGCCTGAGAACCTTCACCTTCGACAATACCTGGATCAATACCTGGCAAATGGGTTTATTCGTCCTTCCAAGTCCCCTGCTTCTTCAGCTTTGTTCTTCGTTCCAAAAAAGGAAGGAGACCTTAGAACTTGTATAGATTATCGCTCCCTGAACCAGATCACCGTTAAGAATAGATATCCGTTACCTTTGATCCCTGAACTCCTGGACCAAGTCAGAAAAGCATGCATATATACAAAGCTGGATCTTGGAGGAGCTTACCACTTGGTACGAGTAAAAGAGGGCGATGAATGGAAGACGGCCTTCCGCACCAAGTATGGGCTATTTGAATATCAGGTCATGCCCTTCGGACTTTGCAATGCCCCGGCCGCCTTTCAATTTTTTATGAACGATGTCCTCAGAGAGCTCATAGATGTGTGTGTTGTTGTTTACATTGACGACATCCTCGTTTATTCTTCATCGGAATCTGAACATCGGAAACACGTGAAAATGGTCCTCGAAAGATTGCGTCAACACAAACTTTTCGCTAAGTTGGAAAAATGTGTTTTCAACGTGACTGAAGTTGAATTCTTGGGATTCATATTATCACCTGGCGGAGTGCGTATGGATTCAAAGAAGGTCGATGCAGTTCTCAAATGGCCATCACCATCCTCCGTAAAAGGTGTGCAAAGCATGTTAGGCTTCGCTAACTTTTACCGCAGGTTTATCCCCGAATTCTCTCGAATAGTCCAGCCCATCACTGCCTTGTTAAAGAAAAACAAACGTTTTGAATGGTCTACCGAGGCGGAACAAGCTTTCCAGGATTTGAAGACTAAATTTATCTCTGCACCAATCTTAAAACACCCTCGCCCCGAACTCCCCTACATCGTGGAAACTGATGCTTCAAGCCTTGCCATGGGGGCAGTTCTATCACAAAAGGACCCGGTAACCAATCAGTTGCATCCCGTGGCATTTTGGTCCCGCAAATTCTCGACTCCTGAAATCAATTACACGATTACTGACAAGGAACTTCTGGCTATCAAGTCTGCCTTTAAGGCTTGGCGGCATTATCTGCTGGGGGCCCGACACACCGTTACTGTGATTACGGATCACCGAAACCTGCAATATTTGAAAACCGCAAAAGCCCAATCCTCTAGACAACTCCGTTGGGCATTATTCTTTGCCGAGTTTGACTTCATAATTACCTATCGACCTGGTACAAAGAACGGTAAAGCTGATGCCCTTTCTCGGATGGGAGTGGAAGAACACTTGATCAACCCTAAACCTGTACCAATCATTCCGGAACAACGAATTCTGGGTGTAATCGCCACAGAATCCTTAGAGGAAGTTAAGGATAAGGCCAGGCAACTTGTAACTGCAGCAGACATACAGAATTGGCATCTGCAGGGAAAGGACTTTGCAGTAAAGGACAACTTATTGTATTTCCAAGAACGATTATACCTACCCAGCACAGATTTACAGAAAAAAGTAATCTCTTGTTATCACGATTCTTTAATGGAAGGACATCCCGGTATGGCCAAGACCTCAGAAAAGATCAAGCGCTACTTCTGGTGGCCGTCTTGGAAAAAAGATATCAGAGACTTTATAATGTCCTGTGGAGTATGCGCCCAAAACAAGAGTCAAAAAGAAAGACCAGCAGGCCTCTCACGCCCTATTGACATCCCACCTCGCCCTTGGCACACGCTTTCTATGGACTTCATCAACGATCTACCTCCATGCTCCGGATACAATACGATTCTAGTAATCGTGGACTTATTCTCCAAGATGGCGCATTTCATTCCGCTCAAAGGCTTGCCAACAGCAGCAACTCTGGCCCGAGAATTTCTCGAAAACATCGTCCGACTGCACGGTTTTCCTTCGGTTCTAATTTCGGATCGAGGTAGTCAATTTATTTCTCATTTTTGGCGAAGTTGCTGTCGGTCGGCTCAAATTGATGTGAGACTATCGACCAGTCACCACCCTCAGACCGACGGACAAACCGAGAGGACCAATCAAACTCTGGAACAGTATTTACGCTGCATGCTGCAACAAACTGAAAAAACTTGGAAAGACATCCTTTGGATAGCCGAATATGCCTACAATAACTCTGTCCATTCGGGAACTGGGAAAACCCCGTTTTTTCTTTTGTACGGCAGTCACCCTCGAACCTCGGAGTTGGATCCCCTCCAAGATCTTGAAACACCAGCAGTAGACTACCTGCATTCTACAATCACCCAAGCCTTTAAGGAAGCTGTTTCTCACCTTCAAAGGGCTAAAGAACAATACAAGAAAGGAGCAGATCAACATCGGAAGGAAGCCCCTCAATATCAAGTAGGGGATCAAGTCTGGTTATCCACCAAATATCTACCTCTAAAAGGGCCACGCACATTCAACCCAAGATACCTTGGTCCCTATTCCATCACTACCATAGTAAACCCAGTAGCGGTCAAGTTGGACTTGCCCCCGCACATGAAGATACATCCGGTCTTCCACGTCTCTCTATTAAAACCCGTGCAACCTCAAACCCGACTAACTAAATCTCCAAAACCTATCCTAGTTGATGGAGAACTCGAGTTTGAAGTCAAAAGCATTCTGGACTCCAAGATCTCCAAATCTAAACTATTTTACCTAATTGACTGGAAAGGCTACGGCCCCCAAGAGAGATCCTGGGAACCTGCTGAATATGTCCACGCTCCTCGCCTAATCAAAAGATTTCACCGAACATTTCCTGACAAGCCAAAACCCCCGGAGAAGCCCGGTTTGGGAGGGGCCTTGAGGGGGGGTACTGTCATGATCTCTGCTTCCAAAAGGTCAGGGTTTTCCCAACTCCCTTGGAAGCAGATCCATAACCCAGGTTCCGAGTGCCAACCAGTCTCAATTGGGACCTTTTGGACCCAGTCCTGGCGCCAGTGGCACCAGGCTCATAAATATGCCCAGTCCCAGCGCTGGAAGCGCCGGGCTCATAATGCTTGGGTGGACTTACCTGCAGCAGACCATGCTGCTTACTTGCCTGCCAGTTGAGCCTCTGATCCTCTTCTGTTTGGAACTACTTTTCCTGTTGGGTGGGGCAGGAGCCACTCCCTAGATTCAGAACACTGGAACTCTTCTGGAAAGCAGGAACTCTTTTCTTACCTAGGCGTGGCTGTGGAAGGAGACACCTAAGCACTACAGGAGGCTATTTAAACCACACCCGATGGATGAATCTTGCTTTGCGTTATTCTGCATCCTCTGCAGCAGAACGCTCATCGTGTCTTCTGCATCTGATCCTGGGCCTAAGGAAAAAGGCTTACCATCCTGAATCCAGTCTTCAGCAACACCTATAAAGACAAAAAAGAACAGGTTAGCATTACGGTCTTCAGTGACAGCTCTTCACTTACCTGGTCCATCGGCTGTCACCAACGCCTCGCGCTGCATTCCGGCATCTGAAAGACAAAAGCTTACCAACTCTTCGCACGCTCCGGAGGCCTTCGGCGCTGCATCCCGCATCTGAAAGACAAAACAAGGTGCGTTTAAAGACATTGGGGAACTTTAATACTCACGTGCCATTACTCCTTTCCACATCTAACCCAGTGGGTATTCCGGCACCCTGCAGCCGCTCCGAACTTGTACCTGCAAAATAAAAAGACAGTTAGAACGCATCGTGAAGCAGGCAACAAGCGCTTACTTACGTGCTTCCAGGCGCTTCTATTCATCACACGGGCTCCATCTTCAACTCACTTCAGCCCGTCATCCGCCATCGCCGGAACCCTGCAAAACAAGAAACATCATTACTAAAGACTTTAAAGACATTAGAATTACTCGAAACTTACCGTTCGTGCAGTAAACGACGGACAGCAGTCCTCTGAAGTCAAGAGGCCTGCTCCCCTTATCCAGTGAAGAAACTGGTTACAGCACCCTGCCCCGAGGCAGATGGAGAGCACGGCGTTCACTTACCTAAGGTGAGAGCGTTAACCTTTGGGGTTCTACAGGAGAAGAGAAAGGGAAGAAGAGAGAGACATTCAATAACCCAGTTCCTTAATCCCATATTTTCTATCTGCAGACATCTTACCCGTCAAGTCAGACATACAGTGCACAGAGGCCCAGCCCAAAGAGCCAGCCGTGTGTTACACATCACCTTTGCAGATACGGTATACGCCCAGTCAAGACCGGCGCCTCTATGGGAATCAGGTGAGCGTTACAGGTACCCTGTTTTGAAAGCTGCATTGACAGAACAGTCACAGTAGACAGAAGTTACATTAAATCTGCATTTCTAATCCCAAACAATACTACTACTACTACTACTACTACTACTTATAATAATAATAATAATAATAATAATAATAATAATAATAATAATAATAATAATAATAAATAACAAACCATTACTTGGTGCCAGGGTAATCTTGGAATACAAGCCAAAAATGTGTTTAGGTATGGTGGGTGATAGTTCACATCATTATTGAAGTCACAGCAGATCTGTATCATACATGTTTAAACACAGTGAGCCCAGGCCAGCCAGGGCAAGGGTTGTGTGTATTCTAATCAAACTGGTTATTTCTACTCATCCAGCAGGGCAATGGACAGGAATACTGCGCTTCTCATTGATTCTTTGTGAAGTCGGGTAGTACCTCTTTCCAGTCCAGGAAACTCTCAGCTTCAAAGTGGCACCTGCTAAACTAAAGGGCCAGCCTCACAACAGAGCGTTGCCTACCAAAGGACCATTAAAGTTGCTGGCTTGGGAGGAGCCTGGATTACACAGTCAGAGTTGAATGGAATGGAGGAAGGGTTTCTCTATCTTGGATTTCTGTAGACTTTTCTTTCCTTCCTGTCCCCTTCATTTCCTGCACAGGAAAGCCCTTTGGGAATGATTCAAGAAAGCAAAAAGCACTTGCTACCTTAATAGGGATTTAACCACTTAACGCCAGTTTCATTTTATCCATCCCTCAGTGGCCTTTAGAAACTTCAATGCCTCTGAAAAGAACTTGTTTGGATACTTCTGTGAGCACAGACCTTTCCAAAGTCCTCAAGTTGTGTAATGAAGGCAGAAGCTGATTTTCACGCCATCAAACTACCAAAAAACAGAGTATGGTACTTTTGAGAGGCCCCTACCCACTTGGTCCACTTTGTCAGCCCTAGTGACTACTAAGCCCCGTATGTTAATCTTTTTCCATAAAGACATATCCTTTTGATAACATTGTTTGTGATCCATTGGCTTTCAGCCCTACTAGGTTAGCCAGTGTGCTTGCATCTTCTACATACTGCATGGTATGTGTTCTTTAAACAGGGGTACATCTGTTTATTGTGTTTCTAGTACTGTTATCTGACATATGGGGCCTCATTACGTTCCAGGCGGAGGACCATGGTGCTTATAGCACCATGGTCCATGCCGGTGTCCGCCATGGCGGAATGGGGAATTACCACCCCATTCCGAGGTTGGTGGGGCGGTAATTACCCATGCCGCCATGGCCCTTCCCCATTCCCATTTTTGCCCAATAGGGCTCAATGGGAATGGGGTAAATCCCTAACGCCAGCCGTGTAATGAGGCCCATAATCATAAGAACATACCAATCAGTAGTGATTCCAAAGGGGATAAGTCAAGGAAAACAAGGAAAAAATAAATAAAAATGATAAGTGGATTGTCTTGTAAATAACAGAAGGAAGAAAAGTGTGTAAAAGATGGTTTACCTTAATGGTGTGGCACAGAAGAGAACGTTCGCTGTTCATACCCAAAAAAAGATGGGCCACAACGAAATGCCCTGGATACAGTGGCTGTGGTGAAAACACGATTGTGTTTACAAATGGTAGATCGTATCTGATAATGGGAAAAGATCAAGGTAAGTATCGTGGCATGACAAGCACAGATGTCAGAAAGGATAACTGAGGTCTGCTGTGATCAAATCTCATACCTTAGTGCACACGGACCATTGGAGTACTCCTGCGTGCAGCTGCAGGGCAGTGTCTCGGACTGCCGTGTTAGGCCGTTGACGGGACAACGGCTCTCTTATACTACACGTGACCACCTCGCGCCATTAGAAGGCCGGTGGTCACGAACCAAGGTGTATTGCACGGATACCTGCACGGATCTCCAAGATAAATATATTACGGGCATGCCTGCACAATATCCTAAATTACAGTGCCTTAATATCCAAAGAAAAAAAATAATGAAAATGGAAAGAATACTCGAATGTGAACGGGATCTCGGAGGGACCCGGAGCTAAAAAGAGAAAAAAAATATGTATAGTGGTATCTCTCTATTGCATGATAAAAGAAAACCAAAAACATGAGAATAATCAAGCAACTAATGTAAACCATAAAGCATGCAAATAAACATGGAATTCATGCAAAACCACTCAATCTAAACACTACATATCGATAGTCACTGCACTAAATAGTGTATATGTGACTTTAAAAGACATTGGAATAATAGCACTACTCGTGATCAATAGATAATAATGAGGACAACCTTGTTGCGGATGGTGTCACCCAAAGGCGGTACCTTGGGTCCCAGACAGGAGTCCGGGACTTGCAGCAAGGTTGCTTATAAGGTAACATAGGAACAAAAATAGTACAAAGGTAACAAAGGAACAAAAATGGTTCAAAATATAGGAAACATGTAGTCAATTCCAATATAAGCAAAGAAATGAAAACAGCAAGCACCACGCATAAAGTGCACCAGGACATCGAGGTGGGAACATATGTTCTAGCGTTACAGTGAGTATTAGATGTAGCAGTGGTAATTGATTTCTTCGTTCAGACCATTCGGGACCAGACTGCAGAGTTTGTCAATCCAAAATGTCTCCCTGCAATTGAGGTGTAGGCCTAAATCCTTGTGGGGGTTGTTCCTGGTCAAAACCTCCAGAATCAAAAACTTAATTTGTGAAAGGTTGTGGTTATTTTCGGCCCAATGTCGGGCCACAGCTGAGTTCGGGTTAGAATTGCGGATGCAGGAACAGTGTTCGTTCCACCGTGTTTTGGCTGCTCTTTTCCACATGGGCATTTGATGCCATATATGATATTGATACGGTTCCAAATGTCTTAAGAAGAATCTTCTTGCCTGTTTGTGGATGAAAAATAAAATTCCCTTTAATCACGGAGTTGCAATTGATGCAGTGTAAACAGGGAATGTACCAGTGCGATGTGTGATCAGTTTCTTAGAGGGTGGTCTTGTATATACCAATTCTTCCCTGAGGTTCTTGCTTCTCTGAACGGCAAATACCGGTGGTTCATTGAATAGATTCTGTACTCTTGTGCCGTTTTTAAAAATACCCCAATGTTTTTTAATTGTCTTCTTGATTTTGTTGCTTTGTATGGAGAGTTTTGGTACATATACTGGTGATTTCAGCTCCCTAACTGGTTTCTTCGGAGCGGATAGGAGAGTTTCGCGGTCAAGAATATTGACTCTTTGAACTGCTGAATCCAATTCTTCTAGGTGATAGCCTCGTTTGAGGAATTTTTCTTTCATTTCGAGTTGTTGCGAGATACAGTCTTCAGGGTCACTAACGATCTTCTTTACATGTAGAAGTTTGCTAACGGAAGGTTCCTCAGTAAGCTCGGTTGATGAAAGCTCAGGCGGTGCAACAGGTTGTTGCGATCGGTGGGCTTCCGAAAAAGGGTAGTGCTGTAGCCAGTGTTCTTCTTTGTTATTTTTACATTGAGAAAGGTGATCTTATTGCGTGATGACTCCCTGGTAAATAGCACGCGTGGGTCAATGTTATTTATGTACTAAAAAAAATCATCGAATGCTCTCTCCGTGCCTGTCCAAACACCAAAAATGTCATCTACATATCGAGTCCACAGGTGAATGTCTTTCTTCCATTCTTTCTTGCTCAATATATGATCCAACTCAAATGTATACATAAAACAATTGGTGTATGTGTGCGCCATAGTGTCGCCCATTGAAGTACCAGAGATTTGCAAGAAGAACTGGTTGCAATATTGAAAATAAGAGTTTTCAGAAATTAATTGTAACAGAGTCAGAATAAATTATTTTTGTGCACGAACATATGGTGACTGGAGTAGCAACCATTCAACTGCTTTGATCCCAAGGTCGTGTGGTATAGAGGTATATAGTCTCTTGACGTCTATAGTGAACATCAATTAGTTTTGTTGAAAGGTGGAAGAGTCAAGTTTCTGAAGAAAATTAGTTGTGTCACAGGTATAAGTTGAAGTTTACTGTATGAGCGGTTGAAGAAAAAAGTCAATGTAAACACCAAGTGGCTGATTAATACCGTCCATCCCTGCGACTATTGGTCTTCCAGGAGGTTTGGTGGAATCCTTGTGGATCTTAGGAAGCGTGTAAAAGTTTGGGATTCTGTGGTGATCATTTAGCAAGAACTTGTGTGTGTGTTCGTTTATCCATTCCAATTCTAATGCCTTGTCGAGCAAAGGGGCTAAGTTGTTTTTAATGGAGATGGCAGGATCATGATCCAATGTGGCATATGTAGTATGGTCTTGAAGTTGTCTCCGGCATTCTAAGTCATAATCTACAGGGCGGATTGTTATTTTCGTGTCGCTGGACAGATCCTTGATAAGCCTCATTTCATGTGGTTTAAGGTTCTTATGTGGCGGGTTCTGTAACTGATCCATTCAAGATCACGAGTGAGCAGTCTCTGAAAAATATCGATAGAGGGTACCTTGATAGGAGGTACAAATCCGCTCTTAGCCCTAAATTCTTGGAAATCAGGCATACTGGTTGGTTTATCAAAGGTTTCCAAATCTTCAAAGAACACTTTCAGTTTGAGCTTCCTTACAAACGTGTACAGTTCAATCTTACTGTTAAATAATGTAGTGCCATAAGTCGGAATGAAACTCGATCCTTATTGTACTGTATCTTCTTCAAGCTTACTAAGTGTTCTGTCTGAGATGTTAATAACTAGGTTTTCCTTAATTGTAGACGTGTCTGTGGTTTGGGTTTTAGGTTTCCTCCTCCCCCTGCGGGTTCTTTTGGGCGGGCGCCCAAAAAAGCCACTGTGGAGGATGCTTCTGCTGGAGGGCTAGCTGTACGGTCGGAATTACCAGTTGCTTGTTCCGTGGGTGTCTCTGAATCTCTCGGTGCTTCTGAATCTGAGCTGGAAGTATTGTCGGATGGATGTTTATGGAACTTCTTGAGTGCTACAGGGCCATACTTCTCCATCCACGTGTACACATTGTCGTTAATATAATCATATATATCACGCTTACATTTTTTAACTTTCTTGTGTTCCAGTTCAGTTTTATACTCTTCAAGTTTCATATTTATATTAGAGAGAATCAAGTTGTATTCTTCTTTTCCTAATGAGTCCACTAGTTCTTTTTCGATCTACTGGATATTTGTACTAAGAGTAACCACATTTTTAGCCAGTTCTTGGATGGTGAGTAGAATCAAGTCAAGGGAGCATTTGTTTAAAATGGCCTCCCACTTAGGGACAAATTCCTTACTTTCTTTACAAAGGGTGGGACGCAGTTGTATTCGAAGCCCCCTTGGAATGCGTTGGTTCTTAAAGTAACGGCCCAGAGTGATTGTGTGAAGTTTCCCTTTATTCTCCTTGCGTACCAAATATTCTAATTGTTTGATCCGTTTCGCTGGATCCTTTGGTGTGGTCCCATGTGTACCTATTGATGTTTCACTGATGAGTTCAAGGATTGCGGTTGCTTCCTCTGTAGAGAAACCTAAGGTATCAGCGCAGTTTGATGAGAGACCTTCTATATCTTCAAACGACATATTAGTATAGTAAATTGATAGAGTAAAAAATTGTGTGCCTCCACTGCTTTGTGTCTCGCAAAGGGGGAGAAAAGAGCAAACAGGGAAGTGAGTGGGCACCACAGGATTAAGAAATCTTTCAAATTTTAAAGTCAATGTAAAGGCAAAAACTGAATGTTCAAACTGTAGTTCGGAAGAAGCTGGCTGCAACAAGACTGGAGATACCCTGACTCAAAATGGCAACAAAAGCTAGAGACCAAGTAAAAATACCATGTCACACAGCTGCTCTCTATGGGGCCCAACCTGGGCAGATAATCATTCAAAGTTCAAAAAAAGTTTGATCCGGTATCAAAGGTAATGTGCTTCTTCAAAATAAAAAGAGTATGTTGGTTGTTTGTATCAAAGTGGTAATTTATCCAAAGAAATTCAATACGAAGCTATCACTAATATCTTGTTAGGGAGGAAGCAGTTGCCACAACTCATATATACTACAGACTTAATGCCAGTGCATTTCGGAAATCATTTCCTTCTTCAGGGCAAGTCTAGTAAGTTCTAAGTCAGTAACATAATGCCCCAATATCAACATAATGAATAAATCAAACAAATTTAGCACACATACATGTAAACATAGAAATAATCATAAGAACATACCAATCAGTAGTGATCCCAAAGGGGAAAACTTAAGGAAAAAAAGGAAAAAATAAATACAAATGAAAAGTGGATTGTCTTGTAAAGAACAGAAGGAAGAAAAGTGTGTAAAACATGGTTTAACTTAATTGTGTGGCAACAAAAGAGAATTTGTTGTTCATACCCAAAAAAAGATGGGCGACAACAAAATGCCGTGGATACAGTGGCTGTGGTGAAAACACGATTGTGTTTACAAATGGTAGATCGTATCTGATAATGGGAAAAGATCAAGGTAAGTATCGTGACATGACACGCACAGATGTCAGAAAGGCTAACTGATGTGTGCTGTGATCAAATCTCATACCTTAGTGCAGACGGAGCATTGGAGTACTCCTGCATGCAGCTGCAGGGCAGTGTCTTCGACTGCCGTGTTAGGCCGTTACCGGGACAACGGCTCTCTTATACTACACATGACCACCTCGCGCCATTAGAAGGCCGGTGGTCACGAACCAAGGTGTATTGCAGCCGATTGCCTGCACAAATCTCCAAGATAAATATATTACGGGAATGCCTGCACAATATCCTGAATTACAGTGCCTTAATTTCCAAAGAAAAAAATTAATGAAAATGTAAAATAAATACTCGAATGTGAATGGGACCTCGGAGGCACCCGGAGCTAAACAGAGAAAAATGATATGTATAGTGGTATCTCTCCATTGCATGATAAAAGAAAACCAAAAACATGAGAATAATCAAGCAACTAATTTAAACCATAAAGCATGCAAATAAATATGGAACTCATGCAAAACCCCTCATTCTAAACACTACATATCGATAGTCAATGCATTAAATGGTGTATATGTGACTTTAAAAGACATTGGAATAATAGCACTACTCGTGGGCCAATCAACCAGAGCAGCCAAAACACGGTTTAACGAACACCGTTCCTGCATCAGCTATTCTAACCCGAACTCAGCTGTGGCCCTACATTGGGCCGAAAATAACCACAGCCTTTCACAAATTAAGTTTTTGATTCTGGAGGTTTTGACCAGGAACAACCCCCACGAGGATTTAGGCCTACGCCTCAATCGCAGGGAGACATTTTGGATTGACAAACTCTGCAGTCTGGTCTCGAATGGTCTGAACGAAGAAATCAATTACCACTGCTACATCTAAAACTCACTGTATCGCTAGAACATATGTGCCCACCTTGATGTCCTTGTGCATTTTATGCGTGGTGCTTGCTGTTTTCATTTCTTTGCTTATATTGGATTTGACTACATGTTTGCTATATTTTGTACCATTTTTGTTCCTATGTTACCTTTGTACTATTTTTGTTCCTATGTTACCTTATAAGCAACCTTGCCGCAAGTCCCGGATTCCTGTCTGGGACCCAAGGTGCCGCCTTTGGGCGACACCATCCGCGAAGAGGTTGTCCTCATTATTATCTATTGATCACGACTAGTGCTATTATTCCAATGTCTTTTAAAGTTACATATACTCTATTTAGTGCAGTGACTATCGATATGTAGTGTTTAGAATGAGGGGTTTTGCATGAATTCCATGTTTATTTGCATGCTTTATGGTTTACATTAGTTGCTTGATTATTCTCATGTTTTTGGTTTTCTTTTATCATGCAATGGAGAGATACCACTGTACATATTTTTTTTCTCTTTTTAGCTCTGGGTCCCTCCGAGATCCCGTTCACATTCGAGTATTTTTTCCATTTTCATAATTTTTTTGATTTGGATATTAAGGCACTGTAATTTAGGATATTGTGCAGGCATGCCCTTAATATATTTATCTTGGAGATCCGTGCAGGCAATCACCTGCAATACACCTTGGTTCGTGACCACCAGCCTTATAATGGTGCGAGGCGGTCACGTGTAGTATAAGAGAGCCATTTTCCCGGCAACGGCCTAACACGGCAGTCCGAGACACTGCCCTGCAGCTGCACGCAGGAGTACTCCAACACTCCGTGTGCACTAAGGTATGAGATTTGATCACAGCACATCTCAGTTATCCTTTCTGACATCTGTGCGTGTCATGCCACGATACTTACCTTGATCTTTTCCCATTATCAGATACGATCTACCATTTGTAAACACAATCGTGTTTTCACCACAGCCACTGTATCCACAGCATTTCGTTGTGGCCCATCTTTTTTTGAGTATGAACAACAAACGTTCTCTTCTGTACCACACCATTAAGGTAAACCATGTTTTACACACTTTTCTTCCTTCTGTTATTTACAAGACAATCCACTTATCATTTTTAATTATTTTTTCCTTTTTTTCCTTAACTTATCCCCTTTGGGATCACTATTGATTGGTATGTTCTTATGATTATTTCTATGTTTACATGTATGTGTGCTAAATTTGTTTGATTTATTCATTATGTTGATATTGGGGCATTATGTTACTGACTTAGAACTTACTAGACTTGCCCTGAAGAAGGAAATGATTTCCGAAATGCCCTGGCATTAAGTCTGTAGTATATATGAGTTGTGCTGCTTCCTCACTAAGAAGATATTAGTGATAGCTTTGTTTTGAATTTCTTTGGATAAGTTACCACTTTGATAGAAACAACCAACAGACTCTTTTTATTTTGAAGAAGCACATTACCTTTGATAACGGATCAAACTTTATTTGAACTTTGAATGATTATCTGCCCAGGTTGGGCCCCATAGAGAGCGGCTGTGTGACATGGTATTTTTACTTGGTCTCTAGCTTTTGTTGCCATTTTGAATCAGGGTGTCTCCAGACTTGTCGCAGCCAGCTCCTTCCGAAATACAGTTTGAACATTCAGTTTTTGCCTCCTTTACATTGACTTTAACATTTGAAAGATTTCTTAATCCTGTGGTGCCCACTCACTGCCCTGTTTGGGGAAAAACAATCCTCATCGGACCGAATCACCTGTGTATCCTTGTATCAGCTCACCACCATCGAACCTTGACCGCTGAACCTGATGACAGCCAGATCAGCACACCTCGAGTAGAGTCTTCGAGATCACAGCTACCTTCTGCTCGACCCTGACTCAACGCCATCTTGCCACTGAACTACTGTAACTGCTATTATCTTTGACATGAAGAAAACCTGTAATTGATGACAAGAAGCCATGTTTAATGCTGTTGAACCACCAAGAACTTTGCAAATTTATTATTGACTAATATCTTCCATATGGTCCATCTTTGAGCTCTAGAATCTGGACAGTTCATTTTAATCTGTTCTGCAACCACAAGAACATATCATTTTGAACACTGTGTTCTTATATTGGCCCTCATTACGACCCTGGCGGAAAGTGACTGACCGGACCGCCACAGCGTAAATAGCGTTTCCGCCATTGCACGAAGGAGCAAAGTGCGGCCCATTCCGACCCATCGGGCACGAGCACCACGGCATGGCGGAAGTGCAAAGTCCGCGATGGCGGAAATGACCCCAAAACGGCCCACACCGCCGCCGTACGGCGCCCTAGGTGCAATACCGCCACCCATCACAGCGGACACCGCAGTGTGCGCCTACCGGAAAGTACGGTGACCGGAAATATACGGAAACGGAAGTAAAAACATGGGCCCGGAACGGGAAACATCCCGCCGTACACCTATAAAACCACTAAAACCACACAACCACTAAAAACACTACCCTGAGACACACCCCAACCCGTCATCCACCCTAGCGAAACCAAGAAAAATGGGAAAAGTAGCGAAGAAAGCGTGCGACCGCAAGCGGCAGGTCCACTTCTCCCGTGAGGAACTCACCGTGCTAACAGAGACCCTCCAGGAGAATGCTGCCGTCGTCTTCTGCACGCAAATGACCAGGACGGCACTTGCAAACAAGAAGGCCATATGGGCTCTGGTGGCACAGCGGGTAAGTGCGGTGGGGACCGCACCCCGCACCCCACAGCAATGCCGAAAGCGATGGGACGACCTGCGGATACGCGTCCGCAGCATACTCTCTGCCAACCGCAACATTGCCACAGCCACCGGGGGAGGTCCTGAATCACCCATCAAGTTGACCCCCTGGGAAGAAATCTGTGCCTCCACCATCGGAATGGAGAGCATAGAGGGAGTCGGAGGGATGGAGAAAGGAGTGCAGACATCCGAAGATTCAGGTAGGTGGGCCAGATAAAACAATGCCAAATCCACAAAGTCCATCCATGTGAAGTACCATGTGTCCACATAGTGCAACAGAAACACATGTCCAGGAGAACGTCCACACACATCGGCCTGATAGCGCACGTTAAAACCCACAATAAATACATAAATAATTAAAAACCCCTAAAACACGCACTACACGTGCAGCAGGCACACCCTAACTGCAGGCTGCCAAACAACTGCACCCTCACTCCACACACAAATGAAAGCACCTCCAAGGCCCCGACCCAAATCACCCTCAGGTACCACCCCAATGCATGTGATACAATGCCATTCCAATTCCCACAGACCCATCAATAACCCTCGCCCTCCTTTACTCCACCACAGGGTCCGATCCAAACGACGAGCATCAGGACACCCCTACCAGCACACCTGCAAAGAGGGCCAAGACCAACGGCCAAAGACCCTCCACCTCAGCTGCACGCATCAAGACACGGCAGCAGCACAAATCAGGTGGCAGCACAGAGGAGGGAACATCAACAGGCACCCCAGCAGCCAGCATGCCCACACCACCACCACCACAGGTCCCCCCAACGGATGCCACAGAAGGCACTGCCTCTGGTGGCAGCAGCACCATAGGTGACACCCCATTGATGGCAGCATGCTTCGACACAGAAGACGGGGATGTCGAAGTCAGATCCATCCATGACCTGTCTCAATCCCCCTGTCTGTTCCATCCCGTACACCATGAGGATACCACGCAGGGGCACCCACAAGACGATGACTGGCCATCCCCCACAAGCCCTGTGGCAAGGCAACATGAGGTCAACAGCCCCTCTGTGACACCCCCGCAAATGGCCATGGCCCAGCAGAGGCAACAGTCCCTCGACCAGTTAATCGTGCAACAGCAGCAACTGGCCACGCTCCTCAAGGACCATGCCGATGAATGTGGGGGCACTAAGGCAGACATAGAAACATCAACTGAGACACTTAGGGCAGAAATGGAGAGAGGTACAGAGACACTAAGGGCACAAATGGAGAGTAGCACCGAGAGCCTGGGAGTCCAAATGGAGAGAAGCACCGAGAGCCTGAGGGGGGAACTGCATGCGACGTCCAAGGACGTATGTGCCGAACTTGCCGCAGTGCGCCATGTGCTCACTGAGCTCTCGCAAACCCTTAGGGACATGCATGGACGTGAGCAGGCAGAGACATCATCCGTTGCAAGTTCCGTCCAGGGCAGCCCCCAACGTAGATCTGGGAGGAACCTGCGCTCCACAGGCAGGGGTGCCCCTGATACCCGCAGAGGGGGCTTGCAATAGCGACTGCCCACTGACAATGAGCATCTTTGGACACTGGTGTTCGGGGGGGAGGTAGGAGGGTGGAGGGGGTGTGTTGGGCTCACTTGGGTGGCGGGTCGATAGGGTGTACAACATGATATCACATATGCCATAAACAGTGCACGATCAACCAATGAGATGTGTGGACATTGATCTTTGTGTACTAGGCCATCATAGGCGTACAGTCCATATTGTGCATGTCCCAGACACACACAGTGCCACGAGTCCCGTGTCCATGTATCAGCCACCAGGCGTGAGTGCTAGAAGCATACATCAATGAGATGCTGACGAATGTCACGGCCCTCCGGTGCCTCGCAGACTCCTTGAGGTGCTGCCACATCCCCACCCTCATCATGACCATCATCAGGTGCTTGCAGTTCTGCGTCAGGGGGCATGGGCACATTTCTACGTACGCACATGTTGTGGAGCATGACACATGCCATCACCATCTTTGCAACCTTCTCATGGCGGTACAGGAGTGCCCCGCCAGACCTGCTGAGGCAGCGGAAACGACCTTTCAGTAGGCCGAATGCCTGTTCAATGACTACACGGGTACGTGAGTGGGCATGGTTGTAGTCCTCCTCATGCTGGTCCCGTGGGTTCCTGACTGGTGTGAGGAGCCATCTCTTCAGTGGATATCCAGCATCACCTGTATGTGGACGATAAACGTATGATGTGGAATGCCATTGCTACGTACGCACACCCCCCCCCCCTTCCTGCCAGGTCATTGCCGAATCACATACCCCACATTATCATGCATGTAATGAGACTCACCGAGTAGCCAGGATCTGTTCCCTGCGTGTCGCTCCATGTAGCGTGGTATTGTAGAGTTCCTCAAGACCATAGAATCATGGGTTGATCCAGGGAATCTGGCACAACAATGTGTAATGATCCTGTTGGAGTCACACACCATTTGTACATTCAGAGAATGAAATTGTTTTCGGTTGCGGTACTGGGCCTCCATGGCATGTGGGACGACCAATTCCACATGGGTGCAGTCGATGGCACCAATGCAACCCGGTATGCCGGCAAGTGCATGGAATCCCACTTTTGTGTTGGTAATTTCCTGCTCCGAGCGTGGTAGGGAGATGTAGTCGTCTGCGTGCTGCAGGAGGGCATCGAGCACTTGCAATAGTGTCCGTGAGAACAGTGGCTGAGAAATGCCATGCAACTGTCCGACTGTGTGCTGGTAGGTGCCTGTGGCCAGGAAGTGTAGTACAGACACCACCTTCAGTAGGGGTGGGATGGCGGTTGGGCTATCTATCATGCTGACAAGGTCAGCCTGTGTCATGTCCACAATGGCGGCTATGGTGTCCCGGTCCAGACGGTAGAGAGTGTGGATCTGCTCATCAGTGAGGTTGAACGGATGTGCTCGGAGGCGTGGGATTGCGGGCTGCCTGCGTGGTGGTAGTGGCTGTGCTGGCGGCCCTTGCTGGCCCTGCCTTGCCCTCCTCCTCCTCCTGCGTCTCCTCCGTGCGGCCGGTTGTAGTTGGTGTTCGTCTTCTTCTTGGAGTTGGAGTACTTGCAGTGCTATCATGTCCCCCAGGGCCAACATCGCGAGTCCTGCCGGTAGCATTTCGGTGTGGTTGTGGGAGGAGACTGGGTGTGCAATTTATGTGTTTTCAGGCTGTATGGCCTCCACCTGTGGTGATTCATTCCACCTGTGCAAATTGCTCTCCCCTTTGGCCGAGCACGTCCCGCACACAACGCTGCAATTCGGGGAATGGCATCTTGCTATTGCAATCATGTATTTGTACCCGATGGCCGTGTAACATTGGTTGATATGTTCATTCTGCTGTGGTCCCATTGTTTCACATACTATCTGTGCAGTCGCGAACAGACTTGTGAAGGGTCAGTGGAACGTAGTACTCGAGTAACGGTGGACCCTCATGCATCACTGTACCGAGTTGCAACGACGGGCGGGGCGTCCCATTTGTGGGTGAAGGCAGTTGCCATTTTCACACACAGCCGCACTCGATGGATTAATTAGTGATTTCAAACGGCCACAGATGCCTCTTCGACGTGATGTTGCAAATGAGGAATTCGAAGGGCGGCGCTTTCGGTTTTCAGCTAGCGGCGAGGAAATGCCCACAGGTCTGACTGCAAATATAACGTTCTATTGTTCAATGTCCTTGGGACAGGGGCCATGGCGAGGATGCAATGATTGATATGAATGGTTTGGGATGCGCAATGGCGACGTGGGCGATGAGGCCGGACGTTCCCAAATACATGTTACTTCACTACACTGGAATTACGGGCTGGGGCACTGTGGATTTTGCAGGCTGCATAACGCACAGACTCAATGGATATTTCTAATGTTATGTGAGTAAATATTCAGGCGTTTTAATCCCGGGATGAGGGAATGATGAATGGATGCATGGGCAGGTGATTTGATACAGAGTTTGCCATGTACAGGGCTTCTTGGAATCTATCCGCCTCCCCTACGCTATGTGATGCAGGGCTGCCATAGTGGGACCATCGTCTATCTGGCCTTGTTGAGCCCTCCCTGTCTCGACGCGCCCTCAGACACTTGTGTCCATGCACGTTACCAATCCCATCTGATGGATTCTGTTTTGACAGACGCATGCACAGGTACACTCGTTTGTGATGGTGTTTACACCTCGATATAGATAGTTATGGGTCGCAAGTGGTTTTTGGGTGGTGATGAACCTTTGGAGTGGGCTAGCATGCATATGGCTGTGGATTTAGTGTGATCATTGAAGTGAGTTGTTCGAATGTAGTTCTGATGGCCATTCTGTTCTTTTTCTTTTCTTTTGGTTGACAGGTATCTCCTCCCCTTTTGCCACTGCCATCTGTATGCCACTCCTGCAGATGGCTTTTACTCCCGACACCTGCTGCTTCGTGTTAATCAGTGGAGCAGCATTACGATCTTATGGGACGATCGCCAATGGGCCACATGCCCTTACGCAGTACTGGTGGCTCGGAGCAACATTTCGGCCTTTCAGCTGGACTAGTGCCTCCCCATTGGGACGGCCCTGCGGTTCTGTGCGCTTCCATGTTGCCTTTTCGTACGTGAATGTGGCTCTGTGTACCATGATGGAACAGGGCGTCACACAAGTAGTGGCTGGTCATTTCTTGCGGATGCAGCCCACAATGGTGAAATGTGTTTTGGAGTTCATGGCCTGATGGCTGTATGGGCTTGGTGATTTTGTTGTGCATTAAATTTCTATTCTGATTTGGCCCGTGTAGCGTTCTTCTTTGCAAGTGATGTGGCATATTCCTATTTGGGGAGCGATGTATTGTGAGGAGATCTGCATTGGGTTCCAGCTTCGGAGTTTAGTTGCGTGGTACTGTACTGGGCGCGTTTGCCTACGAAGCCCGTGAGGTCAGGGATGGGGGCTGCCAATATGACTGTTTGAATGTTGTCATGCTCAGGGGCGGGGGATTGGGTTTTGTGTAACAGATGCCGGTCAGCCAGGTGGACTGGTGGAATGATGTGATTTTCGGAATATTGCTGGTCACAGGTGCCTGTGTGCGTGCGTTTCTTGGTGGGGGACTGTGGTCATGTCCATTGGGATGGCTTCTGTATTCGTGCCATCTGTGCCCTGCAGCTCCCATTGGCCCCTCTTGTGTTTCATTTGTTCGTTGGCATGCATGGGTGACTTGTACATTTCAATGGTTGCATTGTGACTTCATTGCACCTACGGGGAGTTGTACTTTGTGGGCAGGGAGCGGTGTACAGGCACTCATTGGGGCCGTTTACGGTTGATTCGCGATGCCGTACTTACATGTCCGCTAGGGTCGGAATTGGCGTACCCTTGCGCCATGGTGGTGTTTACGGTTTGGCATGGCGCGCGCGCGCGTGCTTGGTGCAGTTAGCGTTGGCGTTCACTACGGTGTCGCTAATGGCTTCGTACTTTGCGGTGACGGGTCATAGTCGCACCGAGCGCTATTCGATGGCGGTATTGCATTTCCGCCATCGTTTTCCGAATTCCGCCAGGGTCGTAATGAGGGCCATTGTCTTTTCTCCATCTGTCTGATTACTGTAAAGAAGGCATTGTATCACGAATAAACAGACAAGTGATCACAATTCAAGGGTGTTGATTGAACTCTATAGGTATGGTGGAAAAATGCCTAATCTAAACCTTAATCTAAGATGGGAGCAAGCTATGACCTTCAAATCAAAATAAGTCAGCCCTAGCAGCGTCTTTTCAAATAAAAGGCCTATACTAGAAAATAAAAATGTACAATCCTTAAACTAAATACAAAAGAGTGTGTGATAGGTCTCACAAGAAAATAAAGAAGTGTTCACAAACAATATGTCAGGATGCGGTAGTAGTGGTGGGACAAAGTGGCACTCAGGAGGACAGCACACGTTCAAGCTTTGCCAGCACAAGATGACAATTCTGTTTTCAGCTATCAGGATCCTCGATGGCCAAATCTATTGCTCTATAAAAATTATCTTGCCTTCGAGGGACTGATGCATTCAAAATAACAACAAAAGTTCCTTTCTGCTTGTACATAGGGTGATACTTTTTCACCCTTGGATCCCCCTCTGTGGTATTCACGAATCTCAATGTCTTCTTAAACAGTACAAGATGGACAACCCTCTGCCGGGTTCACTCTGGCCAATCTCACAATTCCTTCTACTTTCTTATGATGTGGGATTCACTTACCTTCTTCACGATCATCTGCCGGTAAATGACTTTTCACTGTTCAGAGGATTTTATTAGACCACAGTATGACCACTTTGACCCTCTTCTTGCCTTTGCAAAGGCCTTCTCGTAATAGTAGTTTCAACAAACGAGAAATCACCCAGAATTTCTCGAGTGAGCAGCCATGTGGTGCCTGGCCCATCTGCAGCTGGCTTTCTGCTTTTCATCAACAGTTCTTTATACACTCCGTAATAAACCATTTGCTACTTTTGTTCAACCCAGTTCAGTTTCTTTATCGGTGCTCCCCACGACTCACTGGCTGTGATGAACCACTTGGCTTTCTTCGTATCAGGAGTCAAGGCTGGTACCACAGTCGCAGGCATCTCCCTCTGTCCTGCTTATCAGCATAGGCACGTTCCGTGTACCATTGACATCTGCTGCAACACACTTGGGCTAATTGCTTCCACTGAGGTTTCACGGGCCTTGGTCAAAAAGGGCTAGGTTGCTTCTCTCTTTGTCACCCTCTTTGTTCGCACTGCCTTTCTCCTCCTCTTGAATTGCCATGCCTGGATAGCTGTCTCTTTGTGTGGTCTGTCTTGCTCGTATGGTCCTCTCGTGCTCCACCCTTTATCCCTGCGAGGAAGGGAAAGGGCCATCAGGTGTAAGTGGGATTCTGGTCAATTGCCTAACTTTGCCTGACTCTTGTGTTGGGACACGTCAGGTAAACGGCTCTGATGTTTGTCCGTCGTCTTTCATGATGTGTGAAAGTGTTTGAGATAGAAAAGGGGGGGTAGAGTGTTTGAATATCCTATGGGGTAGGATGGGGAAAAGGTGTTATAAGCAGGGGGATACCATGTCTCACCCTTCGGTGTCCCACTTTCGCTTCCCGAATTCCCCCATTCACGTGATCCTCCCTCACTGGTTCACCCCCAGGAACTGGAACCAATAGCGATGGCCGTGTCCTTGCCACCTGAATGACAGATCTCGGGGACTAGTCAGGAAGACACTGGGCCTCATTATGAGTTTGGAGGTAGCCATGCCCTTAATAAGGGCATGGCTACCCCCAAACCCGGGTCCGGGTTCCCTGAATGGGGAAATACTGGCCCATTCCGACCTTGGAGGACCCGGTATTTCCCCATTCAGGGAACCCAGACCCGGTCCATCCCCATTCCTATTGACTCCCCATAGGGCTCAATGTGAATTGGGAGCATGCTACCACGGGCCCATTAATGACGGGCCCGTTGTTAGCATGCTGGCCCGCTCTCAGGACACGCTAAGGCCATCTGGTAAAACCAGGCGTCCTGAGTGGGTCCCGCGAGCAGACCTCATAATGGGGCGGTAAGGGGTTAACGGCTCCGGCACCTTTACCGGCGCCGTTAACACCTTACCACCCTCCTCATAATGAGGCCCACTGTCAGGTTTCTCACATTACCCAGGGTGCTGCATAGATTCTACCTTTGCATATTCTGCGTCCCGTCTGCAGGGGTGGGTTTTTACAGTGTTTCCTAGTTAGTTATTATTGCACATGGTGTGTTTGTTTAAAGTATATCTGTTTTTTACAATCTTGATTGGACATTCCTTTATTTTAGAGTTTTATACTTTGTTGTTTGTTTTGCTACTGAACCACATTCACACCACTCTTGAGAGTATACCTTTCCCTGGGCCCACAATACCACAAAAGTCGAAGGAGGTATGTATCCTAACTGTACCTGTTTTACATTTATGGTGTTGTTGGTACTTGGTTTGTAGAAGTGTGAGCACTGAGGGGGCAGAAGTCAATGCACCACACCACGTCAGTTTTAAAAATCAACGTTCTGGATGTATCACAAGGGACAGTGTTTTACAAAGTAGACTACTCATTTCGCGAATCCTGGTCATATGACATAGCCACCAAAATGAAAATGTTTTGAAGGTTGAAATGCCATATCTATTGTGTCCACTAGTTTATTAATTTATTTTATTTATTTATGGTATTTGTTACACGCCGAAACCAGGAGGTATCACAGCGTCAGTTACATGGAATGCTTATCTGGTTACAATGTTCAAAAAACCTACATACAGAAATTGTTAATCCAGTTCATTCACAGCATAGGCAATACTTGTAAAGGTACAGGTGAGTTATTATAAGGCAGTTATTTTGCGTATTGAAACACTTGTGTAATGGCGCGTTATAAATGCCATATCATATCATCGTATCATATCATATAATTTACAATAGATTACAGCAGCATTCGGATGCTTTGAGCTCATTATGGCAAATGGGGTGGCTGATGGTTAGAATATGTTGAAGAGCCAAGACTTGATACGTTTCTTAAAGCGTTGGTGAGAGGGCTGATTTCAGATATGCATGGGAAGGGAATTCCCGATCTTGGGTGCGGCTACTGGGAAGCTGGCTCCCCCCACCCTAGAACTATTGAATCTCGGGACAAATAGGTGACTACTCGAGCCTGATCTGAGGGATCTACATGACATTTTTTGGGAGACACATTTGTTGAGGTAGGCGGGTGCATCATTGGTGATACATTTGTGTGTGATGATCAGTGTCTTATAAAAGATTCTGGCTTGGATGGGTATCCAGTGCACTCCTCTCCTAATATGGGAGATATGGTCATTTATTTTTAATCCTACTGCTGCCCGTAGGGCTTTGTTTTGTAGAAGTTGCGGTTTGGCTGAGTTGGTGCTTGTAGTTCTTAATAGGAGGATGTTACAATAGTCACGTTTGGAGAGTATGAGTGCTCGGGCTACGGTGAGACAGTTTTGTAGGGTGAAAATTGGCAGCTGAGGGGTGATTCAGCACAGACTTGTGGTCTAAGGGCAGGTAGCGTGGTGGGGGTAATTGTTTGGTCTTCACTTTCTCTAGGTATTAGAAAAACGTGCTCTGATCTATGCACAAGCTATCCCTTTCCAGCTACTCATCCATTTTTCTATGAATGGGTTTAATGCTGCCCACAATACACAAAGGGTAGATATCGACAGCTCAGAGAGATACCAGCATGTAAAATCTGGAGAGCGCTCACACTGAAGGGCTTTAGTGCCATTCTTTAAATAACACTTGAGAAAGGCGTTCCAATGTCTACACGGATCGCCAACCTTCTGGACTGCTGAATGGACATAGGCACCTGTATAGTGAGAACCCTGCTCTGAAGGCTCTGTAACTCAGTTTGCAAGCTGGACATTACCACTTTTTTGTCTCTTGATCTCCATGCTGAACTGAGATGGGTAAGATCGGAGCCTCCACACTAGAACCATAGACAGATGCAGTAATGGAGAGAACCACAAACATCTCAATTAAAACAGGGCTATCAGGCTTAATAACTCACCTGTTCAATATGACCCTGCAGGTTAATGGAAATTGGGATAAGAAATATAACAGATATTTCAGGCATGAGATCATCATAGCATCCACATACAATTAATTTGTATTTGAAATTTGGAGTAAAATCTAGGCAACATCAAGCGCTTTAGGCATATAAATAGGTTTAATCTGAGAAACCCAAACCTTGCAATGATCTCCTGGAAGATCTGAGAAAGTAATTGGATGGAGCTTTCAGAGGGTCCGCTCTTGTGCTGTCCACTTCTCTTATATTGACCACCTTCCGGGGTCCCCGATTCCAGTGGCAGGAGTTACAGATTTGAGGTTCTTAAACCCCCTGGTCATTATATAAGATATAGTTGTCATAGGGGGCGCTAGCGAGCCGAGCAAGATGGCGGCTTCCTAGGGAGCTCTACGTGGCTCAGAATTAATCCTGTCTCATCCATTACTCTATGGGACCAACTTCATTGCTGAATGCACTAATTCAACGTCTGAAGCCGAACTGCACGCTTTGATGCCTTCCCGAGCTCGAAACTCCCAATAACACCGGAGATACAGGCGTCTCTCTCCAGCCTGCGAACCGCGGCAGGCCGTCATCCGCGAGGCCCGCGCACTCGGAAGGTATCCTGCGGAACCCCAACAGTCCTGACCCCACCACTCCCCGCACTCCGGCAGCCGTCTGAACTCTCCTCCAAATCGGCAAATCCCAGCCGAAACCGAACCCTCGGAACCCAGAATCCACACAAGGGGCCCAGGACCCGCGAAGTGGCCCAGCAGAATCCCAGGTGCCGCGTTTGGGCCCGGCACTGGATGCAGAGAAGGCCGAGAAGACCAGCGAGGTTGGAGGAAGCTCCCGTAGAGCAGCCCCCCGCGGAGTGTTGCCGTGTGCGAAGTGAGACAGCGGAGTGAGGGAATCCCCGAACCCAGAATCCGCACATGGGGCCCAGGACCCGCGAAGTGGCCCAGCAGAATCCCGAGCGTTTGGGCCCGGCACTGAGGGCAGAGAAGGCCAGGGAAAGCCGGCGAGCTTGGAGGGAGCTCCCGAAGAGCGGCCCCCAGCGGAGTGTTGCTGTGTACGAAGTGAGACACGGGGGGGTGAGGCCCTGCCGGTGGCTGCGGCAGCAGGTCGACGCTGAGGGCGAGGTCGGTGTGGCGCCCCCCTCGCCGCTGTTCACCCCTGGCGGTGGTGGGTGCCCTGCTGAACTGGGCGGAGCGGCTGATTCGGGCTGCTGCTGTGCTGGGCCTCAACGCCACTCGCTGCGGCCGCACGGAGGGAGCCCCCGCAGGTGGCGGGTGGACAGGTGCCCCTGCGGTAGAGGTAAGAGCCCTGCCGGGCACCCCGGTCGTTATAGCTGCCTGAAGTAAGCCCCACAACGCCTTGAGCTAGATAAGTTGCAGCGCAACACACCACCCCTTCACTCCTGTGGTGCCCTTTTGGGGCTCGCTCCAGTGCCGCCCCCCCGGAACGGCAATACGCCGATCATCCCATCAGCAGCGATACATCTACAGGACCAAGGCTACCCATTTCGAAGAATTTTGCATGTAAACAGCTACTGACCACGCTCTAAGCACTAACCACCTCAACACAGTAGTGCCCTTACCACACTCACTGCCTGGAGAAGGTGCCCTAGACGGACACAAATCATGGGAAAGAACAACAAAACGCAGAAAAAACTGAACTTTGAGGCCAGCTCCTCCGCCAGACCAACAAATACCATGGGCAGACCCACATCCCCGGCTGAGGACGGCGATCCCGCCGATAGCCGGACCCCTGGCCTCGACATCAAAGAAATCCTCCTGGATCTTAAAGCGGGGATAGGCGACCTAGATAGCAAACTGGACAACTTGTCGTCCAAAGTGGATCGTATTCAACACCGCCTTGACCAACATGCCGAGAGGCTGGACAATGTCGAGCAACGTGTATCCGATCTCGATGATGGGGCGACGTCCCTGACCTCTAGGGTCTCCGCGCTAGAATCTCAGGTGAAAAACATTGCTGCTAAAAACGAAGATTTGGAGGGCCGCTCCCGCCGGAACAACATTAGAATTATAGGAGTTAGGGAGCAACAACTCCGGTGCAAAATGGAGGACCATGTCGAGCGCATCTGTGCTGAGCTGTTCGGACCAGAGGTTCTCTGACAACTATTCATTGTGGAAAGAGCGCATAGAATTCCCACAGCCAGACCCATCCCAGGAGCGAACCCACGTCCAATCATAGCTAGAATACTCAATTACAAAGACCGAGATGCAATACTTAAAGCGGCCAGAGAGAAAGGGAAACTCCAATTTGACGGCGACCCCATCCAGTTCTTTCCCGACTTCTCACCTTCAGTCCAAGCACAGAGGCGTTCCTTTACATCAATCAAACGGAGACTACAAGACAATCATATACTTTACTCCATGCTGTTTCCCGCCAAACTCCGCATCCAGCACAACGGGAGGGCCCACTTCTTCTCCACACCGGAGGAGGCTGCGGATTATTTAGATCGGGCCGGCTGTAAATCTGCCTCCAATAACCTAAATCCACGTCACGAAGAGCGCGCGCGGCGGGACCAACCGTAGGCTTCCAAACCCGGCAAGGCGCAGCGAAACTGACTCCTCAAATGCCATTGTTCCCCACAGAGCCACACAACTAAATGTTTCTGAGCCACACTGCCTCTTGCGCGGTGTCTAATGCCCTAAGCACAGCACTGTCTATAGTTCAATGGTTATGGGTGGGTACACCGTGGGCAGGTTGGGGGTTGCCCACGCAGGGGAGGGATGGGAAAGTTAGTCAGTTATCTCTACTAGTCTTGTTATGTTCTAGCATGCAGTTGTCACAAAATCCTCAGCCGCAACCCACAGTCCTCAGCAGCCCCCCTTGCATGTATAAGCATCATCAGATCCGTACAGATAGGATGGTTCTCATCCCCCCTTTGCCACCTTCTCAGACTGGGCACTGTTAAGATCGCCACTTGGAACATTAGAGGGGGCAATCAACCCACTAAACTCAGGAAGGTCCTCCAGTATCTGCGCAGGCACAGGGTCAATATCGCTATGCTACAAGAAACACACTTCCTACCAGCTGCAGAATGCCTCTGGGCCCGTTCTTGGGGATGTCATCGCTACTTCTCTTCACACTCCTCATACGCGAGAGGTGTTGCAATACTGATCGACAGAAAAGCTAACTTTAGTCTGATTGAGTGCAAGAAAGACGAGGAGGGCAGGTCACTTCTGGTGAGGGGCCTGCTGGCTGGCAAAGAAATAATACTGGTGAACACTTACGCCCCCAACACCGACGGACCGAATAACTTCAACTGGGTCATATCCCACCTGGCACCATATTCTCCAGCAGCGATCATTTGGGCCGCAGACCTTAATGCCCACTTAGATCCCCTAATAGATAAATCCCACAACCTGAACAGCAGGATCTCCAAAGCCAGTCGCCAGGTTGCCGAAATCTGCCAGACCTTCGACCTATCCGACATTTGGAGGCGCACCCACCCGAGGTTGATGGAATTCACATACTACTCGCCGGTTCACAATTCCAGCTCCCGTATTGATTACATATTGGCCACGACCCACAGTCCTTTTCACTGGACCAACTGCCAAATCCTCCCACGATCCCTCTCGGACCACTCCATGGTCACCCTCGAGTGTACAATGCCCGATACCCCGAAAACCACCCCCAACTGGAGATTCAAATCAGGTGCCCTTCTTGACCCGAGTTTTGTGTCCGAGCTCCTACAGGAGATTACCACCTTTCTCGAGGTCAACCAGGAGTCAGTTGCCTCAGCCGGCACCCTGTGGGAAACTTTAAAATGTTATATACGTGGGGTGTGCATGGCAAAAGAAAATGGTATCCTAAAAGCGATCCGACGCGAACTATCAGACAGTGAACAGCGCCTGAAGGACCTTGAAACAAAACAATCCACTTCCTCAGACCCGCAGATACAGGCCGACCTCAAAACCGAATTAGGCCAATTCTGTGAGATTGCGGAGCCAGAGTCGAAATTCCTGGGTCGTCGGCACAGAGTCAGGCAATATGGCGAAGGGCAGAAACCTGGAGCACTCCTAGCTCGCCTCCTGAGGCTTGATCAGACCATCCCTCGGGTGGAATGTGTCCGCGATACGCATGGGAGGTTGGTCTATACCGAGGATGAGATTGTCAACACATTTCACAGATTCTTCCAGAACTTATACAGTTCACAACACGCAACAATGCCGGAGGCTATCCAGAACTATCTTAATGATACTGAACTGTACTGGGTGACCCAAGAACTGCGAGAACCACTGAATGCCCCTATATCATAGGAGGAAATCATTGAGGCAATAAAAGCCCTTCCCAACACTAAGGCGCCGGGCCCCGATGGACTCACCGGGGAATTTTACAAGGCACATGCACTCACGATAGCCCCATTACTCCTGCGGGTCTATGAAGAGGCCCTGGAGCGAGACACCCTCCCACCTACCCTTCACAAAGCCGGCATGGTCCTTATTCACAAACCAGGCAAGCCCCGCGATGACTGCTCCTCTTACAGACCGATTTCCCTAATTAACCTCGACAATAAGATTTTTGCTAAAATTCTGGCAGCGCGGCTTCTCCCCCTCATGCCTGCGCTGGTGCTGGGCGACCAAGCCGGCTTCATCCCTGGGCGTAACACAACATACGGCATCCGTCGTCTGTTTGGAGTCATCGCGGCACTTGACCCCGCACAGCAAGCCATTGCGTTCCTATTAGACGCCGAGAAAGCATTCGACTCTGTCGAATGGCCATATCTCTTCGCAACTCTCACACACACTCAATAATACAAATGGGCCTAGGGAGACGCTTCATTAAAATGGTATCACTTCTATACAAGGACCCCTGCTCTTACATCACCCTAGGCAACACTAAATCCCCCAGAATCCAACTAGACGCGGCAACCGTCAAGGCTGCCCTTTGTCAGCACTTATATTTGCTTTAATCATGGAACCTCTCGCCACCAGATTACGAGTCCACCGAATTAATCAAGGCCTTACCTTGGGCCCCCATAAGTTGATAGTCTCCCTATATGCGGACGACGTACTGTTGTTCATCAACAACCCCCAAATTAACCTGAATCCTATCATGCGTGAGGTGATTCTCTTTAGTGGGATCTCCGGGTTGAAAATCAACCACTCCAAGTCAATAATTTTTCCATTGACAGTGGCTACCACTAGGTTCCAGGATGACCATGGATTCAGGTGGGAGAGTACCGGGGTCCGCTATCTGGGCATCCTTGTGTCGCTGAACCACGGTGAAATATTCAGTGACAATTACGGGAAGGTACTCCAATCTATTAACGAACGTATACAGAGGTGGAAATCGCTCCCACTAACACTCTGGGGGAGAGTCTCACTGGTTAAAATGATGATCCTGCCCAAACTCCTATACCTATTTACAAACATACCCCTAATACTACCACGTTCATTCCTCCAAAAAATCAGAAGCCTCATTATAGAACTCGTATGGGCCGGTAAACCCGCAAGAGTCGCTTACACCATGCTCACTCACTCGGTGACACAGGGGGGCCTTGCCCTTCCTGATGTAGAGAAATACTACTGGGCCGCACAGGCGCAATTTCTAAGCCACTGGTATGCCTCTGACTATGTCCGCCCACATGTACAGGTTGAGCGCGCCTTGGCCTCACCCAACTTTCTCACAGCGGTCATTCTCAGCAATCTGCCGGTACCCTACACTACACTAAACACGATGCTATCATCCTATGCCATTTGGAAGACAATTGCTCGTAAATACGAGATACATATAAGATACTCCCCGCTATTGCCCATTAAATTTATCCCTGGCATACCCCTGACCAACGAAAAGGTGTTTCTGATTTGGCTGGGTAAAATCAATATTCTCTCCATTGGCGACCTTTTCCCAAACGGTTCGTTCCTCACCCCACAAATGGTGAGGGAAAGGGGCGGCGTCACCTCACTCGACATCTTTATTTACTTCAGATTACGACACACCCTACAGACCCTCCTCCCAACATTCCCCAAACAACCACCGATATGGGCCCTTCTTCATAATGTAATCCAAGCTAAAGGGGAAGGGAAATTGGTCTCTACAATATATAGATCACTGATAACCGATACAGTGACCCCTGTCCTCAGAGCAAAACACCGGTGGGAGAGAGCCATTCACTCCTCAATCCCAGAGGAGGACTGGACGTACGTCCTCCGGCAAACCCAAAAGGTTGCCTTAAACACGCGCCTCAAACAGATCCATTTTAATTTCGTGCACCAAACGTACTACACTCCTCAATTAAAACGACGACACCACCCTGAAGCCTCCGACCAATGCGAAAGGTGTGGGGCCTCCCTGGCAGACTTCATCCATCTTGCATGGGAATGTCCTGGAATAGCCCGATTTTGGTCCGCGGTTCTGCGACACATGGGTGAGGTCATTGGAGAGACCCTGGCTCCCTGCCCGATGGCTACACTCCTGGGTCTGACCAAACAGCTACGGGACCCGGTGAGGAGGTTGGCAGCACTGCTCCTGGTCCTTGCGCGCAGGAGAGTGGCACTGACGTGGGGTCGTGGACCACTCCCCACACTGGAGGCGTGGAAAAAAGATATCCTCTACTGTCAAGATATGGACACTGAGTTTATAAGGACACTCCCTCTCCACGCACGCCCGCCTGATATTTGGGGACCCTACATCACTCATCTCCTATCCTCCACCGACACCACGAGTTCCCAACTACAGGGCCCTAGATAGCCAATCCACTCAACAACCATTTTCCATTTCCTTACCCAAGCCGTATGGATCAAGAACTGTTCCACATGTTGACGCCCACGATATCCCTGCTTCCCGATAAACTAACTGTGTGGATTGCTACATGATTTAAGAACAGTGACTATGCATGCTCAAACTGACACAAGCTGTTTTGTTGTACTTGTTGAAAATCCAAAAATAAAGTTTTAAAAAAAAAAAGATATAGCTGTCATATTGTTAATTCTGACCACCACCACAGAGCAGCCCTGAATCCTGGGAATACATGTGGGAGAATCTCTAAATGCCTAAATCAACTCTCTCCAGTAGAAAGAGTGCCCTGCTTCTGCTGTTTTCCATTGCTCTGCTATGAAAATGCCCCCAATGTTGCCTCCCCAATCAATGATGTGGTCATCAGTGGTGAGTATGGTCAGAGGAGAATACTTAAGTGGAACCTCTTTAAGCAAGTTGCATCTGATGATTCAACATGCTGTCACTCAAATTCTGATTGATTTGAAAGAGGGCTTTACAACTATTTTAGTTCATTACACAGTGTCTTAGTAGATGGGACAATACAGGTTGGTGGTGAACCTTGCATGTGGAACCACAAATAAGCAAGATGCCATGTGCCCCTGAACTCAAAGAATACATCTTGCAGTCAATTCCCTCTTCAGAAGTAGACCCTATAGAGTGCAGGGCAGCCTCACAGTTCTGTCTGTTGGAAAAAAAGACCCTTTTCAATTTTATTTTTAAGTGAGCTCCTATGAACATCATATCTTGTGACAGCTCCAAGGGGCACATCTTTCGATTCAAGAGGAACCCAACATATTATAGATCACAGCTCATTCTTCTGACATTAGGGTCCCCTAATGATGCCCTGTGTAACCAGTCTTCTAGAAATCCGAATATGAGTATCCATTCAACGGCATCATTGGAGCACAGATTCTCGTAAATACCCATGAAGTTGTTTTTATGCTAAAGGACTAGAGCTCTGTACTGGTACAGTTTTTTCTTCAATGCAATTCTTAGTAATTGATCTAAAAGGGCACATGAAAATATGCATCCTGGAGATCAAAGGTGGTTAGGAATTCCTATTTAGCTATCAGTGATATTATCTTCTGTAGTGTTTCCATGTTGAAATAGAAAGAAGGGTTGACCTGGTTGATTTTCTTTAGGTCCAAAATCAACCTGAATTTACCTGGCAATTTTGGTAGAAGGAAATAGACTGAGTAGAACCCTTCTACTTCTGAGACATGGCTACTTTCTCTAAATACTTCAAAACTTCCTCTAACAGACCCTGCCCTCTGGAAAGTTCTTGTGATACTGTAGTATAACTTGCACCACTCTAATTTGTATTCTTCATGAACTCTGCTTGCAGCCCCTCCAGTTGAATCTCCAGATCCATAGGTCAGTTGGCTTGTGGTTCTGTGCCCCTCAGAAAAGTAGTAGTCTTGCTACCACTTTTCCAATATCCCTGCAGTGATAGGATTTCTGCTTAGTGTGCTGTAGGGATTTGATCTTTTGGGGATTTCCTGGAAATATGGTCGCCCCCCTAGCTTGGAATCTGTTTGTGGAAAACAATTGTGTGTTCAGGACCCTACATACTCCTTTTGGTCTGGGAGGAAACATTTGCCTCTTAATTTAATTCCATAACTTGTCAGCATGTGTGTCATCTTTGGACAGCCTGTTAATGCTTTTTTCAAGCGATCACGAAATTGAGGTGCAGAGTAAAAATGCTATCTTGAGGTCACATTTTATGTCAGAGCCCTCAATCGTCCAGTTCCTGATGTGCGTATGCCTTTGTCTCACCAACGTGGCTCCAATGGCTAGTACAGATGCTCTAACACCATCAAGTCCTAGTTAAAATAACAATTAATAGAAGGAGTTGGTCTTACAACACTACATGATTCTGTATTCGTATGAGGCCCTGTTTATACTCATTTTTACAATGTAGTTTTCTTGTTTTCTTTGATGATTTCTGTAAAGGTTTGTAATAAACCACAAATAAAAAAAATAATAATATCAATTTCAATTTTTACTGAATCATTCCCAATTAGAGAAATGCATTCTCTATGGTCTTATACAACTTCTGAAAGTTCCCAGAAACAGCTTTTACTGTATATGAATCATATGTTCCCACCCTGGTCAAAAAGAGAGCCCATTGATAGGACTTTCTTTGGGATAAAGACACCTTTTTGTCTAAATGATCCCATACTGCAACCTCTTTGGCTGACATGGAGGTATTGACAGTTGAGTTTGGGAAGCATGGAACTGATTTGAATGGACTCTGGCATGGATAATGCCTCACATTTTAAGGGATTTGGTGTTGGTGCAAATATTGGAAGTGATGTGAAGTCTGGACTCCATGTTTCCCTTCTGATCTTCCTTTTTATATTTGAAGTCAAAGGTATTCTAAGCTTTTTTGAATTCATCATGTGCCTAATTTTGGATTCACCTGATGCATCTGAAGTATTTTGTGAACTGAAGACCATATTGTCAGACAGACGTGGAAGTACAGTAGCCAGGGATTCTTTAGTCAATTAATGTCCTTTGAAGTGACCCTCACCCTTGAGGAGTAAGTGCCCTAGGATTAAGATGCAAAAAAAAATGAGGAGGAAGCAGAGGAAGAAGAAGTAGAGGATATGTGTTTCCTTTTGTGCATCTGCTTCTTTGAATGCTGTTTTGACAATGCTTATTACCATCTTTTTTCATAGAGTTTGTGTGAGGATTTCCTGTATGTGTAACTCTTCAGTCTTCTATGATGAAAAGAAGGGGGAGGAGGCACTCATGATCTGGGTACCATCCATATAATTCCTTAAATTGTGAGGATGATGCCCTGATCCTGGTCAAGTGGTCCGGGGGTAGGGCTGAGTTTACCACCAAACGTAGAGACTGTCTTAAGTAAAAAAGAGATCCAGACCATGTATGCTGCTGATAAACCATGGGATTTCATGTTCTGGCATGAATGGTTTGGCAAATGCCCTTGGACATTCAAGAATGTTAGAAATCTGGGCCTGTTTATGGTTTCTGACCTTTCAATGGTGCCTGCTTACATCTGTTATCAAGTTGGGCTTTCTTTAGTTACAAATGTTTAAATACCTGCTTACACTTCTCTGCTTTCTAGGCAAGGTCCTAGCCACAAATGCGTTCATGTCTTCTCAGCTGCACTTTGGTAACATCATTTATCTTTGCTTTCCAAGAAAAATGTATGTGCCTGCTTACATGCCAACATAGTGCATCTAGGCTCATTCTTAAATTCAAAAACTTGAGCCCATGGGCGTGGCTTGGCGCTGAGGCAAGATGGCTGCCTGAGAGACCAGCTCCACCCCACTTCAAAATAATTAAAGCATTTAGGTACTATATAATATTATAAAACGTACCTTAATATTCCTCCCGAGTGCCGCCGACATCCCGCCTGCATTCGTTGTCTTCTTTCGCGGCTCCGGCGTGCTGGAAAGCTTCACTCGCTGTCAGCTGTTCATACAGGCTTCCGCATCGAACGCACGCCGACACGCGAACTGCCCCTCATGAGGAGAGGAGCGGCGTGTAATATCAGCTGACATCCTGGTCTTGGCCTAGACGGGTAATATCTGCTGGTACTTAAAGAAAACAAAGGGAAAAAAAAAAACAACAACAATACAGTAAGAAGCAATTCAAATGCAATATTTAAACTGTACATGCATAAATACTGAAGCAGAAAGTTTATTAAAAAAAAGGAAAGAAAAAGGGGAAAAGGAGGAAAGGAATTTTTCTTTGTTTTTTTTTTTATTAAGAGGACTGTTTGGATATAAAAGAAAAGAAGAAATACAGGATGATTAATAGAAGCAACGCTAGTCTTGTGTCTTATTAAAGAGTTGGGAGAGAGGAAGGAGGAGAAAAAAAAGAGAAAATAAAAGGAAAAAGACAGCGAAAGGGCTAGCAGATCACATCTCAAAGGTATACCAAGCTTCAAAAGAATAATTCTGAACACGTTATTCAGTCTCCCATGTGCATTATCTCTTCTCCCCTGTGAAATTTCATACCACTGCCATACATTATTGTTGCAACCGTTTTATATGAAGCAAACAGACTGGTTTACAAGGAACCCATCGCAGTACTCCTACAGCTTTACTGGTACAAACCTCTCCTTTTGGACAACAGCTCTAATCAACATATCTATTTCTATCTCCAGTAGTATATGCCTTATTATTCTGTTTTTTTTCTCCATTTTCTGTGGTCACTCTAGCTCATAGTAAAGCCTGAAGAATAATATGGAAGTAATAATTATATACTACTAACCATCATAAATAATAAATAATCAGACGCCATAACAAATCATATTGGTTAACATTTGCTCAAATATGGCAACCAGTAAAGCCAACCAGAAAAATGGCACCTCTATCAAAGACGCTACCACCTCCTCAACTACTCTAAAAAGACCCAAAAGTGACTCATCACCTCCAATTGGAATCTCAGACCCAGCTATTGAAGCTATTCTAGCTGAAATCAGGGCACTCAAACCCTTAATTGAAACCACAAATATTAAGTTACAGCAACTAGATGAAAGGTGGATGGGAGTTAACAACAGGGTAGAAGAGGCAGAGAAAAGAATTGGTGCGCTTGAAGATTTATCACCTAAGGTAGCACAAATGGAGAAATCCATTAAAGAACTTCAAAAGCATAATGAAGATTTGGAAAATCGTAGTAGGCGCAATAACCTACGCATCTCCTGAAGGAGCTGAGGGCACGGACCCCATTGTCTTCCTACAAAAATTCTTACCGGCCATACTACATTTGCCTTTGGATACTATTTTTAATATACAAAGAGCCCATAGGATTGGCCAACCCTCAGCCTCTCCCTCATCTCGTCAGTCACCAAGAACGCTCATATTTTACCTTTTGGAATACTCCCAACTGCAACTTATTATCTCCACAGTTAAAGAACGTAAATCTCTAATTTGGCATGGCAGTAAGTTATATATTTCACAGGCTGTGGCTAGAAGTACAGCACAAAGAAGAAAAGTATTTTTGGCATTCTGGCCTGCTCTTAAAAAACTTAATGTCCGATATGGCTTATTCCATCCTTGCTCCTTTAAAGTTACATACGAAGGACGCTCTGCAGTCTTTGATGATCCCGCTGACCTAAGGCTCTTCATACAATCCATCAAAAATGAAAATATGGACACCTCTTCTCCAACGGCGGCCTCAACTTCACCTACTACCTGAAACCAGATCTCCATCACCTGACTTTTATACTCATAAGTATCTAATTACCTAATGCTATGATTATACATTGATATTTACTATTTGGGGTGGGCGCTCTTTTGGGTCGATCTTCCACAGGTAGTCGCTTTTTTCTAGTTACCGACTCGGTAGGCGTTTCCTATCCCCAATATATATCTGCCTTTAACTCCTTTTTCCCATGTCCTGTTTGATCTCTAAAATCATCTATTCGTCATGGTATACTACCCGTCAAGGAGTGATCAAACCCCTCTCTCCCCTCACTGACCCCCAATGTTCCTTCCTTCTGTACAAATATTGGTGTAAACATAATTTCAATTAAATAACAATGATATATGCTTCATTACTATACGATAGCTATAATGTGTATGAATATCAAATCTCCTCCAGCTAAATGAACTTTAAATGCATAACATGGAATATTAAGGCTTGCAAGAATCCAATGAAAAGATATAAAGTATTATCTCACTTGAATAAATTTAAACCAACAGTAGCTTGTCTACAAGAGACACACTTATCCCTCAAAGAAACAATGAAACTCAAGTCCCTTTGAGTGAAGGAGGTTGTTGCTAGTCCAGCTTTATCCAAGAAGAAAAATGGTGTTGCAATACTTATTAGTAAAAAACAACCCTACAAAATCCTTGCCCAAGATGCAGATACAAATGGCAGATGGGTTTGGGTAAAACTGCAAATTGACACGATACAAGTATCAATTCTCAATATTTACGGACCTACACTACCAGATCCCTCCTTTTGGAATAATATCAAACAAATGATTTTCAAAAATGACTTCACCAATTTGATAATGTGTGGTGATGTCAATCAGGTTCTTGACCCTTTTTTGGATGGAAAATCCAGTTGCATATTTAAACCCAACAAAACTCACAAATCCTTTATAAAATGTCTAGTAGAGACAGGACTAATTGATTCATGGAGAATATCTCATCCTTCACATTTGGATTATACCTTCCATTCCCCCACATAACACATTATCACGTATTGACTATATTTTTGCTACAAAGACTCTCTCTGGATCCATTATAGACTCCAAGATATCCAATACCATTAATTCTGACCACGCTCCAGTCATCACTTCCTTCTCCCTTACAGATATGAACAAAGGTGCTTCCAGATGGAAACTCAACAATTTTCTTTTAAATGATCCTAAATCTATTCAATCCATCAATACTTTCATTCAACAATACTTTAACGAAAACCAAGATCAAGATACCTCCACTGTCAATAATTGGGATGCATTAAAAGCAGCCCTTCGAGGTCACATAATGGCCCTCTCAGGCAACAATAAAAAATCAGAAAAAAACATCTTGATGATCTTTATTCTAAACTCACTATTGCAGAACAAAACTGCTATACTGACACTAACTCAGCTAACCTACGACAAGTCATTAAGATACGCTTTGAAATCTATAAAGAAATCACTGAGTTAGCTGCAGGTACCATTCTCAAATATAAAACAAAGATCTATCAAACCCCTAATAAAGCAGGTAAAATGCTAGCTTCTTATTTAAAAACCAAAAAAGAAAAAGTTCTAGTCTCTCACATTCAAGATAAATCGGGCAAAATGCACTATAGGTCTGATGAAATATTGGAATGCTTTAGAAAATTT
This sequence comes from Ambystoma mexicanum, assembly GCF_040938575.1. Taxonomy (NCBI): domain Eukaryota; kingdom Metazoa; phylum Chordata; class Amphibia; order Caudata; family Ambystomatidae; genus Ambystoma; species Ambystoma mexicanum. The sequence continues at coordinate 1,101,954,213 of NC_090928.1, forward strand.
TATACGGATCTATATACTCCAGAATGTGCCATTCCCAGAGAAAATATTGATTCCTTTTTGAAAAACATCAGTAGAACCACCTACCCTGAAATTGATCTATCTCATCTAGAAAAGGACATCACCTCTATCGAGATTACCAAAGCCATCCATGGCCTCGGAAAAGGTAAAGGACCTTAATATACATGGTATAATATAATATGGCCCTGATGGACTATCCACATAATTCTACAACACATTTTCTCATTTCTTAACACCTAAGCTTAAAACACTTTTTTCATATTTCATTTCTCAAAAATGCTCCTCTGGTTCCTTTTCTGAAGCTTTACTTATCATTTTTCCAAAACCTGAGAAGGACCCTACTCTTCCTAGCAACTATCGACCCATTTCCCTTATCAATATTGAAAGCAACATTTTTGCCAAAATACTTGCCAATAGAATCGAATCCTCACTCCCAAGTCTAGTTAAACCAGACCAAACAGGTTATGTAAAAGGACGTAATATATCCCCTAACGTAAGACTCCTACTAAACGCCATCAACCTTGCGGCCAATGACAAAAAAGACACTCAAGGCTATGGGGCCATTGCATTAGATGCGGAAAAAGCTTTTGATCGTGTTGACTGGAATTTTATGTTTCAAACTCTAAGTTGGCATGGGTGTGGTGAAAAATGTATTACACTGGTTAAACTTTTTTATTCTGCCACCAAATCCGCTATTTACTTAAATGGTCAAACTTCTTCCTCTTTTCCCTTACTAAGAGGAACGCGTCAAGGATGCCCCTTCTCACCATTATCATATATCCTCTCTCTTGAACCACTACTAGAATTAATAAGATCTAACAAAAACATCCCGGGAATTCAAGTCGGTGCTTCAATAAATAAAATAGCCGCATATGCAGATGATATTCTTATATTAATTAAAAACCCCAAACTTCACATTCCCAACCTCTTGAGTGTATTATCGCAATTTGGTCAGGTCTCAGGATATAAATTAAATACACAGAAATCATCAATTATGCCCCTAAATCCATACTGCCTTAAACACAATATTGTCACTTTTGGCCTCAAATGGTGCAGTAGCTCTGTCAAATATTTAGGTCTTCGTTTTGCCCCAACTATCCCAAATACGATCAAACTCAATACTGAAACACTACTGGGCACCCTCAAGGATCTACCATCCAAATGGTCTGCACTATATATAGTGCTTAGATACTATCAAGATGATGCTTACTCCCATAATTCTATACCATTTGCAACTTCTCTCCGTCTCACTATCCCTTTCATTTTTCAAATCCATTTACTCTATACTACTTAATTTTCTTTGGGGTAAAGGAAAAAGTAAAATAATTGCTCTGACGAAGCTGAAAGCCCCCCATGATATGGGAGGAGTTAGAGTCCCTGACTTTAAGTCATATCACTCTGCATTTCTTATAAAACAATCTCGTCAATAGTTCATGGATCCTATATCCGCTGATATCCCGACCTGGTGTACATTAGAAAAACAAGTAGTTCTACCACACAACATCACGGACTATATATACATATTTAAACATTCGTCTAAAAAGATTTTAGACCCTATTAAAGCTTCAATTTCTGTTCTACAAACCTTTCTTTTTCCCCACACTATAACCCCCAATAAGCATCTTTCCCCACTATTAAGGCATAATAAGAACATAGTTATTATAATAATAAGATCCTAAACCACAAACATGGATTCAATATATATAGTATATCCTCTCCTTCCAGCAAATCTCTATCACATTTAACATTCTTAAGAAGGACTTTCAATTTTATAACAACTTAATTAATTCCTGCCTTGATGCACTTACCCAATTTTCCAATGAAATTCTTACTCCAGATGCTCTTAGACTAATACACCTTACCACAGTTAGTGAAGTCCCAGCCTCCAAAATATACAATATGCTCACCTCAACTTTTAAAATTTGCCCTATACGTCTGAAATGGGAACTTGATTTGGGCTTCATGTTTGAAGATGAAATTTGGCATTGTCTGTTTGCTAAAACCAAACAAATATCGGTATCAGCAAATATTTCACAACACTAATATTTCTTCATGCGTAGAGCATTCATCACTCCGGCCAAACTGGCTAAGTCCAATCCGAATTATAATGCAAAATGTTGGTCATGTGGCATATCTCCCGCCACGTATATGCATATGTTTTTTGAATGTTCATATATTGTGAGATTTTGGCAGGAAATTTGGAAGCTTCTTAGGTGTATCTTCTGTGTTGATGTGCCCTTTTCCTATGTTAATATATTTTTAGGAAGTATAGCCATTACAACTTATGTTCCATCTGACTCTGCTAGACTTTATGATGTATTCATCTGTATAGCTTTAAAATGCATCACTGCTAACTGGAAAGTTGTTTGCTTTCTACCAAAATCTGGTGGAATACCATTTGTAACACTCATAAACTGGAAATGTGCATGGCCAATAATCATAGCACAATTCCTAAATATAATGCTAAATGGTATTATTTCACCAGGTATCTTAACTGTTTTAATGCAACTGCTCACGGTACATGAATCTACACCCTTATATTTGCATCATTATCCTTTTTTCCATACTCATATTGAAATGCTTGAACTTAACATTGATTGAAATGATTAGTTTATTTTGATGAAATAATCCAATATACCCATTCTCCCCCCCTATCCTTTACCCTCCTAATTCTTATATGTCTCTTGTCTGTCTCCCTGTACGTCTCCCCCCTAATCTCTATATTCACTACATATAAGTCACTCTTTGCAGACTAGTGCTAATATTAATTTTATACTATATGTTACATTAATGTGGTTTATATCTACTATAGTTCATATTATATTCATAAGTGATTTCAACAAATGATTTAGCTGTATAGAAATACTATTATAAGTGCCCAGAATCATTTTCTATGTCATTTCTTTATGGTTATTGTTTTTTTCAAAGTCTGTAACTTGTTGATATCTGTATCAAACTCAATATTTAAACAATAAAAATCATTAAAATAAAAAATAAAAAACTTGAGCCCATGAATCCTGGACTGACCTCTTTTTATAGGTTGGCAGTAAAGAAGAAAAACAAAAAAAAGGGTTCTTACATTGTTCTTCATGCCGGGGTGCAGCATCTAACCGCCGGACTGGGTTCCGAAGCGTGTTGCCGCTGACTAATCAAGACAATGCCCTTGTTCATAAAGCCCTATGCAGCAATATAATACCCATTCTTACACATTGGCTACAGATCAGCCCACGTGGCAGGACCCTAAGATATTACTCCTATTGTCTTTGATAATACCAACCATTTGTAAAGCCAGAATATGTGGAAGATTCTTTACATGTTAGGAATTGAAAAAAAGGGCAACTACTGTGATCCGAAAAGCAAACCTCCGAACCTTTCGGAAAGACCTCAAAGCTTAATTATTCAGAAGATAAATCTATCTGTCATCTTATAGTTATCCTGTTGGACAGCCCTATGATTTCCACGGATAATATGTCCACGGATAATATGTGAACTTTATAAAGCATGCAAATCAAATTAAATCAAATCAGTAAGCCAACAGTCAATCCCCCAATGTCCCTTTTAAATGCTTTCTCTTGGAAGAGCTCATGATTGTTGTGACCTTTGGAAGGTATCAGGTAATAATGTCCCCATACATAATGTCACTGGGAAAAGCCATTGGCAACATTATATATGGTGACATTATGTAACGGGACAGTTGCTGTAATATCCCCTGCTCCCATTTAACAAAAAACAGGGGTTGCAGTGGTGTCCCCCCCATGCTCAAAGTAATAATGTCTCCCTCAAAAAAACTGCAACTTTTTTGTCTGGGGACATTTTTGCAGGGACATTACTACATGAAACCCTTTGGAATGAGTGCAACAATGTTCCATGTGTTCTTTGATTGACGTGCCAGTGACTGTCCCATTTGTGCATGTCCAGCCAACCCTGTCAATCACTGGTCGAGGTGGGCGGGAGCGGTTGGGAACAATGCTGTCCTCTGAAAAAAAGTCTTAATGTTCCTATGCTTTTATTTGAAAAAGAAAACAGTTCCGGAATGGATAATTTTTTAAATAAAAGTGTAGGAAGAAGTTGAAACGTACACTTCAGTTCACTGCAGTGGACATTCTCTTGAACAGCAGCTGTGCTTGTTTGGGGGATTGGATTGCGTGTGGGAGGGGGCGTGGCGATGGGGTTTGTGGGGAGTAGGGGCAGTCCAGCAGGGATTATAGATCCGCTAGTTCTTTTCGTACATTCAACCACTGGTGTCAGTCCCAAACCAACATGGCAAACTTGATTTACCACACACCCCTTATCTGAGGATTAATTTAGGTCTCCGATGACATCGGACCACTGCTTCACGATTACCTTGAGAGATCAACATTCAACGTGCAATTTTGCATATGCCAAAGGTTCTGTGGAGTAGATATAGCTGGGTTGAGACACTGTTCACATAACATAGAAAAGGCGACCAGACCTTCCGTACCAGTACCGTATAAGAGGAACCACAAGGGACAATGCCTTTCCTTTACAAGATGGTCCAGTCAGCTCTGATTGGGTTCGTTTTTCCTGCCACTCCTGCTCAAATCCCAATGAAAATATACAGCCATTCTAGCCTCCACCTGAGTCTCGGTCATCTGGATTTTAGGGACGTATTCCTGTAGTCGCTTTTCTGAACCTTGCACAAAATCATTTGGTGGGCCCTATTTCATAAAGCTGCTCTATTAAAGCCCTGAAGTGAGTCAATGATGTCTGGGAGTAGGCAATCCAGGTGTCTTCTCAGGACATTCTCTAAAGGACAGGAAAAATGTAACTCTAGGATTCTGGGATTTTTGAGGTATTACACCTCTTGAGGGAAAGGAGCTGGATCGAAAGAAATTCAGATAAAACGTCGTGCCATTGAGAGTGGCACCCCCAAAGTGAGTACTTGGATGTGGAAGTCCTGGATGTGGAGGCAATTCATTTCCCAAAGACGTGAAGCACATGGGGATGATGTTTTTTACGTTGTATCGGAAAAGCTAAGACAAATGGACAGGTGCACACCAGCCGTGTTTCACAATTTTGTTTCTGGTAACTGGTTTTACATCGTTACTTTGAGTATTTTTTGATAGTTGTGCAAACTCAAATTGGACCGTTATTTGTATTGTTATTTATTTTATTTATTGTGTTTTGGTTTTAAATTAAAACCTTTCACAATCATAAAACATTGTTAAAATAGATGCACGTCATTAAATAAAAGCACAATACATATTTCACACTTAAGATTTCCAGAATAATACATACACATTATTAAATCTTAAAATCGGACACAGAATCAAATATAAAATTGGGCATTTTTTTACCATAATTTCAATCAACCTTATTTGCTCATTAGAAGCGTGGTAAGAGACGGGATATCCCTCAACATAATAAATATTGCCTCTAAAAACTCAATGAGTGCATCATGATGCTCTTTCACAGAGAGTCCCCAATCACAGTACTAGTAGAATTAACAAATGTCCCCAAGAAGAATGAATGAGGCTGTACCAATGTTTGTATTGTTATGGGTTACTCTCCCAGCCTAGAGGAAAGAACCTCTCCAAAGATGTGTCAGTCACTTATGGTCACGTTGGAAGTGTTCACGTCTGCACCGCATAGTGGCAGGCGCAGTTCATGAGTCTGCATTTATATGAGTGGAAATGATAGCAGGTCATGAGTGTGAAGAGCAGGACGCATGCCGAAGTGCACACAGAGTGATATGTATTGACACCCCAAAAAGTGATGCTCTTCTGCTCAGACTGCACGACCATCATTTTGGATCACGTTGCACTCACGGTGGCACCCGCTACTATCTAAAACTAAAATTATTCACCTTGGCTTTAGACACAGCCAATCACGGTGCTTGGATTGGGTATTTTACATAACTGTGCAAGCCCATGTTCAGAACAGTGTGTAGGTTGTGGCGGCTCGAACCCCTGAAAGTAATATTCCTGAATTTGGTCTTGTACCAACCAAAAGAGATCTCTGGCCTCCTTTCAGCAACTACAAAGAATAACGTTTCCTCAATTGGTGGACACTCCAGTCCCCGGCAAACCTCATATACTGAGAGCAAGGTCAGTCAAAAGTTAATGAAACTCATTGGTATTTGATATTCATTATTGTATCGTATAGAGCATAGGTTGCATATAATAAATGTTTACAGGTAACATTATTCAACAGTGAATATAGGTAATTATTAATTTATTATCAAATTTAAACACAAATAATTCAACAATGGAAACACAAATATAGTAAAAGAGCTTGACGTGTTTCGGGAGACAAGATCCCTTCATTAGGAGGAATAATTCATAAGATTCAAATACGTGATTCAGTCTTCAAGCTTCAACCTTCTTATTTCATCTACAAAGGAAATTAAGCACTAAGGTCAGTTTCCCGTGATAGAGATAATTGTACCAGACTGGAATCACATCACACCATTATGTATTTCTTAATATAACTTTGACATAGAACCGCCAGTCACTAGTATTCTGGCTTCATTCACCTAGACAGGCATTGCATCAATCACCTGCGCACAGGTAAACAAACTATTAACATATGACGTCAGCACGCCCGCGAGGATGCACTGCACATTATTATTTAACCGGCCATTTTAAACAGAGTTTTCCTGCCCTGATGATCAGCTGACCAAGCAGTGACTTTACTGCCTGTAAGAAACATAATCACTACACTCTGGGAATACTGCACTCTACCGAGAAATCTTAAAGAGCCATGTAGAGGACAGGCATAGACATTATTCTCTACATTTATTTTCCTTTAGAAACACAGGTCTAGATGCTATCTGACTTTGATACCGTGTTTTAGATGATTTTGAAAAACACGAGGTCAGCATATGTTTGAATATGATACTCAATTTATGAGAATGTTGCTCACATTACCAACATACCATGTCACCAGAACATTTATGTTCCTCCTAGATGATTTGATCTGGAGGAGAGAATAGCAAAACTCTGCCTGTAGCGAGTTATGCACCTTGTACAAGAATTTCTTCGCTACCACCGTAAGGTTAATAATCTTAGAGGTAGGCATCTTCAGTAGATTTTGACTAAATTGGAGAACTGCTATCAGCAGCGTTAGCACACCTTGTCTTGTCTGGCATATTTTCCAGAACAAAGCACAAAGCATTGGCCATATATATGGACATCAGATTAAGAAGACTATTTGGTCTACAAAAAGCAGATTGATATCTCCTGGCATCAATTAAGGTGATATTGACACACATATACATGCATTAACTATTTGAACACATTTATAATTTCAGACTCAGAACAAAACTGACCTTAGTGTTTAATTTACTTTGTAAATGAAATAGGAAAGTTGAAGCTTGAAGAATGAATCAAGTATTTGAATCTTATGAGTGATTGTTCCTGGTAAAGGGATTGTGTATGAAGGGATCCTGTCTCCTGAATTGTGTTGGGATCTTTTAGTATATTTGTGTTTCCATTGTTGAATTATTTTGTTGAAATTTGAGAATTAATTAATAATTACCTATACTCACTGTTGAATACTGTTACATGTGAACATTTATTAGATGCGACCTATGGTCTATATGATACTATATTCAATATCAAATGCCTATGAGTTTCGTGAATGTTTGACTGACCTTGCTGTCCATATATGAGGTGTGCACGGGATGGGAGTATCCACCAATTAAGGACACTTTGTTCTTTGTGATTACATATTAATGACTTATTGGGTCAGAGTTACATGTTTCTTCCATGCACGTGTCAATCTTTATTAAGATCGTCTACAAGCCTTTATTAACATTTTATAAAGAAGGTGTGCGCTCCTTATATATTTCTGTACTACTTTCAGCAACTGCCATGTGGTCATCTGAGCGTCCTTGTGGCTGCCATGGAAATAGAAAGTGGCATCCTTCTTAGTGTTCGGTCTACCTACTTTGATGACAGAAATATCAATGTTTGTTTTGGAGGGAATTACTTTTTCCCTCCATAATTACCTATAGAAGTTAAATCTTCACCACAGATTGATAATGGATAATAATCCTTCAATGGCAGGTCATAGCAGGTGGTACCTTGGTTGAAGGGCATTGCTTCGCTTCATCCTATTAAGTCGGGTGGCAGAGCTGTTATGGTGCCCAATAATGCAAGATTATTGTCTAATTATACAGTTACTAGTAATGAAAACAATGCAGACAATAAACTGCTCTGTTACAAAGGGGCTGGCACCACACAAAGCCTAGCACAGGGCTAGACATTCTCATTGGTGGCCGATCTCTTTCCTCAGCAGGCTCCCTCCTATGGAACAGCCTCCCTCTTCTTCTTCATCTTGAGCCGATCTCCTCAAATTCCAGAAGCTCCTCAAGACTTTCCATTTCACCTCCTCCTTCCCGTCCTTCCTTCTCTGCTAAACCCACAGTTGCTGGGTTTGGTGACCAGGGCCCTTTGTGTCCTCCTGGGTCCTGGCCTCTCATACTCAATTGCCTACAGCCTGCATCCCTCACAGCACTTTGCCTTTTGGTCCGCGGTTCTGCGACACATGGGTGAGGTCATTGGAGAGACCCTGGCTCCCTGCCCGATGGCTACACTCCTGGGTCTGACCAAACAGCTACGGGACCCGGTGAGGAGGTTGGCAGCACTGCTCCTGGTCCTTGCGCGCAGGAGAGTGGCACTGACGTGGGGTCGTGGACCACTCCCCACACTGGAGGCGTGGAAAAAAGATATCCTCTACTGTCAAGATATGGACACTGAGTTTATAAGGACACTCCCTCTCCACGCACGCCCGCCTGATATTTGGGGACCCTACATCACTCATCTCCTATCCTCCACCGACACCACGAGTTCCCAACTACAGGGCCCTAGATAGCCAATCCACTCAACAACCATTTTCCATTTCCTTACCCAAGCCGTATGGATCAAGAACTGTTCCACATGTTGACGCCCACGATATCCCTGCTTCCCGATAAACTAACTGTGTGGATTGCTACATGATTTAAGAACAGTGACTATGCATGCTCAAACTGACACAAGCTGTTTTGTTGTACTTGTTGAAAATCCAAAAATAAAGTTTTTAAAAAAAAAAGATATAGCTGTCATATTGTTAATTCTGACCACCACCACAGAGCAGCCCTGAATCCTGGGAATACATGTGGGAGAATCTCTAAATGCCTAAATCAACTCTCTCCAGTAGAAAGAGTGCCCTGCTTCTGCTGTTTTCCATTGCTCTGCTATGAAAATGCCCCCAATGTTGCCTCCCCAATCAATGATGTGGTCATCAGTGGTGAGTATGGTCAGAGGAGAATACTTAAGTGGAACCTCTTTAAGCAAGTTGCATCTGATGATTCAACATGCTGTCACTCAAATTCTGATTGATTTGAAAGAGGGCTTTACAACTATTTTAGTTCATTACACAGTGTCTTAGTAGATGGGACAATACAGGTTGGTGGTGAACCTTGCATGTGGAACCACAAATAAGCAAGATGCCATGTGCCCCTGAACTCAAAGAATACATCTTGCAGTCAATTCCCTCTTCAGAAGTAGACCCTATAGAGTGCAGGGCAGCCTCACAGTTCTGTCTGTTGGAAAAAAAGACCCTTTTCAATTTTATTTTTAAGTGAGCTCCTATGAACATCATATCTTGTGACAGCTCCAAGGGGCACATCTTTCGATTCAAGAGGAACCCAACATATTATAGATCACAGCTCATTCTTCTGACATTAGGGTCCCCTAATGATGCCCTGTGTAACCAGTCTTCTAGAAATCCGAATATGAGTATCCATTCAACGGCATCATTGGAGCACAGATTCTCGTAAATACCCATGAAGTTGTTTTTATGCTAAAGGACTAGAGCTCTGTACTGGTACAGTTTTTTCTTCAATGCAATTCTTAGTAATTGATCTAAAAGGGCACATGAAAATATGCATCCTGGAGATCAAAGGTGGTTAGGAATTCCTATTTAGCTATCAGTGATATTATCTTCTGTAGTGTTTCCATGTTGAAATAGAAAGAAGGGTTGACCTGGTTGATTTTCTTTAGGTCCAAAATCAACCTGAATTTACCTGGCAATTTTGGTAGAAGGAAATAGACTGAGTAGAACCCTTCTACTTCTGAGACATGGCTACTTTCTCTAAATACTTCAAAACTTCCTCTAACAGACCCTGCCCTCTGGAAAGTTCTTGTGATACTGTAGTATAACTTGCACCACTCTAATTTGTATTCTTCATGAACTCTGCTTGCAGCCCCTCCAGTTGAATCTCCAGATCCATAGGTCAGTTGGCTTGTGGTTCTGTGCCCCTCAGAAAAGTAGTAGTCTTGCTACCACTTTTCCAATATCCCTGCAGTGATAGGATTTCTGCTTAGTGTGCTGTAGGGATTTGATCTTTTGGGGATTTCCTGGAAATATGGTCGCCCCCCTAGCTTGGAATCTGTTTGTGGAAAACAATTGTGTGTTCAGGACCCTACATACTCCTTTTGGTCTGGGAGGAAACATTTGCCTCTTAATTTAATTCCATAACTTGTCAGCATGTGTGTCATCTTTGGACAGCCTGTTAATGCTTTTTTCAAGCGATCACGAAATTGAGGTGCAGAGTAAAAATGCTATCTTGAGGTCACATTTTATGTCAGAGCCCTCAATCGTCCAGTTCCTGATGTGCGTATGCCTTTGTCTCACCAACGTGGCTCCAATGGCTAGTACAGATGCTCTAACACCATCAAGTCCTAGTTAAAATAACAATTAATAGAAGGAGTTGGTCTTACAACACTACATGATTCTGTATTCGTATGAGGCCCTGTTTATACTCATTTTTACAATGTAGTTTTCTTGTTTTCTTTGATGATTTCTGTAAAGGTTTGTAATAAACCACAAATAAAAAAAATAATAATATCAATTTCAATTTTTACTGAATCATTCCCAATTAGAGAAATGCATTCTCTATGGTCTTATACAACTTCTGAAAGTTCCCAGAAACAGCTTTTACTGTATATGAATCATATGTTCCCACCCTGGTCAAAAAGAGAGCCCATTGATAGGACTTTCTTTGGGATAAAGACACCTTTTTGTCTAAATGATCCCATACTGCAACCTCTTTGGCTGACATGGAGGTATTGACAGTTGAGTTTGGGAAGCATGGAACTGATTTGAATGGACTCTGGCATGGATAATGCCTCACATTTTAAGGGATTTGGTGTTGGTGCAAATATTGGAAGTGATGTGAAGTCTGGACTCCATGTTTCCCTTCTGATCTTCCTTTTTATATTTGAAGTCAAAGGTATTCTAAGCTTTTTTGAATTCATCATGTGCCTAATTTTGGATTCACCTGATGCATCTGAAGTATTTTGTGAACTGAAGACCATATTGTCAGACAGACGTGGAAGTACAGTAGCCAGGGATTCTTTAGTCAATTAATGTCCTTTGAAGTGACCCTCACCCTTGAGGAGTAAGTGCCCTAGGATTAAGATGCAAAAAAAAATGAGGAGGAAGCAGAGGAAGAAGAAGTAGAGGATATGTGTTTCCTTTTGTGCATCTGCTTCTTTGAATGCTGTTTTGACAATGCTTATTACCATCTTTTTTCATAGAGTTTGTGTGAGGATTTCCTGTATGTGTAACTCTTCAGTCTTCTATGATGAAAAGAAGGGGGAGGAGGCACTCATGATCTGGGTACCATCCATATAATTCCTTAAATTGTGAGGATGATGCCCTGATCCTGGTCAAGTGGTCCGGGGGTAGGGCTGAGTTTACCACCAAACGTAGAGACTGTCTTAAGTAAAAAAGAGATCCAGACCATGTATGCTGCTGATAAACCATGGGATTTCATGTTCTGGCATGAATGGTTTGGCAAATGCCCTTGGACATTCAAGAATGTTAGAAATCTGGGCCTGTTTATGGTTTCTGACCTTTCAATGGTGCCTGCTTACATCTGTTATCAAGTTGGGCTTTCTTTAGTTACAAATGTTTAAATACCTGCTTACACTTCTCTGCTTTCTAGGCAAGGTCCTAGCCACAAATGCGTTCATGTCTTCTCAGCTGCACTTTGGTAACATCATTTATCTTTGCTTTCCAAGAAAAATGTATGTGCCTGCTTACATGCCAACATAGTGCATCTAGGCTCATTCTTAAATTCAAAAACTTGAGCCCATGGGCGTGGCTTGGCGCTGAGGCAAGATGGCTGCCTGAGAGACCAGCTCCACCCCACTTCAAAATAATTAAAGCATTTAGGTACTATATAATATTATAAAACGTACCTTAATATTCCTCCCGAGTGCCGCCGACATCCCGCCTGCATTCGTTGTCTTCTTTCGCGGCTCCGGCGTGCTGGAAAGCTTCACTCGCTGTCAGCTGTTCATACAGGCTTCCGCATCGAACGCACGCCGACACGCGAACTGCCCCTCATGAGGAGAGGAGCGGCGTGTAATATCAGCTGACATCCTGGTCTTGGCCTAGACGGGTAATATCTGCTGGTACTTAAAGAAAACAAAGGGAAAAAAAAAAACAACAACAATACAGTAAGAAGCAATTCAAATGCAATATTTAAACTGTACATGCATAAATACTGAAGCAGAAAGTTTATTAAAAAAAAGGAAAGAAAAAGGGGAAAAGGAGGAAAGGAATTTTTCTTTGTTTTTTTTTTTATTAAGAGGACTGTTTGGATATAAAAGAAAAGAAGAAATACAGGATGATTAATAGAAGCAACGCTAGTCTTGTGTCTTATTAAAGAGTTGGGAGAGAGGAAGGAGGAGAAAAAAAAGAGAAAATAAAAGGAAAAAGACAGCGAAAGGGCTAGCAGATCACATCTCAAAGGTATACCAAGCTTCAAAAGAATAATTCTGAACACGTTATTCAGTCTCCCATGTGCATTATCTCTTCTCCCCTGTGAAATTTCATACCACTGCCATACATTATTGTTGCAACCGTTTTATATGAAGCAAACAGACTGGTTTACAAGGAACCCATCGCAGTACTCCTACAGCTTTACTGGTACAAACCTCTCCTTTTGGACAACAGCTCTAATCAACATATCTATTTCTATCTCCAGTAGTATATGCCTTATTATTCTGTTTTTTTTCTCCATTTTCTGTGGTCACTCTAGCTCATAGTAAAGCCTGAAGAATAATATGGAAGTAATAATTATATACTACTAACCATCATAAATAATAAATAATCAGACGCCATAACAAATCATATTGGTTAACATTTGCTCAAATATGGCAACCAGTAAAGCCAACCAGAAAAATGGCACCTCTATCAAAGACGCTACCACCTCCTCAACTACTCTAAAAAGACCCAAAAGTGACTCATCACCTCCAATTGGAATCTCAGACCCAGCTATTGAAGCTATTCTAGCTGAAATCAGGGCACTCAAACCCTTAATTGAAACCACAAATATTAAGTTACAGCAACTAGATGAAAGGTGGATGGGAGTTAACAACAGGGTAGAAGAGGCAGAGAAAAGAATTGGTGCGCTTGAAGATTTATCACCTAAGGTAGCACAAATGGAGAAATCCATTAAAGAACTTCAAAAGCATAATGAAGATTTGGAAAATCGTAGTAGGCGCAATAACCTACGCATCTCCTGAAGGAGCTGAGGGCACGGACCCCATTGTCTTCCTACAAAAATTCTTACCGGCCATACTACATTTGCCTTTGGATACTATTTTTAATATACAAAGAGCCCATAGGATTGGCCAACCCTCAGCCTCTCCCTCATCTCGTCAGTCACCAAGAACGCTCATATTTTACCTTTTGGAATACTCCCAACTGCAACTTATTATCTCCACAGTTAAAGAACGTAAATCTCTAATTTGGCATGGCAGTAAGTTATATATTTCACAGGCTGTGGCTAGAAGTACAGCACAAAGAAGAAAAGTATTTTTGGCATTCTGGCCTGCTCTTAAAAAACTTAATGTCCGATATGGCTTATTCCATCCTTGCTCCTTTAAAGTTACATACGAAGGACGCTCTGCAGTCTTTGATGATCCCGCTGACCTAAGGCTCTTCATACAATCCATCAAAAATGAAAATATGGACACCTCTTCTCCAACGGCGGCCTCAACTTCACCTACTACCTGAAACCAGATCTCCATCACCTGACTTTTATACTCATAAGTATCTAATTACCTAATGCTATGATTATACATTGATATTTACTATTTGGGGTGGGCGCTCTTTTGGGTCGATCTTCCACAGGTAGTCGCTTTTTTCTAGTTACCGACTCGGTAGGCGTTTCCTATCCCCAATATATATCTGCCTTTAACTCCTTTTTCCCATGTCCTGTTTGATCTCTAAAATCATCTATTCGTCATGGTATACTACCCGTCAAGGAGTGATCAAACCCCTCTCTCCCCTCACTGACCCCCAATGTTCCTTCCTTCTGTACAAATATTGGTGTAAACATAATTTCAATTAAATAACAATGATATATGCTTCATTACTATACGATAGCTATAATGTGTATGAATATCAAATCTCCTCCAGCTAAATGAACTTTAAATGCATAACATGGAATATTAAGGCTTGCAAGAATCCAATGAAAAGATATAAAGTATTATCTCACTTGAATAAATTTAAACCAACAGTAGCTTGTCTACAAGAGACACACTTATCCCTCAAAGAAACAATGAAACTCAAGTCCCTTTGAGTGAAGGAGGTTGTTGCTAGTCCAGCTTTATCCAAGAAGAAAAATGGTGTTGCAATACTTATTAGTAAAAAACAACCCTACAAAATCCTTGCCCAAGATGCAGATACAAATGGCAGATGGGTTTGGGTAAAACTGCAAATTGACACGATACAAGTATCAATTCTCAATATTTACGGACCTACACTACCAGATCCCTCCTTTTGGAATAATATCAAACAAATGATTTTCAAAAATGACTTCACCAATTTGATAATGTGTGGTGATGTCAATCAGGTTCTTGACCCTTTTTTGGATGGAAAATCCAGTTGCATATTTAAACCCAACAAAACTCACAAATCCTTTATAAAATGTCTAGTAGAGACAGGACTAATTGATTCATGGAGAATATCTCATCGTTCACATTTGGATTATACCTTCCATTCCCCCACATAACACATTATCACGTATTGACTATATTTTTGCTACAAAGACTCTCTCTGGATCCATTATAGACTCCAAGATATCCAATACCATTAATTCTGACCACGCTCCAGTCATCACTTCCTTCTCCCTTACAGATATGAACAAAGGTGCTTCCAGATGGAAACTCAACAATTTTCTTTTAAATGATCCTAAATCTATTCAATCCATCAATACTTTCATTCAACAATACTTTAACGAAAACCAAGATCAAGATACCTCCACTGTCAATAATTGGGATGCATTAAAAGCAGCCCTTCGAGGTCACATAATGGCCCTCTCAGGCAACAATAAAAAATCAGAAAAAAACATCTTGATGATCTTTATTCTAAACTCACTATTGCAGAACAAAACTGCTATACTGACACTAACTCAGCTAACCTACGACAAGTCATTAAGATACGCTTTGAAATCTATAAAGAAATCACTGAGTTAGCTGCAGGTACCATTCTCAAATATAAAACAAAGATCTATCAAACCCCTAATAAAGCAGGTAAAATGCTAGCTTCTTATTTAAAAACCAAAAAAGAAAAAGTTCTAGTCTCTCACATTCAAGATAAATCGGGCAAAATGCACTATAGGTCTGATGAAATATTGGAATGCTTTAGAAAATTTTATACGGATCTATATACTCCAGAATGTGCCATTCCCAGAGAAAATATTGATTCCTTTTTGAAAAACATCAGTAGAACCACCTACCCTGAAATTGATCTATCTCATCTAGAAAAGGACATCACCTCTATCGAGATTACCAAAGCCATCCATGGCCTCGGAAAAGGTAAAGGACCTTAATATACATGGTATAATATAATATGGCCCTGATGGACTATCCACATAATTCTACAACACATTTTCTCATTTCTTAACACCTAAGCTTAAAACACTTTTTTCATATTTCATTTCTCAAAAATGCTCCTCTGGTTCCTTTTCTGAAGCTTTACTTATCATTTTTCCAAAACCTGAGAAGGACCCTACTCTTCCTAGCAACTATCGACCCATTTCCCTTATCAATATTGAAAGCAACATTTTTGCCAAAATACTTGCCAATAGAATCGAATCCTCACTCCCAAGTCTAGTTAAACCAGACCAAACAGGTTATGTAAAAGGACGTAATATATCCCCTAACGTAAGACTCCTACTAAACGCCATCAACCTTGCGGCCAATGACAAAAAAGACACTCAAGGCTATGGGGCCATTGCATTAGATGCGGAAAAAGCTTTTGATCGTGTTGACTGGAATTTTATGTTTCAAACTCTAAGTTGGCATGGGTGTGGTGAAAAATGTATTACACTGGTTAAACTTTTTTATTCTGCCACCAAATCCGCTATTTACTTAAATGGTCAAACTTCTTCCTCTTTTCCCTTACTAAGAGGAACGCGTCAAGGATGCCCCTTCTCACCATTATCATATATCCTCTCTCTTGAACCACTACTAGAATTAATAAGATCTAACAAAAACATCCCGGGAATTCAAGTCGGTGCTTCAATAAATAAAATAGCCGCATATGCAGATGATATTCTTATATTAATTAAAAACCCCAAACTTCACATTCCCAACCTCTTGAGTGTATTATCGCAATTTGGTCAGGTCTCAGGATATAAATTAAATACACAGAAATCATCAATTATGCCCCTAAATCCATACTGCCTTAAACACAATATTGTCACTTTTGGCCTCAAATGGTGCAGTAGCTCTGTCAAATATTTAGGTCTTCGTTTTGCCCCAACTATCCGAAATACGATCAAACTCAATACTGAAACACTACTGGGCACCCTCAAGGATCTACCATCCAAATGGTCTGCACTATATATAGTGCTTAGATACTATCAAGATGATGCTTACTCCCATAATTCTATACCATTTGCAACTTCTCTCCGTCTCACTATCCCTTTCATTTTTCAAATCCATTTACTCTATACTACTTAATTTTCTTTGGGGTAAAGGAAAAAGTAAAATAACTGCTCTGACGAAGCTGAAAGCCCCCCATGATATGGGAGGAGTTAGAGTCCCTGACTTTAAGTCATATCACTCTGCATTTCTTATAAAACAATCTCGTCAATAGTTCATGGATCCTATATCCGCTGATATCCCGACCTGGTGTACATTAGAAAAACAAGTAGTTCTACCACACAACATCACGGACTATATATACATATTTAAACATTCGTCTAAAAAGATTTTAGACCCTATTAAAGCTTCAATTTCTGTTCTACAAACCTTTCTTTTTCCCCACACTATAACCCCCAATAAGCATCTTTCCCCACTATTAAGGCATAATAAGAACATAGTTATTATAATAATAAGATCCTAAACCACAAACATGGATTCAATATATATAGTATATCCTCTCCTTCCAGCAAATCTCTATCACATTTAACATTCTTAAGAAGGACTTTCAATTTTATAACAACTTAATTAATTCCTGCCTTGATGCACTTACCCAATTTTCCAATGAAATTCTTACTCCAGATGCTCTTAGACTAATACACCTTACCACAGTTAGTGAAGTCCCAGCCTCCAAAATATACAATATGCTCACCTCAACTTTTAAAATTTGCCCTATACGTCTGAAATGGGAACTTGATTTGGGCTTCATGTTTGAAGATGAAATTTGGCATTGTCTGTTTGCTAAAACCAAACAAATATCGGTATCAGCAAATATTTCACAACACTAATATTTCTTCATGCGTAGAGCATTCATCACTCCGGCCAAACTGGCTAAGTCCAATCCGAATTATAATGCAAAATGTTGGTCATGTGGCATATCTCCCGCCACGTATATGCATATGTTTTTTGAATGTTCATATATTGTGAGATTTTGGCAGGAAATTTGGAAGCTTCTTAGGTGTATCTTCTGTGTTGATGTGCCCTTTTCCTATGTTAATATATTTTTAGGAAGTATAGCCATTACAACTTATGTTCCATCTGACTCTGCTAGACTTTATGATGTATTCATCTGTATAGCTTTAAAATGCATCACTGCTAACTGGAAAGTTGTTTGCTTTCTACCAAAATCTGGTGGAATACCATTTGTAACACTCATAAACTGGAAATGTGCATGGCCAATAATCATAGCACAATTCCTAAATATAATGCTAAATGGTATTATTTCACCAGGTATCTTAACTGTTTTAATGCAACTGCTCACGGTACATGAATCTACACCCTTATATTTGCATCATTATCCTTTTTTCCATACTCATATTGAAATGCTTGAACTTAACATTGATTGAAATGATTAGTTTATTTTGATGAAATAATCCAATATACCCATTCTCCCCCCCTATCCTTTACCCTCCTAATTCTTATATGTCTCTTGTCTGTCTCCCTGTACGTCTCCCCCCTAATCTCTATATTCACTACATATAAGTCACTCTTTGCAGACTAGTGCTAATATTAATTTTATACTATATGTTACATTAATGTGGTTTATATCTACTATAGTTCATATTATATTCATAAGTGATTTCAACAAATGATTTAGCTGTATAGAAATACTATTATAAGTGCCCAGAATCATTTTCTATGTCATTTCTTTATGGTTATTGTTTTTTTCAAAGTCTGTAACTTGTTGATATCTGTATCAAACTCAATATTTAAACAATAAAAATCATTAAAATAAAAAATAAAAAACTTGAGCCCATGAATCCTGGACTGACCTCTTTTTATAGGTTGGCAGTAAAGAAGAAAAACAAAAAAAAGGGTTCTTACATTGTTCTTCATGCCGGGGTGCAGCATCTAACCGCCGGACTGGGTTCCGAAGCGTGTTGCCGCTGACTAATCAAGACAATGCCCTTGTTCATAAAGCCCTATGCAGCAATATAATACCCATTCTTACACATTGGCTACAGATCAGCCCACGTGGCAGGACCCTAAGATATTACTCCTATTGTCTTTGATAATACCAACCATTTGTAAAGCCAGAATATGTGGAAGATTCTTTACATGTTAGGAATTGAAAAAAAGGGCAACTACTGTGATCCGAAAAGCAAACCTCCGAACCTTTCGGAAAGACCTCAAAGCTTAATTATTCAGAAGATAAATCTATCTGTCATCTTATAGTTATCCTGTTGGACAGCCCTATGATTTCCACGGATAATATGTCCACGGATAATATGTGAACTTTATAAAGCATGCAAATCAAATTAAATCAAATCAGTAAGCCAACAGTCAATCCCCCAATGTCCCTTTTAAATGCTTTCTCTTGGAAGAGCTCATGATTGTTGTGACCTTTGGAAGGTATCAGGTAATAATGTCCCCATACATAATGTCACTGGGAAAAGCCATTGGCAACATTATATATGGTGACATTATGTAACGGGACAGTTGCTGTAATATCCCCTGCTCCCATTTAACAAAAAACAGGGGTTGCAGTGGTGTCCCCCCCATGCTCAAAGTAATAATGTCTCCCTCAAAAAAACTGCAACTTTTTTGTCTGGGGACATTTTTGCAGGGACATTACTACATGAAACCCTTTGGAATGAGTGCAACAATGTTCCATGTGTTCTTTGATTGACGTGCCAGTGACTGTCCCATTTGTGCATGTCCAGCCAACCCTGTCAATCACTGGTCGAGGTGGGCGGGAGCGGTTGGGAACAATGCTGTCCTCTGAAAAAAAGTCTTAATGTTCCTATGCTTTTATTTGAAAAAGAAAACAGTTCCGGAATGGATAATTTTTTAAATAAAAGTGTAGGAAGAAGTTGAAACGTACACTTCAGTTCACTGCAGTGGACATTCTCTTGAACAGCAGCTGTGCTTGTTTGGGGGATTGGATTGCGTGTGGGAGGGGGCGTGGCGATGGGGTTTGTGGGGAGTAGGGGCAGTCCAGCAGGGATTATAGATCCGCTAGTTCTTTTCGTACATTCAACCACTGGTGTCAGTCCCAAACCAACATGGCAAACTTGATTTACCACACACCCCTTATCTGAGGATTAATTTAGGTCTCCGATGACATCGGACCACTGCTTCACGATTACCTTGAGAGATCAACATTCAACGTGCAATTTTGCATATGCCAAAGGTTCTGTGGAGTAGATATAGCTGGGTTGAGACACTGTTCACATAACATAGAAAAGGCGACCAGACCTTCCGTACCAGTACCGTATAAGAGGAACCACAAGGGACAATGCCTTTCCTTTACAAGATGGTCCAGTCAGCTCTGATTGGGTTCGTTTTTCCTGCCACTCCTGCTCAAATCCCAATGAAAATATACAGCCATTCTAGCCTCCACCTGAGTCTCGGTCATCTGGATTTTAGGGACGTATTCCTGTAGTCGCTTTTCTGAACCTTGCACAAAATCATTTGGTGGGCCCTATTTCATAAAGCTGCTCTATTAAAGCCCTGAAGTGAGTCAATGATGTCTGGGAGTAGGCAATCCAGGTGTCTTCTCAGGACATTCTCTAAAGGACAGGAAAAATGTAACTCTAGGATTCTGGGATTTTTGAGGTATTACACCTCTTGAGGGAAAGGAGCTGGATCGAAAGAAATTCAGATAAAACGTCGTGCCATTGAGAGTGGCACCCCCAAAGTGAGTACTTGGATGTGGAAGTCCTGGATGTGGAGGCAATTCATTTCCCAAAGACGTGAAGCACATGGGGATGATGTTTTTTACGTTGTATCGGAAAAGCTAAGACAAATGGACAGGTGCACACCAGCCGTGTTTCACAATTTTGTTTCTGGTAACTGGTTTTACATCGTTACTTTGAGTATTTTTTGATAGTTGTGCAAACTCAAATTGGACCGTTATTTGTATTGTTATTTATTTTATTTATTGTGTTTTGGTTTTAAATTAAAACCTTTCACAATCATAAAACATTGTTAAAATAGATGCACGTCATTAAATAAAAGCACAATACATATTTCACACTTAAGATTTCCAGAATAATACATACACATTATTAAATCTTAAAATCGGACACAGAATCAAATATAAAATTGGGCATTTTTTTACCATAATTTCAATCAACCTTATTTGCTCATTAGAAGCGTGGTAAGAGACGGGATATCCCTCAACATAATAAATATTGCCTCTAAAAACTCAATGAGTGCATCATGATGCTCTTTCACAGAGAGTCCCCAATCACAGTACTAGTAGAATTAACAAATGTCCCCAAGAAGAATGAATGAGGCTGTACCAATGTTTGTATTGTTATGGGTTACTCTCCCAGCCTAGAGGAAAGAACCTCTCCAAAGATGTGTCAGTCACTTATGGTCACGTTGGAAGTGTTCACGTCTGCACCGCATAGTGGCAGGCGCAGTTCATGAGTCTGCATTTATATGAGTGGAAATGATAGCAGGTCATGAGTGTGAAGAGCAGGACGCATGCCGAAGTGCACACAGAGTGATATGTATTGACACCCCAAAAAGTGATGCTCTTCTGCTCAGACTGCACGACCATCATTTTGGATCACGTTGCACTCACGGTGGCACCCGCTACTATCTAAAACTAAAATTATTCACCTTGGCTTTAGACACAGCCAATCACGGTGCTTGGATTGGGTATTTTACATAACTGTGCAAGCCCATGTTCAGAACAGTGTGTAGGTTGTGGCAGCTCGAACCCCTGAAAGTAATATTCCTGAATTTGGTCTTGTACCAACCAAAAGAGATCTCTGGCCTCCTTTCAGCAACTACAAAGAATAACGTTTCCTCAATTGGTGGACACTCCAGTCCCCGGCAAACCTCATATACTGAGAGCAAGGTCAGTCAAAAGTTAATGAAACTCATTGGTATTTGATATTCATTATTGTATCGTATAGAGCATAGGTTGCATATAATAAATGTTTACAGGTAACATTATTCAACAGTGAATATAGGTAATTATTAATTTATTATCAAATTTAAACACAAATAATTCAACAATGGAAACACAAATATAGTAAAAGAGCTTGACGTGTTTCGGGAGACAAGATCCCTTCATTAGGAGGAATAATTCATAAGATTCAAATACGTGATTCAGTCTTCAAGCTTCAACCTTCTTATTTCATCTACAAAGGAAATTAAGCACTAAGGTCAGTTTCCCGTGATAGAGATAATTGTACCAGACTGGAATCACATCACACCATTATGTATTTCTTAATATAACTTTGACATAGAACCGCCAGTCACTAGTATTCTGGCTTCATTCACCTAGACAGGCATTGCATCAATCACCTGCGCACAGGTAAACAAACTATTAACATATGACGTCAGCACGCCCGCGAGGATGCACTGCACATTATTATTTAACCGGCCATTTTAAACAGAGTTTTCCTGCCCTGATGATCAGCTGACCAAGCAGTGACTTTACTGCCTGTAAGAAACATAATCACTACACTCTGGGAATACTGCACTCTACCGAGAAATCTTAAAGAGCCATGTAGAGGACAGGCATAGACATTATTCTCTACATTTATTTTCCTTTAGAAACACAGGTCTAGATGCTATCTGACTTTGATACCGTGTTTTAGATGATTTTGAAAAACACGAGGTCAGCATATGTTTGAATATGATACTCAATTTATGAGAATGTTGCTCACATTACCAACATACCATGTCACCAGAACATTTATGTTCCTCCTAGATGATTTGATCTGGAGGAGAGAATAGCAAAACTCTGCCTGTAGCGAGTTATGCACCTTGTACAAGAATTTCTTCGCTACCACCGTAAGGTTAATAATCTTAGAGGTAGGCATCTTCAGTAGATTTTGACTAAATTGGAGAACTGCTATCAGCAGCGTTAGCACACCTTGTCTTGTCTGGCATATTTTCCAGAACAAAGCACAAAGCATTGGCCATATATATGGACATCAGATTAAGAAGACTATTTGGTCTACAAAAAGCAGATTGATATCTCCTGGCATCAATTAAGGTGATATTGACACACATATACATGCATTAACTATTTGAACACATTTATAATTTCAGACTCAGAACAAAACTGACCTTAGTGTTTAATTTACTTTGTAAATGAAATAGGAAAGTTGAAGCTTGAAGAATGAATCAAGTATTTGAATCTTATGAGTGATTGTTCCTGGTAAAGGGATTGTGTATGAAGGGATCCTGTCTCCTGAATTGTGTTGGGATCTTTTAGTATATTTGTGTTTCCATTGTTGAATTATTTTGTTGAAATTTGAGAATTAATTAATAATTACCTATACTCACTGTTGAATACTGTTACATGTGAACATTTATTAGATGCGACCTATGGTCTATATGATACTATATTCAATATCAAATGCCTATGAGTTTCGTGAATGTTTGACTGACCTTGCTGTCCATATATGAGGTGTGCACGGGATGGGAGTATCCACCAATTAAGGACACTTTGTTCTTTGTGATTACATATTAATGACTTATTGGGTCAGAGTTACATGTTTCTTCCATGCACGTGTCAATCTTTATTAAGATCGTCTACAAGCCTTTATTAACATTTTATAAAGAAGGTGTGCGCTCCTTATATATTTCTGTACTACTTTCAGCAACTGCCATGTGGTCATCTGAGCGTCCTTGTGGCTGCCATGGAAATAGAAAGTGGCATCCTTCTTAGTGTTCGGTCTACCTACTTTGATGACAGAAATATCAATGTTTGTTTTGGAGGGAATTACTTTTTCCCTCCATAATTACCTATAGAAGTTAAATCTTCACCACAGATTGATAATGGATAATAATCCTTCAATGGCAGGTCATAGCAGGTGGTACCTTGGTTGAAGGGCATTGCTTCGCTTCATCCTATTAAGTCGGGTGGCAGAGCTGTTATGGTGCCCAATAATGCAAGATTATTGTCTAATTATACAGTTACTAGTAATGAAAACAATGCAGACAATAAACTGCTCTGTTACAAAGGGGCTGGCACCACACAAAGCCTAGCACAGGGCTAGACATTCTCATTGGTGGCCGATCTCTTTCCTCAGCAGGCTCCCTCCTATGGAACAGCCTCCCTCTTCTTCTTCATCTTGAGCCGATCTCCTCAAATTCCAGAAGCTCCTCAAGACTTTCCATTTCACCTCCTCCTTCCCGTCCTTCCTTCTCTGCTAAACCCACAGTTGCTGGGTTTGGTGACCAGGGCCCTTTGTGTCCTCCTGGGTCCTGGCCTCTCATACTCAATTGCCTACAGCCTGCATCCCTCACAGCACTTTGCCTGGCAATCACTGGCCTGTGTCACTAAAGACCTGCACCTACCTATTTATTGGCAGCTGACCACTCCACCTATGCACTTAGTTTAGTCTAGTTTGTTTATTTGTATAGCGTGGCCGAACCCTAGGGTAAATGGGCGCATTCTCTTGGGATCAATAGTGTTACATAACGTTGCACATACAAGATAATAGTTGGCAAGCAGGACCGGGTTACATGGTGGTCCGTGAGTAATCTTGTATTAGCTGCAAAGGTGCCAGAAAGCTGTATAGTGATACCTCTTAGAACATGCACGATTTCAGTAAATAGCGCACAAGGTACAGGATTTGGCTGAGTGCAGTTAACAGTCTATAGCTGAGTTGAGAGTAGATTCTTATAGCTGCTCACTCCCCATCACTTCCCTCTTGATACACCTAGCACTTACCGCCCCCCCCCACTCCCTTATCCCTCTCTCTCTCTGAACGTACACGTTCTGAATGCTCACAAGGCCTAGTAGGTCAGCCTCTATCTTTCATTTTTCTATTGTTTTCATTCCCATGTTCCCTCACTGTTGCCCTCTAGGCGCTTTGTAAATAAATGCACTTCTTGTAGAAGCGCCTTACAAATGCACAATAAAATAAATAAATACAAAATGGCCGACACGTTACAATAGAATTGTGAACAGGACGTGCACTTTTCCACAACTCATGTGTGTTGTGAAAGTTTGTATTTGTGTTATATGGTACAGTCCGATCCACCTCCAAATGTACCCGATTTTATTTAAAACTGTTTGGGTTAAAGAAGTTTCATCAATGCTGTATTTATTCTAAAGTGGGGCCTCAGGCAAACACGCTGCATTGCCTGTGTTTTTAATTCTATGAACCGTGCCAACTATAACTCCGCCATTATGCTTAAGTGGCCAGCAGAGAGCGTGCATTACCACTCCAAGTATGATTAATGCTTAGGTGAATTTATTTTAGCCCCCAGAAGGGAATGATATTCGAATAAATGAGACCAGCAATAAATTGCTTCCCAAAATAAGTAGAAGCAAATACAGTCGTGCTTCCGCCGGATTTTATGAAGTTTTAATGCTTTGCATCCAGCCATGTTCCATGACTTGTGCTGATTTCCCAGTCCCCCCGCGCATAAAATTCATTACCCATTCTGTGCCCAGAGGCAGGTGGCATAAACAACATTATTTCTCTTCCTGGACCGGAGCATGGTGACATTAACTAGAAATCAGCATGAGGGCCTCTCCTTTAGGACTTCGTTTAAAAAGTGGAGCTTTGCCTCGAATTTTGCCAGGATACTTGTGCGACAGTGGGGACTTCATAACGCGATCCCCCAGTTTGAAGATGTAGACTGTGCGTGCGTGTTTTTGTTTTGCAAATTCGGCTGTGGGATGTCTGCGGTCTCCCAGACATCGTGTGGGAGTAACACAACTCAGACAATCTGGCCTGCTGAACCACTGTTTGTTTTTTATTAAAAACAGAGCTCTCTGGAAAGTGTTCTCTTCCGGCAGAGATGCATAAGAGATCGCTCACTATCTTGTCTGCTGAATTTAGAGAGGGAAGCAGCATGGCATCCACCTTACTGTACATCTTGCAGCCACTAATGCAGCAGGAAAATGTGTCGACAATGTACAGATGCACTAGCAGCGCAATTACATATTGGGCGATATCAGGGCTCAAGTCGAGGGTACACGCGGGGGGACAGAGTCCACCCACTTTTTTCAAAGGGGGGACTCAGTCCCCACAGCTAAAATGCGAAACATTGAATGTCCTCTTTGAATTGTAGCTAACCTCGGGGATCAAACCACAGTAGGCAGATTTGTATGCCAGACACTTCACCACTGCACTATATCACCTGATGAAAAGTAAAAGACAACTAAAGGTGAAATGTTCCATTTCAGTACTGCAAGTCCCAGGGAAAATATTTATAGTGGTTCTTGGAGTATAAAAACATGCACACCTTTTAAAGTTTTCAAAAAACACTATTAGAAGAAAATATCCTCTCTTGGTTTTGTGCGTGTGTGCTGATTTTATGAAAGGCAAATGCCATTCGTCCTGTTTAATTTGGGTGGTTATGCAAAGCCAATTTAATGAAATGTGCACATTTCACTTTGATATGCTAATTTCTGGCGACGTCACATCCCACCTCGTTTGTTGAGTCCCCCCACTTTATTTTTTAGGACTTGACCCCTGGGCGATATGCACGAGCCATCAAACTTGGATTGCAGTTTGTATGTATTGAGTTATAATGCATACAAGTAACGGGAAGCACACGAGCACTATACACAGGAGACATAGGGCCTCATTTCGAGTCAGCCGGATTCGTAAAATGTTAAAATTGAGTCACTATTAAATGAAATACATTTGGATAAAGTCAGGGGATATGGCGGCAAGGAAGATTACCTTTTACCCTTACCATTGCAGCAAAGTGAAATGGATGGTGATGTTAATTAATCCATCCCACAGAGATCAATTGAATACACCTAGGTCTGTAAAGTCTATACAAACCAAACTCTCATTTGCATATACAAATGTTATTGTAAAGCCTACAGAAACTGTAGGGTGGCATGGGGCCGTAGCAGAAAATGCCCTGAAAAAGTTGACGGATATTGATTGGTTGGCTAAGTTTGACGTTAGAAAAGGAGGCCAACTAGTAGGCGGAAAGAAGTATTCAATACCTTTAGAGGTATATACTGTGACTGAAAAGAAAAAAAACAAACTCTACAATCATAAATCATGTAGAAGTCGGTCCACTGATCAAATCTAATGTGCCACTCTCATATTTAGAGTCTTTAGCAGATACTATTGTAATCCCTGTCAAACTCATGAAGATGCTGAGGAGACAATTCCAACATGTCAAGGAGCTTCAATAGCTAATGTCACCAAGAAGTCTACTCTGAGACCAAAAAAACTGAATCTGACACAAAGAACCCCGGAATGAGAATAAAACGGGTTTGAACTTGCCTTTAATGGCCAATTGTCCTGTAGAATCAGAATTAAAACAAGGACATGATTTGTTCCTTTGTCTAAAAGAGGTAACGCCAGAAGTAAAAACTTCATGATCAAATGTTAAGGATCTTTTACCAAAGGTTTGAGAATTATCAATGTTCATCAGGGATGTAAAGACACCTGACGTAAACCCCTCGGCTGCTTCATTGCCAAGTTTAAGCCACATTGAACGTTATAATACAAACAGTCTATTCTGGGTAGATAATACAAACACAAGGCTAGTTTGTGAACCTGCAAAGTTGAATTAAAATAACTGGGGAAAATAAACAAGAAACGTACACGCACTAGTGTGTGATACAATTTACTCACAGTTTCACACCAATAAGAGGTAAACATCTCAGATATTTTTCCTTGATGTCCCCCCACTCTCATCAGGGTCCTGAGAGAAAAGCGATGCTTTACGTAATATGACCAGTTTTTGAATGAGGGCACCCAGGGGCTGTTGCTGAGAATTGGCAATGTTCATCAGGGATGCAAAGACACCTGACCTAAACTCCTCGGCTGAAAATGCCCTGAAAACGTTGACAGATATTGATCACCTTTAGAATATCAGAGATGATATTCTAAAGGTGAATAGCTTGAATGATCCACCAAACCCTAAAATGAACTATCTTTGAGTTAGATTGAAAGATGTGAGCCAAGTGGAGTATAGGTCATTACCCCAACAAACCACATATCCAAATGAAACCTTACCCACCAATGATGGGGAGTATGAATTTGGTGAAGCATGGTGTAATAAAGGAAAATGCTGGCTAGATCTTGCAATACAGATGGCAAAAGCACAAGGGAGCCTATGAGGGCATTGTATAGCTCCATGTACCCACGAGTAAACCGTGTTGAGAAAAATAACAAAATGGAATTGGAAACAGTTACATTTACTGATGATGATGATGATGATGAAATTCTCGATCTCTACTAAATTGATTGACATACTATATCCACAACTAGTGTTCACCGTCTAACACTGCTACCCATTACTTTGGGAGATGGGGATATAACGATAAAAACCAGGGTTCAAAAAGCAAGTTGATGACCATAATTGGGTAAGAAGGATATGTTGGTAGTAAAGGGCGATGGAGGTGGAACAAGTGGTGGATTAACCATTTGTGTGAACACGAAATGACCCTTGACAGTGAAACCATTAAACACTAATTAATTTGCTAGCCAAGCCTTGAAGTTCTATTTTCGTTAAAGGGATTAAAATGTTATTACTGAATGTTTATAACTGCCCTGATAGTAAAAGTGGTACGTAAACATTGATCGCATTGGATAATCTTTTTCCCTTGTGGCTCGTGTCTTCCCAAAATCCTAACAAAATTCTAAAATCGATATTGGGCGATTATAATGTCCAATTTCAACCACTGCATTTGTAAGAAGGTTTTACTGACGAAGAAGATCATTTATGGAATATCACTGAGATACAATTTGATAGGCCTAGGATATAACATAACATAGCATTGACAATGGCCCAAATGTGGATGAAACTAGGATTTAGAGCCTGCAATGGAAGCCCAGCCAATTGCACCGATAATAAGGGGGAGGAACACAACCACATTGATTATCCTCTTGTAGACATTGAACATTGGCAGAGTGTAGACACATTTTTGGAAGCACATTCTTTTAAAAACTACCATGATCCC
Organism: Ambystoma mexicanum; assembly: GCF_040938575.1. Classification (NCBI taxonomy): domain Eukaryota; kingdom Metazoa; phylum Chordata; class Amphibia; order Caudata; family Ambystomatidae; genus Ambystoma; species Ambystoma mexicanum. Next base: position 1,101,983,046 of record NC_090928.1, read on the forward strand.
TTATGTTTATCATTAAAAATAGAACCAATAGGTAATATATCAAAAAATCTAACTGCTATCCCATGGGTCTTATCAAATAATAGAAGAACAAAGGGGTTGAAGCAAAGGAGTTTGTGTTGGGCGTGATTTTGGGTGACTATGTGTCTCCCCTTGTCATTTTGTTACAAGCAGGCTCATTGGCCCTCGCCGGGACATTACCCAACCGACAATGCTCCCTCGCTGTCGCGGCTTCGGGGTTCCTTTTACGACTGACCACTATAGGGAGAATGGCCTATTTATAGTCCCTTCTCCCTTTCCATGGTAGCCATTTTGTTTGTTTATTTTGTTTTACATTGATTTCAATGGCTGCCATGAAAAGGGTGAAGTGAATGCGTGTAGTCCCTCCTCCCGATTCCTGGCAGCCATTTTCTTTTCCTTTTTTTTCTCGAGTCGAGAAACGATTGCAGCGCTGTTTCTCAACTCGAGAAAAATTGCAATTAGTACCCTGGTATGATGTGCCGGGGTACTAGTGGCATTTTCACCCTCGGAGGGGCCATTGCTGGTCAGGTAATGCACCCGGGGCTCAGTTAAAGCCCTCATTTCGATCAGGCTTCTAACTATGGCCCTGGGGACATTAACAAAGCGGTAATGGCCCCCCTCCTCTGGCTATATTGCCTAATAAATGGTTGGCTCACATTAGGCAATGATTCAAAGAAGATTGACCTAATTGCATGGGTATTCAAAAAGAGATAAAATGTAAGCTAGATAAAGTATTGCACTGAGCAATTTCGAGGCTTCAATTGTAACAAGATTGATTTAGCCATTAAAAAGCAGTAGGCCCAGATGCCATTCCAGGTGAATCATTTCATGATAAAAATCATCCTGCCTCATATTAAAAATGCAGCCTGTCAAGCAAATAAGGTACCACCTGACCAGACACAAGCAGAAATATTGACATCTGAGAGAAGTGACCCTTGCAATTATAGAGCAATCTCTCTATTATAAATACTCTGCAACATTTTTGACTAGGCTCTCGAACAATTGTATTTATTTATTTATTTCATTTGTCTAGCGCACATACAACCAACCCAGAGGCATTGAGGCACGGTTGCAGGTACAAGTCAAGTATTCATGCTTAGTAATACAATCATGTTTTTTTTTTTCAAGTAAAAACAAGAGTAGCATGTATGCAATTACAACTGTAGCATAGTTACATCAATTGAGTGGCATTATCATACAAGTTAAACATACAGTGTGGTGGTGTAATAGAGTATCTAACAAGTAGGCACAGTGGGTGAGAGGAGTTACGGGTTAGGAGAAGAGCTGACTTTGAGAGCTTTATGAAAGATCCAGTAGGAGTTCTCAGCCCTCAAGGTGGTGGGGAGATCATTCCAGAGTTTTGCAGCATGGTAAGGGAAGCTTGAGCCTCCGGCTTTGCATCTCTTTACTTTGGGCACGATTAGTCGATCCGTGTAGGGGGTCCTAGTGGGTCTTAAAGAGTGAGCTTTGGTGATTCTTTAGGCAAGGTATGGGAGTGCTGTATTGGAGAGGCACTTGTAGGCATTGGATAGTGTTTTGAAGGTGATACGCTCCTGGATGGACAACCAGTGTGCTTCACTTCTAGCTTTTGCAATGTATTCTCTTTTTGGGATATTGAAGGCTGCTCTCAGGGCATTGTTTTGGATGACTTGAAGATTGTGGATATTTACAGAGGAGGCACCTGTGAATAAGACATTGCAGTAGTCAATCTTGTAACCAGTGATAGCACAGGCAATGGTAGGGCAGTTAGTTTTGGTGAGGAAGGGTCTGGCCGCATTGAGGACCTTGGTCGCATAGGCTGCTGAAGAGGCAATCGTGCTTACTTGTCTGGACTTAGTGAGTGAGGCGTCAAGGTAAACTCCTAGAGTCTTTACTGTGGATGTGACAGGAATTAAGCAATTGTCGATAGGGAAGGCAGTTGTATTCAATGTTGAGAGTCTTAAGGGCATTTGGTGGGCAGACAATTAAGATGTCCACCTTGTTGCTGTTGAGACAGAGATGGTTTGCTGCCATCCATGCCTGTATTGTTGAATAGATATTGTTGAGGGTGACAGAGTCATCTGTGAGTTGCCTGAGAGTGGGGTCAGGATTCGGGTATCATCAGCATAATTGGTGTAAACTATGCCGAGCAGGGCTGTCAGAAGATGTGGTGAGGCCCGGAGCAAAACATTTGGTGAGGACCCCTTACCATTTTTTGCACTCGGCCAGCGGCGGCACATCCGCAAATAGGAGACTCGAGAAATCTACCCTTGAGTTTGTGCACAGGATCCCAAATATGGTTACTACAACTCCAAATCAACTACAGCAAAGTTAGATTTCTCTACTGAAAAAAGGTTCATGTCAGACTAACTTTTTTATCATATGAATAAATATATATAAGATGGCATGAGCTCTCCACTGCGCCTCCAATTCTCTGAGGGTCAGTCACTTTTCCAGATCTTTGTTCCTGCACTTCTGCATCCTACCCCACCCTCGGCACTTCTCCCCTCTCCCTTCCCTGCTCTTGTGCGATCTGAATGACACAAGGCCTAGTAAGCTCTGTGTTTTGTCCTACTCTTTTGTTTCTCCCTCCTTGCCTTGTCGCACCTAGAAACACTTGTGCACAGGCACGTTATAAATGCCATATCATATCATTAAGGAGCACCCTGCCCCTGTGTGCGCATTAGAACACACATCATACACAGTGACAAATGATGTACAGTGGAGGCTGGTACATTTCGGAACTTAAGAGGCTTAAATGTTTGTGCCAATTACGTAGGATCAACAGAGCACAGCGAGGGAGCCCACACCAAACAAGGGTTGCTTGAAGGGGGTTCTCACTCCCAAGAACATGTTTGAAACATTGGGTTAAAAGTATGCATTTTACAGCACTTTCTTTGCAAAATTGGGTAGAAATCCATACAGTTTGCAATTGGATTTGTATGGAAGTACATGGAAATTCCCAATAGTTGCAAATCACAAATTGTTCACAGGAACATTTTCCAATACCTTTCATGCCGCCTTTCCACGCAAGATATGCTAGTATAAAAATATATTCATGCTGGTTGTTCTAATTATGTCGATGCAGGCTGCATAGATATATGCCATTATTACCATGTACGGATTCCCAGCCTGTAAAAATGCCATGCCACAGAAAGTATATCCAGGCTGACTGTGTACCATAAGTGTTATTAATGGCTAGATTGGCCTACATTCAATGTGGGCCAATTTAGCCAAGTAGTATGTTTGCTTTAACCTTGATGCATAGACCTGTGCATCAAGGGTAAAGCAAAAAGAGCACTGGCAATGCTAACAGTTTGGGCATGTGTGTAGGCATGGTAAAGGCACTTCTGTATTGGTATTAGCTGGCCATCAATAGTGTCAGTGCAATATGGTTTGAGTACCTGAGTAGCTAATAGCAGTGCCTGGTAAATGCCTAATACTTATACGAAAGCAAAAACTGTTGGCTTTGCCAATGCTTATTTTTAAAATAACTTCAGCGAGAGACATGCAGGATGTTTTTAAATTGAGTGGCCAAAGGCAGACCTGATTAAGACATTTTTATTACACCAGTTACGTGTTTACAACTCCATTGAAATCATGAACTCTCAGAAGACTCCTTTGAGGAAACATTTGCAGGCACATTGAGGGCAAAGTTTGAAGGCAAGGCATGTTTAAAGCTAGCTCAAAGAGTTCCAGTGAGGAGGTGTTTTGAGTGGGGAGGGCAGGAACTGGGTGAGAATTGCCGTACGGATTAGCATGGCCATGAGAAGTCATTTCACTGTTAGCACCTGCATTCATATCCATACATTTTTAGGTAATTGAAATTGTGATGTGGGGTTAGCACTTGCATGCTAGGGGAGTGTTTACAAGGGAAGTGGGTCATGAGACAGCTCATTCTCACAGCAGTCCTTAAGTGTGACGTTTCAGAAATGAAAGCAAGAGGTAGCTGCTTGTAACATTGAAGCTACACCAGAATAGTCTCATTCGAAATGTGGAAAGATGTTAGGTGCCCCCACACAAGGAAGTGTGCCCTTTCCTCACAGCCTCTGACTTTAGCGTCTCTCCCAACATTTGAAGTGTTAGTCCCCTTTCCCCCCTGACATTTTAGCCTAGGTGCACCTCTGATGGCATGGACCCACCCTTAATGAAGTGGCCCCCAGGGCGGCTACATTTAGGGGTGGTGCTAAACACACACTCACAAAAAAACACTTTCACCCATGCATTCATCCACCAGTTACACAACTCCATACATGCATGCATACATAAAACCAAACACAGCATTGACACAAACACCAACATGCACTAATGCATTCATACATACACATATACATACGAATTTAATTTAAATACAGATATACACTTTTAATTTAAAATAAAAAACACTACATGCACAAACACCAACATGCACTAATGCATTCATACATACACATATACATACGAATTTAATTTAAATACAGATATACACTTTTAATTTAAAATAAAAAACACTTAACTTACCTCCATGCACCCTTAAAAAGTATCCACGCAGCTGAAACGTTGAGCAACGTGAACACACTGACTGACAAGAGAGAACTCCTCTCCCATCAGTCAGCGTGATCACACTGACAACGTGAACACACTGACTGACTTGAGGGAACTCCTCTCCCATCAGTCAGCGTGGTCATGCTGAGCAATGTGAACACAGTGACTGAAAAGAGAGAACTCCTCTTCCATCAGTCAGCGTGATCACACTGACAATGTGAACACACTGACTGACTTGAGGGAACTCCTCTCCCATCAGTCAGCGTGGTCACGCTGAGCAACGTGAACACACTGAGAAGAGCGAACTCCTCTCCAATCAGTCAGCGTGATCACGCTGAAAACATGAACATACTGATTGACAGGAGAGGAGTACTCTCCTGTCAGTCAGCGTGGTCATGCTGAGCAACATGAACACACTGACTGACAAGAGAGAACTCCTCTCCAATCAGTCAGTGTGATAACGCTGACAACATGAAAACACTGACTGACAGGAGAGGAGTCCTCTCTTGTCAGTGAGTGTGTTCACGTTGCTCAGCGTGACCACGCTGACTGATGGGAGAGGAGTTCTCTCTTGTCAGTCAGCGTGGTCATTCTGAGCAATGTGAACACACTGTTTGACAAGAGAGAACTCCTCTCCCATCAGTCAGCATGGTCACGCTGACAACATGAACACACAGACTGACAGGAGAGGAGTTCTCTCCTGTCAGTCAGTGTGGTCACCTGAGCAATCTGCACACAATGATTGACAAGTGAGAACTCCTCTCCCATCGGTCAGCGTGATCACGCTGACAACATGAACACACTGACTGACAAGAGAGAATTCCTCTCCCATCAGTCAGCGTGGTCACGCTGAGCAACGTGAACACACTGATTGACAAGAGAGAACTCCTCTCCCATCAGTCAGAGTGATCACGCTGACAACATGAACACACGGACTGACAAGAGAGAACTCCTCTCCCATCAGTCAGCCTGGTCACGCTGAGCAACGTGAACACACTGACAAGAGAGAAATCCTCTCCCATCAATCAGTGTTGTCACGCTGACAACATGAACACACTGACTGACAGGAGTCCTCTCCTGTCAGTCAGCATGGTCATGCTGAGCAACGTGAACACACTGTTTGACAAGAGAGAACTCCTCTCCCATCAGTCAGCATGGTCACGCTGACAACATGAACACACAGACTGACAGGAGAGGAGTCCTCTCCTGTCAGTCAGTGTGGTCACCTGAGCAATGTGAACACAATGATTGACAAGTGAGAACTCCTCTCCCATCGGTCAGCGTGATCACTCTGAGCAACGTGAACACACTGATTGACAAGAGAGAACTCCTCTCCCATCAGTCAGCGTTGTCACACTGACAACATGAACACACTGACTAACAGGAGAGGACTCCTCTCCCATCAGTCAGCTTGATCACACTGACAACATGAACACACTGACTGACAAGAGAGAACTCCTCTCCCATCAGTCAGCGTGATCACGCTGACAACATGAACACACTGACTGACAAGAGAGAACTCCTCTCCTGTCAGTCAGAGTGGTCATGCTGAGCAACGTGAACACACTGACAGGATAGGAGTCCTCTCCCATCAGTCAGCGTGGTCACGCTGAGCAACGTGAACACACTGATTGACAAGAGAGAACTCCTCTCCCATCAGTCAGCGTGATCACACTGACAACATGAACACACTGACTGACAAGAGAGAACTCCTTTCCTGTCAGTCAGGGTGGTCATGCTGAGCAACGTGAACACACTGACTGACAAGAGAGAACTCCTTTCCCATCAGTTAGCGTGATCACGCTAACAACATGAACACACTGACTGACAAGAGAGAACTCCTTTCCTGTCAGTCAGCGTGGTCATGCTGAGCAACGTGAACACACTGACTGACAAGAGAGAACTCCTTTCCCATCAGTCAGCGTGATCACGCTGAGCAACGTGAACACACTGACTGACAAGAGAGAACTCCTCTCCCATCAGTCAGCGTGGTCACGCTGAGCAACGTGAACACACTGACTGACAAGAGAGAACTCCTCTCCCATCTGTCAGGGTGATCACGCTGGCAACATGAACACACTGACTGACAAGAGAGAACTCCTCTCCCATCAGTCAGCGCGATCACGCTTACAACATGAACACACTGACTGACAAGAGAGAACTCCTCTCCCATCAGTCAGGGTGATCACGCTGACGACATGAACACACTGACTGACAAGAGAGAACTCCTCTCCCATCAGTCAGCGTGATCACGCTGACAACATAAACACACTGACTGACAAGAGAGAACTCCTCTCCCATCAGTCAGCGTTGTCACGCTGAGCAACGTGAACACACTGACTGACAGGAGAGGACTCCTCTCCCATCAGTCAGCATGATCACACTGATGACATGAACACACTGACTGACAAGAGAGAACTCCTCTCCCTTCAGAAGCGTGATCACGCTGGCAACATGAACATACAGACTGACAAGAGAGAACTCCTCTCCTGTCAGTCAGAGTGGTGATGCTGAGCAACATGAACACACTGACTGACAGGATAGGAGTCCTCTCCCATCAGTCAGCGTGGTCACGCTGAGCAACGTGAACACACTGATTGACAAGAGAGAATTCCTCTCCCATCAATCAGCGTTGTCACGCTGACAAAATGAACACACTGACTGACAGGAGTCCTCTCCTGTAAGTCAGCGTGGTCATGCTGAGCATCGTGAACACACTGATTGACAAGAGAGAACTCCTCTCCCATCAGTCAGCGTGATCACGCTGACAACATGAACACACTGACTGACAAGAGAGAACTCCTTTCCTGTCAGTCAGCGTGGTCATGCTGAGCAACGTGAACACACTGACTGACAAGAGAGAACTCCTCTCCCATCAGTCAGCGTGATCACGCTAACAACATGAACACACTGACTGACAAGAGAGAACTCCTCTCCCATCAGTCAGCGTGGTCACGCTGAGCAATGTGAACACACTGACTGACAAGAGAGAACTCCTCTCCCATCAGTCAGCGTGATCACGCTGACAACATGAACACACTGACAAGAGAGAACTCCTCTCCTGTCAGTCAGCATGATCACACTGAGCAACGTGAACACACTGACTGACAGGAGAGGAGTCCTCTCTTGTCATTCAGCATGTCTACGTTTTCAGCTGAATGAGGGAGGCAGCAGAGCCCACTTCTGAGCCCTGCTGTCTCCCATTACTTTGCTGTTTGTTACGGAGCAAAACGGCTTTGCAACAAACAGCAAAATCATTGCAGGGGCAGAGAGGAGACAGCACAGTCCCCCGTGTGAATAAAGGACACGGGAGACTGTGCTGCCTTCCACTTAGGATAGGGGGCTGCAGGTGCGAGGCCCGGGGCAGTTTGTCCCCCCTGTACCCTCCTCGTGACGGCCCTGATGCCGAGGGAGTCTATGATGTTAAAGAGGTGCCTGGTAAGGATATATTATAGGGTTGGGGCGATGCAAGACCCTTGATGTACACCAAAGGTGACGCGAGTTGGGGAATCATTTGTAATCTCTAAGAAGACCCTCATGACCATACCTTCCAGGAAGGATGCAATCCAGGCAGTGGCAGGTGCAGAGAAATTAGCATAAGTGGTGAGGTGGTGGTAGAGGATTTGGTGGTTGACCAAGTCAAATGCCGCAGATAGTCGAGAAGGGAAGATTCAATACCGTGCCTGGTGCAGAAGCCGGATTGACGGATCCCTAGGATTTGTTTGTCCTCCAAGAGCTACTGAACTTGCAGGTAGGCTGCTCGATCGAGTATTTTTATTAGGAAGGGGACAGTGGTGATTAGCATATTGTTAGATGGAATGGCTGGGTCTAATGAGGTTTTTGTCAGGAGAGGGAGGACCCATGCTTCGTTGAGGCTCGCTCGAGCAGTGCTTTTAGTGAAGGATGTGTTTATGAAGGCTGTGATGAAGGGGGCTAGCATGTCAGCACAATCATTGATCAGGGTTGCATGGCATATATTGCATTTGCATTTTGAGGGTTTCAAGCTTTTGATCAGCTTTAAGACTTTGCTTTCGGAAAGGTCTCAGAAGAAGAACTGAGTGGTGGAGGGAGTGGGTGGGGGAGCAGTGCATCTGAAACTTGTGGCAATGGTGTCTTTGTTGAATTTAGCTTGTAAGAAATTATTTTCATGTTCAGGGTGTTGATTTTACCGAGTAGAACTGCTTGGATGTCTGAGCACCACGTTTCATCTTTAGTGAGGGTTGTCGGGGGCGGGGCCGGAGATTCAAGTTCTCTGAAGATAGTAAAAATGTCTTTTACATCAGAGTTGGCATTGCTGATTCTAGAAATGAAGGAGTTCGATGTGACTGCAATTGTGGCAGATTTATAGAGTTTGGATATTTTGATGAACTCATTTTTCTGAGAATTGGTGGGATCCTTTAGCCAAGTTAGCTGGGCCTGTTGTTTCTGAGTACGCAGTGGATACAGGAAAATAACATTGCAATTCCATTGCCAGACAGGCTTCCAAAATAATATTAGTAACATCAATCAAGTCTGTTAGTTAAAAATGTTACTACAGAGGCTTGTAATTCTAAAAAACAACCCCTATAACTGGTTTTCAATGAACTAAAACCAGCCTTTGATGGAGTCCCAAGAGGTGAATTATGGTCAAGTTGGTTAGACCGGAATATCCCCCTCGATGCTGTATGGCTAGAAGTTTGGTAAAATGGGGCATCAATGGTGCAGGAAAAACCAATTCAAAATTGAGAAAGGTGTGAGGTGTGAGACAAAGTTCTATCCTGCCTCCCTCCCTTTTCTCAATTTATATTGAGGCAATAGCCAAATAAATCTGCTCCCCATCTGCCGATGCCTTAAATTCCCAGACACTGGAAAGCTAGATCACTTGGAGATGAGGGGGGTGGCAGTGGTAGGGAGCAAACTATGCAACCGTTTTGTCCAGGGACATTAGAAACATTCCTGACAAGCTGCAGTTCAGAAAGAGGTTGAAGACCTTTTCATTTGTGGGTTAACCACTGTCTTTGTCCAACAAGTATTAACAGGGTAGGTGGTATTTCTCCTTCTCTCTCTTTGGCCTCTCTCCCTTCCCAGCTGGTTGGTGTCAGAGTGCTGTGAAACCCTTTCCGCTAGTAGTGCTTCCCATTCCATTAAATAGAAATACAAAATTAAAAAAAATATATAGCTAGAATACTGATTTTTGCAGATGATGCAGTCATTGTTTTGTTTGGGATATTTGAAATGTAAAGAAATGCGTATTGGTATGGTCTGGAAATAATCCATCAAAAATCTAAAGCAATGATGTGCACAAGGAACCTGTGAAAGTTGTACAAAAGTAATGTCTGATGATTAAAAGATGAAACAATACAATTAGTCGACTCATTTGACTAACTGGGTGTAAGTTTAAATGAGCGTGGCTTTTGGACCAACCACATGCAAATAGGTTATCGCTCATTAAAAAGAAGAAGAGATCAATTGGCATGCAGGAATGCTGGCCTATCAAGAGAACCAAAGGTCAAACCTATATATATATTACACGGCCACAGTAGTGGCCGTGTAGTTATGGTTAAGTTGCTGTTTCCATAGGAAGAGCACCTTTTGGGCAGCTTATAACTTCGCTCCCCCTGGACGAATCCTCACCAAACTTTGCAAAAAAAGTATATGGGCCACTCTGAATTGCAAAGTTTGTAGATGTTTGGTCCAGGGGGGCAAAAGTTATAGGGGGGGTGGGTCCCAAAACGTCTGGGGGGATGGGTCCCAAAACGTCTTTTTTTCCTATAGACTGAATGGGGGAACAACTTTGCGCACGGCTACAGTTCAAACCGCTGGAGGACGGATTTTCACGAAATCTGCGACAGGTACAGGGGCTTGGTCCAGAAAGCCAAGGACAAGATACCGATTGGCTAAGGGGCTGGTGTCATGACCGTGGACACGTGACGTCTCTGCCCATTGGCTGCTGTGAGACGTGTTCTGCGTCAGATTGTTAGGATGCACCCGACATCTTGGATCCGCCGAAAGCGGAGCAACAACCAGCGTACATTTGCTCTATTTATAAAACTGTTTTGCTGTGTCACAGACCTTTGGGAAAGGTTCAGACAGTAAGACATGGGTGATCAATGCATTTGTTCTGGGGGTCGGTCTTCATGATGTACTTTCCATGGACAGCTTGTACGGACAGAAAATGAGGGGTGTAATAACGATAGCACTTCAGTCCATGCAGTGGACAGGAAACTTCTAACTGTTGAAAGCACACACTTAGTGGTAGCCAACATTGAAATTGACAACATGCCGTGATTGCATTACTTTTTTTTATTTTTTTTTATTTTTATTTTATTTGTAACAATTAGTTTGCATTTCAAACTTCAATTACAATCAAGAAAACCAAGATAGTTCACATGAATCATAAATTCACAGTATTGTTGTTTCCAGTTTAATTATTTCCAACGTAACACAGCATCCAATGTATTGATTTCAAGAAGTTGGTTATCATACAACACTGGTATTTGTTGAAATGAGGAAATCATCGTTCAGGTTGTGCTCTAGAAAGTCACATACTGCACATGTAAGTGGTACATTATTACTCGATAGTATCCTGTACCACCAGCCTTCAGTGTCACCATCAACAGACGCGTAGCTTCTGAGATAACTAGTTCGCGAATGCGTGAGATGTGGGCATTTCGTGATCAGATGTTTCAATGATTCTGTCGAAAGTTCACAAAACCTACACAAATTATTGGAGACGTGTGTGTCGCGTCTAATCCATAAGATCTCCTTGTTTCTAAGTGCATTTAATCAAACTCTCAAGAATTGATTTCGATGTTTCCTTGATGGAAATTTTCGCAGATATTTTGGTAATCCATCTAAGCTGTTGACTGCTAGTCCTAGATCAATTGAGGTTTTCAGAACATTTCTTCGTTCCAAATTTTGGATCCAGTTCCATTCTCTCAGTATTTTTTTGGCAATTTGCGGTGTTGCTAGTAATGTTTCCCATTTTATGTCTGCGTATTCGAGTATCCGTTTTAATCTGGTTATCCATTCTAACAGAATGCCATGGTATGAATTAGAGGGGTCTAAGGATAAGATTTGATACGCGGGTACCGGATCTTCTAGTGACATCTTCCGTAGCATGGCCATAGATTTCCATACAACAATATTGTGCATGGAATCAATTCCCAGCTCGTGTCTTATGGAGATCATCGATACACTCCTTGGCAGTTTGAAAATACGTCTCCAAAACGTTCCCTCCAGGGAAGATCACATTTTGTAACTTAAATTCCAGGCAGCTTCAGCTCCAAATGTGATCGATGGAATCACTTTTTGGGAGTAAAAGGTTAATACAGGGTTCAATGTAAATTTTCCGTATTCAGCGTGTAACTTTGCCCCTTGCAGTGAAAAAGTTATAATGCGTTGTTTTAGGTCTTCCATCCATTCGACTTCTCTAATTGAGGTGTTAAATTGGATGCCTAGATAGCGGACCACTGGGACGTGTTTTATCTGCACGTCTGCGAGTTTCCATCTAAATTTTCTGATTAGTCTTTTGGATGAGTCACCGATCGCCACGATCTTAGACTTCTCTACATTAATTTCTAGATCGTTGTCTATTAGGTAGCTATTAAGAGCTACTAACAGTCTTTGAAGGCCAATGGGGGTTGAGTCTATTAGAACAATGTCATCAGCGTAGATGGTCCAACTGATATTCTGATCGTTTATTTTTGGTGGAAAACATTGCACCGATGGAAAAGCTTCAGAGACATCAGATATAAATAGTTTAAAGAGGATGGCCGCCAAGGGGCATCCCTGCTTGACTTCCTTGTTAGTTATTATCTCCTCAGACAGGTCCCCTACCTCATTTATTCATACTTTGATAGAAGTGTCTTTTTGAAGAGCCATTATTGGTTGCAATAATTCTGGTGGACAGGACCATTTCTTTAATTTTGTCCATAATTTATGTCGATTTAATGAGTCGAATGCTTGTTTCATATCTATAAATGCAATAAACAGGTTTTTACCATTTTTCAGGGCTTCTAGTTTGAGCACGTTTAGTATCGTCAGATTTAATTCTGTGCCAACACCCTTGGTGAAGCCAGTTTGACGTATATCAAAGTGACCAGTGGCTGAGGCCCATTTCGAAAGCTTCTGCTGTAGAAAGGTTGCAAAAATCTTGCCCACAATGTCCAAGAGGACAATGGGACGATAGTTTGCCGGGTTGTTCCGATTTCCCTTTTTGAATATGGGAACTATGATGGCAGAGTTCCACGAGTGAGGCAAGGTCTTCGTCGTGGCTATTTCTCGAAACAAGTGTACGATAAATGTTGCCCAAAGCTCGTTGTTTGCTTTTAGCATCAAATTTGTGAGGCCATCTGGCCCAGCAGCTCTTGAATTTTTTAGGTGTTTAATAGCTGTTATGATGTCTTCTTTGGATTCGTTTGTGTCCCAAAATTGAGCAGCTGTTGGAATATCATTGACCTTGGCATTTTCCTTGATTGTAAAAACCTTTTCAAAGTGTTGTTGGCAGATTACTTTTGATATACTGTGATGCATTTTAGCATTCTGAAATACATCTTTGTTGTTTATGATGCTCCATAATTCCTTAGTTTTGTGACAGATAATCATCCTTAGAATTTTCTCACCTCGCTCTTGGTCTCTCATAATTGCGAAGCATTTCAACCAATTACAGTATTTCATTTTGCGTTGTTTCATTAGCGCAAGCTTGTTGAAATCTGGTCTTTTTTTCAATTTTCGAAGATCTTGATGTAATTGTCTCTTTCTTTGAGCTACTAAGGCACTAAATTCATATTTCTTTATATAGTTACAATTGGTTCCATGATTGTACTTGGTTTGGAACTGTGCCAGCAGTGCCGTATAATTTAATTTGTCCTTCGCAGCAACAGTTGTTGAAGACATGTTTTTAGTTAGACTCTCAATTTGTCGACTATTTATTTTGAGTCTGTTGCCTCTTTGATTTACTTCCATCGACTGAGTAAATTTACTCATCGCTGTTTTTGGTAGCGCTTTCCAAGTTAATTGTAGCGGATTATGGTCGCTGAGTGACAAATCCAAAATCTTCAGATGTTTGATATCATGACACATCGTTTTAGAGGCCCAGATGTAATCAATTATTTTTTTGCACCCGTCCCGGTGCCACGTGTGATTTGGAGGGATGTCTCCTCTTGTTTGACCATTCAACATCATACAGTTTCTGGTGATCAGTGCTTGTTGGAATTGGTAGCCTCTACCAGTTACATTGGTTTGGTGTTTATGCTTTGTGAGGATCTTGCCATCTTCGAACCAGGAGAAATTTAAGTCTCCACATAGGATCACATTCAAGTTGATGTAGCTTTCCATGCTGTCATCAATGATTTTTGTTATTGACTGTATGAATCGACGAGAAGAGATCATCGTTGTATTCCAATATGTATTAAGTAGGAGGAGGTGATTTCATTTTACACCCACGCCCAGTTTGTTTTGCAGTATTGTTCCTTGAACAAATAGATTTGGGGAGAAAGACTGCAAAATCTCCCAACCATTTGCATTGTTTATCATGGTCAGCAGACCTGAGAAAGGGCGACCAAGTTGATTTTTCCCTGCGGGATTGGGCAACATAGAGTATCCATCTCTTAATGGTACCTCCTGCAGCCACGTCTTCTGTAAACAGACAGCAAAATTGTTTTCCAGGGAGATCTCAAGTTCTGAAACAAGTGTCGGAAGCCTCTGGTATTCCATGATATTAATACATTTGTGTCATCACTGATGGTTTCCAATAGCTAGGTTCTTTGGGTTTTGTTTTGTGAAATGCAATTTGAGGAAGCTTTTTGTGTAGAGGGTTGTGAGTGTCTTTCATTTTCTGCTCTTTCTTTTACGTTGAATCGTTTTCTGAGAGCTTCTCGTCTTTGTTTTTCTCATTTCTTAACACCTAAGCTTAAAACACTTTTTTCATATTTCATTTCTCAAAAATGCTCCTCTGGTTCCTTTTCTGAAGCTTTACTTATCATTTTTCCAAAACCTGAGAAGGACCCTACTCTTCCTAGCAACTATCGACCCATTTCCCTTATCAATATTGAAAGCAACATTTTTGCCAAAATACTTGCCAATAGAATCGAATCCTCACTCCCAAGTCTAGTTAAACCAGACCAAACAGGTTATGTAAAAGGACGTAATATATCCCCTAACGTAAGACTCCTACTAAACGCCATCAACCTTGCGGCCAATGACAAAAAAGACACTCAAGGCTATGGGGCCATTGCATTAGATGCGGAAAAAGCTTTTGATCGTGTTGACTGGAATTTTATGTTTCAAACTCTAAGTTGGCATGGGTGTGGTGAAAAATGTATTACACTGGTTAAACTTTTTTATTCTGCCACCAAATCCGCTATTTACTTAAATGGTCAAACTTCTTCCTCTTTTCCCTTACTAAGAGGAACGCGTCAAGGATGCCCCTTCTCACCATTATCATATATCCTCTCTCTTGAACCACTACTAGAATTAATAAGATCTAACAAAAACATCCCGGGAATTCAAGTCGGTGCTTCAATAAATAAAATAGCCGCATATGCAGATGATATTCTTATATTAATTAAAAACCCCAAACTTCACATTCCCAACCTCTTGAGTGTATTATCGCAATTTGGTCAGGTCTCAGGATATAAATTAAATACACAGAAATCATCAATTATGCCCCTAAATCCATACTGCCTTAAACACAATATTGTCACTTTTGGCCTCAAATGGTGCAGTAGCTCTGTCAAATATTTAGGTCTTCGTTTTGCCCCAACTATCCCAAATACGATCAAACTCAATACTGAAACACTACTGGGCACCCTCAAGGATCTACCATCCAAATGGTCTGCACTATATATAGTGCTTAGATACTATCAAGATGATGCTTACTCCCATAATTCTATACCATTTGCAACTTCTCTCCGTCTCACTATCCCTTTCATTTTTCAAATCCATTTACTCTATACTACTTAATTTTCTTTGGGGTAAAGGAAAAAGTAAAATAATTGCTCTGACGAAGCTGAAAGCCCCCCATGATATGGGAGGAGTTAGAGTCCCTGACTTTAAGTCATATCACTCTGCATTTCTTATAAAACAATCTCGTCAATAGTTCATGGATCCTATATCCGCTGATATCCCGACCTGGTGTACATTAGAAAAACAAGTAGTTCTACCACACAACATCACGGACTATATATACATATTTAAACATTCGTCTAAAAAGATTTTAGACCCTATTAAAGCTTCAATTTCTGTTCTACAAACCTTTCTTTTTCCCCACACTATAACCCCCAATAAGCATCTTTCCCCACTATTAAGGCATAATAAGAACATAGTTATTATAATAATAAGATCCTAAACCACAAACATGGATTCAATATATATAGTATATCCTCTCCTTCCAGCAAATCTCTATCACATTTAACATTCTTAAGAAGGACTTTCAATTTTATAACAACTTAATTAATTCCTGCCTTGATGCACTTACCCAATTTTCCAATGAAATTCTTACTCCAGATGCTCTTAGACTAATACACCTTACCACAGTTAGTGAAGTCCCAGCCTCCAAAATATACAATATGCTCACCTCAACTTTTAAAATTTGCCCTATACGTCTGAAATGGGAACTTGATTTGGGCTTCATGTTTGAAGATGAAATTTGGCATTGTCTGTTTGCTAAAACCAAACAAATATCGGTATCAGCAAATATTTCACAACACTAATATTTCTTCATGCGTAGAGCATTCATCACTCCGGCCAAACTGGCTAAGTCCAATCCGAATTATAATGCAAAATGTTGGTCATGTGGCATATCTCCCGCCACGTATATGCATATGTTTTTTGAATGTTCATATATTGTGAGATTTTGGCAGGAAATTTGGAAGCTTCTTAGGTGTATCTTCTGTGTTGATGTGCCCTTTTCCTATGTTAATATATTTTTAGGAAGTATAGCCATTACAACTTATGTTCCATCTGACTCTGCTAGACTTTATGATGTATTCATCTGTATAGCTTTAAAATGCATCACTGCTAACTGGAAAGTTGTTTGCTTTCTACCAAAATCTGGTGGAATACCATTTGTAACACTCATAAACTGGAAATGTGCATGGCCAATAATCATAGCACAATTCCTAAATATAATGCTAAATGGTATTATTTCACCAGGTATCTTAACTGTTTTAATGCAACTGCTCACGGTACATGAATCTACACCCTTATATTTGCATCATTATCCTTTTTTCCATACTCATATTGAAATGCTTGAACTTAACATTGATTGAAATGATTAGTTTATTTTGATGAAATAATCCAATATACCCATTCTCCCCCCCTATCCTTTACCCTCCTAATTCTTATATGTCTCTTGTCTGTCTCCCTGTACGTCTCCCCCCTAATCTCTATATTCACTACATATAAGTCACTCTTTGCAGACTAGTGCTAATATTAATTTTATACTATATGTTACATTAATGTGGTTTATATCTACTATAGTTCATATTATATTCATAAGTGATTTCAACAAATGATTTAGCTGTATAGAAATACTATTATAAGTGACCAGAATCATTTTCTATGTCATTTCTTTATGGTTATTGTTTTTTTCAAAGTCTGTAACTTGTTGATATCTGTATCAAACTCAATATTTAAACAATAAAAATCATTAAAATAAAAAATAAAAAACTTGAGCCCATGAATCCTGGACTGACCTCTTTTTATAGGTTGGCAGTAAAGAAGAAAAACAAAAAAAAGGGTTCTTACATTGTTCTTCATGCCGGGGTGCAGCATCTAACCGCCGGACTGGGTTCCGAAGCGTGTTGCCGCTGACTAATCAAGACAATGCCCTTGTTCATAAAGCCCTATGCAGCAATATAATACCCATTCTTACACATTGGCTACAGATCAGCCCACGTGGCAGGACCCTAAGATATTACTCCTATTGTCTTTGATAATACCAACCATTTGTAAAGCCAGAATATGTGGAAGATTCTTTACATGTTAGGAATTGAAAAAAAGGGCAACTACTGTGATCCGAAAAGCAAACCTCCGAACCTTTCGGAAAGACCTCAAAGCTTAATTATTCAGAAGATAAATCTATCTGTCATCTTATAGTTATCCTGTTGGACAGCCCTATGATTTCCACGGATAATATGTCCACGGATAATATGTGAACTTTATAAAGCATGCAAATCAAATTAAATCAAATCAGTAAGCCAACGGTCAATCCCCAATGTCCCCTTTAAATGCTTTCTCTTGGAAGAGCTCATGATTGTTGTGACCTTTGGAAGGTATCAGGTAATAATGTCCCCATACATAATGTCACTGGGAAAAGCCATTGGCAACATTATATATGGTGACATTATGTAACGGGACAGTTGCTGTAATATCCCCTGCTCCCATTTAACAAAAAACAGGGGTTGCAGTGGTGTCCCCCCCATGCTCAAAGTAATAATGTCTCCCTCAAAAAAACTGCAACTTTTTTGTCTGGGGACATTTTTGCAGGGACATTACTACATGAAACCCTTTGGAATGAGTGCAACAATGTTCCATGTGTTCTTTGATTGACGTGCCAGTGACTGTCCCATTTGTGCATGTCCAGCCAACCCTGTCAATCACTGGTCGAGGTGGGCGGGAGCGGTTGGGAACAATGCTGTCCTCTGAAAAAAAGTCTTAATGTTCCTATGCTTTTATTTGAAAAAGAAAACAGTTCCGGAATGGATAATTTTTTAAATAAAAGTGTAGGAAGAAGTTGAAACGTACACTTCAGTGCACTGCAGTGGACATTCTCTTGAACAGCAGCTGTGCTTGTTTGGGGGATTGGATTGCGTGTGGGAGGGGGCGTGGCGATGGGGTTTGTGGGGAGTAGGGGCAGTCCAGCAGGGATTATAGATCCGCTAGTTCTTTTCGTACATTCAACCACTGGTGTCAGTCCCAAACCAACATGGCAAACTTGATTTACCACACACCCCTTATCTGAGGATTAATTTAGGTCTCCGATGACATCGGACCACTGCTTCACGATTACCTTGAGAGATCAACATTCAACGTGCAATTTTGCATATGCCAAAGGTTCTGTGGAGTAGATATAGCTGGGTTGAGACACTGTTCACATAACATAGAAAAGGCGACCAGACCTTCCGTACCAGTACCGTATAAGAGGAACCACAAGGGACAATGCCTTTCCTTTACAAGATGGTCCAGTCAGCTCTGATTGGGTTCGTTTTTCCTGCCACTCCTGCTCAAATCCCAATGAAAATATACAGCCATTCTAGCCTCCACCTGAGTCTCGGTCATCTGGATTTTAGGGACGTATTCCTGTAGTCGCTTTTCTGAACCTTGCACAAAATCATTTGGTGGGCCCTATTTCATAAAGCTGCTCTATTAAAGCCCTGAAGTGAGTCAATGATGTCTGGGAGTAGGCAATCCAGGTGTCTTCTCAGGACATTCTCTAAAGGACAGGAAAAATGTAACTCTAGGATTCTGGGATTTTTGAGGTATTACACCTCTTGAGGGAAAGGAGCTGGATCGAAAGAAATTCAGATAAAACGTCGTGCCATTGAGAGTGGCACCCCCAAAGTGAGTACTTGGATGTGGAAGTCCTGGATGTGGAGGCAATTCATTTCCCAAAGACGTGAAGCACATGGGGATGATGTTTTTTACGTTGTATCGGAAAAGCTAAGACAAATGGACAGGTGCACACCAGCCGTGTTTCACAATTTTGTTTCTGGTAACTGGTTTTACATCGTTACTTTGAGTATTTTTTGATAGTTGTGCAAACTCAAATTGGACCGTTATTTGTATTGTTATTTATTTTATTTATTGTGTTTTGGTTTTAAATTAAAACCTTTCACAATCATAAAACATTGTTAAAATAGATGCACGTCATTAAATAAAAGCACAATACATATTTCACACTTAAGATTTCCAGAATAATACATACACATTATTAAATCTTAAAATCGGACACAGAATCAAATATAAAATTGGGCATTTTTTTACCATAATTTCAATCAACCTTATTTGCTCATTAGAAGCGTGGTAAGAGACGGGATATCCCTCAACATAATAAATATTGCCTCTAAAAACTCAATGAGTGCATCATGATGCTCTTTCACAGAGAGTCCCCAATCACAGTACTAGTAGAATTAACAAATGTCCCCAAGAAGAATGAATGAGGCTGTACCAATGTTTGTATTGTTATGGGTTACTCTCCCAGCCTAGAGGAAAGAACCTCTCCAAAGATGTGTCAGTCACTTATGGTCACGTTGGAAGTGTTCACGTCTGCACCGCATAGTGGCAGGCGCAGTTCATGAGTCTGCATTTATATGAGTGGAAATGATAGCAGGTCATGAGTGTGAAGAGCAGGACGCATGCCGAAGTGCACACAGAGTGATATGTATTGACACCCCAAAAAGTGATGCTCTTCTGCTCAGACTGCACGACCATCATTTTGGATCACGTTGCACTCACGGTGGCACCCGCTACTATCTAAAACTAAAATTATTCACCTTGGCTTTAGACACAGCCAATCACGGTGCTTGGATTGGGTATTTTACATAACTGTGCAAGCCCATGTTCAGAACAGTGTGTAGGTTGTGGCGGCTCGAACCCCTGAAAGTAATATTCCTGAATTTGGTCTTGTACCAACCAAAAGAGATCTCTGGCCTCCTTTCAGCAACTACAAAGAATAACGTTTCCTCAATTGGTGGACACTCCAGTCCCCGGCAAACCTCATATACTGAGAGCAAGGTCAGTCAAAAGTTAATGAAACTCATTGGTATTTGATATTCATTATTGTATCGTATAGAGCATAGGTTGCATATAATAAATGTTTACAGGTAACATTATTCAACAGTGAATATAGGTAATTATTAATTTATTATCAAATTTAAACACAAATAATTCAACAATGGAAACACAAATATAGTAAAAGAGCTTGACGTGTTTCGGGAGACAAGATCCCTTCATTAGGAGGAATAATTCATAAGATTCAAATACGTGATTCAGTCTTCAAGCTTCAACCTTCTTATTTCATCTACAAAGGAAATTAAGCACTAAGGTCAGTTTCCCGTGATAGAGATAATTGTACCAGACTGGAATCACATCACACCATTATGTATTTCTTAATATAACTTTGACATAGAACCGCCAGTCACTAGTATTCTGGCTTCATTCACCTAGACAGGCATTGCATCAATCACCTGCGCACAGGTAAACAAACTATTAACATATGACGTCAGCACGCCCGCGAGGATGCACTGCACATTATTATTTAACCGGCCATTTTAAACAGAGTTTTCCTGCCCTGATGATCAGCTGACCAAGCAGTGACTTTACTGCCTGTAAGAAACATAATCACTACACTCTGGGAATACTGCACTCTACCGAGAAATCTTAAAGAGCCATGTAGAGGACAGGCATAGACATTATTCTCTACATTTATTTTCCTTTAGAAACACAGGTCTAGATGCTATCTGACTTTGATACCGTGTTTTAGATGATTTTGAAAAACACGAGGTCAGCATATGTTTGAATATGATACTCAATTTATGAGAATGTTGCTCACATTACCAACATACCATGTCACCAGAACATTTATGTTCCTCCTAGATGATTTGATCTGGAGGAGAGAATAGCAAAACTCTGCCTGTAGCGAGTTATGCACCTTGTACAAGAATTTCTTCGCTACCACCGTAAGGTTAATAATCTTAGAGGTAGGCATCTTCAGTAGATTTTGACTAAATTGGAGAACTGCTATCAGCAGCGTTAGCACACCTTGTCTTGTCTGGCATATTTTCCAGAACAAAGCACAAAGCATTGGCCATATATATGGACATCAGATTAAGAAGACTATTTGGTCTACAAAAAGCAGATTGATATCTCCTGGCATCAATTAAGGTGATATTGACACACATATACATGCATTAACTATTTGAACACATTTATAATTTCAGACTCAGAACAAAACTGACCTTAGTGTTTAATTTACTTTGTAAATGAAATAGGAAAGTTGAAGCTTGAAGAATGAATCAAGTATTTGAATCTTATGAGTGATTGTTCCTGGTAAAGGGATTGTGTATGAAGGGATCCTGTCTCCTGAATTGTGTTGGGATCTTTTAGTATATTTGTGTTTCCATTGTTGAATTATTTTGTTGAAATTTGAGAATTAATTAATAATTACCTATACTCACTGTTGAATACTGTTACATGTGAACATTTATTAGATGCGACCTATGGTCTATATGATACTATATTCAATATCAAATGCCTATGAGTTTCGTGAATGTTTGACTGACCTTGCTGTCCATATATGAGGTGTGCACGGGATGGGAGTATCCACCAATTAAGGACACTTTGTTCTTTGTGATTACATATTAATGACTTATTGGGTCAGAGTTACATGTTTCTTCCATGCACGTGTCAATCTTTATTAAGATCGTCTACAAGCCTTTATTAACATTTTATAAAGAAGGTGTGCGCTCCTTATATATTTCTGTACTACTTTCAGCAACTGCCATGTGGTCATCTGAGCGTCCTTGTGGCTGCCATGGAAATAGAAAGTGGCATCCTTCTTAGTGTTCGGTCTACCTACTTTGATGACAGAAATATCAATGTTTGTTTTGGAGGGAATTACTTTTTCCCTCCATAATTACCTATAGAAGTTAAATCTTCACCACAGATTGATAATGGATAATAATCCTTCAATGGCAGGTCATAGCAGGTGGTACCTTGGTTGAAGGGCATTGCTTCGCTTCATCCTATTAAGTCGGGTGGCAGAGCTGTTATGGTGCCCAATAATGCAAGATTATTGTCTAATTATACAGTTACTAGTAATGAAAACAATGCAGACAATAAACTGCTCTGTTACAAAGGGGCTGGCACCACACAAAGCCTAGCACAGGGCTAGACATTCTCATTGGTGGCCGATCTCTTTCCTCAGCAGGCTCCCTCCTATGGAACAGCCTCCCTCTTCTTCTTCATCTTGAGCCGATCTCCTCAAATTCCAGAAGCTCCTCAAGACTTTCCATTTCACCTCCTCCTTCCCGTCCTTCCTTCTCTGCTAAACCCACAGTTGCTGGGTTTGGTGACCAGGGCCCTTTGTGTCCTCCTGGGTCCTGGCCTCTCATACTCAATTGCCTACAGCCTGCATCCCTCACAGCACTTTGCCTGGCAATCACTGGCCTGTGTCACTAAAGACCTGCACCTACCTATTTATTGGCAGCTGACCACTCCACCTATGCACTTAGTTTAGTCTAGTTTGTTTATTTGTATAGCGTGGCCGAACCCTAGGGTAAATGGGCGCATTCTCTTGGGATCAATAGTGTTACATAACGTTGCACATACAAGATAATAGTTGGCAAGCAGGACCGGGTTACATGGTGGTCCGTGAGTAATCTTGTATTAGCTGCAAAGGTGCCAGAAAGCTGTATAGTGATACCTCTTAGAACATGCACGATTTCAGTAAATAGCGCACAAGGTACAGGATTTGGCTGAGTGCAGTTAACAGTCTATAGCTGAGTTGAGAGTAGATTCTTATAGCTGCTCACTCCCCATCACTTCCCTCTTGATACACCTAGCAATTACCGCCCCCCCCCACTCCCTTATCCCTCTCTCTCTCTGAACGTACACGTTCTGAATGCTCACAAGGCCTAGTAGGTCAGCCTCTATCTTTCATTTTTCTATTGTTTTCATTCCCATGTTCCCTCACTGTTGCCCTCTAGGCGCTTTGTAAATAAATGCACTTCTTGTAGAAGCGCCTTACAAATGCACAATAAAATAAATAAATACAAAATGGCCGACACGTTACAATAGAATTGTGAACAGGACGTGCACTTTTCCACAACTCATGTGTGTTGTGAAAGTTTGTATTTGTGTTATATGGTACAGTCCGATCCACCTCCAAATGTACCCGATTTTATTTAAAACTGTTTGGGTTAAAGAAGTTTCATCAATGCTGTATTTATTCTAAAGTGGGGCCTCAGGCAAACACGCTGCATTGCCTGTGTTTTTAATTCTATGAACCGTGCCAACTATAACTCCGCCATTATGCTTAAGTGGCCAGCAGAGAGCGTGCATTACCACTCCAAGTATGATTAATGCTTAGGTGAATTTATTTTAGCCCCCAGAAGGGAATGATATTCGAATAAATGAGACCAGCAATAAATTGCTTCCCAAAATAAGTAGAAGCAAATACAGTCGTGCTTCCGCCGGATTTTATGAAGTTTTAATGCTTTGCATCCAGCCATGTTCCATGACTTGTGCTGATTTCCCAGTCCCCCCGCGCATAAAATTCATTACCCATTCTGTGCCCAGAGGCAGGTGGCATAAACAACATTATTTCTCTTCCTGGACCGGAGCATGGTGACATTAACTAGAAATCAGCATGAGGGCCTCTCCTTTAGGACTTCGTTTAAAAAGTGGAGCTTTGCCTCGAATTTTGCCAGGATACTTGTGCGACAGTGGGGACTTCATAACGCGATCCCCCAGTTTGAAGATGTAGACTGTGCGTGCGTGTTTTTGTTTTGCAAATTCGGCTGTGGGATGTCTGCGGTCTCCCAGACATCGTGTGGGAGTAACACAACTCAGACAATCTGGCCTGCTGAACCACTGTTTGTTTTTTATTAAAAACAGAGCTCTCTGGAAAGTGTTCTCTTCCGGCAGAGATGCATAAGAGATCGCTCACTATCTTGTCTGCTGAATTTAGAGAGGGAAGCAGCATGGCATCCACCTTACTGTACATCTTGCAGCCACTAATGCAGCAGGAAAATGTGTCGACAATGTACAGATGCACTAGCAGCGCAATTACATATTGGGCGATATCAGGGCTCAAGTCGAGGGTACACGCGGGGGGACAGAGTCCACCCACTTTTTTCAAAGGGGGGACTCAGTCCCCACAGCTAAAATGCGAAACATTGAATGTCCTCT
Source organism: Ambystoma mexicanum (assembly GCF_040938575.1). Lineage (NCBI taxonomy): Eukaryota > Metazoa > Chordata > Amphibia > Caudata > Ambystomatidae > Ambystoma > Ambystoma mexicanum. Next base: position 1,102,007,460 of record NC_090928.1, read on the forward strand.
TTGAATTGTAGCTAACCTCGGGGATCAAACCACAGTAGGCAGATTTGTATGCCAGACACTTCACCACTGCACTATATCACCTGATGAAAAGTAAAAGACAACTAAAGGTGAAATGTTCCATTTCAGTACTGCAAGTCCCAGGGAAAATATTTATAGTGGTTCTTGGAGTATAAAAACATGCACACCTTTTAAAGTTTTCAAAAAACACTATTAGAAGAAAATATCCTCTCTTGGTTTTGTGCGTGTGTGCTGATTTTATGAAAGGCAAATGCCATTCGTCCTGTTTAATTTGGGTGGTTATGCAAAGCCAATTTAATGAAATGTGCACATTTCACTTTGATATGCTAATTTCTGGCGACGTCACATCCCACCTCGTTTGTTGAGTCCCCCCACTTTATTTTTTAGGACTTGACCCCTGGGCGATATGCACGAGCCATCAAACTTGGATTGCAGTTTGTATGTATTGAGTTATAATGCATACAAGTAACGGGAAGCACACGAGCACTATACACAGGAGACATAGGGCCTCATTTCGAGTCAGCCGGATTCGTAAAATGTTAAAATTGAGTCACTATTAAATGAAATACATTTGGATAAAGTCAGGGGATATGGCGGCAAGGAAGATTACCTTTTACCCTTACCATTGCAGCAAAGTGAAATGGATGGTGATGTTAATTAATCCATCCCACAGAGATCAATTGAATACACCTAGGTCTGTAAAGTCTATACAAACCAAACTCTCATTTGCATATACAAATGTTATTGTAAAGCCTACAGAAACTGTAGGGTGGCATGGGGCCGTAGCAGAAAATGCCCTGAAAAAGTTGACGGATATTGATTGGTTGGCTAAGTTTGACGTTAGAAAAGGAGGCCAACTAGTAGGCGGAAAGAAGTATTCAATACCTTTAGAGGTATATACTGTGACTGAAAAGAAAAAAAACAAACTCTACAATCATAAATCATGTAGAAGTCGGTCCACTGATCAAATCTAATGTGCCACTCTCATATTTAGAGTCTTTAGCAGATACTATTGTAATCCCTGTCAAACTCATGAAGATGCTGAGGAGACAATTCCAACATGTCAAGGAGCTTCAATAGCTAATGTCACCAAGAAGTCTACTCTGAGACCAAAAAAACTGAATCTGACACAAAGAACCCCGGAATGAGAATAAAACGGGTTTGAACTTGCCTTTAATGGCCAATTGTCCTGTAGAATCAGAATTAAAACAAGGACATGATTTGTTCCTTTGTCTAAAAGAGGTAACGCCAGAAGTAAAAACTTCATGATCAAATGTTAAGGATCTTTTACCAAAGGTTTGAGAATTATCAATGTTCATCAGGGATGTAAAGACACCTGACGTAAACCCCTCGGCTGCTTCATTGCCAAGTTTAAGCCACATTGAACGTTATAATACAAACAGTCTATTCTGGGTAGATAATACAAACACAAGGCTAGTTTGTGAACCTGCAAAGTTGAATTAAAATAACTGGGGAAAATAAACAAGAAACGTACACGCACTAGTGTGTGATACAATTTACTCACAGTTTCACACCAATAAGAGGTAAACATCTCAGATATTTTTCCTTGATGTCCCCCCACTCTCATCAGGGTCCTGAGAGAAAAGCGATGCTTTACGTAATATGACCAGTTTTTGAATGAGGGCACCCAGGGGCTGTTGCTGAGAATTGGCAATGTTCATCAGGGATGCAAAGACACCTGACCTAAACTCCTCGGCTGAAAATGCCCTGAAAACGTTGACAGATATTGATCACCTTTAGAATATCAGAGATGATATTCTAAAGGTGAATAGCTTGAATGATCCACCAAACCCTAAAATGAACTATCTTTGAGTTAGATTGAAAGATGTGAGCCAAGTGGAGTATAGGTCATTACCCCAACAAACCACATATCCAAATGAAACCTTACCCACCAATGATGGGGAGTATGAATTTGGTGAAGCATGGTGTAATAAAGGAAAATGCTGGCTAGATCTTGCAATACAGATGGCAAAAGCACAAGGGAGCCTATGAGGGCATTGTATAGCTCCATGTACCCACGAGTAAACCGTGTTGAGAAAAATAACAAAATGGAATTGGAAACAGTTACATTTACTGATGATGATGATGATGATGAAATTCTCGATCTCTACTAAATTGATTGACATACTATATCCACAACTAGTGTTCACCGTCTAACACTGCTACCCATTACTTTGGGAGATGGGGATATAACGATAAAAACCAGGGTTCAAAAAGCAAGTTGATGACCATAATTGGGTAAGAAGGATATGTTGGTAGTAAAGGGCGATGGAGGTGGAACAAGTGGTGGATTAACCATTTGTGTGAACACGAAATGACCCTTGACAGTGAAACCATTAAACACTAATTAATTTGCTAGCCAAGCCTTGAAGTTCTATTTTCGTTAAAGGGATTAAAATGTTATTACTGAATGTTTATAACTGCCCTGATAGTAAAAGTGGTACGTAAACATTGATCGCATTGGATAATCTTTTTCCCTTGTGGCTCGTGTCTTCCCAAAATCCTAACAAAATTCTAAAATCGATATTGGGCGATTATAATGTCCAATTTCAACCACTGCATTTGTAAGAAGGTTTTACTGACGAAGAAGATCATTTATGGAATATCACTGAGATACAATTTGATAGGCCTAGGATATAACATAACATAGCATTGACAATGGCCCAAATGTGGATGAAACTAGGATTTAGAGCCTGCAATGGAAGCCCAGCCAATTGCACCGATAATAAGGGGGAGGAACACAACCACATTGATTATCCTCTTGTAGACATTGAACATTGGCAGAGTGTAGACACATTTTTGGAAGCACATTCTTTTAAAAACTACCATGATCCCTTATGTTTATCATTAAAAATAGAACCAATAGGTAATATATCAAAAAATCTAACTGCTATCCCATGGGTCTTATCAAATAATAGAAGAACAAAGGGGTTGAAGCAAAGGAGTTTGTGTTGGGCGTGATTTTGGGTGACTATGTGTCTCCCCTTGTCATTTTGTTACAAGCAGGCTCATTGGCCCTCGCCGGGACATTACCCAACCGACAATGCTCCCTCGCTGTCGCGGCTTCGGGGTTCCTTTTACGACTGACCACTATAGGGAGAATGGCCTATTTATAGTCCCTTCTCCCTTTCCATGGTAGCCATTTTGTTTGTTTATTTTGTTTTACATTGATTTCAATGGCTGCCATGAAAAGGGTGAAGTGAATGCGTGTAGTCCCTCCTCCCGATTCCTGGCAGCCATTTTCTTTTCCTTTTTTTTCTCGAGTCGAGAAACGATTGCAGCGCTGTTTCTCAACTCGAGAAAAATTGCAATTAGTACCCTGGTATGATGTGCCGGGGTACTAGTGGCATTTTCACCCTCGGAGGGGCCATTGCTGGTCAGGTAATGCACCCGGGGCTCAGTTAAAGCCCTCATTTCGATCAGGCTTCTAACTATGGCCCTGGGGACATTAACAAAGCGGTAATGGCCCCCCTCCTCTGGCTATATTGCCTAATAAATGGTTGGCTCACATTAGGCAATGATTCAAAGAAGATTGACCTAATTGCATGGGTATTCAAAAAGAGATAAAATGTAAGCTAGATAAAGTATTGCACTGAGCAATTTCGAGGCTTCAATTGTAACAAGATTGATTTAGCCATTAAAAAGCAGTAGGCCCAGATGCCATTCCAGGTGAATCATTTCATGATAAAAATCATCCTGCCTCATATTAAAAATGCAGCCTGTCAAGCAAATAAGGTACCACCTGACCAGACACAAGCAGAAATATTGACATCTGAGAGAAGTGACCCTTGCAATTATAGAGCAATCTCTCTATTATAAATACTCTGCAACATTTTTGACTAGGCTCTCGAACAATTGTATTTATTTATTTATTTCATTTGTCTAGCGCACATACAACCAACCCAGAGGCATTGAGGCACGGTTGCAGGTACAAGTCAAGTATTCATGCTTAGTAATACAATCATGTTTTTTTTTTTCAAGTAAAAACAAGAGTAGCATGTATGCAATTACAACTGTAGCATAGTTACATCAATTGAGTGGCATTATCATACAAGTTAAACATACAGTGTGGTGGTGTAATAGAGTATCTAACAAGTAGGCACAGTGGGTGAGAGGAGTTACGGGTTAGGAGAAGAGCTGACTTTGAGAGCTTTATGAAAGATCCAGTAGGAGTTCTCAGCCCTCAAGGTGGTGGGGAGATCATTCCAGAGTTTTGCAGCATGGTAAGGGAAGCTTGAGCCTCCGGCTTTGCATCTCTTTACTTTGGGCACGATTAGTCGATCCGTGTAGGGGGTCCTAGTGGGTCTTAAAGAGTGAGCTTTGGTGATTCTTTAGGCAAGGTATGGGAGTGCTGTATTGGAGAGGCACTTGTAGGCATTGGATAGTGTTTTGAAGGTGATACGCTCCTGGATGGACAACCAGTGTGCTTCACTTCTAGCTTTTGCAATGTATTCTCTTTTTGGGATATTGAAGGCTGCTCTCAGGGCATTGTTTTGGATGACTTGAAGATTGTGGATATTTACAGAGGAGGCACCTGTGAATAAGACATTGCAGTAGTCAATCTTGTAACCAGTGATAGCACAGGCAATGGTAGGGCAGTTAGTTTTGGTGAGGAAGGGTCTGGCCGCATTGAGGACCTTGGTCGCATAGGCTGCTGAAGAGGCAATCGTGCTTACTTGTCTGGACTTAGTGAGTGAGGCGTCAAGGTAAACTCCTAGAGTCTTTACTGTGGATGTGACAGGAATTAAGCAATTGTCGATAGGGAAGGCAGTTGTATTCAATGTTGAGAGTCTTAAGGGCATTTGGTGGGCAGACAATTAAGATGTCCACCTTGTTGCTGTTGAGACAGAGATGGTTTGCTGCCATCCATGCCTGTATTGTTGAATAGATATTGTTGAGGGTGACAGAGTCATCTGTGAGTTGCCTGAGAGTGGGGTCAGGATTCGGGTATCATCAGCATAATTGGTGTAAACTATGCCGAGCAGGGCTGTCAGAAGATGTGGTGAGGCCCGGAGCAAAACATTTGGTGAGGACCCCTTACCATTTTTTGCACTCGGCCAGCGGCGGCACATCCGCAAATAGGAGACTCGAGAAATCTACCCTTGAGTTTGTGCACAGGATCCCAAATATGGTTACTACAACTCCAAATCAACTACAGCAAAGTTAGATTTCTCTACTGAAAAAAGGTTCATGTCAGACTAACTTTTTTATCATATGAATAAATATATATAAGATGGCATGAGCTCTCCACTGCGCCTCCAATTCTCTGAGGGTCAGTCACTTTTCCAGATCTTTGTTCCTGCACTTCTGCATCCTACCCCACCCTCGGCACTTCTCCCCTCTCCCTTCCCTGCTCTTGTGCGATCTGAATGACACAAGGCCTAGTAAGCTCTGTGTTTTGTCCTACTCTTTTGTTTCTCCCTCCTTGCCTTGTCGCACCTAGAAACACTTGTGCACAGGCACGTTATAAATGCCATATCATATCATTAAGGAGCACCCTGCCCCTGTGTGCGCATTAGAACACACATCATACACAGTGACAAATGATGTACAGTGGAGGCTGGTACATTTCGGAACTTAAGAGGCTTAAATGTTTGTGCCAATTACGTAGGATCAACAGAGCACAGCGAGGGAGCCCACACCAAACAAGGGTTGCTTGAAGGGGGTTCTCACTCCCAAGAACATGTTTGAAACATTGGGTTAAAAGTATGCATTTTACAGCACTTTCTTTGCAAAATTGGGTAGAAATCCATACAGTTTGCAATTGGATTTGTATGGAAGTACATGGAAATTCCCAATAGTTGCAAATCACAAATTGTTCACAGGAACATTTTCCAATACCTTTCATGCCGCCTTTCCACGCAAGATATGCTAGTATAAAAATATATTCATGCTGGTTGTTCTAATTATGTCGATGCAGGCTGCATAGATATATGCCATTATTACCATGTACGGATTCCCAGCCTGTAAAAATGCCATGCCACAGAAAGTATATCCAGGCTGACTGTGTACCATAAGTGTTATTAATGGCTAGATTGGCCTACATTCAATGTGGGCCAATTTAGCCAAGTAGTATGTTTGCTTTAACCTTGATGCATAGACCTGTGCATCAAGGGTAAAGCAAAAAGAGCACTGGCAATGCTAACAGTTTGGGCATGTGTGTAGGCATGGTAAAGGCACTTCTGTATTGGTATTAGCTGGCCATCAATAGTGTCAGTGCAATATGGTTTGAGTACCTGAGTAGCTAATAGCAGTGCCTGGTAAATGCCTAATACTTATACGAAAGCAAAAACTGTTGGCTTTGCCAATGCTTATTTTTAAAATAACTTCAGCGAGAGACATGCAGGATGTTTTTAAATTGAGTGGCCAAAGGCAGACCTGATTAAGACATTTTTATTACACCAGTTACGTGTTTACAACTCCATTGAAATCATGAACTCTCAGAAGACTCCTTTGAGGAAACATTTGCAGGCACATTGAGGGCAAAGTTTGAAGGCAAGGCATGTTTAAAGCTAGCTCAAAGAGTTCCAGTGAGGAGGTGTTTTGAGTGGGGAGGGCAGGAACTGGGTGAGAATTGCCGTACGGATTAGCATGGCCATGAGAAGTCATTTCACTGTTAGCACCTGCATTCATATCCATACATTTTTAGGTAATTGAAATTGTGATGTGGGGTTAGCACTTGCATGCTAGGGGAGTGTTTACAAGGGAAGTGGGTCATGAGACAGCTCATTCTCACAGCAGTCCTTAAGTGTGACGTTTCAGAAATGAAAGCAAGAGGTAGCTGCTTGTAACATTGAAGCTACACCAGAATAGTCTCATTCGAAATGTGGAAAGATGTTAGGTGCCCCCACACAAGGAAGTGTGCCCTTTCCTCACAGCCTCTGACTTTAGCGTCTCTCCCAACATTTGAAGTGTTAGTCCCCTTTCCCCCCTGACATTTTAGCCTAGGTGCACCTCTGATGGCATGGACCCACCCTTAATGAAGTGGCCCCCAGGGCGGCTACATTTAGGGGTGGTGCTAAACACACACTCACAAAAAAACACTTTCACCCATGCATTCATCCACCAGTTACACAACTCCATACATGCATGCATACATAAAACCAAACACAGCATTGACACAAACACCAACATGCACTAATGCATTCATACATACACATATACATACGAATTTAATTTAAATACAGATATACACTTTTAATTTAAAATAAAAAACACTACATGCACAAACACCAACATGCACTAATGCATTCATACATACACATATACATACGAATTTAATTTAAATACAGATATACACTTTTAATTTAAAATAAAAAACACTTAACTTACCTCCATGCACCCTTAAAAAGTATCCACGCAGCTGAAACGTTGAGCAACGTGAACACACTGACTGACAAGAGAGAACTCCTCTCCCATCAGTCAGCGTGATCACACTGACAACGTGAACACACTGACTGACTTGAGGGAACTCCTCTCCCATCAGTCAGCGTGGTCATGCTGAGCAATGTGAACACAGTGACTGAAAAGAGAGAACTCCTCTTCCATCAGTCAGCGTGATCACACTGACAATGTGAACACACTGACTGACTTGAGGGAACTCCTCTCCCATCAGTCAGCGTGGTCACGCTGAGCAACGTGAACACACTGAGAAGAGCGAACTCCTCTCCAATCAGTCAGCGTGATCACGCTGAAAACATGAACATACTGATTGACAGGAGAGGAGTACTCTCCTGTCAGTCAGCGTGGTCATGCTGAGCAACATGAACACACTGACTGACAAGAGAGAACTCCTCTCCAATCAGTCAGTGTGATAACGCTGACAACATGAAAACACTGACTGACAGGAGAGGAGTCCTCTCTTGTCAGTGAGTGTGTTCACGTTGCTCAGCGTGACCACGCTGACTGATGGGAGAGGAGTTCTCTCTTGTCAGTCAGCGTGGTCATTCTGAGCAATGTGAACACACTGTTTGACAAGAGAGAACTCCTCTCCCATCAGTCAGCATGGTCACGCTGACAACATGAACACACAGACTGACAGGAGAGGAGTTCTCTCCTGTCAGTCAGTGTGGTCACCTGAGCAATCTGCACACAATGATTGACAAGTGAGAACTCCTCTCCCATCGGTCAGCGTGATCACGCTGACAACATGAACACACTGACTGACAAGAGAGAATTCCTCTCCCATCAGTCAGCGTGGTCACGCTGAGCAACGTGAACACACTGATTGACAAGAGAGAACTCCTCTCCCATCAGTCAGAGTGATCACGCTGACAACATGAACACACGGACTGACAAGAGAGAACTCCTCTCCCATCAGTCAGCCTGGTCACGCTGAGCAACGTGAACACACTGACAAGAGAGAAATCCTCTCCCATCAATCAGTGTTGTCACGCTGACAACATGAACACACTGACTGACAGGAGTCCTCTCCTGTCAGTCAGCATGGTCATGCTGAGCAACGTGAACACACTGTTTGACAAGAGAGAACTCCTCTCCCATCAGTCAGCATGGTCACGCTGACAACATGAACACACAGACTGACAGGAGAGGAGTCCTCTCCTGTCAGTCAGTGTGGTCACCTGAGCAATGTGAACACAATGATTGACAAGTGAGAACTCCTCTCCCATCGGTCAGCGTGATCACTCTGAGCAACGTGAACACACTGATTGACAAGAGAGAACTCCTCTCCCATCAGTCAGCGTTGTCACACTGACAACATGAACACACTGACTAACAGGAGAGGACTCCTCTCCCATCAGTCAGCTTGATCACACTGACAACATGAACACACTGACTGACAAGAGAGAACTCCTCTCCCATCAGTCAGCGTGATCACGCTGACAACATGAACACACTGACTGACAAGAGAGAACTCCTCTCCTGTCAGTCAGAGTGGTCATGCTGAGCAACGTGAACACACTGACAGGATAGGAGTCCTCTCCCATCAGTCAGCGTGGTCACGCTGAGCAACGTGAACACACTGATTGACAAGAGAGAACTCCTCTCCCATCAGTCAGCGTGATCACACTGACAACATGAACACACTGACTGACAAGAGAGAACTCCTTTCCTGTCAGTCAGGGTGGTCATGCTGAGCAACGTGAACACACTGACTGACAAGAGAGAACTCCTTTCCCATCAGTTAGCGTGATCACGCTAACAACATGAACACACTGACTGACAAGAGAGAACTCCTTTCCTGTCAGTCAGCGTGGTCATGCTGAGCAACGTGAACACACTGACTGACAAGAGAGAACTCCTTTCCCATCAGTCAGCGTGATCACGCTGAGCAACGTGAACACACTGACTGACAAGAGAGAACTCCTCTCCCATCAGTCAGCGTGGTCACGCTGAGCAACGTGAACACACTGACTGACAAGAGAGAACTCCTCTCCCATCTGTCAGGGTGATCACGCTGGCAACATGAACACACTGACTGACAAGAGAGAACTCCTCTCCCATCAGTCAGCGCGATCACGCTTACAACATGAACACACTGACTGACAAGAGAGAACTCCTCTCCCATCAGTCAGGGTGATCACGCTGACGACATGAACACACTGACTGACAAGAGAGAACTCCTCTCCCATCAGTCAGCGTGATCACGCTGACAACATAAACACACTGACTGACAAGAGAGAACTCCTCTCCCATCAGTCAGCGTTGTCACGCTGAGCAACGTGAACACACTGACTGACAGGAGAGGACTCCTCTCCCATCAGTCAGCATGATCACACTGATGACATGAACACACTGACTGACAAGAGAGAACTCCTCTCCCTTCAGAAGCGTGATCACGCTGGCAACATGAACATACAGACTGACAAGAGAGAACTCCTCTCCTGTCAGTCAGAGTGGTGATGCTGAGCAACATGAACACACTGACTGACAGGATAGGAGTCCTCTCCCATCAGTCAGCGTGGTCACGCTGAGCAACGTGAACACACTGATTGACAAGAGAGAATTCCTCTCCCATCAATCAGCGTTGTCACGCTGACAAAATGAACACACTGACTGACAGGAGTCCTCTCCTGTAAGTCAGCGTGGTCATGCTGAGCATCGTGAACACACTGATTGACAAGAGAGAACTCCTCTCCCATCAGTCAGCGTGATCACGCTGACAACATGAACACACTGACTGACAAGAGAGAACTCCTTTCCTGTCAGTCAGCGTGGTCATGCTGAGCAACGTGAACACACTGACTGACAAGAGAGAACTCCTCTCCCATCAGTCAGCGTGATCACGCTAACAACATGAACACACTGACTGACAAGAGAGAACTCCTCTCCCATCAGTCAGCGTGGTCACGCTGAGCAATGTGAACACACTGACTGACAAGAGAGAACTCCTCTCCCATCAGTCAGCGTGATCACGCTGACAACATGAACACACTGACAAGAGAGAACTCCTCTCCTGTCAGTCAGCATGATCACACTGAGCAACGTGAACACACTGACTGACAGGAGAGGAGTCCTCTCTTGTCATTCAGCATGTCTACGTTTTCAGCTGAATGAGGGAGGCAGCAGAGCCCACTTCTGAGCCCTGCTGTCTCCCATTACTTTGCTGTTTGTTACGGAGCAAAACGGCTTTGCAACAAACAGCAAAATCATTGCAGGGGCAGAGAGGAGACAGCACAGTCCCCCGTGTGAATAAAGGACACGGGAGACTGTGCTGCCTTCCACTTAGGATAGGGGGCTGCAGGTGCGAGGCCCGGGGCAGTTTGTCCCCCCTGTACCCTCCTCGTGACGGCCCTGATGCCGAGGGAGTCTATGATGTTAAAGAGGTGCCTGGTAAGGATATATTATAGGGTTGGGGCGATGCAAGACCCTTGATGTACACCAAAGGTGACGCGAGTTGGGGAATCATTTGTAATCTCTAAGAAGACCCTCATGACCATACCTTCCAGGAAGGATGCAATCCAGGCAGTGGCAGGTGCAGAGAAATTAGCATAAGTGGTGAGGTGGTGGTAGAGGATTTGGTGGTTGACCAAGTCAAATGCCGCAGATAGTCGAGAAGGGAAGATTCAATACCGTGCCTGGTGCAGAAGCCGGATTGACGGATCCCTAGGATTTGTTTGTCCTCCAAGAGCTACTGAACTTGCAGGTAGGCTGCTCGATCGAGTATTTTTATTAGGAAGGGGACAGTGGTGATTAGCATATTGTTAGATGGAATGGCTGGGTCTAATGAGGTTTTTGTCAGGAGAGGGAGGACCCATGCTTCGTTGAGGCTCGCTCGAGCAGTGCTTTTAGTGAAGGATGTGTTTATGAAGGCTGTGATGAAGGGGGCTAGCATGTCAGCACAATCATTGATCAGGGTTGCATGGCATATATTGCATTTGCATTTTGAGGGTTTCAAGCTTTTGATCAGCTTTAAGACTTTGCTTTCGGAAAGGTCTCAGAAGAAGAACTGAGTGGTGGAGGGAGTGGGTGGGGGAGCAGTGCATCTGAAACTTGTGGCAATGGTGTCTTTGTTGAATTTAGCTTGTAAGAAATTATTTTCATGTTCAGGGTGTTGATTTTACCGAGTAGAACTGCTTGGATGTCTGAGCACCACGTTTCATCTTTAGTGAGGGTTGTCGGGGGCGGGGCCGGAGATTCAAGTTCTCTGAAGATAGTAAAAATGTCTTTTACATCAGAGTTGGCATTGCTGATTCTAGAAATGAAGGAGTTCGATGTGACTGCAATTGTGGCAGATTTATAGAGTTTGGATATTTTGATGAACTCATTTTTCTGAGAATTGGTGGGATCCTTTAGCCAAGTTAGCTGGGCCTGTTGTTTCTGAGTACGCAGTGGATACAGGAAAATAACATTGCAATTCCATTGCCAGACAGGCTTCCAAAATAATATTAGTAACATCAATCAAGTCTGTTAGTTAAAAATGTTACTACAGAGGCTTGTAATTCTAAAAAACAACCCCTATAACTGGTTTTCAATGAACTAAAACCAGCCTTTGATGGAGTCCCAAGAGGTGAATTATGGTCAAGTTGGTTAGACCGGAATATCCCCCTCGATGCTGTATGGCTAGAAGTTTGGTAAAATGGGGCATCAATGGTGCAGGAAAAACCAATTCAAAATTGAGAAAGGTGTGAGGTGTGAGACAAAGTTCTATCCTGCCTCCCTCCCTTTTCTCAATTTATATTGAGGCAATAGCCAAATAAATCTGCTCCCCATCTGCCGATGCCTTAAATTCCCAGACACTGGAAAGCTAGATCACTTGGAGATGAGGGGGGTGGCAGTGGTAGGGAGCAAACTATGCAACCGTTTTGTCCAGGGACATTAGAAACATTCCTGACAAGCTGCAGTTCAGAAAGAGGTTGAAGACCTTTTCATTTGTGGGTTAACCACTGTCTTTGTCCAACAAGTATTAACAGGGTAGGTGGTATTTCTCCTTCTCTCTCTTTGGCCTCTCTCCCTTCCCAGCTGGTTGGTGTCAGAGTGCTGTGAAACCCTTTCCGCTAGTAGTGCTTCCCATTCCATTAAATAGAAATACAAAATTAAAAAAAATATATAGCTAGAATACTGATTTTTGCAGATGATGCAGTCATTGTTTTGTTTGGGATATTTGAAATGTAAAGAAATGCGTATTGGTATGGTCTGGAAATAATCCATCAAAAATCTAAAGCAATGATGTGCACAAGGAACCTGTGAATGTTGTACAAAAGTAATGTCTGATGATTAAAAGATGAAACAATACAATTAGTCGACTCATTTGACTAACTGGGTGTAAGTTTAAATGAGCGTGGCTTTTGGACCAACCACATGCAAATAGGTTATCGCTCATTAAAAAGAAGAAGAGATCAATTGGCATGCAGGAATGCTGGCCTATCAAGAGAACCAAAGGTCAAACCTATATATATATTACACGGCCACAGTAGTGGCCGTGTAGTTATGGTTAAGTTGCTGTTTCCATAGGAAGAGCACCTTTTGGGCAGCTTATAACTTCGCTCCCCCTGGACGAATCCTCACCAAACTTTGCAAAAAAAGTATATGGGCCACTCTGAATTGCAAAGTTTGTAGATGTTTGGTCCAGGGGGGCAAAAGTTATAGGGGGGGTGGGTCCCAAAACGTCTGGGGGGATGGGTCCCAAAACGTCTTTTTTTCCTATAGACTGAATGGGGGAACAACTTTGCGCACGGCTACAGTTCAAACCGCTGGAGGACGGATTTTCACGAAATCTGCGACAGGTACAGGGGCTTGGTCCAGAAAGCCAAGGACAAGATACCGATTGGCTAAGGGGCTGGTGTCATGACCGTGGACACGTGACGTCTCTGCCCATTGGCTGCTGTGAGACGTGTTCTGCGTCAGATTGTTAGGATGCACCCGACATCTTGGATCCGCCGAAAGCGGAGCAACAACCAGCGTACATTTGCTCTATTTATAAAACTGTTTTGCTGTGTCACAGACCTTTGGGAAAGGTTCAGACAGTAAGACATGGGTGATCAATGCATTTGTTCTGGGGGTCGGTCTTCATGATGTACTTTCCATGGACAGCTTGTACGGACAGAAAATGAGGGGTGTAATAACGATAGCACTTCAGTCCATGCAGTGGACAGGAAACTTCTAACTGTTGAAAGCACACACTTAGTGGTAGCCAACATTGAAATTGACAACATGCCGTGATTGCATTACTTTTTTTTATTTTTTTTTTATTTTTATTTTATTTGTAACAATTAGTTTGCATTTCAAACTTCAATTACAATCAAGAAAACCAAGATAGTTCACATGAATCATAAATTCACAGTATTGTTGTTTCCAGTTTAATTATTTCCAACGTAACACAGCATCCAATGTATTGATTTCAAGAAGTTGGTTATCATACAACACTGGTATTTGTTGAAATGAGGAAATCATCGTTCAGGTTGTGCTCTAGAAAGTCACATACTGCACATGTAAGTGGTACATTATTACTCGATAGTATCCTGTACCACCAGCCTTCAGTGTCACCATCAACAGACGCGTAGCTTCTGAGATAACTAGTTCGCGAATGCGTGAGATGTGGGCATTTCGTGATCAGATGTTTCAATGATTCTGTCGAAAGTTCACAAAACCTACACAAATTATTGGAGACGTGTGTGTCGCGTCTAATCCATAAGATCTCCTTGTTTCTAAGTGCATTTAATCAAACTCTCAAGAATTGATTTCGATGTTTCCTTGATGGAAATTTTCGCAGATATTTTGGTAATCCATCTAAGCTGTTGACTGCTAGTCCTAGATCAATTGAGGTTTTCAGAACATTTCTTCGTTCCAAATTTTGGATCCAGTTCCATTCTCTCAGTATTTTTTTGGCAATTTGCGGTGTTGCTAGTAATGTTTCCCATTTTATGTCTGCGTATTCGAGTATCCGTTTTAATCTGGTTATCCATTCTAACAGAATGCCATGGTATGAATTAGAGGGGTCTAAGGATAAGATTTGATACGCGGGTACCGGATCTTCTAGTGACATCTTCCGTAGCATGGCCATAGATTTCCATACAACAATATTGTGCATGGAATCAATTCCCAGCTCGTGTCTTATGGAGATCATCGATACACTCCTTGGCAGTTTGAAAATACGTCTCCAAAACGTTCCCTCCAGGGAAGATCACATTTTGTAACTTAAATTCCAGGCAGCTTCAGCTCCAAATGTGATCGATGGAATCACTTTTTGGGAGTAAAAGGTTAATACAGGGTTCAATGTAAATTTTCCGTATTCAGCGTGTAACTTTGCCCCTTGCAGTGAAAAAGTTATAATGCGTTGTTTTAGGTCTTCCATCCATTCGACTTCTCTAATTGAGGTGTTAAATTGGATGCCTAGATAGCGGACCACTGGGACGTGTTTTATCTGCACGTCTGCGAGTTTCCATCTAAATTTTCTGATTAGTCTTTTGGATGAGTCACCGATCGCCACGATCTTAGACTTCTCTACATTAATTTCTAGATCGTTGTCTATTAGGTAGCTATTAAGAGCTACTAACAGTCTTTGAAGGCCAATGGGGGTTGAGTCTATTAGAACAATGTCATCAGCGTAGATGGTCCAACTGATATTCTGATCGTTTATTTTTGGTGGAAAACATTGCACCGATGGAAAAGCTTCAGAGACATCAGATATAAATAGTTTAAAGAGGATGGCCGCCAAGGGGCATCCCTGCTTGACTTCCTTGTTAGTTATTATCTCCTCAGACAGGTCCCCTACCTCATTTATTCATACTTTGATAGAAGTGTCTTTTTGAAGAGCCATTATTGGTTGCAATAATTCTGGTGGACAGGACCATTTCTTTAATTTGTCCATAATTTATGTCGATTTAATGAGTCGAATGCTTGTTTCATATCTATAAATGCAATAAACAGGTTTTTACCATTTTTCAGGGCTTCTAGTTTGAGCACGTTTAGTATCGTCAGATTTAATTCTGTGCCAACACCCTTGGTGAAGCCAGTTTGACGTATATCAAAGTGACCAGTGGCTGAGGCCCATTTCGAAAGCTTCTGCTGTAGAAAGGTTGCAAAAATCTTGCCCACAATGTCCAAGAGGACAATGGGACGATAGTTTGCCGGGTTGTTCCGATTTCCCTTTTTGAATATGGGAACTATGATGGCAGAGTTCCACGAGTGAGGCAAGGTCTTCGTCGTGGCTATTTCTCGAAACAAGTGTACGATAAATGTTGCCCAAAGCTCGTTGTTTGCTTTTAGCATCAAATTTGTGAGGCCATCTGGCCCAGCAGCTCTTGAATTTTTTAGGTGTTTAATAGCTGTTATGATGTCTTCTTTGGATTCGTTTGTGTCCCAAAATTGAGCAGCTGTTGGAATATCATTGACCTTGGCATTTTCCTTGATTGTAAAAACCTTTTCAAAGTGTTGTTGGCAGATTACTTTTGATATACTGTGATGCATTTTAGCATTCTGAAATACATCTTTGTTGTTTATGATGCTCCATAATTCCTTAGTTTTGTGACAGATAATCATCCTTAGAATTTTCTCACCTCGCTCTTGGTCTCTCATAATTGCGAAGCATTTCAACCAATTACAGTATTTCATTTTGCGTTGTTTCATTAGCGCAAGCTTGTTGAAATCTGGTCTTTTTTTCAATTTTCGAAGATCTTGATGTAATTGTCTCTTTCTTTGAGCTACTAAGGCACTAAATTCATATTTCTTTATATAGTTACAATTGGTTCCATGATTGTACTTGGTTTGGAACTGTGCCAGCAGTGCCGTATAATTTAATTTGTCCTTCGCAGCAACAGTTGTTGAAGACATGTTTTTAGTTAGACTCTCAATTTGTCGACTATTTATTTTGAGTCTGTTGCCTCTTTGATTTACTTCCATCGACTGAGTAAATTTACTCATCGCTGTTTTTGGTAGCGCTTTCCAAGTTAATTGTAGCGGATTATGGTCGCTGAGTGACAAATCCAAAATCTTCAGATGTTTGATATCATGACACATCGTTTTAGAGGCCCAGATGTAATCAATTATTTTTTTGCACCCGTCCCGGTGCCACGTGTGATTTGGAGGGATGTCTCCTCTTGTTTGACCATTCAACATCATACAGTTTCTGGTGATCAGTGCTTGTTGGAATTGGTAGCCTCTACCAGTTACATTGGTTTGGTGTTTATGCTTTGTGAGGATCTTGCCATCTTCGAACCAGGAGAAATTTAAGTCTCCACATAGGATCACATTCAAGTTGATGTAGCTTTCCATGCTGTCATCAATGATTTTTGTTATTGACTGTATGAATCGACGAGAAGAGATCATCGTTGTATTCCAATATGTATTAAGTAGGAGGAGGTGATTTGATTTTACACCCACGCCCAGTTTGTTTTGCAGTATTGTTCCTTGAACAAATAGATTTGGGGAGAAAGACTGCAAAATCTCCCAACCATTTGCATTGTTTATCATGGTCAGCAGACCTGAGAAAGGGCGACCAAGTTGATTTTTCCCTGCGGGATTGGGCAACATAGAGTATCCATCTCTTAATGGTACCTCCTGCAGCCACGTCTTCTGTAAACAGACAGCAAAATTGTTTTCCAGGGAGATCTCAAAGTTCTGAAACAAGTGTCGGAAGCCTCTGGTATTCCATGATATTAATACATTTGTGTCATCACTGATGGTTTCCAATAGCTAGGTTCTTTGGGTTTTGTTTTGTGAAATGCAATTTGAGGAAGCTTTTTGTGTAGAGGGTTGTGAGTGTCTTTCATTTTCTGCTCTTTCTTTTACGTTGAATCGTTTTCTGAGAGCTTCTCGTCTTTGTTCATGTGTAGACTCACGATCTTCAGTAGGTCTTTTTTCAGGACATTCTTTAGTTTTTTTGGTCTCTAAAGTTATATCAAAGCCATACAACATCAATTCATCATTGGCGGAGATTAGTGTATTTTCTACAGTTTGAGAGTTGATGTGTAAATAGACTTTGTCTAATGAGTCTTCTTTGATGTATTTGACGAATGCAATGTCATTTGAATTTATCGTTCTTAGTGTGGGGAAATTATGTAGAAGACACATCACATTTTTGCGATTTAAATTTACCTCGTTGTCATCAGAAAAGATGTTCTCAAGCCTGACCTTCCAATGATTATGATGTTTGGTCTGCAGTGCATTCAATGATTCTTTTAATTTAGTTAGATTTTGTTTTCGCCACTGTGCAGACGTCATCTTTGGATTTAGCGTTGTCGTGCTTGCCTTTGTTTTTCGGTCAGATACCCTTTTATTCTTCTCGTTTTGACTTGAGTCGGGACCAGAAGAGCGACTTTGAGTAGAGCGCGTTGCTTTTACATTTGGAAATTGATCTTTTTTTGTTTTTTCTTGCTGTGATTTCTTCACAGCTGGACAAGGACTCATCACAGTAGGGTGTGAGTTGTCTAGATCTTGTGTGGGCGACGTTGTTTCATCGGATTCAACTGAATATGTTGAGAGGTCACCTAGGTCGGTAACACTTAAGTCATTTCTATCTGTCTCTGATCCGGATTCCAAACGTCTTCTTTTGTTTGGGTTCGGTTTTTCCACCACCGTTGGATTAGCGATTGCGCTTGACACTGATTTAGCTGATGTCACTGACGCAATGCTGTCCAATTTAGTGTTGTGTGGACAGCGAGAAAAAAGACTAGGTTTTTGAGGGGTGGAAAGATTTCTTACGAATTGTTTAGTTTTAGATCGGTTTTTGCTTTCTTAGATTCTGTTTGGAAAGCGATACTTTTGTTACTTTTTCACCAGGTTTTGATTGTTGTGAAAATTCAAGCCTCTTTGCAGGCCCCATGAAAATTCCGAAGGTGTTGAGCTTCCCTGTTATGGGAACTACACCATCGGTGTTTTGCTGTTCGACTAGTGGGACTGCACTCGGTAAATTATTAGTTGGTGCTGAGTTGCAATTAGGTACTTGATTTGCGGACGCAGTTGCGCCTTCGTCATGGTCTTGAACAGAGACAGCGGCCGTTGGGTCGAGTATTGTGGAGGGCACTCTATCTATCTCACTAGTTTGGGAGGGGCCGTCGTTGTTATTTTGGACAATACTTTTCCTAGTTTTAGTCTTTCCACGGTGTGCCAAAATGTTTTGTGTTACATTTGTTATTGGGTTTTCACTTCCACATCTTGCTTTCTGTGAGTGTCTTCTGTCTTGATCATTTCCGACAGCCACAGATCTCACTGCATCGGCATGTCGGACCCATTTCAGTGTTTCTAAGATCGCTTCCATTAGATCAGTTTTGTCAGTATGGTCTCTCATGGCAAGGTCGCCTAGCCGGTTTTGCCATTAGAAGGAAATCTCAGCTTCACGATCAACTCTTGCCATAAGGTAAGCATTGTTTTCTTGGAGAGTCACGATTTTGGTTACCAGATTTTGCAGCAATACGTTTTGATCTTTTGATGTTTCACTTAGGGTTTCATATAGCGTAGTAAATGGTATCAAAGCTAATGATGTAGCTGCTAGTACGTTGTTGTGGATCTGTATACCGGCTGCCACTGATAAATTCTCTTTATTAACTGTGTCTGAATTCATGTCTTGACTGGACGGCTCTTCTAGTTGGCTTGCTCTACTTTCGTTTGTAGCATGTTGGTAAGTTGCTGTTTTATTTCGTTGATGATGAAGAGAACTGGAATAATCCCTTACTGATTTTGAGTTGATATTTGCTAACATGTTTGACTGCAGATGGACTTCTTTTTGGGAGGGTGTACTGGTGCGAGCTTTAAAGGTGTTGTTCCTTGACTGCTGCAGTCTATTTACAAGGTTAGAAGGTATTTTTTCTTTTGCAGTCGTATTAGATGAGGCATTTGTAAAGCTATTGATCAGTTTCTCTTTCACCATTTGATAGTCTGCTGTGAGACGTTCTGTGAGCCGTGCTTCTCGCCCTGCCAGGTCAACTCGAAGGCTATTCTTCTGAGCTTGAGTCGACAAAAAGTGATGGGATACTGGGTTATGTGAGAGGCGACTCGACTCTGCCGTGGTGGTGTTGGGAACAGCCTTAGAAACAGCCACCGCACTTCTAGTTGCGGTTACCACTGTAATTGCTTCATCATTTGCAGGTAGAGCCATTTCATTGCAATTGGCGTTTCGGGCGGCTTCATTTTGTGGCATGCGAGAGATTTCCGGTCGCCCTCTGCCCATTTCTATTACTGGCATCTGTATTTCCATAGATGGATTTAAGTTTGGGCACTCAATGGACAGCCTGGAAATTATATTGTCAGTAGTTAGTGGCGGAACAAATGTAAAATTTGTGTGGTCGCCTATTCCATTTGGTAGTTTTAATGCCAGAAGTTCGATGTCAGTGACATCAAAGGGGGATTGGAAAGAGGCAGTGTCAATTTCCACCATTTCACTTACTTCCAGCGTCTGAGCTGATTTATTTTCATTGACCGTATGCACGTCAATTGGTAGAGGCAACAGATTTTGTTCTGCCTCTTTTCGAAGATCTTTCACAGCATTTATAGAGTCCTCTTCTCTCCCATTTAGTGCTAACAAGCGTTCATTATCCAGCGCAGTTGCAGCTTTGGAGTCGAGTACATTGTGTTTGATTAGAGCCGTACATATTGATTCTTTGCACGCTGCCTTTATCAAGGCTGGATTTGCTGTGTTAGGCAAGCACTTTTCGGTCGGATGGTTAGCTGTCTCAACAGCTGGTAAGGCATTGGGAGTTGTGTTGTCTTTGCCGTCTGTATCGGCTGTCCTCATTTTTGACGAGCTGTCGGCTTTTCGAGCCGGAGCAGGGGCGAGGGCAGGAAAAGGAGAAGGCGAGGGCGGGAGGGAAAGGGAACAGTGGGTAGGAGTTATGGAAGAAGGGGGGGAAGGGGTGGAAGAGGAAGGTGAGAGGGCGGACGGGTAGAGGAGGTAAGGGAAGGCAGCAGCTCGGTTTGTGCCTTTAATACTGGCGCCGCCGTGGGCTCAATGTTTACCGACATTTCCCCACGGCTACGAGCGCTCAACGTTCTTAAACGAGTTTGTGGTCTCGTGTCAATTATCATTACCATGTTGGTTCTTACCATTTTTCTACTGCTTCTTCGACTTCTGCAGTGGTGCGCGTCGGTGTACGGCGGACTGGAGGCAGACTGGACTCTGCACCGGACTCCGCGCCGCGCTCCGCGCTCTGGAAAAGTTTTTGAAGTGGAAGTCAGTCGAAATAGAAACAGGACTGACCACGTAGTGCAGCTCCTCACACCACAGGTAACAACAGAGGACTGGAGGCAGACTGGACTCTGCACCGGACTCCGCGCCGCGCTCCGCGCTCTGGAAAGGTTTTTGAAGTGGAAGTCAGTTGAAATAGAAACAGGACTGACCATGTAGTGCAGCTCCTCACACAACAGGTAACAACAGAGGACTGGAGGCAGACTGGACTCTGCACCGGACTCTGCGCCGCGCTCCGCGCTCTGGAAAGGTTTTTGAAGTGGAAGTCAGTCGAAATAGAAACAGGACTGACCACGTAGTGCAGCTCCTCACACCACAGGTAACAACAGAGGACTGGAGGCAGACTGGACTCTGTACCGGACTCCGCGCCGATGGCTATTATTATATTCATTAGTACGCCGCCATGGGTGACACATGCTACAGTGGTTGTGGCCAGGGCCTAGAGTCTTGGAGGCAAGGCCAAGCACCCAAGAACAAAGTTATAAGTACTAGACGTGGAAGCCACTACACACCCATCCCATGTAAGATCTATGGACATACAGCTAGGAGTGAAGCCTCTGGCCAGAAGCATAGAAGGATACCACACCTATAGAAAAACCACCACAAACATTGCAGCAGGTCACAACCATGGATACACCCGTAGTATTGTGTTTTGATTGGCAAGTTGTGGGGAGTGCGTGCAGTCTTGGGTGCATGGCTGAAGGCCAAGCACCCAAGAACAAAGTTATAAGTACTAGACGTGGAAGGCACTGCACACCCATTCCATGTAAAAACAATGGACATACAGCTTTGAGTGAATCCTCTGGCCAGAAGCATAGATGGATACCACACCTATAGAAAAACCCCCACTACCACACATCACTGAGGTGGTTGGGGAGAGACCGTGCACTCTTGGGTGCATGGCCGAAGGCCATGCACCCAATAACACAGTTATAGTCTCTTCATGATGTATTTCCTATGCCCACCTTGTACGCACAGAAAATGAGGGGTCCAATAAGGGCAGTATTTCAGTCCATGCAGTGGACAGGAAACTTCTAACTGTTGAAAGCACACGCGTAGTGGTAGCCAACATTGGAATTGACAACATGCCGTGATTGCATTACTTTTCCCGATGGCTATTATTATATTCGTTAGTACGACGCCATGGGTGTCACATGCTACAGTGGTTGTGGCCAGGGCCTAGAGTCTTGGATGCTTGGCCGTCGGCCGAAGGACGAAGGCCTTACTTCCAACACTGTAGGCCCTGGCCACAACCACCGCAGCATGTCACATCCATGGATACACCCGTAGTATTGCGTTTCGATTGGCAAGTGGTGGGGAGTGCGTGCAGTCTTGGGTGCATGCCCAAAGGCCATGCAACCAAGACTGAAGTCATAGGCAGTGGAGTTACAAGTGAATATGGGTGTGGTGTAATGCGTTAGTTGTGTGGACACCCTAGTGTCTTGCCTGCATGGCTGCAGACGATGGTCCGAAAAGTACATTTATAAGTAGCTAATTTACAAGGACCATGGTTTTGATATGCAGCGATGGTTGTGGCTAGGACCTATACTCCATGTACCTTGGTCGTAAGGCGTAGATGGTAGGTTACACACTGAAGATGCAAGGGCCAGCCTACAGGCACTGCAGCATATTAGTACCATAGATTAGACGTGTAGATTTGCATGTGTAGAAAATGACTGCCAATATACCTACTCCTTACTTTGTTCAGAATCCACATACAATGTTTAAATGGTTATCGTACTTGGCGGAAGTATCCCTTTTTCCATTTCTGTGATAAAAGAAACAGGTATGTTAGTCTTTGCATTTTTTGAAAATGTACTACATTGCTTAATAGACAGTTTACCTTTTTTTTTACCCTCAAATTTAGTTTACAAACCAGTGTACTGTGCATTGCGCTCAGTTTCTGTGTTTGCTTTTCTAATCCTTGGGTCTGGGGAAAACAAATCCTTGTCGGATTAACAAAAACCTTCATTTACTATGGTACTAACTACTTCCTTGTTTCCTTTGAGTGTTTCTTTCATCTTTCCGATTAATGTTATGTTTGTTGCCTTCCTGCCGATTTTTAACAACAGTTAGATACCTGTAGGCGTATTCTTCCTGTGCATTTGTTCCCAACGATCTGTGATATTCATTTATTTGTGTCATTCTTACATCCTCTTGGGTAGTTAGATACATGTTGGCGTATTCTGTTTGTAGTCTTTCACATAATTCTTTTTTTAAATCTTGCAGTACACATTATTTTGTAAATTTTGGCTTTAAGAACATTAAATACGCATTTGTAAGATTAGCTGACAATCTCTGCTTTAGAGTAATGGTGCTATCATTACATTCAAACCATTCACAATTCTTTTTAATGTATGCAGTGTAGTGACCTGCATTGGTTGTAGCTCCTGCATGGTAGATTATACCTACTGTTGTAAAGGTTTTCTTTCCAAGTGACACTTGACCGTGTGAATCCAGTCAGTTTGCAGTTGTTTTTTGTGCCATCTGCATTATAACATAGTATTATGTAGGCACTATGTGATTGTATCAGTAAGGAGGAGCGGTTGTCTGTATTGCAAATAGTACATAATCTGCTATGGTTTGCATTTTGTACCAGTTGCTGAAATGGAATGCTCTCACAATTTGGTATGGAAACATACACAAATCGCTCATTTGGGATTTCTTCCTGTATCATTTTGCTACAGAGAGTGCATGTATGTTGCCACATGTACGAAATTTGGAAGATTTCATTTACAGGTATGCTTTTGTTTTCCAATACTAATAGTATGTACATTAGAAATTCTTGTGGATCTTCTTGTGAGTTCATAGTTAATCTCACTATTCCAGCACAGTCGTCCAATTGTTGCCTTACTCCATGAACACTGTATGTGTTGTCAGGAATGCTTGTTGCATTTCTATGCAGCACTAACATTTGCAAACACAATTGGTCTGTACTGTGCAGGTAAATATGGTTAGCAACTGGTGGCAATTGAAATAGAATATTCATTGCTATATTTGCATATAAATTTTATCCCACTTTCAGTTGCAAATTTGAATTGTGCAGCAAGTTCTGTATCTGAGTGCATTTTTCGGAATTTCTGTTGCTTCTTTGCCGACATCCCTGTATTACATTCCCTAATAGGTTCTTCTATGTTTGCGGTAATTGATGAAACTTTAGCTTTTTTTCTTTTCTTTCCGGAATTTGCTGTTGGATTCTGTTGCATTTCTGTTTCATTTAGTTTTCTTTTACCACGTTTTACTTTATCTGGAACAGGGTATTGTTTCAGATGAGGGGGGTACAATGAACGCTATCTATTGTATTGTAGAATGCAAGGAATATCAACTTTGACTTTTCTTGCATCAAAGTTCATTAGCAATAGACCGTCAAGTGTACGTAAAGACTGTGTTTCCTATATCTATCAATGCTTTGTCTAGGCTAAGAACTTGGGATTTATGAATGGTAACTGCATATGCAAGAGTTAGAGAAAATTGCTCTCTACATACATACATGTCTTTGAAGAGAATGAATCGAGCAATTGAGCACCCTATCCTTTTCACTTCTGAAACTTTATCAAACCGAATATTGACAAACTGAATTTTGCTATCCCGTGGGTATGATTGAAAGCCAACAACTGTGCCCAGTCCTCCATTAACTAGCCCTTGCTCTACGTCAAGGTTACGTTTAAGCATTACTCTACAATTTAAGGATAATTTCAATATTTTTTCCAACCCAGCTATGTCGGAAATTGAATTTTCTAAACTATTTAGTCTTGTTGTGGCTTGCTCACACATGGGTACTGTCATACCATGTACGTCTAGTTTGTCTGTGGCGCTAATTTCCAGTATTGGTTGCATTTCTTTATTTAATATTGTTTCATTGAATTTGAAACAGCTTGCAAGAGTTGGCATTAAGGCCATACAATTGACATTTTTGTGCGCTATTTGTTCCATAACATCAGTTGCACATGCATTGTCACAATAAAGTGCATGTATGTGCCGGCTTTTCAATACAACTTGTGTTTCTTGCGATAATACACCAACTCTAATACTTTTTAAGATGTTGGCATAAGTGAGATCTGCAGATTGCCGCATGTTCTCAGTTAATTCTCTATATTGGAAATGTTGCCAAAGGTTAACATTACCTATGCTACCAACAGTTTTCCCGCAGAGTTTGTGGCCTAAGGTTTTTAAAGTCAGTTCACCTTTCACTGTTGTCAATTGTAGAAGATCTCTGAAAACGATAATGTGTTTCCCTGCAAAGACCTCTTTGTGTTTACTTTTAAGTACTTCTTGCAATCTGAGATGAATCAAAGCCAACATTAGGTTGGAGACCATGCTCACTTCATCTATTAGTAGCATTTTCATTTGTTTCAATACTCTGTGTAATTCCATTGCAGCTTCTGCAGAAAGCTTGTAGTAGCCTAATTTATTTTGATGCTCTACTGGAAGCAGTAGTAATCGGGGTAAAGTGACACCGCCTATGTTGTAGGCAGCTAGACCTGTGGGGGCAGTTACAACAGCTGACAGTTTGTTGTTTGTGAATTGTTGAAGGAACTTGCTGATAATTTTGATTAAGAATGTTTTCCCTGATCCAGCTTCACCACTGACGTACAGCAGTATAGGTTTGTCATTTTGGCAGGTACATTCTTTATTTTCGTGTTGTACACCATGTACAATTTGTTTTGTTACGTCTTCAAAAATGGTGCACTGATCGTTGTTAAGTTTTGCTTGTTGTACAGATAAGTCTTCTGTATCTTCTTGATACTGATACATGGTGTGTTCTACTTCTGCCATAGCTACTTCAACCTCATTTGCTAATAGTGGTTGTCCTAGTGGTTCTTGACTTCCTGTTACAGAAGTTTGACTACTGTCGGAAGAGTCCTTATCTAGTTGAGTTCTTCTTCCTGTTGCTGCTCATTGTGTAACATTGTTTTGTAGTGCGTAAAGTTCACATCGGTGATATCGCTTTCATTTGCTTTGAAAGCATCTTCATAGCAGTCATAGTTATATAGTATGTCTTCCTCTTTTCTCCATGGTTTGAAAAGTTGTAACAGAGCCATGTAATATAGTTCTTTCTGTTGAGGACTTTTTAATGACAATTTTACATGATTAATTAGGCTTCGTTTGGTTAGTTTCACTAAGCTCCCTTCACAATTGGTCACTCTATATCTACGTTTGCTTTCATCGGGTTTTACATTATTTTTGTATACAAAGTTTTGAGCTATGTGGTATAGACACATGCTTTCCAGAGTGGTACTTCTGTACAGATAGTATGTGTCCAGTAAATTGTTTTTCAGAATGTCTTGGCTGTTGGGATCATTTCTGGCAATTGTTTCTATGTCCTCATATGATTTTAGCACTCTTTTTCTAGATTTTGCAGGTCCAAGACTGAGCCATACTATGTTGTCTGATTTTCCATACAAAGCAGTACCGGTTAAACGATCTGCTGCTTCATAGGCGCCACATTCTCTATGAGAGAGCATTTTTATGTCTAGGCTGTACAATTTCTGTGATATCGTTTTGTCTGATGCTAGGTCATCCCAGAGGTCTTGAAGCTCCGTTTTTTCTGCTTTTGTTAAGTATGCTGTAACATATCGTGCAACAGCAGTGTAGTTGTCTGAATTGTACTGCACATCTATGTTTGCACTCCATAAGAGGGCAATGATTGCATCGTAATCATTGATATATTTTGATTCTTCCCTTCTTTTTATGCAATACGTGTTCTTGGGTGATTTACCTTTAACACTATGTCAAACTGAAGACATGAAGTTGTTTACTTCACCTGTTTCTGTAACTGGTCTAGGGAAACCAAAGCGGCATTTGGTGTAGTATTTACCTTTGTTTTTGTATTTGCGGCGACAATATTTGCCACATTTGTGTCTTTGAAATTGTAAAATCTGCCCATGCAGCTCACTATGTCTCTGTTGAGAAGGGATTTCACAAGTGACATATTTTTGGATAAACTGCAAAACAGTGCTGTCACTGTCGTGACCAAATTTCGTTGCACCTTTGATCCATAACAGCATGTGAATATGTGATGCTCCTCTCGCTTGATATTCTTTTCTCCAAAAGAAGTTTTGCACTTCTCCAAGGGGAGTAACAGTTTTATTGCAAATAAAGTGTAGCATGTCAATGAAACGATGATGGATATATCTTGACACATTAACTGGATCTAGAGAGCAAAGTTCTCCAGGTGTTAATATATCTATGTTGTTTTTGTTGCTGTCTGCTATGCGTAGGAACTCATGTAAATCTTCCCATGCATATTCGGCACAATTTAGCGTAACAATCCAAGTCGGTGGTCCTAGGTTTCTGATCATACATCGCACGTCTCCGTGCCATCGGAACTAGTATTCCTTTGTACCATGCATGTTTGCAAACAAATTTGTTATACTTCATTCTAAAACCTCATCTTTTTCCTGTACTTTTTGAAAGTGGCTACCAGATTTAAGAATATGTGCAACTCCGTAACATAGTGTTGCTAATTCACTTTCATAGAGTAGGTAGAATATGTATTCCACATTTTGTCTGAATTTGGGATCTTGCGAATACGTTCGTAATGAACGGTATTCTGATGCCCCAATCTGAGTGGGTCTATCATCGTATCTTCCACCTTTGCCAGTAGGAAATAGCAGCAGAAAAGCACATGCTTCTATACTTTTTTTCCCATATACTCATTGGTGACCCTTTGGTTTGTCGCATTTGGTAAGTTTCTAGTGCATCATCTATGCTTTCATTGGAATGCAATGGATGAATTGTGTAATGGTCCAAAAGAGTTCAAATTGTCCAGTTTCTGATGGCTCTTGAATTATTTCAGTTGTTTCGCTTAAGCTTTCATCAATATTTATTTTCTTGTAGTACTCATTATTGTCTTTTAGATATTGCAATGATTGTCTAACTTTGTGTAAGTCCACTAATTGTTGCCAAAGTTCTGTGTCCTTTGTTGGTACTCCATTTACCAAGACTATTAAAGAATGCTCTATTGAACGTTCCACTCTTAGAGTGTGTACATTTTCCATTAGATCTAATGGCAAATACACTACTTTGCCACAAATGCCTTTCACCAATTCAGAGGAAGGTAATTTTGCTGTTTTTGGATGAAGGCGTATAATTGCTTGAAATGGGTGAACTGTTTGAATTATTATGCTCTCATACAAATTGAGCTGCTGCAGGATTTTTGGTAATGGAAACAATTCCAAATTATTTGTAATAGCACGTGAAGGAGTGTGGTTGTTGTCTAATTTTGTAGTACAGTAACTGTAACATATTAGGCGTTCTGTTTGTTCATATTTGTTTTCTGCTAAAAGGTAGAGAGCTAATTCAAACCATTTAGATTCTTCATTGTCTTCTATTTTGTATGCTATGTCCACATTTTGTGTGTTCCTTTTGTAAAATGTTCTGCGGCAACACACACACACATGGTTTGGTACTTCAGCCGATGACATTTTAAAATGTTACTATTTCTTTTCTGTATGTGTGTAATAGAAGGGTTCTATGTGCAGAATTGTTGCTACTATGTTCTAAAACTGTTGCATTTTGTAAGTGGCTCTCACTTCCAAAATACTTTCTCTGAATACAGTAAATTTCTTCTTGTAAGTATTTGGGTGTACCATGCAGAAGAGTGGTATTTAAGTTACCTAATTCTGAAGCTGGACTTTTTGCATAGTATATTTTATACACTATATTTCTTACATTGGAATGATGTATTGATATCCTTTTGATATCATGGATAGTGCTTTTGCAAATAGGCCCAGAAATGCAGGCTAATGAATGTCCCTTTAGTCCTGTGTAAAAAATATCCATATTTTGCAGCACTTTCATTTTACTTTTGTCTTTACCTTTTACATATTGATTGAGGAACTGACATAAAGATTTGAACGCTTTGTTTGGAATGGTACACATTGGTGTGCACGGCCATTTGTATACTGGACGGTGTGGTTCTGCTGAATCGAGAGGTAATTCTGAGTTTTCAGGGAATACATTTGTAAGCAGTGTTTCTTGTTCCATGATCGAAGTATTGATTTTGTATACCCTCATCCACTGCTATGGATGGCAATTGTGTTTGTTTGATTTTGTTTGTATGCTTCTTCATTAAAATATGGTTCTGTGGTTGTTGTTTGACTCCATTCACCACCACAAACATGTAAGAAATTATTTTTGTTCACATTCTGTTTATTACTGAATTTCTTTTGTAGTTTAGTACTTAGTTTTGTTAGTGCTTACATCCTATTTAACACTAATATAAACAACTTAATTTTGAGAAGGATTACACTGTTCATGAAAGCTTGTAGGATTAACTTTCTACGGTAAGGTTTTAAGGGGTGAGGATGATTTCAGTCCTCTTCTTAGTAGATTCTAAAGGACTCTGTGATGAAACATTTTTGCAAAAATACTTTTTTTACTATGGGTTCTTCTTACAATATCAGGATTATTAGGAGCATTGTTAGCTGTACTGGCAGGTGTTTTTTGACAACATTTCTGTGTTTTGTGACACTTTTTGATCGAGGAGGTACAGTTTCGTAGTTGAGACTTCCTTTACTATGTTACCCAACTGCATTAGCTGGTTTGTACCAAGATTCTCTACACAATCTACAACATATGGATGATTACATTGGGCACCTTTATTTTTCTTTGCTCTAATTATTCGTTCCTTTCTACGGGGTTTCTTTTTGGTAGGCATTCTTTGGTGCCTGTTGAGAAAAAAAAAGTATACTTTGGTCTGTTGTCCAATGTCTGTGTGCTGTGTGCATGTCTTTTTCATGGTGTGTCGATGTGCATTGGACTCTTGCAATCATTCGGTAAGTCTACTATATTGTTTCTATACTACTGCAATGTGCTTCAGATGAGAGTACAATGTGGCCTACTTGTCACGAGAACCATTATTAATGAACGAAATGCCATAAACTTGCAACAGCAACTTCTTTTCTAAATCTAACCTTCTAAGGATTACATATGTTATTTGAGTTCCAAACACACAGGGATTTGTGAGCCATTCGACCTGTTATTCTTTGTTCAATAAATGATATTTTTAGGTAGAATGGTTTAGAAATCAATGTTTGCTTTGGCGCCCAAAATAAACAAATAACCCACACAGCCTCTTTGAGGAGTAGTTACACTATAAAGGTAGTACTGTACTTACTTTTTTTGCAAAATAACCAGGTTTCTCCAGGTATGTCGTCTGCAGTGTAGATGCTGTTGATTCTCATGAGAGTAGTCTTCACTGCGGTGCAAAAAAACAAAATCAATTACTTTGTGTGTTTACAGCAGTGATGATACTGCACACATTAATTGTGCTTCTTTCGTCACAGCATTCTACTTTCATATTTCAACCCAGTGCATGTGTGCATTTCACTTGACTCTGTGCAGTCTTTCCATGGTATTTGCTATATGGTACTTGAAAGTCCTTCAAAATTGCTAACAATTTTAAGTTTATGTAAATGCCTTCTTTTTTACACAGTGTACTATGTATAGGAGAGAGGTTTGTAAGCGATAGGGCACAGTAGTAGATGGGGAAAAATGTTCTACTTGCAAATTAAAAGCACAATGCCGACCCTCAGAGGGAGATGTCACCACAGCAATCGGGAGCAGATACTTTCTCATTACATTGCAAGTAGCATTACTGTATCCAAGACAGTACACAACTCCGACATTTTCACATACAAAATTGAGTTCTGCCCTAAATAGGCATGCTTGCAACGTATGTATAGGTTATGCGGAAGACAGTAAGCAGTCGTGCGGTTTGTCAATGATAAATCAGACATCTTGCACTTAAAAGGGGGAGCGTTGGTATGTATTGCCTATGCAGATTCAGCGCCATTAATTTGTCTAAATTAAATCTTAAGGGTTGCACATGTTCTCTGATTACAATATACATACCTGTATTCTATACTCATGCACGTGCGCATGCATGGAGCTGTACGTAGAAATCCGCAATACTTGCACAGTAGATTGTGAAGTAGGTTCTTTGCAATGATATGCGACTTCCATTCACAATCATCAACAGTACTTTTGAACTGCGCAATGTTTATGATGGAGTTACAATTAGCGATGTTCAATGTGATTGGTGGATGGTTGTGTGACTGCTTAGTTGTATCCAATGAGGGACTCAACTTGCTGCTGCTGTGGAAAGGGTGGAAGGACTGGGTAAGAGTTACGTGCTGCATGTAGGCAACGCTTGTCCGCAGGTAGGGAGTGTCACATATAAGTTTCTAAAGCAAATCCTGCATGGAAAGGGGACTGTAGGCATCAGCCAATCAGATGTTCACATTACTTTTTTGTGTGGAAAGACGGTGCGTACACTGAAGATGGCAGAGGTGGAGAGGGTCAGGGTTTTGGTGCTTGGAGACATGTTTGTGCATGGATTACAACACTATGCCAAGAGTAGGCATGTGGCACACCATTTCGATGTGAGAGGAGTGGAGGTGGTGGGGATCGCTGAAACTGATGGCAATGCTGATATGCATACAATGACCGCTCCTCATGTGGTAATTTTGCACTATGGTGCTTCCCATTTGGGATACGTGAGTTGACGTTCTTTGTTGGCCAATTTGGCACAGTTGGTTGAAGCACTCATCACCATCCTCCCAACAACGAAAGACATTTTTTCTGCTTTACTCCCTATAGTAAAATGGGACAACAATTCTGTTTTCTGTCCAGACCAAAGTATTGGGAGGTGTATCATCAATCGCGGCATGCGTGCATTCATGATACAAGCTGGTATGTTTTTCTACAGCCACAATAACATTGCTTCAAGCAATGCAGATTATTTCGAAGCAGATGGTGTTGCGCTATCTTCTTTCGGAAATGCGATGTTCTTTTGGAATGTAAGGCTTGCTTTAGAGAAGGTTCTGTAATGGTTGTAGGAGTAAAGCAAGGACAAAAAATACAAAGAAATAAATAAAATAACAGATGTCTGTACTGTATCTGGCCAAAAACAAAAAAGGGAGGGGCGTGGGTGGGTGGGGGTAGAGAGAGTGGAGGTAGGGTGGATGGGTAGGGGTAGGGCGGGGATAGAGAAAGTGGTGGTTTGGTGAGTGGGTATGTCTAGAGAGCATGGTGGTATGATGAGTGGGTGGGGCTATAGAGAGTGGTGAAAGGGTGAGTGAGAGTGATGGAAGGGGAGGCCCACCTAGAGAGAGTGGTGGTACAGTAGGTGGGTGGGGCTAGAGAGAGTGGTGGGAGGGTGGGTGGAGGTAGGCAGAGTGTAGGTAGTGTCGGTGTTTGGGGGTAGAGAGAGTGTACATTGGTAGGTGGGGTTAGAGAGAGTGGAGGATTCGTAGGCGGGGTAGAGAGAGTGGAGGGGTAAGGTGGGTGGGTGGGGATAGAGAGAGTGGAGGCAGGGTGGGTGGGAATGGGGAGAGTGGAGGTAATGTGAGGGTAGAGAGAGTGGTTGTAGGGTGGGTGGATGGGGCAGAGAGAGTGATGATTGGGTGGGTGAGTGGGGGTAGAAAGAGTTGTGGCAGGGTGAATGCTTATAAATGGAGTGGCTGAAGACATACCTGTTTAGGACATTTTAATCATACCAGTAGACGGCCTTCATCAAAACACTAGCGGGCATTTGGAGTGCATAAACCTACATATTCATAACAGTTGTGCTTTTTCTGGAAACGGCAGAAAGGTGCCACATGGGCGTGCTACATGATACAGATTTGGTGGTTGGCTTATCTAATTTCCCATGATTAGCTGAAACAGAAAATATGGTTAGTCTGGCAGTTCCTTGTAAAATGATGAAGTTGTGATACATAACTAGTTTTTGGCAAATAATTGAAAGGAGGGCAAAGGGTGGTGGCAAATGGGAATTCCTATGTTGCTCCATACCCCTTAACCAATCCTGACTTGGAGGCTTGGTTTGGGAGGAGAGAGAAGAGTAACTGTCCAATCCTAGTGGCAGGGATTATTGCAGGGTACTTCCCCAAGATTGTAGAATTGGTGGTGTCATTGCTGCTATATAAGGGGGGCTGCACTATGACAGAGGGCACACAGAAAAAGGAGAAAGACAGGAACAGACAGACAAGAGACAAACCATCAAGAAGGCTGCTGAAACTTACCATCTGATAGCTGTAAGGAGACAACAGAGGATATTGCTGAGGGTGCATCTGGGTAGAGCTGTCTATTTCTAGGAAGGCCTCAACGCTGACTGGTTCCTATGGTGGAGAGCGGGAGGCCATCTTTGAGAGTGGAGTGACCAGACCCCTGCCCTATCTTTCCAGAGTGTCCTGAGATGCAGCTGGACCTTCCTGAACCTTAAACAGAGGCTTGCCATGTAAGTAAAACTGAGCCAGGAAAACGGAAAGGTGGGGGAATCTACTTGCAAGGGGGCAACACTGTGTAGATCATTAGCCTATTTAGCCAAAAATATTAATTTTATTAATTTCCCATTTGATAGAACACTACTGGGTGAATTTCGTTAAAATTCAAAATTAACAAAGCTCACTTCCCAGAGTGTGCTGAAAACTATAGCCTATACATTTGTTGGGTAATCCTTGATGTACAGCTGAGCCCGACTTCTTTAGTCGGGCTCAGCTGTGGGGTGTTTTTGTTCTCAAATCAGTCCAACCTTTTCATCCACCTTCCTCAACACCAACACAGGCATTTCAGTGAGTGGGGGTTTGAAATCCAGAATTCCCCAGAGCATTCGAATTTTTCTGTCTGACTTCCCAACGTAGAGCAAAGCAAGGGGGGGTCTGAAAAACGACACGATAAATCACCCTGTGTTTATTTTAAGCCAAAAGTGTGGACAAAATTATAATTGCCATGCTTATTCTCACCAATCTTGAAATCCTACTGCTACTCTTTTAAGCCTGCAGGAAAATCAAAATTGCACATTACATAAGGACTGATCAGTGTAATTATTTTGTGAAGTGAAATTTGCAGAAAGTTAAGAATTGTAATTGGTTTCTTTTTGACTCACTTTTGTGATTTATTTATGCTGTGAGAAGTTGATTGTGTTCTGCCACGGATAAAGTGGTTTTTGATATTTTCGTGCTAATTTCTATTGCTTTTAATTTAAACAAATACCAATATATTTCCGGACACGGCCTGGTTCTTGGCTCATTGTTAGCTCAGGGGAGAGGGATGCAAGGGGCATGATATGAGCCTGAGATAGGGCTAAAGAAAAGAATCTGTCAAACAGTGTGTTGTGTCACCAGTAGGGAGGGAAGGAACTCCCCATGTTGAGGGTGGCTTCTCAATAAACCGTTACACACTGTGCTACCTACCGCCTGTTCCCCTGGTAGTTGCTTTTCCTTAAAGGGTGATGTCAGATCGGATGCCTGGGCTTTAGATATAAATATTATCAAATCAACTAAATGTGTATGTTTTCTTTAAATCCAAATTACTTTGACAATCTCACTGGCATTTTCCATTTTAAAATGTACCATTTGATAATTGGGACTCATGCCAGACATCCCTTTAGGTAGAACAGAGGCTTCAGAGCCTCCACGTTTACCCCGTCCTGTTTCTGAATTGCCACCTCCCATCACCAGTTAGCCCCCACCACCCAACGCCCCCCGGAATTTAGGTTTCGTTTCGCCCCTGCTGATGATGTCATGGGTATGTGAGATCAGTATTGGAATGTGTGCAATGTTGCGTGTGGTGTGCTCCACTGGTGCCAGTTGGTGGGTTCGTCTTCTCCTGTATACTTGAACTTGTACCAATAAAAGAAGACTAGCCCGTAATTCAGGGCCCTGGCTTGGTGGCCCTCTGTGTAATGAAGCTGACTTCTTCTGAGACCTGTAAATATTTGATGCGCACTCGGATGCTTTCATGTCTTGCTCTAATTAAGAACATCAGGCATCTGACTGTGACAAGGATCGCTCTCAAAAGAGCAACATTGTAATTAAGGATATCATGGCGGAGGGGGGGCGTGGCTAACCGCCATGTAGGAAGGACGTGTTCGGCGCAGCTCCACTCGATACGATTATGGATCCGCCACCAACTACCGCTTAAACTTGACTGCAGCCACTTGAAAACAGAATATAGGTCGTGTGAAGGAGTGTTCCGCCTGTTGACGAAGTTTGGGAGCCTCACGACCCTCTGAGGGCCCGCACCATCGAAAAGAAACGGAACGTCGTACGAGGTCAGAAAATGGCGGCCATGATGATGCCCAGCCTGACGCTGTAGCGGAGCCCTGTGACCGACCGGGAGGAACCCGCAAGGGGCCAGCCTTTATGGAACTCGATCTGAAGTGGCAGAGATTGCCTAAGCTGAGACTTGTGCTCCTGTGTCCCGAAGAAGAGCAGCGAGGAGACGGAGGGGGGAGCGCCTGATGCGGCCTTAACTACACCCTCACTGGGCCCTGCTGAGCGTCCCACTGGCGTAGCCCGGCGGGCGGCCGACGCACAACCCCCCCCACGAAGTATCCCAGCACGGCGCCATCGGACACAGACTGTGTAGTGCCTGCCGAGGCCTGACGGACCACGAAGATAGGACATGACCACTAAGGGCGCCCGAAGCAGACACCGCCAAACTACCATGGAGTCCTTCGCGGCCGCTGGAGCGATCGGACCCGCGGAGGCTTCTGCCCCTGTGGAGGTGCCGGGCGCCGCGAGACCCGAGCCAGCCAACTCCCAACTGCTAGAGGCCATCAAGACACTCCAGAAAACCATGGAGGACAAGATTGATGCGGTTGCGATCGACCTGAATTTACTGAGGCAGGATGTGCGCTCTATCACCGGCAGAACGGACGCTCTCGAGATCCAAGTCCGAGACAATACCGATGCCAAAACTCAACTTTTAAAGGATGTAGACATTTTGGCGCAGAAAGTGAAGAACCTAGAGGACAGGGCTGAGGAGGCCGAAGGAAGGGCCCGCAGAAACAATATCAGAATTATCGGCCTGCCCGAGGGCATCGAGGGCAACGACCCTACTAACTACGTCGAGAACCTGCTCATACAGGAAATTGGGGCCGGGAAACTGTCGCAGGGCTTCACTATTGAAAGAGCCCATCGCTCCTTAGCCAGGAGGCCCCCACCGGGGACCCCACCAAGACCCGTAATAGCCAAAGTCCTCAACTACAGGGACAGGGAATCCATTTTGGCCTTCACCAGGATGGGCGGATCCATACAGAGGGACGCCGCAAAGATAGCAATCTACCCTGACTACACCCTGCAGGTTCAAAGGAGCAGGGCCCAGTTCCACCACACCAAGGCGAGACTCAAGGAAGCAGGCCTGCGCTATCTACTCCTCTACCCGGCTAGACTCAAGGTCCTGCGCAACAACAAGGCCCACTTATTTGATAACCCAGCAGAAGCCTGCGAATGGATGGACAGAGAACAGATCCCGGACATCGAACGGAAGCAGCGCGGGCCCTAGCTGCCCGCAACAAAGGAACTTCTCCACTCATTGACTGCAGTCGCCGATCGTACATTCATATGACAATAGACGTGGCGACACTGATGGAACCGGAGCCGCGCCGGTCGTGGCGCACCTCCTGACAACACCTTCGGAGGCAGCCCCCTTCCTATCCCCAGGATACTTTGGGTGAGTTCACCCGCCCGTAGGGCACCGGAAGACCCTGGTCTGATGGGGCAGAAACGGGGATGTCAGAGCAAGGGCAACCTCGCTAGACGTGTTATGTTTGAAGTTGTGTTTTTTGTTAAGTTAGACGTTGTTGTTTGTGGGGGTTTGAACCCCAAGTTGGGATCGCAGTTTGAATTGGACACAAACAGGACCGGGACCAAGCGCAGCGGAATTGCAACCAGGACGACCAGGTTCGTCAAACCCCTCAACCCCACGCTTCCCACAGCCGCACGACCACACACAGACCATGGCTGAGAGGATCAGAGTCATGTCCTGGAACGTCAGGGGGCTAAACAGCTATATCAAACAGCGCCGCATCCACGCCTACATGAAACGCCACAGGGTCGGAATCGCCCTCCTTCAGGAGACCCACTTATGTGGCCCTAAGCTTGCAGCGTTGGCCAAGGTCTGGCGGGGCACCCTAGTGGGCTCCCCCTACTCCACCTACGCCAGAGGCGTCTTGATATGGATCGCCCCCTCTGTCCCAGTCAAGCTGACCCACACCAAAACGGACAATGAAGGTAGGATGGCCCTGGTTCAGGGCACCATAGAGGGGCGGGACGTCCGCCTGATTTGCACCTATGCCCCGAATCATGATGCCACTGTTTTCTTTCGCTCGCTGTACGCTCGGCTGACCCCGAGTAATGAATGCATAACGATATGGGGAGGTGACAACAACTGTACCCTGAACCCTTGCATAGACAGGTCGGATGGTAAACATGGGGACCCCTCCCCACCCGCCAAGATATTGAACGCCCTCACGCAGCAATATGCCCTGAAAGACCTGTGGAGAGTGCAAAACCCCGAAACCAGAGGCTACTCCTTTTACTCCCCCCCACATACGGTCCATACCAGGATAGACTGCCTGTTCATTAGCGAAGAGCACGTGGCGGGATTTGAGGACACGCAGTACCTAGCCAGGGTACTTTCAGACCACTCCCCTTTGATGACCTCGTGGGTGACCACGACGCCCAGGCCCCCCATCCCCACGTGGAAATTGAGGAGCGAAGCGCTGTTAGACAAAGCCTTCAGCGAACAAATCAGGGAGGGTTCCACACATTACTGGCAGACCAACATTGATAGCGTCAGATACTTAGGCACAGCCTGGGAAGCCTACAAGGTGGTAACTAGGGGGGAAATGATGGCCGCGGCTGGAGGGGCCCTAAAATCCGTCACGTCCCTGCTAGCGCACGCTGAGACTGAACTCCAAGATCTCGAAGCCACCCAGTCCCCTGATCCCGCCCACCTGCAAAAGATGATTGATCTTAAACAAACATGCCTAACACACTGGGAGACGCTGGGGAAGTTGAGCTATACAAAATTCACGGAGAGGAATCATGCCCTGGGCGATAAACCCGGGAAGCTTCTTGCATGGCTTTATAAACGAGAAACCCCCAAATACCCCATTTGCTCCATTCGTAATACAGACGGCCTGACCCTCCACACGCAAGTGGGTATCAACGCAGTGTTCAAACAATATTACCAAACCCTTTACTCCGATCCAGCCCCGCCCCCTGACCACGCGATCGAAGACGCCCTAGACGCCATCTGGCTCCCACGCCTGGAGGACCACTTGGCAGATCCCCTCGGAGCCCCCGTCACCCCCGACGAGGTCACAGCCACCATTAGGTCATTGCCCTCGGGTAAAACGCCGGGACCGGACGGTCTCCCGAGCGAATTTTATAAGGCCTATGAGGACATACTGGCCCCCCTGTTGTCCAAAGTATATAACGAGGCGTATGACATAGGCCACCTCCCCGACACCATGACTGAAGCCACCATCATCCCCTTACTTAAGCCCGACAAGGACAGCTCTGACTGCGGCTCATACCGCCCACTATCCATGTTGAATGTAGACAACAAAATCCTCACCGCATTACTGGCCAGAAGGCTTCGTGCAGCCATCCCGTACCTCATACACCAGGATCAGACGGGCTACATGCAGGGTCGCTCTATGTCCGAGAACCTGCGAAGGCTGCACCACGTGATACACAGCACAAACGGCATGCCCGGTAAATATGCAGTTGTGTCCCTCGACGCCTCTAAGGCCTTTGATTCGGTCCGATGGACATGGCTTTATGCCACCTTAGCAAAGATGGGGATCGGAACGGCTTTCTTGAACTGGGTCAAACTCATTTACACCAACCCCACCGCCAGAGTGCGTACCAACAACACCTTTTCTGAAAAATGGAGCCTGGCCAGGGGCACCCGGCAAGGGTGCCCCCTATCCCCTCTACTTTACATCTTAGCGATTGAACCAGTGGCAGCATACCTTAGGCAGGAATACGGTGACGGGGGAATAACGATAAATGGCGTGAACCACCTTGTCTCCATGTATGCGGATGATATGCTCCTCTACCTGAGGGATCCCGAACACCTTCTCCCCTACATCCTGGAAACCCTAGACGGGTTCCACAGATGCACAGGGGTCCAGATTAACCACAGCAAGTCTTGCTTATTCCCCCTGGCTGCACTTAGTGGAACCAAGGAAGAACACCTCCCCCCTCTGGCCCTTAAATGGGAACCCACTACGTTCAAATATCTGGGCGTCGTGATCCACCGGGACCCTGAGACCGAACATGTTCTGAACACGGGCAGGGCTAAGGAGGGACTGGCTAAATCAATCGACCTATGGTGCAAATTGCCCCTTTCGATGGCTGGTAGGGCGGGACTCCTTAAAATGGTAGCACTCCCCCGTCTCCTACATTTCTTCACCAACGTCCCCTACAACATCCCCCAGCGTTTTTTCAAAGACCTGGCCATGCTATGTAGGAAACTCTTATGGCGGGAGGGGAGGCACAGAGTTGCCCTAGACATTACTCAAAGACCGTACGAGAGGGGAGGCCTGAACACCCCTAACTTTGAGCTCTACTACATAGCGGCCCAGCTTAAGCACGTGATCCAGTGGATGGCTGATGATG
Organism: Ambystoma mexicanum; assembly: GCF_040938575.1. NCBI lineage: Eukaryota > Metazoa > Chordata > Amphibia > Caudata > Ambystomatidae > Ambystoma > Ambystoma mexicanum. Next base: position 1,102,046,502 of record NC_090928.1, read on the forward strand.
CCATGACGGATACACGCCTATTGCAGCCCCCAGACGCACCATGGCTGCTCAGGGACCTCCTCTGGATCGGACCAATGCCCAAAACGCTGGACGCGCACCTCATCCGCCTAGGCACTCAAATTTGGAGTCGGGCCTGCAAGCTGGTCAAACTGTCCGACCCCTACTCCCCACAGATCCCTATAGCCGCCATCATGTCCACTAGGCCGGAAGACCGGAAGGCGATCCGGAACATATGGGAACCCTCCGGCGTCGCCACTCTGGGCGATCTGGTGGACGACCAGGGCATCCACACATTTCCCGAGCTGCACGAATTGACTGGGGTCCCACTGGGTCAGTTCCTTCTATACGGGGCGGTGCTGGACAGACTTAGGAGGCGATGGCCGGATGCAGAATCCCAATGCGCCGGACACGAGGCCATAGAGAACCTGATAGGTGTGGCAGAAGGGGGACACGAAACCTCTAGGCTTTATGAGATCCTAATTGACAACACCACACATAGCGAACTCACATGCAAGAGCAAATGGGAGGCCGAGCTGAACACACTATTCGGCGACACGGAGTGGGAAACAATAACACACTATAACAAAAAGGTTTCTAGGAATGCCCGATTCCAGCTTATCCAATTTTACATCATCCATAGGGCCTACCTTACCCCAGCTGTCATCTCGAGATTCAATGGCGCTGGTGTGGTGCGGTGCCCCAAGTGCCAAGAACCCGCGGCCTCCCTGACCCACATGTTTTGGGCCTGCCCGAACATACAAACCTTCTGGTCGCAAATTCAGACCAAGGTAGCAGAGTAGGACATAACGCTAGACGTGCAATCCCCCAAGGCATGTCTATTGGGCTCGTACCCACGAGGGAAAAAAAACAAACCTCTCAACAGGCTCAAAGACTTGATGTACATCCTCGCAAAAAGGCGCATCGCAATGGCCTGGAAGTGTCCCAGGGCCCCTAAACTTGTAACATGGTGGGAGGACCTTCGCAGATGGACTGTGGCTGAAACCGGGGCCTGGGAGCTGGCGCAAAGACAGCAAAAAATAAATGACTCGGAGGACCTCCTGCAGTGGATTGCCCTCACGACGGCCCTGTTCAGTCCTAAGGAAGCCAGCACCTCAGGCGAGGACCCGGACAGCCCGGGCTCACCCTAATGCCAGCAGCAGACTGCGCAACCCCGGTCCGGGTTCACTTGGGGAGGGAGGGAATGGGAAATTATTGTGGATATTTAATTGATTGTCGTGTTGATGATACTGGTTGTATGTTTTCTTGGAAAAAACAATAAAAATATAATAAAAAAAAAAAAAAAGGATATCATGGCGGAGGAGGTCCTCTGGCGTCCTTGTAATCTCTCAGCAAAGAGTGTGACAAGCTGTCATTGGCGTCAGCACGACTTGTCAATACACGTCATGGCTACTCTGACACTAAGGTCCGTAATTCATAAAAGCACTTCAACCGAAACCGCAAGTACAATTAGGAAACGTAAATTAACAAAAAGGCTTTACATTTAGACTATTGTTATTAGAAAGCAACTTCGAATATTACATTTTCAATGTTAATTTATGCTGTTAGATCTTTACTGCCACCGTGCGGCACGCCTGCGAAGTGCTACATAAATGTGATTCTCATATCACCGCAATTGTAAACTCGCATCTCGATGCGAAGATCATGGCATGCTACACTTTATTTCCAAATATATTTATTGGACATGGATTGTAAAGAGGAATCTGTTGCGCAGTAAAAGGGAACTTATTTAACAGGTTTAGAGCACTTAAAGTCGGTTTCTTTTATTACAATGTTTTTAGTCTTAGAGTTCATATTTTAGCACTCCTCAGCTGGGAAAGTCTTTTGATTCAAATTTGTAACCTGCTGATTTTATGGCTTGAGCAAACATAATAATGTTAATCAATTGTTTAATTTGGGATTCGGACCCCAAATGTATGCTGGGCTAGGACAGACATGTTAATTTGTTAATACAATACCTCACTAAGAAGGGATGTATGACATTGTATGTATTTATTTATTTATTTATTTGGATTTATAAAGCGCCCAGTGGCCCGGAGGCATCGTGGCGCTGTTACAGAATGTTCACTTAACAGGTTTAGCAAACACATTACAAAGGCATTAATGCAATCACAATGACATTGTTAAAGGGTGTTCCGAGGTTACAGAGGAACAGAGTTGGAGACAATGGGCCTCATTACGACTTTGGAGGCCCGGTATTTCCACCTTCTCCATAGGGCTCAATGGGAATGGGGAGGGAGCTAACAACGGGGACGTCAATTATCGGGCCCGTTGTTAGCTCCCTGGTTCCCTCGCGGGACCCGCTATGGACGTCTGGAAAAACCAGACGTCCACAGCGGGTCCCGCGAGGGGCCCTCGTAATAGTGCGGAGTGGGTTTAATGGCGCCGGTACCATTACCAGCACCGTTATACCCATTCTGCACTTCTCGTAATGAGGCCCAATATGTTAAGCGTTCTAGTTGAATAGTTCAGTCTTTAGCATTTTTATGAACACTGTGAGGGATTCTTTGTTTCTTAAGTGCGCGGGAGGGCGTTCCAAGCTTTTGGGGCTAGAACTTCACATCTAGTGCCACCAGCTTTGGCTCTGTTATAAGCTGGGACTTAGAGTAGGTGAGAGGACTGGTCTCGTTTAGGTCTGTGAGCTGGAGCCTGGTGTATTCTTTCTGCTAGGTAGGCTGGGGCAGTCTGCGAGAGGCATCTGTGAGTGATCGTGAGGGCCTTGAATGTTATGCGTTCTTTGATGGGGAGCCAGTGGGCATCTTTTCTCGCCTGGGAGATGTGATCTCTCCTTGGGATACTGAGGGCAGCTCTAAGAGCGTTGTTTTGCACAGTTTGTAGTCTGTTGATGTTATTTATGGGGGTGCCTAGAAGTAGAATGTTACAGTAGTCTAACGTTGCGCCAATGGTGGCTCTGGAGGTGTTCAGGCAGTTGTTTGGTGAGAGGTGGGATTTCACTGCATTTATGATTTTAGTAGTGAGTGCAAGCGATGAAGAGGTGGTGCTGACTTGCCTTTCCATTAATAAGGTGGAGTCAAGGTATACACCCAGTGTTTTCACTGCAGCAGAGGCTGTGATAACAGTGTTCGCAATACTGAAGGAGCTGTGTTTATCATCTAGTTTGTTTAGGGACTCTCTGGGGCCTACCGGTAGGAGTTCTGTTTTTTCCCACACATAGGCCTTTGGCTGCCATCCAGGCCTGTATGTGAACATATGTCTTCTGGAGGGTGATGAAGTCTTGTTCATAGTCCCCTGTTGGGAGGAGAAGAATTTGTGTATTGTCGGAATAGTTGGTAAATACTATGCCAAATTCCTCTAGGTCTCTGAACAGGGGAAGAGTGAATAGATTATAGAGAGTGGTGGCTGTGCGGGATCCTTGTGGGACTCCACACCCAATGGAAGATGGAGAGGCTGAGGCCTGGTCAGAAAAGACCCTCATAGCTCAGCCATCCAGGAAGGAGGTGATCCATGAGATAGCTTCTTTGGAGAAGTGAGCAGTGTCAATGAGGTGTTTACAAAGGATCTTGTGGTCAACCAAGGCAAAGGCCACCGAGAGAAACAGGAGTAGGAGGAGTGAGGATTTACCTTTGCCCATAGCTTCGAGTAGTTGATTCTTGAGGTCGAGTAGGGCTGATTCAGTGCTGTGATGAGGGCAGAAGCCAGACTGTCTTTTACCAAGGATGTTGTGTGCTTCCAGACTGAATCTGTAGATATGGAGCCTTGCCCAAGAATTTCAGCAGGAATGGCATGGTGGTGATTGGACGGTAGTTGTTAGGGGAGTCAGGGTCAAGAGTAGGGTTTTTTAGTAAAGGCTGAACCCAGGCTTCCTTAAGGGCAAGTGGGAAGGTGCTATTGGCGAAGGAGGCATTGATGAAGGTGGTGAGAAATGAGGCCAGAGCTGTCGCACAATCTTTGACTACGTTGGGTGGGCATGTGTCACCTTTACATAGACCTTTAGTGTGTCGGGTTGTTGACTAGTTGGGTAAAGCCTAGATCTAGGAGCGTTTTTGCCTTTCTTGTCTTTGGGGTCTCTAAAGCCTAAGTTGAGGTCTTGAGTTAGTTTTGAGGCTCTTGAGTTAGTTTTGAGGTTGTCCCCTAGATTGGAAGTTGAGCGTTGGGGTCTTGAGGGTGGTACACTATGTGTAGTGTTATGGTGTCATTTGGTGAGGGGGATATTCTTGCTGATAGCATGTCAAAGTTGTCAGCTTCAGCGAGTTTAAGTTGTCTAGCGTTGAGTTTCCTTGAGAATGAGAATTCCATTAAAATGAAATGTAAGAGCAACTAGAGACTAAGGACCTGATTCACAGAAGCGTGTTATAATAGTGCAAAACCATAGGAAAACACTCTGTGAATCAGGCCCTAAGAATTGTCTTCTGTTCAATGTTTGTAAGCGGCTTGTTTTAACTATGTATGTACAATTTGTCTGTTTGTATAGATTAATATTGTAATTGTGTGCTGTTGCTTTTGTGGTTCTATACCGAAATAAAGCCGATGATGATGATGATGCAATGGAATTCAAGACAGTGGGCCTCATAACAAGTTTGGCATAACTCACTTTCGCATGATCGTTCGGGCCAGCCGGCCTGTACCCTAACATGATGTCATGTTACTGACATCATGTTAGTACAAAGGTACTCATGAACTTGGCTGCTTATAATAGGTCAGTGAGTTCATCTGCCTGTGTGATGGGGTGTGCATCTGTCTTCATTATAGAGTTGGGGTAAAACCGGCAGGCTGCCGCCAAACTTGCATTTTTTTTCGGCCTCTGGCAATGGGAACATACAGGGCCATTACAACCTTGGCGGACCCTGTATGTCCTCATTGCCAGAGACCGGGATCCATTACTCCCCATTCCCATTTGATCCCAAAAGGGCTCAATGGGACTGGGGAGGTTGGATGCACAGGCCTGGCGTGCAGAAAGGCACCGCAAGCACAATTCGTAGTTTGCCGGTCTGGGAACTACAGTACCGGCAAGCTTACCGGTACCGTAGTTCCTGGACCGGAAAACTTGTAAAGAGGCCTAGTGTCAAGAAGATGTGTGACAAATTGGATTCTGTTCTGCAGATTTACAAGGATTAGTAAGGGTAAAATGGCCCATTCAACCCTCACACCTCTACAAACCAAAACACAATGCAATCATAAAGGTAAAACAGGAACAGTTAAGAGATATACCTCCTTTGTCTGTTTGTGGTAATGCGGGCCAACAGAAGGCTATACTCTCAAGAGGAGTGTGAAGGTGAACCAGTAGTGACCCAAACAACAGAGTATCACAGTCCAGAATAAAGGGAATATACAATCAAGGTTGTATAAAAATATGAACACTTTAATGAAACACACCATCTGCATGTAAAATGAAAAGAAAATACTGTACAAAATCCCACCCCAAAGGAAGAAGAGAGAAGATGCGACAGACAGGGGAAAGTAGCACTCCGAGCACAGTTCCAGGGGTGGTAGGTAAGGTAGTACCATAAAAAGGGTATCTATAGAAAACAGGAGTGATCGTGACCTAACCAGTTTCTAGGGTCCAAGTAGACCGTGGGGGCAGTTCAGAGTCAACAGTCAACAATCCCTGGACTGAGTTCTTGTTAGACTGATACAGTCAGACCTGTGGTCGAACATCGATGCAAGCTGAACAGGCTCCATTTGGGCATGTAGGATCATGGAGGCCCCGCCAGCAAGCAGATGTTGAATAGGTGTGAATGCCATTGCTCCTATGGTAAAACAGCGCACTCTTCAAAGATGCAAGTCGGGGTGCTGCCAGGAATGCTTCACAGTTGGCCAGACCGAGCCAGGCTTTAGTCGCTGGCATGGGTCAATGAGTGATACTCCAGCGATGTGGGTCAGTGGGGTATGGTTGTGGTAGTGGTGATCTTGGGTGCGTCAATGGGAGTTCAATGAGGTGGCAGTTCAAGGGCTAGCTGGGCTGAACCTCGGTTGTAACCACCAGTTAGAATCAGCGAGTGACTCTTCAGTGATGAGCTTCGGCTGAGACATGATGCTGTGTCGAGGTGGTCGAAGCAAATGTTTGATTGCTGGAGGAACACAGCAACCGGCACCAGCATCTTCCCTCTTGTTTCAGGTGCGGTGAACACAGATCGACCGGTTCAATGTGATGAAAAGGGAGCTTCGGCTGGTTTGGACATCTGGTTTCTGTGAGGTGCTTTCATGGGGACTTGAGGATAAGTTGATTCCTGTTCAGGGTCTGCTCTCAGAGCTTCAGAGATTCCAGTCTAGTGTGGTAGGTTCTGATACACAGCAGAGGTTACTCCTGATTTGCCCAGGGAGTGGTAGGGGACAGATCAGGGGGAGGGCTTTGAAGAATGCAACTCTCCCAAAGGAAGTCCAGTGAGATCTTCAGAAAGACTTGGCGGCCTTAAAGGATACAAGAGGAACTGAGTGTATCTGCTGAAGGGGTGGAAGCCCCCTTCTTTGAAGGGAAAGGTGATTGGCCTAAATCAAGCCTGCTTTATTGACCCATTCTCTGCTCCAGGATGGAGTGGGCTTTACCCTGTTGATGCCACACCCAAAGTGCTTTGCTCCAGAGGAAGTGGAGAGGACTGGAAAGAGAGAGGTGGACAGTGCGAATCAAGATTGGGTAAACCTTCTCCCATTGACCAGAGCCCACCTGCCTATCATAAGCCCACCGCCATCACTTCTTACTGAGAAAAAAGGCTTTTAGAGACGCAGCACTCCAGTTTGAGGCTACTCCTTTTGAATGGGTGTGCTCTGTTGATGCTCGGGCCATGCACAGCTGCCTGATGTGCGGCTGGTTCACATGGAGAGTGTTACCAGCCCTCACAAAGAGATCAGAGAGGAGGACCAGCCTTCCAGATTCTCAGCCTGCCATTTGGAGGCCTATACCCTGCTGACCAGAATACACATGACCCTCCATAGTGGAGCTGGCTCACAGGAGTTGACAGATGTGTGATATCAATTGGAATGTGCCAGTTGTGATCAAAAGTAGCACCATTTACTATATCTAAACGTAGGCATAGATTTTATTTAGAGTTTACCCTGCCACAAGGATGGGAGACTCATGATCATCATCATAGTTTTTGGTACAGAGGGGCATATTGCAAATGCTGCCACTGCTGCCACTGTGCTGCATAGACTTGGATGTCTCGGCGGCTGTCAAGAAGGCATCTCGTGACTTTGGAATGTGCTATGTGCGGATCAGGCTACTGATGTGGCCAAGAACAAGTGCACTATGTTTTTGGCATGGCGTTGATGGAAAAGGGGAATCTGGTTGGCAAATTGCCCCTTTTGGAGATGGAATTACCCTCATCATACTATGTGTTAATAAAAATAAAAAAGCCAGGGCTTTTGCACACTTGCCAGATGGCAATTCCTCAAACACACCCCAGCCACAAAGGCTGAGCCACACCCTTCTACGGGTCTGTTTCATCCTCCTGGTGTAAGTATCTACTGAGACCATCTGCATTGGAGTGCTGCAACCCAGGCTTGTGTTGGATGTCTCTGCCCAATACCTGTAGTGTTTTGACACAACGCATAAATTTAGGGGTTCTCGCCATGCATGGACTTAGCCACCTCAGAGGTCTGTGGTCGGTTTGGACAGTGAAGTGAGACCCAAATATGTAGGGTTTCAACTTGTGTACTGCCCAAATTACAGCAAATACCTCCTTCTCAGTGGTGGCCAATCTCGCTTGGTCTAGCGCCTATTAGGTACGCACATGCTTGTTCTACCCCTTCAGAGTTCAGTTGCACTAATACTGCACCAATGCCAAATTTATACGCTGCCTGTCTGTATGAGAAACTCTTGCACAAAATCCAGATTCTTTAGAAGTGGGGCCCGGCACAGGCCTCTCTTCAAGCTCTGAAGTATAGCTGACAGGTAGTGGTCCAGTTGAGCTTTATTAGCAGTTTCTTCGATGTGACATCATTTAAGGGAAGGGCAAGGGTCACATTCCCCGGAATAAAAGGCTGATAATAACCTGTGAGGCAGCGGATGGCCATCAGTCTTGGTAGTAGGGATGTCCAAATTCTTCACTGCCTGGACTTTGGCCTGGAGAGGCTGTTTATAAATACCACCTACTTGGTGTCACAGTATCCTGCACTATATGGCACTTGGACACTTTGATAGGCAAGCCTGCCTTCCACATGGGTTGAAGCAGCTGTTGCAGATGGGATAAAGGTTCTTCCTAGGTGTTGCTGAATACTGCCATGGTGTCTGGGTAGGTGATGCTGAATTTGTCCAGCCCCATTAGGACCTAGTACACCATTCCATTGAAGGTAACAGGGTGACCCTCAAATCAGAAAGGCATACCCGTGAACTGGTAGTACCCGTCCAGGGAGAAAAATGCAAAACTCACTTCCGCATGATCGTTCGGGCCAGCCGGCCTGTACCCTAACATGATGTCATGTTACTGACATCATGTTAGTACAAAGGTACTCATGAACTTGGCTGCTTATAATAGGTCAGTGAGTTCATCTGCCTGAGTGATGGGGTGTGCATCTGTCTTCATTATAGAGTTGAACCCCCAATAATCCACGCAAAAGTGGACCTAGGTTTTCCCGCTACAGGACATTTTAGGGACCAGTACCATTGGGCTAGCACAGGGGCTGAGGGATGACTCAATCACCCCGAAGGTCAACATCTTGGAGACTTCCTCCTTCATGGTGTCTTTGGCCTTGTCAGACATCCAGTGAATCCTCCTTTTCAGTAGTTTACTGTCTCCAGTGTAGATATCATGGACACACTAATAAATGTTCCCATGAGTTGGCAAGAACATTCTTGTGAACTGATCCAGCCACTGCTCTCTCAACAGAGCAAGAGTCACGCAAGACACTTAAGGTCTGCATTGTGCTGATGTAGAGTTTGATGGTTGTAAAATTACCTTGGCAGTAAAACCTAACTGCTAACTTTGATTTTGGCTGGCTGGGATGTAGGCACAATATCTTTAAAATCCAACCCCTGCCAGCAGTGTGACAAATTGGATTATGCTTTGCAAGAGTACAAGGATGAGTAGGGGGAAAATGACCCACTCAGCCTTCACACTTATACAAACCGAAACACAACACATTCATAAAGATTAAACAGGGACAGGTAAGAGATATACCTCCCTTGCCTTTTGTGGCAATGTGGGCAAAGGAAAGGCTATCCTCTCAAGAAGGGTGTGAAGGTGGGTGAACCAGTAGTAACCCACACAACGCAGTACCATAGTAAAAAATAAAGGGAATGCACAATCAAGGATCTATGCAAATATAAACTCTTTAATTAAACACACCACACACTGAGGGAGCAGTTCAGAGTCAACAGGCTCTTGGATTCCATGTGTGGTGAACAGGGAGTGACTGGTTCAGTATGTTGAACAAGATTCCTCGAATGGTGTGGTCTTCTGCTTGCTGTGAGGCCTTTTCAGGGGCTCTCGAGGATAGATTTTCAGGGTCTGCTCTTACAGCTTAGGATATTCTGATGCAGAGTGATAGGTCCTGATCCACAGCAGAGTTTATTCCTGATATGGCCAGGGAGCGGTATAGGACAGATCTTGTTCCTGCCTTGGTTGATGCTTCTTCACCTCAGACTGAGGGTTTTGGAGAGCACAACTCTGCAAAAGGAAGTCAAGTGAGATCTTCAGAACGAAACTGCATCCATAAGGATCAGAGAGGAACTGGGCCCACCTGCTGAAGGGGTGGAAGCCCTTTTCTTTTAAGGCCAAAGTCCTCAGGTGATTGGCCAAAGCTAGTCTGTCTTAGTTGGCAAATCTCTATTCCTGGATGGAGTCGACTTTGCCCTTTTAATGTCACACCCATAGTGCTTTGCTCTGGAGGATGTGGAGGGGACAGGAAAGAGAGATGGGGACAGTGAAAATCAAGCTGGAAACCCTCTTCCATTGGCCAGAACCCTCCTGCCTAACATAACCCCCTCTTTCCCTTCAGACTGAGAAAAAAGGCCTTTAGAGATGCAGCACCCTGATATGAGGCTACTCTTGGGTGGACGGTGTTACCGGCCCTCACAAAGAGATCAAAGAGTAGGCCCGGCATTCAGGTTCTCATCCTGCCATTTGTAAGCAATACTTGGCTGACCAAAATACACGTCACCTTCCATAGTGCAGCTGCCTCACAGGAGCTGACACATGTGCAATATCAATTGGAATGTGGTGGTTGTGATCATAATTAGCACCAGAGGGCCTCGTCACGAGTTGGGTGGTAATGCCGGGGCTAATAGTGCTGGTGTTATCTGCCCTACCGCTATACCCACCAGCGCTATTAGCGCCGGATCACGGCTTTGCCGGATTTGGACATCCCCATTCCCCATTGAGCCCATTCGGGAATGCCCCATTACCCATTGGGCTCAATGGGGAAATTTCACGCTCATACCGCCGGCGGATTTCCCGCCGGCGGTATGAGCGTGATTTTTCGGCGGATTTCCCCCCAGATCAGAGCTGGGGAGAAATCTGCCAAAGCCCTGATTTGGCAGACCCTTAAATCCGGCAGTAACAGCGCTACTGCCGGATTTAAGGGTTACCGCCAGACTCGTGATGAGGCCCATAGCTTTTATTTAGAGTTTTCCCTGCTACCAGCATGGGTGATTCATGATTATCATAATTTTGGGTACAGAGTGGCATATCTCATATGCTGCCTCTGCGCCTCAGGGACTTTGATATCTCTGTGGATTTCTAATGGGAATTTTGTGACATTGGAACCCGCTCTGTGTCACAAGTAAAGTGGGTGCCCCAGATCAGACTATTGATATGACCGGGCACAAGTGAACTAAATTTTTGGCATGTAGTCGACAGAACAGGGGAATCTGGTTGGCAGATTACCTCTTTTGGAGACGGAATTACCCTCATCATTCCACTTGGCAATAAAAATCAAAATAATCCAGGGCTATGCACCCTTGCCAGATGGCAATTCCTCACAAGATGTAATTCAAGGTTTTGGGTTTATTGAATTGGATTGTATCGCATTGTGAAGCAGATCTATTCACAGCCTCTGATTCAGTAAGTGGGAGTAGAGTTAAATATGAATAAGACATGATCGGCCTGTCAGATTCCCTGAACTGGAGTACAAAAAGAGAAAATTATGCATAACTGTTGACTGGGAACATGTCATTAACTGCACCTTTTTCCAGTGACTGCTTTTTAGTCAGACGTACTTGGAGGCCTGGGCTTATAGTTCTCAGTCTTTTTCTGTCATGGATATTGCCCAACATGGCCCTGCTTGCAAGTATTCCCTGCCATAATTACTTGTCACTAGCCAAGGTGAAATAGCCTAATAGAATTAAATTCCCTAACAGTTCGACTTTTCTGATATCATTGTCCCATTGCTAATTCGTTTTGGATCCTTAGTTGTACTTGCAACACCTAGCACCATTGATGAATGGCACTAGCTGAGCACATGTGTCTTGACTCTGCAAGTGCAGGCCTCAGGCTTTCCCTGTTTTGGCTTGCCTCAGTTATTATGTACACTCTGTACCAGCATTGACACAGCTGGCCAGATTTCAGAGGCCACAAAGGTACACGCGTTCATCCTTGTGGGTCCTGAGTGAGTGAATACATGGGATCATTTATAGAACATTCATTGTGAGGTGAGCAGCATAGTCAGAGGTAGTGAGCAAAGGTCCTGTTTTCACTCTGGTGATGAAAGAATGTTTCTCCAATGTGCTAGGCAAACTTAATAACCAGAAATTCTTTAATGATAGTTTGTGTTGTGTAGCCAGGTTTCTCACAGGTAAAACAACAGGTCAATCCCTACATCATTTTTTTTACGAGGCGCTTGCACCACAATCGGGATTCTAATGCATTATCGCAACATCACGAGTGATAAGCTACCCCTCCCTTCTGGATATTGATTATGCAACCTCAATAACTATTACAGACAATATCAATTACTGCATATGAGACTTCAACTGCAAGTGGATCTAGGTGGATCTAGGTCACCTGGCCTAAGCCCCGCCCACAGGTCAATCACAATAAACTGTAGGTGCCTTTGTGGTTGCCGCTCTTCTTCCCTACTTAAAAAGCCCCCATCCTCTTTTCCTTTGCAGTTGGTGAGCAGATGCAAGTGAAACTGGGTCACCAGGCCTAAGCACTGCCCACCTGTCAATCACTTTAAACTGTTGGTGCCTTCCTGGTTTGCTGCTCTTTTTGCCCACTTACGCAGCCCTCCATCCACTTTTCCTTAGCCCCACTCGCCTTCTTAGCCCTGCCTCTTCCTTTATGTTCTTAACTCTTAGATCAAGGGCATCTCTCACTCGAGCATCTGAAGTGAAGGTCAGACGAAGTAAAGGGCAATTGCTGTTTGGACCTGTACAGACCGGGAGGACGCAGGGTCCAAACCCCTGCTCAGACAACAGGTAAGCATGTGCCGACTTGTGTTTTCTCCCTCCATCCCAACAGGCCATTCCCACCATCATTAGTTGACGGATACAGTCACCTTCCATCTCATCTAAAGACCAACCAAACACAACACCACCTTCATTGGAGACTTCTCCAACCAGGTCACCACCATGTCCCTCACGCACACCACCAACATCTTCCTAGGTGACTTCAACCTCCCAGGCAACAAGGCCAGTGAATAGATGAAGGAAGCTCTCCTCTGTCCTCTCGGCACCCACAGCCTCACACAGCACATGAAAGACCCAACACACGAGAAAGGTAACAGCCTCAACCTAATCATCACTTCACCATTTTCCCTCCACTACAGCTCTCTTATCCCGCTTGACTGGTCTGACCACGTAGCCATGTCTGTCAACATCCTGTACTCCATACAAGTCAAGCACTCTCAGCAGAAACCCTTCAGACAAACCTTCAGGTCCTTCAAGAACTTCCTGGCGGAATCCATCACGGGAAGACCTTGCAAAGCTCCACCTTACATGGACCAAACACCCCCAACCGAACTGTGACTCTCTAGTGGGAGCACTCAATGCCAGCTTCTCAACCTACATTGACTGACACGCGCCTCTGAATCAACACACCTGCAAACTGAAACCGTTAGCACCCTGGTACATGGAAGAACTCAGCTTCAGCAAAAAAGTAATCAGGAAACAAGAGAAACCCTGCTGCCATTCCAGGACCGCGTCCAACCTGGCGCTCCTCAGGTAACTCTGAGCAACACGCCGACAACTCATCAACACTGCCAAGGTCTCCTACTTTCAGAACACCATAGCAGAAGCTGACAAAAAAAAGCAGAGGCCTCTTCAAAGTGGTCAAGCACGGTGTCAACATGCTGCCCGCCCCATCCATACCACACTGCATCGAAAAATACACTGCCATAAACACATTCTTCATCAACAAAATAAGCAAGATTCTCCAACACATAGAGACCAGCTCTGCATCCACAGACCCACCGCACGTCTCTCCTCGCAAAATCCCCACACCCTGGACAACATTCAAGATACTGTCGACAGAGGACCTGGAAGATATCCTGGCTGCCCTCAAAGCTACATTGTATACAGATGACATCCACCCAGCATCCATCCTCAAGACCCTCCCACCAGAAGCTCTCCTTCCTTACATTGTGATCATCAACAGCTCCCTAACTCAAGGCACCTCCCCATCGACCCTAAAAACAGGAAAAATACTCCCTCTAATAAAGAAACCCACTCTGGATCCCAACAACCTAGGTAACTATTGCCCCATCACCCATCTTCCCATCCCAGATAAGATCATCGAGAAAGCAATAGCTGCACAAGTGCAGCAATACATCAATACCAACAATCACCTCCAAACCTACCAATCTGGTTACATACCCAGGTGCAGCAGGGAGACAGAAACCATACAGGGGGTCTACAATGCCCTCAACATTCTTGATAACAGCCACCCCAACCTTCTGATTCTACTTGACCTCTCAGTTGCTTACGACACATGGGGATTGTTAGGACCGATTTTCTATACTCTGGCCTGGTGGAGAGATGTATAGATGCCCAACCTATTTTGTGACAGGGACAACTCAGGGGAGCTGTAGCCAAACAGTTCAGGTAGCAGTGACAGGCTGTCTAAGCTAAGCTCTTCATAGGTGTTGAGCTTGTAAATGGTCCACAATGAGTTCACACAATGAAAATCACAGATAATACTTAGACAGGATGTATAAAAATGCAATTACTATTTATTGGCCAAAACACATTATAGAAAAATGACTCTGGAAAGTAGAGTTATCACACAACACTAGCAAAATAGATGGCATATATATATATATATATATATATATATATATATATATATATATATATATATATATATATATATATATATATATATATATTCACTAGTCAGAGGGCATAATAAACACCACAAACTCCTGCGAAGGAAAGGTAAGGGTATATTGTGCACTTTAGATCCACATAGAATGATCCCTAACTTAAATTGTCCAGCCCTAAGTTGTCTGGGGCATTTTTCACAATAGTTCAGGTAAAGTTCCACAGATACTTTGAGGAAGGAAAAAATGCAGGTAGGGTCTCTGGGGTCCAGTGAAGAGTTCTAATTGTGAGAGTATAAGTTAATCTAGCTAACAGAAATAGCCCCAACTTTCAGAAGTTGTGTGCAAGCAAGAAATGACAAAGCCAATATTCTTAGCCTGTAGACTTTTAATGGGAGTTTAGGGGTAGGTAAGATTCACTGTAACTTACTCCCCATACTCTGATTCTTCCCCAGACTTGGCAGGACAAAGGAAGAGGGTCTGAGGTTGCTTTTCCCGCTGATAGTCACTCTCTTCGAATTTGCAGGGGTTGCAGGTTCTATCTGATCTCCGGTTGGTGTCTTTCACTGGTGCAAGGACTCTCGAATGACAAACTCAATGCAGGACCCCTCTCAGGACTGGACTCGGGCCAGGTAAGCGATTTTGGATGGTGGTCACTGCAGCATGGCGACACAAAGTGACTCATCTGCCGCGGTCAGACTTTCCCTCCTATCTCAGGTCCCTTTGAAACTAGGACGCCAACATTTCGCAGAGCTGAGTCTTATATGGTCAGCTGAGGATCCTCAAACTTCCAGGTCGAAACTCTGAACAGCGACATTGACAGCACAGTAGCCCAATCTTAGGGTTGGTTAGCCACAGGACGGTCCCAGGACACTTCCGAAGGCTCTTTTTCGCACGGTACTGAGCAGACGTCAGGAATGGATGTTCCTTCCACTATAAGGATTGCTGCTCCTTTGCAGGACTTCAAAAGATCTTCAGCAGGACAGGGCTTCTCCAAGACAGCAGCAGACGTTGGTATCCAGGCCTCCTTGCAACAGGTCTCCGGTCTCTTCGCAGGTCTCACAGCTGGATAGACGTCTTGGCTACTTCAGGTTTCTCCAGGATCTCTGAGGAATGGGTCAGGGCTCCTCTTCTTATTCTAGAAGCCAGTTAAGAGAAGCTGCTCTCACTAGTCAATGATAGGATTAGCCCACACACACACCCCAGCAGTGGTCCAATCAGGAACACTGGCTGGAACACTCATTCATATCACTCAGACACACTGAAACAAGTTTGTAGATTGGGACAAGACCGTCCCAGTCCACATCCTACCATCAAACACACACAGCCCTCGACTAGCCTGACAAAAGCTTCTGCTTTCCCGGGCACTTGAAGTCCTTATAAATATGTTCCTGGCCTCACAGGCCAGAGAGTAGGCTAAAGAACAAGATAGCAAAAGGACAAGTGAAAAATCTCATTGCATGGCCATGTTTGACCAGTAGCCACAGTTAGAAGGCAAACATGGTAAATGCGCTTTGGCTAAAACAAAAAGTCCCCAAAAGTGGGAAAAGGTCACTGCGGCCCCCAGCTTATACTTTTAGTAGACCTAGAGTAACCAAAAATCCCTAGAGTGTTAGTCTAGGGCAAAACAAAAAGTGTACCCCATTGTACTGCAGCGTAAACTGAGTAGTACAATGACAAAAGTTACCACAAGTGATACAAAGTAACCAAAAGTAGTAACACAGTAACACGACCAAGGGAAACAATGTTTCCCAGTACTGACAGCCTAAGGACATGTCATTTACACCATAACAAATGAGCAATGCTGTGTCACTGCACTGCAAAAAGAGCAGATCAGTATAAAAAATAAAAGCAAAATGTTTGGGGGTTGCATCAAGATGGAAGGAAAGGTGCAGTAAAGAGAAATATGTATTTTATTTATTTATTTTTAATTTTGTATGGTTTATACAAACCTTTAAAATACAATTGTTACATAAAACAAAAGATTCCCATGTCATATAATTATCCATTAAAACTAATTGTGTCATGTTGTGTCATCATCCATTAAGCAATTTTATCATATCATGTCATTGTTCAAGGAGACGGCGAAGAAACCAACAAGAGACTGTATTATTTCTATATAGCGTCATTCACTACTGCTAAACAATTTCTTATGTTCTTCCATAAATAAAGACAAAGCAATTGTCAATTTTCTATCATATTCATCAAACAGGACTTGCCACCAGTCCTCAGCATTTAGAGACTGTCTCTTTGCAATTAAGCTCCCCAAATGCTTTGTTCTTTCAGAGCGAAGAGCCGTGCAAAAAAGTGTAAGATGTTTTAGTGTTTCCTCTTGTTGGTTACAAAGCCTGCAAGTTTGGTCCATCCCAGCATGCTTTCCCCAGAAGCATAACCTCTCTTTTGTCTTAAATAAATTGAGGCAAAATCCATTTACAAGGATGTGCGATGCTGATCAGGAAATAACACCAGATATTTTTGTAATTTGTCAAATTCTTTGGCTTCACTAGGCACATTCCTCATTATCCTGTGACTTCTTCTTTGTTCTACAGTCGCAGTCCAATCGTGTCTCCATATTTTCTTCTTTGCTAGGTTTGCATTAGTATGTAGAGTGATCATATCAATGTCAGATTCTTCCAATATTTTTTCACATCATTTTGTCCACAATGTCAATATACACTGTTCATCTCCATTCCCAGGATTGTTTAAGATTTTAAATTGTGGTAAGATGTCTTGCATCATCATTTTCCGATATAGTGTTAACATATTCCAGCCGTAGGGGGTCCCTTTCCTTGGGTAACCACAGTACTTTTGAACAGAACATGTTTTCTAGTGTTGCCCACAGTTCATGTCAGCAGCCTAAGGCACACTCTGCTCCGTAAATTAATGCCGGAACCAGTTTTTGCTTATAATAAGCAAATACTGGTTTTAAAGAAAACTTGCCATATTTTTTATTTAATATGGCAGCTTGAATTGCTAGTTGTTGGCACTTGATTTTAGCAGTTTCAACCCAGGGTCCGTCATTCAAGTTTGAGCTGATTTTCATGCCCAAGTGTCTAGTATGGACTGCAATTTTTAGAGTTTCTTTTCCCAGATGCCATTGAAATTTCTGTTGGTACGTGATTTGTTGTTCCTCAGGTCTTGTAACGACAGAATGTCTGACTTATTCGTGTTGACGCACAAGCCGTTAATGTTAACATATTCCTCTAGTGCATACAGCTTCCGTTGGAGTCATGTTGGTGTTGCATCTAACAGGATTAAGTTGTCTGCATAAAGGAGCCAACTTATATGAAACCCATGAATTCTTAGTGGAAACGACAGAACACTCTCAGTAGTTAAGCCAATGTCCGATAAGAACAGATTGAAGATGATTGAGGCCAGGGGCACCCCTGTTTAACACCGCAAAATGTTCTTATTGCGGAAGACAGGGTTCCCACACGATCAAACCTAATGCTGACTTCTTTGTTGGTGTGTAGCCCTTTGATAGCCAATAGCAAACTTAAGGGACATTTCCACTTGTGCATTTTAGACCAAAGACTTTCCCAATCTATGCTATCAAAAGAATGAGAGAAGTCTATGAAAGCCAAGAACATCTTGCTCCCAGTTCTTAAGGCCTCCATTTCATAAGATTTAAGATTAGTAGATTCAAGACACATCCCACACCCTTGACAAAACCTGATTGTCTGGGATCAACGTGCTGATTTAGGGTAATTCACTCAAGTAATTGTTGTTGCAGATGAGTTGCATAGATTTTCCCTAGCACGCCCAGGAGAGCTATCGACGGTAATCTTTGTGATTAGCTCTGTTGCCTTTTTTAAAAATCGGTACTATGACCGCACTTTTCCAGGATGAAGAAGTTGAGCATTTCAAAGCAATTTTTACAAACAAGACAGTGCAGAATTCAGCCCACCTTTGTGGATTCCTTTTTAGTGTGTAATTAGTCAGGACATCGGGTCCGGGTGCCCTCGAGGAGCTTATCTTCCTAATGATGTTCAAGGTGTCATCCTTGTCGAACTTCAAATCCCAATGATCTACTTTAGGAAACACAGGTTCTTTACTGTTCCCCTTTTAGAAATATTTCCTAACAGGGTTCCTTCCTGTCCCCAGTGATCTTTAATCTATACATGGAGCCACTGTGATCCCTCCTAGCCACACAGAACATCCATATCCACCAATCTGCTGATGACGCTCATCTATACCTCACAATCTACTCCATCAATGACATCTCAAAACCTGCCTCTCACTGATTCAGTTTTGGATGTCCAGTGCACACTTAAAGCTCAACCCGTACAAGAACGATTTCCTACTGCACACCAACAACACTGAACACCCAGACACACAGACCAGGCTATCCACCATGAACTCTGAGGGCTTCACACCTGAGCTCACCTCCTGCGCCAAGTCCCTCGGGTTCCACATTGACAAACACCTCTCCTTCAAGAAACAAATAACCAAGAAAACTCAGAAAGCTTGGTATCAGCTCTCCCTCCTGCGAAATGTCAAGCCCTCCCTTCCTCCGGACAGTTTTTGATCCACCGTTCAAGGACTGATCCTATCACAACTGGATCGGGGCAATGCAATCCGCAAAGGCCTCTAATCCTCCTCCCTTGTGCCCCTATGAAGTGTCCTACATGTGGCTGCACGCTTCATCAAGGTTCTGCGCAGATACAACCAAATCACCCTGGCTCTCATCGACCTTCCCTGGCTCCTACTGCACGCACAAATAACCTTTAAGTCTTGCTGCATCATCTATAAGGCAGTCGCCCTCAAGTCACCCAGCTGCCTTGCAGAGAAACCCAGTATCTCCAGTAGACAGCACACCACCAGAAGCCAGGACATATGTAGACTTGAAATCCACTGCTGCAAAAAGGAAAGAACCAGAAAACAAGCATTCTCTGATTACGCCCCAAGACTATGGAACCTCCTTGCTGACAGCATCAGACTTGCCCACATGCTCCTACAATTCAGAAGATAACTCAAGACCCACCTCTTCAAGGAATCTCTCCACCTCAACACCTAGGCCATCACATCACCTCTCGCACTGCCTGACTCACTAGGCGCCACCTGTCCCTCTTCTCCCACCAACCGGTAGACCTGTACCCTTCCTCTGTGCCCCTCCATATCCCACCCCTGCCTTATATCTGTTCTGTTGTTGCATCTGAAAAGCGCTCCGTTATGCATCTTTACTGTTATATACATCTCTGTAGCACTTTGTTATGTATCTGTATTGTTGTAGTAATAATGGTAATTAGTGGCAGTAATGGTAATTATGTTTGGTGGTATCTCAGCAGATTTACCACTGAGATACAACCAAAGTTAAAATAAGGCCCTAAATGAGTTACACCTTGTAAGAAGGTAATCTTGTAAAACATCCTGCTAAATGGTTGTTTTACCAGCAATGTAGGGCTACAAGTGTCACCACTACACAACAAAAGCTTTTTTATCTGGCATTGATGTGGGCAATAATGCTAGCTAAGCAAATGTGCCATATAACCAAAATCCAGTTAACAGTCAGCTGTATAACATAATAAAAAGGCTGTACAAAGCTCTCTGGCAATTTCACTCTGTTTAATTGTGCTCTATCATCCTGACATTTGAAATCCGGCATGGAAAGTTTCTTATTCAGAAATGTTCAAACTGGATGTGTTCTATTACTGGCAATCTGGGCTGGCAGATAATAGTATGCACTGGTGAATTAAGTGACAGACACCAAAGTTCCTCTTATGTATCAAGTAAATGTAATTGTTGGCAAATTATTGAGGCGCTTGCATCACAGAAATTGAGTAATCACTGTTGTAGGAGAGAGAGAGGGAATGGGGGTTCTGAACTTAGAATATCTGGTTGGCATAACAACAGAAAGGCCATGAAATGAAACAGCCAAATTCTGTGGACGGGTCTTTAAACACCTCAACCCAAACAGGCCCATCACTTAAGAAGTGAGCACACAGTTGTACATAAAGCAGGTTTATTGTACAATTCTCCAGGGAGTAGTTAGATGGTGTTGCAGGACCAAACAAACCCAAGTCTCAACAAACCACATCAGTTCACATCTTTTATACTTATTTGCAACAGTTAAATTACTCCCAAATACTTTATTGCAATCCAACCCCCAAACATGATTGGACATAACCCTCTCCAAAGAAATCCCATCTTTTCCCAATTCCTATATATCCATTGGCGAGTATTTTTCTTAATAATCATCTTTAGATCATATTCATAGCACACCTCTTCTTAGGATTCATCCATAGTAGGTCATGACCTCAACCCATGGTTAAACTTTGGTATTGAATCATAATTCATTACTAGCAATAACTGGCCTAAGCTGTTAAAAACTCTAACTGGTTATTTGCACATGGCTCGCATGAATATTCCCTGCGATATGGAGAAACCTGGGTGAATGATTTCCCTTTGTTCGTGATGCTATCTCATTCGCCAGGTCACCGTTCTATTGAAACTTTCCAATCTACAAACACTTCTACTTCATCGCACAATTGAAACACCTGAATAGCTTTAGGCACTGGCTTACCCCACGTTTTACTACTGACCAAAATGAATAACAAAACTCCTTCTGTCCTGCTCTCAGGCATCAGGAGATTGATCTCTCTTCTGCCTTTGACACGGTCAACCATGCCATCATGCTCAACCATTTCCGTGATAACCTGGGTATCACGGGATCAGGCCCTGGCTTGGCTGGCCTCCTTCCTCTCTGATCGACCCTCTCAGGTCCAACTCGGGTCCTTCCTCTCCTCTATCTTTATCTCTACATCTGGTGTTCCCCAGGGGTCTAACCTCTCTCCCTGGCTGTTCAACCAATACCTGCCACTTCTTGCCCACCACATTGCTGCTCTCTGCCCCAACTTTTAGTGCTATGCGGATGACACTCAGCTCATTTTCAGGCTCCCTTCTCCTTCTCTCATCTCTGACTGTCGGTCTGTCATCCAGAAGTGGTTTGCCGCCAATGATCTCTGCCTTAATTCCAGTTAGACTGAGATTCTCCTCATGGGCACACCAGCTCCCACCTTTCCTGTCACTCTCAGGCCGGCCTCTCTTGGCCCTCTTCCTGCTTCCACCTGTGAGGCAAAAAACCTCAGGGTAATCTTCAACTCCATATGCTCCTTCTCTCCTCATATCCCTGACGTCTCTAAGAAGTCACACTACCAGGTGCACCTCCTCAGAGGTATTCTTCCTTTCCTCTCCTTCCCCCAGAAGCTCACTGTCTCCAGAGCTCTAGTTCTCTCTAGGCTGGACTACTACAACAACCTCTTTCTAAATCTGCCTACCTCTACTCTCCGCCCTTTGCAACTCATCCAAAACAGGACTGCAAGACTTGTCCTTGGTCTCAAGCCCAGGGATCGTATCTCTCCAGGACTGAAATCTCTGCACTGGCTCCAAGTGGTCGCCGAGGAATAAGTTAAAAACCCTCTACTTTGTCCACAAGGCCTTCTGGGGCCTGGGGCTTCGATAGCTTCAACTCTCTCTTTCTAAATATCTTCCTTCTCGAGCTCTTCAATCATCCGCCTCCAACTCCCTCAGGGTTAGTCACTTCTCCAAGCAGCGAGTTGGTGGTAGATCTCTTTCTTCTGCTGGGGCCTCCCTCTGGAACAGCCTCCTTGCCTCTCTGAAACTTGAGGAGAACCATCTCCGGTTCCAGAAGCACCAAAAGACCTTCCTCTTTGCTTCAGCTTTCTCTCCTCCTCTCCCCTGCTGATCTCCTGGCTGATTCTGAAACTGCATTGGTTAACTGGCTCCCCTCTGATCTCTGGCCCAGGTCCCCCACCAGTTAAACACACACACTGCCCCCCTGGCAAACCTTGCACTTGAGGACTGTTTCTGCATCTCTACAGCCCCTTCTAGCACTTGACACCTGTTGTCTGACCTTACCACTGCACTTGTAGCCTACTGGCCACACTTTTAGTTATTATTTATTGTCTTTATTTATTTTACTGTTATACCATTTACTGCACTTCTCCCTCCCCTATCCCCTCGCACTTTCTTCCCTTTGCCCCTCCCCTGCACTTGCGCAATCTGAATGTCACCCGACCTAGTAGGATTGATGTCTCTGTCTTCCCTCGGGTTCCCCTCCTTGCCTCGTCGAAGCCTTGATACACTTGTGTATAGGCACGCTATAAATGCCATGTCATATCATATCATACCTGCTATCTACGATACTTATCAGACCATAAATACTCATGGCTATTTTCTCCAGCTGTACTGACCACAAAGCTTGCTGTTACTCATTAGACTGCCTTCTGAAAACCGGGCAAAGTTAGTTTAAAAGTCAAAGTACATTTTTCCCAATTACTGTGTTTCTGATTAATTTGTGAGATTAACAAATTCCCCATGTATTTGTATTATCGTATATGCATGTTTTTACATTTGGTGGGTTTAACATGTTATCTTTCTCTGCGCATGCAAGTTAATATGTATCAATTTCTAGACCAACAGGAACACTAAAGTAACATATTCCATCCATAATGAACTACACTTTGATACCTATGAAATTTCAACATGGCACCCAGCTCGCAGCCGCCCCCAGTCAGTCATACGGTACGTGCAACGTGAACCCCTCATAATCCTGGTGACCCTTCCTGACGGCCCCAACAAAATCAATAAAATGTCTTTTTCCAAACTCCTCTACTGCACTTCCCAGTGACAATATTTGCTCCAATCAGCAGCTTTGTAAGAAGCAAGTCGGGTGCTGGCTATCCATTTCTCAGCTACCCATATGGGGCTATTTGGGCTGTTGTTCATGGACAATTGGGATATTTTTTGGTTACTTTTGACAGCAGATCTGTCTTTTGTCCTTCTTTGGGTTCCTTTCTATACCCACCCACCCAAAGCCTATTCTCTCTACCCACCACCCCCACTTTCTCTAACACAACCCACCCCACTCCCACTCTCTCTACACCCAGCCACCGACCCCACCCCCATTATGTGTGCTGATTGGGTTTTGTTTGTCCTATTTTTGGCTACTTTTGACAAGTCCTCCCGAGGCTGCTTTGTTCTTCATGTTTTTTGCTCTCAACCAACTACCATCACCCATCCACGTCACCCCCACTCTCTCTAACCCTACCCACTCACGCACCCTTACCCACCATTCCACCATACCACATCCCTTGCTATCCTCACCCACCCAGTCCCATCTCTCTCTCCCCGCTAACACTACCCTGTCCATCATCACCGACCTACCCTACCCCATTTCCCTCTACTCCAACCTACCCACCTTACCTTCCCTCACTCAACCCCAACCCATCCAACAGCCACTCTCTCTACCCCATCCACCTACCCTACCCCACTTTCTCGACCCCTACCCACAATACCCCCACTCTCTATGCTCACCCACCCTACCCCCACTCTCTGTACAACCTATTCTCTCTACACTACCCACCTTACCTCTACTCTCTCCACACAAACCCACCCTACCCCCAGCCACTTACCCTTCCCCCAAACTCTCTATCCCCACACCCACTCTCTCTACACCAACCACCCTACTCAACCCCACTGTCTGTACCCCATCCAGCCTATCCCACTCCAAAACCCACTGCACTCACCTACCCTACCCCACTCTCTCAGCCCCCACCCACTAACCCTACCCCCACTCTCTCTACCACCACCCACCTACCCTACGCCACTCTCTCTACCTACCCACCCTACATCCACTCGGACTGCTGCCACCAACCCACCCTACCTTTATTCTCTCTACCCCCAACTACCCAACCCCACTCCCACTCTCTATACTCCTACCCCACCCACACTCTCTCTACCCCCCAGCCACCATAACCCACTCCCACTCACTATACATCCACCCACCCTACCCCACTTTCTCTACCCCCCAACCACCTACCCTATACCCACTCTCTCTACCCCTACACACCCTACTTTTTACTTATTAATTGAATAATAGTTCAAAATAAACAGAACGGTTACAATACTTACAATTACTAAAACGCAAATCCCACATATTGACTTGAGTATCTCAAATAATACAATTCCAGCACTTAAAAGAATATGGGCCTCATTCCGAGTATGGCGCTAACCAATGGCGCTATTAACGCCTTGGTTGACGCCGTACCCGGACCGGCAGTGCCTTGGTGGATGGCGGAATTACCGCCCCATTCCAAGGTTGGCGGGGCGGTAATTCCCCATTCACCAAGGCTCTTCCCCATTCCCAAATGAGCCCCCATAGGGCTCAATGGGAATGGGGAAGATGCAAATAACGGTGACCGTTCATTACGGTCACCGTTATTGGCTTGGAGGCCCCTTTGCGCCCTCGACTTTAACACCTGCTCAAAGCAGGCGTTAAGGGAGAGGGCGCAAAGGGAACTCGGAGTATGGCGGTAAGGGATCACCGCCACCGGTCTTGTTACCGGTGGCCGCTATCCCTTACCGCCATACTCGGAATGAGGCCCTATGTGTACAACTTAAAATAATAAAATACATCAAATTAAAATAAAAGAAAAAGGAAAGGAAGAGTGAAATCATTATTCACCAGTTGCCCAGTAACCCACATGGAGGCCCCACTGTTAACTCTTACTCAGGCGAACCACGGACCAAAATTATTCCTATATGACTCCTTACTTCAGGTGAACTAAACCAGCAATAACTTCACAGTCTGCCAGACCCTATAAAGGGCCAACGCTGCTGACATTGATGTAGTGTTTACACAGGTCATCCAAAACATGTCACTTTTAATGGTATCTAAATTATGTACCAGATGTCCCAAAGCAACCATATACAGGGAACCAAATCTTGGGCATTCCATCAGCACATGCTTTGCTGTCTCAGAGTTGGTAACCATTTTACAAATCCTGCAGTATCTGGCCTTGCAGAAGATCTTTTTCCATGCCAAAAAAACAAACAGCACCGGCAATTTCGATGCAATTGATGCAAAGCCGCAAATAGAAATCACGGATCTGCGGGTCGGGACAAAGTTCAAGGTTACATTCAGGCCTCATATACTGATGTACTACAGCCGCAACACTCATATGGCTTTTCAGAGTGTTTAGATGGTTATAATTACATACCCTATCATATTTCTCTATTCTGTGCTTAAGAGAGCCTTCTCAGGATTCATAATTGGCGCAGCTGTCATAATCGGGTTGCCATCCCACCTCCTCACAGAGCTCATGGAATAATAAAACGTGGGCAGAATTATTACCGCCACCACGTTTGGGCTCGTAACTCAGACCCAAAATTATTAAAACAGGACAGTCGGGGGACATTCTAGATTTCAGCATCAAACAACCTCTTCTGATGAACAACTGGGCTCTAAGAGATGTAAGTCCCAGTTCCAAACAGATATATTTAACAGAAGTTGATTTGGGTAGGCCTAGTACAGATCTCCAAAATCTAGCCTCCACCCCATTCAACGATTTCAGATGTTTCATCGCTAGGGCATCAAGCCTGTACAATACTGTCGGGCATAACCACTGCTTATAAATCATTATAACCACCGTTAATGTGAAACTTGATTGATCCTTGATGAATTTCCTGCAAACCCCAGTTATCTGCCTAGCCCTGCTGACCTTAGTTTCTATGATGTCAGTATAACCATGAGTCCCATAAATCTCCAACCCCAGATACTTATATCCATCTACATACTCAATGTTCCCCATAGAGGTCGACAGCTTCACCCTACTGATTTTCTTAGAGGATACTAACAACCCCTTGGTGTTACTAAGGTTCATTGACAGTTTAAATTCAACAGCATAAGCGGCCAATTCCTCCAACATTGCCTTCAGGCCCGTGATCATATCATCGAAAATGGCCATCTCATCAGCATATAACATGCTACCAATACTGATGTTTCCAATCTTTGGGGAACAACTGGATCTCGTCAATAGTCTGGCCAATAAGTCAGCCACATATATATTAAAAAGTAGCAGGGCCAGCATACACCCCTGCCACACCCCCACGTTAATGTGTATTGCATCTGACAAAATCCCCTGGTCACTCAATCTGATCCTGGCAGTGTTGTCCTCATGCAGCACCCTGATGACCTCCAAAAGTCAGCTGGGAGACCCCCACTGTCGTAGCTTCCCCATAACAAAACACAGTCTACCTGATCAAAGGCCGATTGAAAATCGACAAATGCAATGTACAAAAAGGGGCCTGCCAGAGTTCTAGCTTGAGTAATTAATGCGTCCAAAACTCTTAGATTATGGACAGTACCTGATCCAGGTCTAAACCCAGTCTGGCAGGGATGAAGAATATTAGCTTCACTAACCCAGGCTTCATGGTGTTCCAGCACATAGGTAGCAAACATCTTACCAGTTACGTCAAGTAATGACAAGAGCCTGTAGTTGTCAGGTACCAAGCGATCCCCAGGCTTAACCCCTTAAGTGCACAGGACGAGCTATTTCCTCCTTGACATTACCTCCGCAGTGCCAAGGACGAGACCATTTCATTTCCTAAATGTGTCCTACATTTAGTCGCTGCTTTAGGCACCATACACTTTTGTAACCTGCACAAGTCACCTACCTTTGAAAAGGTCTGCCTGTGCTCTATCAAAAAATGTATGCTTGCCGTTCCTCACCACATTGGTTTTCCTGATTTATACATGCTAAGTACGTCTGTTCAGGCCGTAAGCATACAACTCCTGTGTACCATGGCTCAGTGTTTGGCTTGTGGTAATGCTTGTTTTGTGAAACACTGCAAAAAATGTGTGCTTTCCTGATTGCAAGAGTCGGGGGAATGCAGCGGAGCATTGTTTTTCTCAAAATTCATAGAAGCCATTGTCGTACCAAGCCAACCATGTCCACCACATACCTTTTTTTCGGTCATTTTCCCGCTTTTCCCCCAAACTATGGCATTTTCCCCTACCTAGTTGTTGCCCGACCTGCGCAAATCACCCCTTCCTAAACTTGGAATTTTGTCTACTTTTCATAAATGTATGTCTTTCTGTCCTCCAATTCGGATTTCCTACCCTTTTCTTCCATTCCGTCCATGCATGTCCAATTGCCAAAAATGCCCAAAATCGCCTACCTCTCACAAAACAGTTGATAACCACATCAAAATAATTTATTTTCGTTTCCACTCAACCTGTTCTTGAAAGCCAGGAAATTGGGGAACTCAGCACAGCAAACCATGTGTTCCTAGCTCTTACAAGGAAAAAACCACAGGCTTCTTTGTATATCATTTTATGGCATTTTTTGAAAAAACACCAAATTGTCGCCCTTTTTGGTTATTTTCTCTCACTTCTCTACCGCAACCTAGGATTTCTGGGTGGCGTTACGACGGCCAACATGTGGGAAATAAAGGGGCCAAATTTGGCTGAGATATCTCATGTAACAAAAAAGTTACAAGGCATTGAATGGCGACATACCGAAATCACCAAAAAAGACCTTGGCACTGGGGGGGGAAAAACCCATGGCACTTAAAGGGTTACAAACTGGAACCAAAATAGCCTTCATCCAGGAGTCAGGGATGATTTTATCTTGGCATACCTTAATAAACATATGGTGTAAGACATTGGCCCATAAATTAGGATCGTTCTTCAGTGCAGTAAGTGTGAAAGTATGAGTATTGGTCCCTAACGAGTGCGCTATGATCACTAATCCCTTAGATTGTGGCCGGCTGTGTCGCCAAAATCAAAAAGTGAGTGCACCCATAAGCACCTACAAGTTATACAGTTTTAAGAATGCATGATTGACGTGACACGCTCTGCCCATACATACTGATGATTCCAAATGACTACTAGTAAATCATAAGTGTAAAAGATGCAACGTGTATTCATATGTTATAATTCATTTAATGTCTTCAAAAGAGGAGGATGTTAGCTGACACATATTTGGACCGGAGTTCTTTTCAACGCAGTCATCCGTTGATGTGCAGCCTGTAACGATAGACTTATGCTTTCGCACGTGGATACTTCCTAATCAAATGATCGCCACAATGATATCCCATTTGATTATCCAATTATTTTTATTTATTTTGTTATTTTTTTATTGAGTTAGCTGAAATGTATCAACTTTTTCAATCATTATAATCACAACAATGGAAATAATACAACAAGGAAAGAAAAAAAAAAGAAAGAAAGAACAATTTAAACAATGAAATAAAAAATAAGAACAAAATATCACAAGTTAAAACAGCGCCCTTAAAAGAAAATAATTCTATGATTAGGTAATCAGTGAACCGAATTGAAAATTGGAATAGAATAAAATAAAATAACTTCAAATAGGCATCTCCAAATTTCTAATTATATACAATGTTAAAACAAACCCTTTCAGAAAACAAGGAAAACATATTAGAATCTCATGATGCTTGTCTGACTGTAAAAGTACCAAAATCTATCTCAAAGTCGTCTCAAATCATATTGCCTAATATATTCCCATTCATTCAAAAGGGCTGAAATTTCATCTGAATCTGTTATTCACATTATTGTGTAGAGGAGGTCCCAGATATGGCCTGCACTCCAGTCGCCCATTTTGAAGTGCCAGGAACAGTCACACCGAGATATGTGACGTATGAGGAGCAAATAAACCAACAGAGAGTAGCACTGTGGCTCTGCCCAGTGCCTACCAGAAGACCAATACCTGTTGAAGTGCCAATAACCAGAAAATCATGGGCAGCACCGTACCCACTGAGACAACCGTACCAGCAGCTGACACGACATGGAGACTACTTTAAAATTGTCCCAGAAGAGACCCAGAGGGCCTTAATCGAAGGTGAATGGTGACGACACAAGGGCCCGGACAGACTCACAGACAAACGAAACGACAACCAAAAGATGACACACAAAGACGAAACGTTATGAATAAAGATGTAATGGACTTATAAAAAGAAACAATGCTGAACTGTAAAGAAACGTAACTGTAAAGCAGAATGAGAGTGTTCAACCAGCTAAAATGCCTGTACATAGGCTTGTAATGCAAGAAGCTAAGAAAACAGTGTGGCTTGCTATGCTAAGTAGAAGAATGGAGCGGCAAGCGCCAACTATATATCTACCTCAAAGAAGCACACTATACAAGTGCGACTCCATTTTACAGAAGCAAAACTAAGCCCAGGATGGTAGGGGTCAATCAGGCCAGGATTCATATACCAGCACAAAGCCAGATGGAAGAGCGGAATCGAAACTTAGCAAGAAACAGCTCATGCCTGGGAATTCGAGATCAACTCAAGGAAGGGAGGAGAGCGGAAACTTTGAAGAATTGAAACTTAAGAGCATAGCAGCCTGCCACGTGAAGGTCGAGATAAGGAGGCACAGACAGGTGGCGAGGCCGAATAAAGAATCAAATATGCAAATAGAAGGAAAATGAAGCAGCTTCACGGTGTGCTAACACATGATCATCCAAGAGCGGAGAGGTACAAACGTCTGATGTCATCCAAAACCAGAGGATGCCATAACTTTTCCTGATAAGAAGCTACAGTTTCAAGGCCAACCTCGGCCAACTAATTGACACATAGACCTAAAAGTACTGATTGATGGAAGGGAGGCACGGTGAATCATGGGGCACACTGCATCTGGGTGAACATTCTGCATGCTGCTAATTAAAGAGGAGATTTATGCCTAGGGGTGTAACTGACCCAATCACAATGGACCAAATAATCTAGGGTCCTATAGCTAGTAGAACCAATGAGACGTTGCACTATTAGTGACGTTTGCATGAGTGATGTTAGAGGGATGGGCGTAGACGCCCTCTCGATAAGAGTTATCCAATCCTAACACTCCGTTACCATATACAGATATAGCACCTATACTTAAGTTAGCTTTTTAACCAATAGAATTGCATGACAAACTTTTGAGTGTTACACGTCAATGATGAGGATAAGTCACTATAACTATTGCTGTCTGAATGAAGAATTCGGGAGTTGAAGGGAGACGGGCGATCGCATCACTGATGATTTCCTATTGTTTCCCTGTTTTTTGTACTTGTCATTAAACGGACTTCCCTGTGCCAAACCATTGAGTTATCTTTATTGATTGGTGTTGGAGTAAGAGAATCCCGCACCCCATCCACCTCAAGGTGCAGCTATCTCGTCTTAAAGTACTCAAGGGTGAGTGTGACGCTCACTTGGTATCCACAGGGACGTCACTCAGCCTGTTCTGACCTCTTACGACCTCAAACTCTTCCCTGGAGTCTACTCTACTGGAGACTAGGCCTGAAACAAAGGATTGGTAGAGATTAACTGCCTATTGTCTCTGTGTGCTTGAACCCCTTCTTTGCCGGGGTCCAACCCTTCCCTTTGATCCACAGCTCACCTTGTTTTCTTGGAAAGTGTGCTCTCCATCCTGCTTTCAGCGCAGGGGCGCGTTGATTGATGCACGCTCGTTGCTGCCTAGTTACTTCACTGGCAAGAGTCCGACAGGTAAGTATAATGAGTCTTTTAAACAGTTCTCAGCGTGGATGCCGGTTATGAAGAAGAAATGCAGTGAGTAAGCGCGGTATGATGCGCCTCTAGATGTTTCCACGCTAACCTGGAGTGTCTTTTCCCTCTTGCAGATGGATGAGAGGTTCCGGAGACAGAGTTCCCCCAGAGCGGCTGGGATTCAGGTAAGCGTTTGAAGCTTGTACAGTCTTTAAAAATAAGCGAAGATTTGCTGAATGCTTACTAATGCCTTTTTTCTGATCTTTTCCCTTTTCCTTAGGAAGCAGCGTGCCAGGATGGGAATGACACCGCCGAAGATGCCCACATAACAGAAGAAGCAATGAATGATGGGCAGAAGCACCACAAGGTAAGGTTGTTCCTAACGGTGTTCTTGTTCTTGCAGGAGCTGAGCGCAGAAGAAAGATGCAGGCCTACTGGGGACCGATCCGAACACGGTGAGTGTCACGCTGCAGGTGCAGAAAACACAAAGCTTGTTTCTCAGCCTGGGCGTGGCTTAAATAATCTCTGGGTATCCCAGGTGTCTCTGGGCTGAACCTCACCCAAAAGACTAGACTGCACATGCAGTTCTGGGAACCAAAATATGTGGGGGCATCCATCTTGTCCCCATCAATGCACTACAAGTCCAATCCCCAATGTTATCCTAAGGGAGTGAGTGAGTCTGGTGCCACAAGCGCCAAGTCTGACTCCAAGTGGGTCTTTGGAGGGATGTAGAAGCCCTTGAGGGCCATGTAGGTGATCGTGGCCTAGCTCCAGCCTGACATCTTGGAGTCCTGGGGACATGAGGGGCAGGAATCATGACAGCACTCCCCCCCAAGGCCCCTCTCAAGGTGGCTCTTCTGTCTGGTCCTAGTTTGTTTGGATGGTTTTGATGAAATTGTCTAAGCAAGCGAGGTGCATAGATGTACTTACAAGGCTCCCATGTCATGTCCTGTGGACCATACCCCTTCCAGTCTACTAAGTAGTATAATTTGGATCTGACATACTTTGAATCTAGGATGTCCTTGACTTCGAATTCTGGCTCCCCGACGACTACTACTGGCTGCGGTGGCGTTGCTACCCGCGTCCCAGGTTGAACAGGTTTAAGGAGAGACATGTGGAACACAGGATGAATCTGCATGTTTGACGGCAAAGCTAGTCTGACCGTCACAGGATTTATCACGGAGGTGACGGTGAATGGACCCAGGTATCTTGGACGGAAAGTTTGGGTTCCTTTAATGGACACGTGTTTAGACGCCAGCCAGACTTTGCTCCCACTTGGTAGTTGGGGGCTTTTGCTCGGTGTTGATCAGCAAACTTCTTTTGGTGATTCTTAGCTTGAAGTAGGTGTTCAACTGCCCTTTTAAAGGTTCGAGAAATGGTCTTGTGCAAGGTTTTGACTGCTGACATTTCCATGGTTGAAGGAACATCCAACTCAGAAGTACGTGGGTGCCTGCCATACATGGTATAAAAGGGTGTCTGCCCAGTGCTGGTGTGTAGGGAATTATTATAAGCATATTCAGCAATCCATAATAGGTCGAACCAGCTTCCTTCAGCTTGGTGTAACATGCAACGCAGATACTGCTTGAGCGTCTGATTTGTCCTCTCTGGCCATAGAGCAGCATTTTCTCCCGAAATAAGATACGAATTGAGTACCTCGGTCTGAGACTAAAACTGAAGGAAACCCATGGAGCCGTAAGATGCCTTCAAGAAATACCTTTGCCAGAGTGCAAGCATTTGGGAGCCTCTTAAGAGGAATGAAATGTGCCATTTTTGAAAATAGGTCCATGACCACAAGAGTAGTGTTAAACCCCTGACTGGTTGGTAAGTCAGTAATAAAATCGAGGGACAACGTGTGCCGGGGTGATGGTGGGATTTCCAATGGTTATAATAGCCCAGCCG
The DNA here is from genome assembly GCF_040938575.1 of Ambystoma mexicanum. NCBI lineage: Eukaryota > Metazoa > Chordata > Amphibia > Caudata > Ambystomatidae > Ambystoma > Ambystoma mexicanum. Next base: position 1,102,078,881 of record NC_090928.1, read on the forward strand.
GTTTCTGCTTGGATGACTTGTTTTGAGCACACACTCCACAAGATAGGATGAATTGGATAATGTCTTTACGCCATGTGAGCCACCAATAATTTCGTTTTACCTTGGCTAGGGTTTTAGCGATTCCGGGGTGGCCCTCGAACAAGGAATCATGATAACTGGACATGACTTGTTCTCGTAGTTCTTGGTTTGGTAAGAATAAACGATTCCTGAAGTAGGGCAACTGATCTTTTATCATGTAATGTTCTTCTTGTACACTCCACGCTTGTAATTGCTCCGGACTCATCAGGTTTTGGATTTCTTCAAGTAATTCTTTCTGAGTTATGGTTGCTGTGATTCCTAGGAGCTTGTCACTCGGGATGATTGCTTTTGGGTCAGGGGTCTGATACCCTTGCTCTTCCACCCCCGTACAGGAAAGGTCATCGGCCTTCCCGTTTTTCACCCCTGGTCGAAATGTAATCACGTAGTCATATTCAGCAAACAAAAGAGCCCAACGTAGTTGTCGTGAGGATTGGGCCTTTGCTGTTTTTAGGTACTGGAGGTTCCGGTGGTCAGTTATTACGGTGATTGTGTGTCTGGCGCCCAAGAGGTAGTGCCGCCATGCCTTAAAGGCTGACTTAATGGCCAGGAGTTCTTTGTCTGTGATTGCGTAATTGATTTCAGGGGGTGTGAATTTACGCGACCAGAAGGCAACAGGATGTAACTGGCCCGTTTCGGGGTCCTTCTGTGAGGGGACGGCTCCCATAGCCATGCTTGAGGCATCCGTTTCCACCAGGTATGGGAGATCAGGGCAAGGGAGGCGTAAGATTGGGGCAGATGTGGATCTTGCTTTGAGTTCCTGGAAAGCTTCCTCGGCTTCTGTTGTCCACTGGAACTTTTTGTTGCTTTTCCTTAGCAATGACGTGATGGGATGCACGATTTGCAAAAATCCTGGGATGAACCGGCGGAAGAAGTTTGCAAAACCCAGCATACTTTGAACCCCCTTAAACGAATTTGGGGATGGCCAGTTCAGGATAGCATCTACCTTGTGTACATCCATTTGGATTCTATTCGGGCTGAGAATAAAGCCCAGGAATTCCACCTCGGAGACGTGGCATGAGCACTTTCCGAGCTTGGCGTAGAGCTGGTGTTGACGGAGTTTCTCCAATACGGACCGGACGTGTTTAACGTGGTCCTGCTTTGATGCGGAATATACTAGAATATCATCAATGTACACTAGAGCACAGACATCAATCAATTCCTGTAGGACATCGTTCATGAAGTATTGAAATGCTGCAGTCGCGTTGCAAAGGCCAAAGGGCATTACTTGATATTGGTACAAGCCGTATTTGGTGTGAAAAACGGTTTTCCATTCGTCCCCCTGTTTTACGCGAACAAGGTGATATGCCCCCCTCAGGTCTAGTTTTGTGTAGATTTGGGCATCTTTGACTTGATCAAGCAATTCAGGGATCAGTGGCAGGGGGTAGCGTTTTTTTACGGTAATCTGGTTCAGTGCGCGATAGTCGATGCACGTTCTCAAGTCCCCCTCCTTTTTCGGTACGAAGAATAGAGGACTGGCTGCTGGAGACTTTGAGGGACGGATGAACCCGCTGGCCAGGTATTGCTCAAGATAGGACTTCAGGTGGTTGTTTTCTTGTTCCGTGAGTGCGTAAATTTGCCCACAAGGGATTTGTGCACCGGGTATCAGGTCGATTTGGCAATCGTATGGTCTATGCGGTGGCAGGGTATTAGCCTGTTCTTTCTCAAAGACATCTTGAAAGTCCTGGTATTCACTTGGTAGGGTGCCGATTGCCACAGTCGCAAGCGTGGAGGTTCTGGTGTCTATTGGTTGTTTCTCTTGCCGATAACATATGTGGGCGCAAGTCTCGGGAAAGGCCAATTCTTTTGCTTGCCAATCTATTCGAGGATTGTGAGCTACCAACCATGGCATTCCCAAAATCAACCGGAACTGTGGTGCCTTAATGCGGTCGAAAATGATAGATTCTTGGTGTCCATCCTGGCACAGAAGGGTTAAAGCTGCAGTGCATTGGGATACTGGACCAGAAGCTATTTCCGTGCCGTCGACAGTGGTAACAGTGTCAGTGGTTTATTTAGGGCGTAACGGAAGCCCCATCTTTGCCTGTAACGCTCACCTGATTCCCGTAGAGGCGCCGGTCTTGACTGGGTGTATACCGTATCTTCAAAGGTGATGTGTAACACACGGCTGGCTCTTTGGGCTGGACCTCTGTGCACTGTATGTTTGACTCGAAGGGTAAGATGTCTGCAGATAGAAAATATGGGATTAAGGAACTGGGTTATTGAAGGTCTCTCTCTTCTTCCCTTTCTCTTCTCCTGTAGAACCCCAAAGGTTAACGCTCTCACCTTAGGTAAGTGAATGCCGTGCTCTCCATCTGCCTCGGGGCAGGGTGCTGTAACCAGTTTCTTCACTGGATAAGGGGAGCAGGCCTCTTGACTTCAGAGGACTGCTGTCCGTCGTTTACTGCACGAACGGTAAGTTTCGAGTAATTCTAATGTCTTTAAAGTCTTTAGTAATGATGTTTCTTGTTTTGCAGGGTTCCGGCGATGGCGGATGACGGGCTGAAGTGAGTAGAAGATGGAGCCCGTATGATAAATTGAAGCGCCTGGAAGCACGTAAGTAAGCGCTTGTTGCCTGCTTCACGATGAGCTCTAACTGTCTTTTTATTTTGCAGATACAAGTTCGGAGCGGCTGCAGGGTGCCGGAATACCCACTGGGTTAGATGTGGAAAGGAGTAATGGCATGTGAGTATTAAAGTTCCCCAATGTCTTTAAACGCACCTTGTTTTGTCTTACAGATGCCGGAATGCAGTGTGAAGACCTCCGGAGCGCACGAAGAGTAGGTAAGCCTTTGTCTTTCAGATGCCGGAATGCAGCGCGAGGCGTTGGTGACAGCCGATGGACCAGATAAGTGAAGAGCTGTCACTGAAGACCGTAATGCTAACCTGTTCTTTCTTGTCTTTATAGGTGTTGCTGAAGACTGGATTCAGGATGGTAAGCCTTTTTCCTTAGGCCCAGGATCAGATGCAGAAGACACGATGAGCGTTCTGCTGCAGAGGATGCAGAATAACGCAAAGCAAGATTCATCCATCGGGTGTGGTTTAAATAGCCTCCTGTAGTGCTTAGGTGTCTCCTTCCACAGCCACGCCTAGGTAAGAAAAGAGTTCCTGCTTTCCAGAAGAGTTCCAGTGTTCTGAATCTAGGGAGTGGCTCCTGCCCCACCCAACAGGAAAAGTAGTTCCAAACAGAAGAGGATCAGAGGCTCAACTGGCAGGCAAGTAAGCAGCATGGTCTGCTGCAGGTAAGTCCACCCAAGCATTATGAGCCCGGCGCTTCCAGCGCTGGGACTGGGCATATTTATGAGCCTGGTGCCACTGGCGCCAGGACTGGGTCCAAAAGGTCCCAATTGGGACTGGTTGGCACTCGGAACCTGGGTTATGGATCTGCTTCCAAGGGAGTTGGGAAAACCCTGACCTTTTGGAAGCAGAGATCATGACAGTACCCCCCCTCAAGGCCCCTCCCAAACCGGGCTTCTCCGGGGGTTTTGGCTTGTCAGGAAATGTTCGGTGAAATCTTTTGATTAGGCGAGGAGCGTGGACATATTCAGCAGGTTCCCAGGATCTCTCTTGGGGGCCGTAGCCTTTCCAGTCAATTAGGTAAAATAGTTTAGATTTGGAGATCTTGGAGTCCAGAATGCTTTTGACTTCAAACTCGAGTTCTCCATCAACTAGGATAGGTTTTGGAGATTTAGTTAGTCGGGTTTGAGGTTGCACGGGTTTTAATAGAGAGACGTGGAAGACCGGATGTATCTTCATGTGCGGGGGCAAGTCCAACTTGACCGCTACTGGGTTTACTATGCTAGTGATGGAATAGGGACCAAGGTATCTTGGGTTGAATGTGCGTGGCCCTTTTAGAGGTAGATATTTGGTGGATAACCAGACTTGATCCCCTACTTGATATTGAGGGGCTTCCTTCCGATGTTGATCTGCTCCTTTCTTGTATTGTTCTTTAGCCCTTTGAAGGTGAGAAACAGCTTCCTTAAAGGCTTGGGTGATTGTAGAGTGCAGGTAGTCTACTGCTGGTGTTTCAAGATCTTGGAGGGGATCCAACTCCGAGGTTCGAGGGTGACTGCCGTACAAAAGAAAAAACGGGGTTTTCCCAGTTCCCGAATGGACAGAGTTATTGTAGGCATATTCGGCTATCCAAAGGATGTCTTTCCAAGTTTTTTCAGTTTGTTGCAGCATGCAGCGTAAATACTGTTCCAGAGTTTGATTGGTCCTCTCGGTTTGTCCGTCGGTCTGAGGGTGGTGACTGGTCGATAGTCTCACATCAATTTGAGCCGACCGACAGCAACTTTGCCAAAAATGAGAAATAAATTGACTACCTCGATCCGAAATTAGAACCGAAGGAAAACCGTGCAGTCGGACGATGTTTTCGAGAAATTCTCGGGCCAGAGTTGCTGCTTTTGGCAAGCCTTTGAGCGGAATGAAATGCGCCATCTTGGAGAATAAGTCCACGATTACTAGAATCGTATTGTATCCGGAGCATGGAGGTAGATCGGTGATGAAGTCCATAGAAAGCGTATGCCAAGGGCGAGGTGGGATGTCAATAGGGCGTAATAGGCCTGCTGGTCTTTCCTTTTGACTCTTGTTTTGGGCGCATACTCCAAAGGACATTATAAAGTCTCTGATATCTTTTTTCCAAGACGGCCACCAGAAGTAGCGCTTGATCTTTTCTGAGGTCTTGGCCATACCGGGATGTCCTTCCATTAAAGAATCGTGATAACAAGAGATTACTTTTTTCTGTAAATCTGTGCTGGGTAGGTATAATCGTTCTTGGAAATACAATAAGTTGTCCTTTACTGCAAAGTCCTTTCCCTGCAGATGCCAATTCTGTATGTCTGCTGGAGTTACAAGTTGCCTGGCTTTATCCTTAACTTCCTCTATGGATTCTGTGGCGATTACACCCAGAATTCTTTGTTCGGGAATGATTGGTACAGGTTTAGGGTTGATCAAGTGTTCTTCCACTCCCATCCGAGAAAGGGCATCAGCTTTACCGTTCTTCGTACCAGGTCGATAGGTAATTATGAAGTCAAACTCGGCAAAGAATAATGCCCAACGGAGTTGTCTAGAGGATTGGGCTTTTGCGGTTTTCAAATGTTGCAGGTTTCGGTGATCCGTAATCACAGTAACGGTGTGTCGGGCCCCCAGCAGATAATGCCGCCAAGCCTTAAAGGCAGACTTGATAGCCAGAAGTTCCTTGTCAGTAATCGTGTAATTGATTTCAGGAGGCGAGAATTTGCGGGACCAAAATGCCACGGGATGCAACTGATTGGTTACCGGGTCCTTTTGTGATAGAACTGCCCCCATGGCAAGGCTTGAAGCATCAGTTTCCACGATATAGGGGAGTTCGGGGCGAGGGTGTTTTAAGATTGGTGCAGAGATAAATTTAGTCTTCAAATCCTGGAAAGCTTGTTCCGCCTCGGTAGACCATTCAAAACGTTTGTTTTTCTTTAACAAGGCAGTGATGGGCTGGACTATTCGAGAGAATTCGGGGATAAACCTGCGGTAAAAGTTAGCGAAGCCTAACATGCTTTGCACACCTTTTACGGAGGATGGTGATGGCCATTTGAGAACTGCATCGACCTTCTTTGAATCCATACGCACTCCGCCAGGTGATAATATGAATCCCAAGAATTCAACTTCAGTCACGTTGAAAACACATTTTTCCAACTTAGCGAAAAGTTTGTGTTGACGCAATGTTTCGAGGACCATTTTCACGTGTTTCCGATGTTCAGATTCCGATGAAGAATAAACGAGGATGTCGTCAATGTAAACAACAACACACACATCTATGAGCTCTCTGAGGACATCGTTCATAAAATATTGAAAGGCGGCCGGGGCATTGCAAAGTCCGAAGGGCATGACCTGATATTCAAATAGCCCATACTTGGTGCGGAAGGCCGTCTTCCATTCATCGCCCTCTTTTACTCGTACCAAGTGGTAAGCTCCTCTAAGATCCAGCTTTGTATATATGCATGCTTTTCTGACTTGGTCCAGGAGTTCAGGGAGCGATAATCTATACAAGTTCTAAGGTCTCCTTCCTTTTTTGGAACGAAGAACAAAGCTGAAGAAGCAGGGGACTTGGAAGGACGAATAAACCCATTTGCCAGGTATTGATCCAGGTTATTGTCGAAGGTGAAGGTTCTCAGGCTCGGTGAGGGCATAAATTCTACTACAAGGAGGAGTAGATCCAGGTATCAGGTCTATCTGGCAGTCATAAGACCTATGAGGAGGTAGAGAGTTAGCCTGATCCTTCCGGAAAACATCTTGGTATTCTAGGTATTCGGGAGGTAACTGGGGAGTCTCTGAAGAAATTGCTGCCAGTGCAACACCAGGTGGAGGGTGACAAGTAGAGACACATTCTGGAAACTGGACCGTTCTTGCTCGCCAATCGATCAGAGGATTGTGTTTCTCTAACCAAGGTATTCCTAGAATAATCTGAAACTGAGGGGCCTTGATCACATCGAACACGATCTTCTCATGGTGTCCATCTTGACTTACTAGCGTCACCTCTTGAGAGGTATGCGTTACTGGCCCGGAGGCTATCTCCGTACCATCCACCGTAGTAATGACGTCCTTTACAGCCTTGGGACAAAGAGTTAGATTCATCCTCAAAACCATTTCATGATCCACATAATTGCCGATGGCACAGCTGTCGACGTAAGCTTCAATTGCATGTAATCGATCCGGATTATCAGAGCTAATGAGGACCATAGGTATCACGAAATGCGAGGTCACGGAACTGGTTTTCACGCTCGGCAAGAGGACCTCTATTCTTGTCGGGCGAGGTTGTTTCCCTGCTCAGAGTTTGTAACTTTGGTAACTGCAGCTCCTACTGCCTTCTTGGCAGGTTTCACCGGACAGTCTCGAAGAAAGTGCCCTGAGTTTCCGCAATAGAGGCATAATTGCAACTGTTTTCTCCTTTCCCGCTCCTTTTGTGTTAGAGGGCCTTTCAGACCCCCTATTTGCATGGGTTCCCCGGAGTCTACTCCTTTGGAAGGAGTTGGCGGTTTGGAAAATACTCGAGCATCAAACTTGGAACGATCGGCCTTCCTGTTCTGCAGTCTGTGATCTATTTGAACGACTAAGTCTATATAGTCCGAACAATCTTGTGGGGGATTCACTACTTGGGCTAACACATCTTTGAGCTCTCCACGTAGACCTCTATAAAACAGTGTAATCCTTTTGTCCTCAGGCCATTGAGTTTCCACTATCAGTCTGTTAAAAGACGCAATATAAGCCAAAAGGTCTTGATTACCTTGTCGCAACGAAAGAAGCTCATTGTCCAAGGCCTGCCCCTGTGAATGTCTTGCAAACAGTTTTTCCATACTGAGCTGAAAAGCTTGAAAATCATGGAGGACCGGATCATCTTGATTTACTAGAGGGATCGACCAGTCTGCCGCATTGCCACTAAGGTACGAAAGCACAAAAGCTACTTTAGCTTGATCAGTTGGAAAGGCTGCTGGCCGGCATAAGAAATGCAACCGGCACTGATTGATAAATACTGCAAACCTCTTTGGGTCACCAGAAAATCGTTCGGGCGGAGCCAGAGGTACATTCCCAGGTAGGTTGATCTGCACTGGATTCATTGAGGATGTAGAAGGAAGATTTCCCCCAGATGCGGGTAACGGGGTCTGTCCGGCTTGTGACTGTAGCAATTGTCTAGCGAGATCATCTGTTCGCTCCTTGGAAATAATCAGTTCCCTCCTTAGAGCGTTTGTTTCCTGACGGGCTGCATGCACTTCTGCCCTTAGTTCCCCAAGTAACTGGGCTAGCTGTTCGGTATCCGAGGTTTCCATAGCGCCTGGACGGGAGTTTTGTGGTAGGCTTTGCGTTCTGTAACGCTCACCTGATTCCCGTAGAGGCGCCGGTCTTGACTGGGTGTATACCGTATCTTCAAAGGTGATGTGTAACACACGGCTGGCTCTTTGGGCTGGACCTCTGTGCACTGTATGTTTGACTCGAAGGGTAAGATGTCTGCAGATAGAAAATATGGGATTAAGGAACTGGGTTATTGAAGGTCTCTCTCTTCTTCCCTTTCTCTTCTCCTGTAGAACCCCAAAGGTTAACGCTCTCACCCTAGGTAAGTGAATGCCGTGCTCTCCATCTGCCTCGGGGCAGGGTGCTGTAACCAGTTTCTTCACTGGATAAGGGGAGCAGGCCTCTTGACTTCAGAGGACTGCTGTCCGTCGTTTACTGCACGAACGGTAAGTTTCGAGTAATTCTAATGTCTTTAAAGTCTTTAGTAATGATGTTTCTTGTTTTGCAGGGTTCCGGCGATGGCGGATGACGGGCTGAAGTGAGTAAAAGATGGAGCCCGTGTGATAAATTGAATCGCCTGGAAGCACGTAAGTAAGCGCTTGTTGCCTGCTTCACGATGCGCTCTAACTGTCTTTTTATTTTGCAGGTACAAGTTCGGAGCGGCTGCAGGGTGCCGGAATACCCACTGGGTTAGATGTGGAAAGGAGTAATGGCATGTGAGTATTAAAGTTCCCCAATGTCTTTAAACGCACCTTGTTTTGTCTTTCAGATGCCGGAATGCAGTGTGAAGACCTCCGGAGCGCACGAAGAGTAGGTAAGCCTTTGTCTTTCAGATGCCGGAATGCAGCGCGAGGCGTTGGTGACAGCCGATGGACCAGATAAGTGAAGAGCTGTCACTGAAGACCGTAATGCTAACCTGTTCTTTCTTGTCTTTATAGGTGTTGCTGAAGACTGGATTCAGGATGGTAAGCCTTTTTCCTTAGGCCCAGGATCAGATGCAGAAGACACGATGAGCGTTCTGCTGCAGAGGATGCAGAATAACGCAAAGCAAGATTCATCCATCGGGTGTGGTTTAAATAGTCTCCTGTAGTGCTTAGGTGTCTCCTTCCACAGCCACGCCTAGGTAAGAAAAGAGTTCCTGCTTTCCAGAAGAGTTCCAGTGTTCTGAATCTAGGGAGTGGCTCCTGCCCCACCCAACAGGAAAAGTAGTTCCAAACAGAAGAGGATCAGAGGCTCAACTGGCAGGCAAGTAAGCAGCATGGTCTGCTGCAGGTAAGTCCACCCAAGCATTATGAGCCCGGCGCTTCCAGCGCTGGGACTGGGCATATTTATGAGCCTGGTGCCACTGGCGCCAGGACTAGGTCCAAAAGGTCCCAATTGGGACTGGTTGGCACTCGGAACCTGGGTTATGGATCTGCTTCCAAGGGAGTTGGGAAAACCCTGACCTTTTGGAAGCAGAGATCATGACATTGCCGCAAGATCCTCGTCGATGTAATACCCAACGGCTCCACTGTCAATGTACGCTCTTACTGTGTGCATCCGAGATGGTTGTTGGTGATTGATCAAGACCACAGGACCCCTACACTTGCCGGGCTGGGGAGTTTTCCAATTACTTGATGGTATCTTACTTGTCCGTGGCCCCTACCGTGCTTCTCTGTGGCTTCACAGGGCACTCTTTAAGGAAATGACCTGACCTTCCACAGTACAGAAATAACTGCTGCTGTCTCCTTTTATCCCTTTCGCTTTAGTCAAGGGGGATCTGACCCCCCCGATTTGCATTGGCTCTGCTGAACCTTCCGTTGTGCAAGCAATATTGTCCTTTGAACACACATACATATGGCGAGGGTCCAGTCTGGTTCGATCTGCTCTGCAACCTATGATCCAGTTGAACAACAAGGTCAATGAATTCTGAGCAGTCTTTCGGGGGGTTCACTACTTGTGCAAGAACATCCTTGAGCTCCCCCCGCAACCCCTGATGAAATAACGTGGTTCTCTTCTCCACTGGCCATTCTGCTTCAACTACAAGTCTATTGAACGTGGCTATGTGTGTTAATAGGTCTTGATTCCCTTGGCGTAGGGACAGAAGTTTGTTGTCTAATGCCTGCCCATGAGTACGACGGGTGAACAGCTTTTCCATCTCCTGCTGAAAGCCCCTGAAGTCATGCAGCAAAGGATTGTCTTGGGCCACAAAGGGTACAGACCAGTCTGCGGCACTACCACTCAAGTAGGATAGCACAAAAGCGACCCATGATTGGTCATTCGGAAAGGCCCCTGATCTACAAAGGAAGTGCAGGCGGCACTGGTTCATGAACGTTGCAAACCTCTTGGGATCCCCCTTCAATCGTTCAGGCGGGGCAAAGGGAACTGCCCAAGGAAGGGTTATCTGAACGGGATTGGCTCATGGTGCTGGCATCGAGGGCACGCTTCCCGGCAATGGTGCATGCCCTGCTTGTGACTGGAGTTGCCAGCTTAAATCATCAGTGCGTTCTTTGGCTACTAGCCATGCCTGGCTGCATGTACTTCGGAACGTAGCTGCCCCAACATGTGGGCTAACTGGTCAGTTTCTGACGTTTCCATGACACCCAGGTGGATTTTGATCTGAGGCTTTGTGTTCTGTAACGCTCACCTGGTATCCACAGGGATGTCACTCAGCCTGTTCGAACCTCTTACGACCTCGAACCCTTCCCTGGAGTCTACTCGACTGGAGACTGGGCCTGAAACACAGGATTGGTAGAGTTTAACTCCCTATTGTCTCTGTGTGCTTGAACCCCTTCTTCCCTGGGGTCCAACCCTTCCCTTTGATCCACAGCTCACCTTGTTTTCTTGGAAAGTGTGCTCTCCGTCCTGCTTTCAGCGCAGGGGCGCGTTGATTGATGCACGCTCGTTGCTGCCTAGTTACTTCACTGGCAAGAGTCCGACAGGTAAGTATAATGAGTCTTTTAAACAGTTCTCTTACTTCATTCCTTTCCTTCCTTAGATGATGGCTAGCGTCCGGGATGGCGACGTGCTGCTGAGATGAGTAGCGCTGAAGGTGAGTGAGAGTGCGTTGCGCGATGCGACCCTTTCTTATTTGTATTGAACTGAGTTCTTTTTCTGTGGGCCTCAGCTGGGTAGCGCTATTATCGCCGGATTTAAGGGTCTGCCGAATCAGGGCTTCGGCGGATTTCGCCCCAGCTCTGAGCTGGGGGGAAATCCGCTGAGAATTTGCGCTATTACCGCCGGCGGGAAATCCGCCGGCGGTATTAGCGCGAAGATTCCCCATTGAGCCCAATGGGGAATGGGGCATTCCCGAATGGGCTCAGTGGGGAATGGGGACTTACATTACCGCCGAACTCGTGATCTAATAGCGTTACCGTTACTGCCCAAGTCGTGATGAGGCCCAGTGCCGCAACGTTTCCTGAGTGGATGCCGGTTACGAAGAAGAAATGCGGTGAGTAAGCGCGTTATGCGGTGCCTCTAGATATTTCCACACTAACCTGGAGGGTCTTTTCCCTCTTGCAGATGGATGAGAGGTTTCGGAGACAGAGTTCCCCCAGAGCGGCTGGGATTCAGGTAAGCGTTTGAAGCTCGTACAGTCTTTAAAAATAAGCGAAGATTTGCTGAATGCTTACTAATGCCTTTTTTCTGTTCTTTTCCCTTTTCCTTAGGAAGCGGCGTGCCGGGATGGGAATAACACTGCCGAAGATGCCTGCAGAACAGAAGAAGCGATGAATGATGGGCAGAAGTGCTGCAAGGTAAGGCTGTTCCTAACGGTGTTCTTGTTCTTGCAGGAGCTGAGCGCAGAAGAAAGATGCAGGCCTGCTGGAGACCGATCCGAACACGGTGAGTGTCACGCTGCAGGTGCAGAAAACACAAAGCATGTTTCTCAGCCTGGGCGTGGCTTAAATAGTCTCTGCGTATCGCAGGTGTCCCTGGCTGAACCACACCCAAAAGACTAGACTGCACATGCAGTTCTGGGAACCGAAATATGTGGGGGCATCCATCTTGTCCCCATCAATGCACTACAAGTCCAATCCCCAATGTTATCCTATGGGAGTGAATGAGTCTGGTGCCAGAAGCGCCAAGTCTGACTCCAAGTGGATCTTTGGAGGGATTGAGAGGCCTTTGACGGCTATGTAGGTGATCGTGGCCTGGCTCCAGCCTGAAATCTTGGAGGGCTGGGGACATGATGGGCAGGAATCATGACAGTGAGCTCTGATCCCATGGGCCCGTTAGAGGTCGCTCCACCCTCCTGTACACCTGGTAGCGGAGAGGATGGTTTTGACCATCAATTATTGATTATTGATTAAAATGAGACAGCTCTTGACCGTCAACACGAAGTAACTCTAGGTCTTCGGCAATATCACAAGTCCTTCGCCATTCGCTTGAGTAGACTGTGAAGTTTCCCGTGGACAATGATAGTTTAAATTGATCAAAAAACTGTAGTGGGCCTGAAGGGACCCGTTTTAAAAACATAACCCTTCCATTCCTAGGGGCAGCGGAACAGGCAAAAGACTGAAGGAGGCAGTAAAGCAGGCGGTGATCCAGAGGATCCAGAGAGGAACGATGCGAGTGGTGAGTGAAACAAAAAATTGAATGCTTTGGCAAATGTCATAGGCATTAGAAAAAGTAAGGGAAAGATAACGGAGGGTGATGGAAAAAATAAAATAATCAGAAGTAGAGAAGACTCTATATATATATAAGGGGATAATGACTCAAGAACAATTGAATAAATAGAGGATACCGGGGTAGACACCCGAGGAGAGAGAGGATACCGGGGTAGACACCCAAGAAGAGAGAGGATACCGGGGTAGACACCCGAGAAGAGAGAGGAAACCAGGGCAGGCACCTGAGAAGAGAGAGGAAACCAAGGCAGACACCTGAGAAAGAGAGAGGATACGCCTTATTCCTGTGCTTTAATATAGCGGTCAGAAGAAACGTGAACTCAGAGCCCCACATAATAGGGGACGACTAGGCTACTACCACATTTAAATACGTCGTAAAAGGGGTTTGTTTAAACTCCATGACGGGGTACTGATTAGAGGCGAGGTATTTGTGTCCAGCTGTTGTCTGTCTAGTCTGTCAAGTGTCTGTCATACGTTTTCTGCTGTGTGTCACATGTAAGGAATTTTGTTGTCTGTTGTCTGAATTGAAAATGATTTCACGCAATTCTATAGCCAAGAGGGAATCGCACACGAATTGATGTTTTTGGGTAAATTGGTGATATAAAAGTTTTGGCGGGAAAAAACTGGATTGAAGCTTGCTGTGTTTGGTGCTCGCTCATATCGTTGACAGTGTTAGAGTTGCATGAAAGCATTGAAAAGTGTTGTATAAGAGGAAAATAGAACAGGCTTAAGCATGGAAGACATCACTCCATTTGCACACTTATGCAACTGCCGAAGCATGCACCCAAGCTTAAGAAATATAGCACCAAGTGGGTTAAGGGTACCGCCCACAAGATGTTTTTGCTGTGGCCACAATATAGGTCTTTATCCAAAGCCGTCTTACAGCATATGACAACTTACTTGCATGCCACATATACAGACAAGAAGCTAGAGAAACGCCTTGCTGTTCTAGAACTTTGGAAAATGTTCGAACAGTCGAAGGAGGAAGAGCCACCTGCAGACTGGATATGAAATGTATGCATGGAGGAGGGTGAGATGTCTACCGCGCCTCCTGCCCCACCTGAAACAGAAACCGAGGGAAGTAAACCTGAGGGACTCTACCCATTGAGGGAGCTTAAAGCAGCCACAGGGTACAGCAACACCGCATAGGAGTCACCTACATATAGTAGTGACGAAAATCGAGGGAAGGATCAGGGCCAGAATCTGACCTCTGCAGTCCCGAGGGACAAGGAGAGACGCGATGATGAAGGGAAGAAACAGGCACAGACAAGTGCATCTCTCGATAAGGAGAGAGAGGGAAAGAAATGGAAAGGAAGTGAAGACAGAACTGATGAGATAGCAATTGCAAAAGATGAATGGATGGGAGAACAAATACTATTGAAACTCGATGGGAAAGTAAGTGATGATGTGAGACCTAAAGAGAGGTTAGATGAGGCACAGAGGAAGGAGAAACAAAAGGAGTCAAGCAATGAAAGGATAAGAAGGAAAGATAGGCTGAGGCAAGAACAGCTGTATCATGAAGAGCAAGAGAAACAACTTGATCACAACCAGAGAGCAGCCAATGACCATGACAGACAGAAAAAGCAAAGGTTAGAGGATGAGCAAAGGGTACGTGAAAAAAGGATAAGGAGTCAAAGGGATGAGGAAGTTTGAAGGGAAAATGAACGTAGAAATGAATGGAGAAGGGAAGAAGATAAGGTCAGAGAAGAAGCGAGGAAGCGCAAAGAATTTGATGATGATATTGAACCTAAGCGTAGACAGAGGGCACGTGATCTCGAATATCTGGAGCGGCAAGTTAAAAAACCTGATCCTGTTGTAGAATGGGAAGACATTGAAGAATTATTTCCTGCGTACGACTCAGTACCAGGCACGTCTAGGGCAAGTATTGAAGATGACTTCGATACCAGAAGCACCTGGGAGACGATCGATAAAATATATGACGAAATGGGGTTAGAACTATTACCCCGAGGGGAAAGAGAAGACGAGCGCTTGGAAAACACTCAGCTGTATGACAATGAGGATGTCACCCGAAGTAGTGGGAACAGGAGACTGTCCTTGGACAGACTAGAAATCAGTAAAAACGATGATGACACAAGGAGTTGCGTGAATTGGGAACAATCAATATCTGACTCCGGAGAGGAAACGGAGTGTGAGACAAATGAAGAAGGGAGTCGGCGCGAAAAGTGGCTCCCAAGGGACAAAGGGGTACGATGGTCGGATGCTAGTGAGTCTGCACCGAGGACATCAGAGTCTGCCACACAGTCGGACCGGCATGATGGAACACCCCATGGTCAGAGGGGGGAGTCAGCACCAGCCCATGTAGACAGGTTGAGGACATTGCCAGGCAGACAGCCATGTGGGAAGATAACACCTGCAATAGACAGGAGAGCTATGAGAGAAGAGAAAGAAGGCTGTGCATTACAAATTCCACTACTAGAAAAGGGGGGAACAAGACCGCAATATATTCCATGGCCACACATGGATCGAGAAAACCTGAAAAATAAGCTTCCAATGTTGACATCGGGAGCCGGGAAGTGAATACATGAGTTAGAAAAAATGACAGGGGGAGTCACTTTAGCTATAGTGGACATTAAAGGTCTCCTGATCACCATACTTGGTGAGAGAGCAGATGATGTGTGGACACAGGCAGGGTACCCTGGTGTAACCACAATTAACACTGCACACGATGGAGCGCCATTTAATAATTGCAGAGCAGCAGTATGTAAAGCGCTATGAGTGCTTGACCTGGACACTTCCGATATGGGAGCTATAATGACATGAAAAATGAAGGAGTCAGAAGATCCGTTGATTTAGATCCAGAATTTCCAAGATGCGTGGGTGCTCAAACACATGAATCTTGGACGAAACTATACTGGTGTTTTATCACATATTGTGCCAAGGGTTGCCAGAACCAGTGCAGAAACAGCTCAAGAAATTGGTAGGGGTCGAGGCTAAATCTTGGGCTGAAATACAGTTTACTATCGCACATTACTGTAGATTGTTGCAAGAAAAGAATCGGAAAAAGGAGGCAACTCGGAAGGGTGAGGAAGCGAAGCTGGTGCAAAAGAAATGATCAAAGTATACTCTTGAAGGAGCTATGCTAACTATCCCAGCTGAACAGAATATACAACAGGTGGCTAACCCACAGCAGAATAACCAGGGTAACGTAGGACAGTACCCAAGGGGAAGAGGATTTAGAGGAAGAGGATGGCAGAGTAATCAAGGAGGTTTCCAAAGTAATCAAGGAGGCTTTCAAAACGTGCCAACGGGCAGCCTAGATATGTCAAACGGACAAATAATCTGACCACCGCCAATATGTTAGCTGTGTTGACTGACGGGGTATTTGGCGCACACATGCAGAAGCCAAGGCGCGTGGCAGAACAACCAAGGAATGGGAGCAGGCACGGGAATCCACATGCAATCTCACAACAGGGGGGTGCACAGAATCACACAGTGCAGCAGCAAGCACCAGGCTTGCAGCAAGGTGCGCAACAAGGGGTTCAACCCCCAAACATGGGAATTTGCCACAAGGGCAATGTCAACAGTCACCATCGCAAACGTCTCAGGGCACAAACTCCGGGAGGGGAGACAACCCAGGGAATGGAGAGAATCCACAAGTGTACAGTGGACCAAATCTATATATGAACTAGGATAGCTCACTGGGAACCCTGATGTGCTCTATCCTATGAGTGACACCAGACCCTAATAGGGAACCAAGGGTGAATGTCGTCATAGGGGGCAAAGAATATTCCTTCTTAGTTGACACGGGTGCAACACGCTCGTGCATATGAGAAGGCAAGATTTCCTTGTCCGGTGAGGCCATAGATACTCAGAGTTTTACAGGAGCTCACAGTCGAGTTCCCTTTACAGAGGCACTCCCAGTCTCCGTAGGAGAGTGCGAGATGAATGTACCCTTATTATATTCACTTCAGACCCCAGTAAACATTTTGGGTCGGACTTAATGACAAAATTGAACATGATGATCTCGTTCACGGATGAGGGCACAGTAGGCTCCACTCCAGGAATGCATTATTCAAATGTGTACGAAATGAGAGCTATAACATTAGAGCCAGTAGTTTTCACATATGGCATGTGTGTTCTTATGGCAGGATTACCAGGCCTCACAGATAGAACTATGAGAACCCCTGATGAGTTTCTGTTCCGACCAAGAATACCTATGCATGAAGAGGAGGGACAAGTATTTCCCTTGATGATACATGCAGCAGCAGTGCGAGGGAAAGTAGCATTGGTCGACAGATACGATGGTGAAGGCAGACAATGGTGCGTCATTATCGCCATTGAAGAAGGGTATCGAGTAACTGACGTCACCGATGACGATCTGTGTGAAGAACACCCGGATTCAGAATAGACAAGGGTGGAAGTGAGTCTCATATTTTGGGTAAAAATGATCAAAAGAGAAGTACTGCAGAGAATGATGTTGGCTCTGCTACGTCCAAAATATTTTGACGATGACATGGCCCAGGTGCCTGTCTTGGTATGGACTACAGGACCATATGACGTAGGCCTCCTGAAGGGGGTGGGAGATGTGAAAATTAAACTGAAACCAGGAGCAATTTTGCCGAGTTCGCGACAATATCCCATGTCTAGAGAGGCGGACAAAGGGATCGCAAAGACAATTTCCGCCATGATGGACCAGGGCATCTTGGTGACCTCAGAGTCACCATGTAATACAGTGATTTCCTCCTGTCAAGAAATAAAAGGGAGGGTATTGGCATTTGATCCAAGATTTAAGAGCATTACACAATATTGTTGAGGCTGATTTCCCTCTAGTCCCTAACCCATCTACATTCCTATCTAATATACCCATTAAGGCAAAATATTTCACAGTGATTGACTTGAAAAATGCTTTTTTCTCAATCCCGTTGCACCGTGACTCACAAGATCTGATGTCATTCACATTCAGACAAATGCATCTGAAAAGCACGAAGTTGCCAAAGGGGTACTGTGAGTCCCTGTCCATCTTCAACAGAGTCCTACAGATGGACCTGAGCAATATTGCAGTAGAAAGTGTCGTCTTGCAGTATGTGGATGACATCTTAATATGCAGCACTACAGAGGAGCAATGCAGATGCGATTCTGTTCAGCTATTGACTATACTGGCTGAGAAAGGATATAAGGTTGACAAAGAAAAACTACAATATTGTCAACAGGAGGTGCTATACATAGGCCAGCTGATCTCACATGAAGGCAAGAAGGTGACCCCAGGAAGGGCTGAAGCCATATTGAACACGGCTAAGCCAACACGATAAAGCAAATGCAGAGCTTTCTAAGCCTATGTAACTATGTTAGAGCATGGGTTTTCGATTACAGCTCGTATACCAAGCCCTTACTCCAAACCCTGAAGAAGGCCCAGATGACAAAGGAAAAGATCGAATGGTCTGAAGCGATGGAAAAGGGGTTTGTAGAACTCAAGAGAGCAATTTGTACGGCTCCAGTTCTCGGGATTCCTAATTATGTGGAGGAATTCTACCTGTTTTCGCTGACAGACGGCAGCCTTATGACGGCACTGCTCGCTCAAAAAACCTTGTTGGGGGACAAGCCCCTGGTATATTACAGTGGGAACCTGGACCCAGTAATTAAAGGCCAATTCCCATGTGAACAAAGTTTAGCTGCCGCAGTGTTCGCCATAGAGAAGGCGACAACAATTGTAATGGGATGTTCAATGACGTTATACGTTGAGCACTCATTATTCGCCATTTTAGAGAAACCAATGGGCACGTTGACATCCCAGAGAGCTTCTGCATATGAAGTGATCATATATAACCCATCAATCAAAATAGTTTGATGTAAAACATTGAACCCAGCTACATTGATAGCCTAGCCAGTCACTGAAGGGGAGCCGATACATGACTGTGCAAGCTATGAAGAATTCTATGATGAAATCCCCAGGGTGAAAGAAAATGCCCTGTCTGGAGGAGAGATTGTTTTTATTGACGGATCTTCGAGAATCGATCAAGAAGATGAACAGGCGTTGCTGTAATGAAACACATAGCAAACAGAGAATTTCAAGTACTCGTCAGTGCATGAATACCATCTCATTATTCAGCACAGGCTGCAGAATTATTGGCGTTGATACTCGCCATTGAAAATCACACAGACCAGGGAGTTGCGGTGTACAGTGACTCTGCCTATGTGACATCCACAGTGCACAAAGGACTAGCACGCTGGAAAAGGAGGGGCTACCTCCGAGCAGACGGCATGCCAGTGCAGCATGCAGCCTTATTGGACAGGCTGATTAAGGCACTACAGCTCCCAGTGGGCATAGCGGTCGTAGGATGTGCCACCCACACTAAAGGGACAGATTTTGTGTCACACGGAAATCACGCAGCAGACACGGAAGCCAAGCGTATGGCATCCAAAAGTCATGGAAGTGGAAGTGGCATGCACCAATGAGAGAATGATGGTGGCACATACCGCACCAGAAGCATATAGTAATCTGGGGCAGACGCAACTAATGGAGCTTCAAGGGGAGGCACCGCAGGATGAGAAGAACCTATGGAAAAGTCGAGGGTGTTCTTCAAACCCTTCTGATGGATTGTGGTGGCAAATCAGCACTGGTAAACCAGTAATGCCTGTAGCCCTACTAAAAATAGCATTGGAACAATTACACTACCCTATACACATGTCAAAAGAAAATCTAGTAGCAAAACTTGCGCAAGATTGGTTTATACTGAATCTAGCAGAGCATGTTACAATGTTTAAGGTGAACTGCATAATTTGCTAGCAGTTCACCACTGGGCACACATTAAAGGTAATGAGAGGAGTCATCCCCCGGCCAAATGGGCCTTTTCAGCATCTGCATGTCGATTACGTCAACATGATTCAAGTACGCAATGGGTACAGATACTTAATTGTTGTGTTGTGTCCATTCTCTAGATGGATAGAAGCAGCTCCATGTACACACCCAGACTCTACCTGTGCGGCCAAATTCCTAGTGAGGGAAGGTGTTCCCTAGGTAGGGGGTGTGTGAATTGATGAGACCAGATAATGGGGCTCATTTTGTTAATATAGTCTTTGATCAGATTAGCTTGCTGCTTGGTATAAAGCACAAGTTCTCGTCAGCGTATCATCCAGAAGGTCACTGAGACAACCGTACCAGCAGATGACACGACATGAAGACTACTTTCAAACTGTCCCAGAAGAGACCCAAAGGGCCTTAATCAAAGGCGAATGGTGATGACATATGGTCACGGACAGACTCACAGACAAACGAAATGACAACCAAAAGATGACACGCAAAGACGAAACGTTATGAATAAAGATGTAATGGACTTATAAAAAGAAATGACGTTGAACTGTAAAGAAACGTAAATGTAAAGCAGAATGATAGTATTCAACCAGCTAAAACACTTGTACATAGGCTTGTAATGCAAGAAGCTAAGAAAACAGTGCAGCTTGCTATGCTTAGTAGAAGAATAGAGCAGCAACCGCCAACTATATATCTACCTCAAAGAAGCACACTATACAAGTGGGACTCCATTTTACAGGAGCAGAATTAAGCCCAGGATGGTAGGGGTCAAACAAGCCAGGATTCATATACCAGCACAAAGCCAGACGAAAGAGCGGAATAGAAAGTTAGCAAGAATCAGCTCATGCCTGGGAATTCGAGGTCAACTCAAGGAAGGAACGAGAGTGGCAACTTCGAAGAATCGAAACTTAAGAGCATAGCAGCCTGCCACGTGAAGGTTGAGATAAGGAGGCCCTGGCAGGTGGTGAGGCCGAATAAAGAATCAAATATGCAAATAGAAGGAAAATGAAGAAGCTTCACGGTGCGCTAACACGTGACCAGCCATGCGCAGAGAGGTACCAACGTCTGATGTCATCCAAAACCAGAGGATGCCATAACTTTTCCTGATAAGAAGCTACAGTTTCAAGGCCAACTTCGGCCAACTAATTGACACATAGACCTAAAAGTACTGATTGATGGAAGGGAGGCACGGTGAATCATGGGGCACACTGCATCTGGGTGAACATTCTGCATGCTGCTAATTAAAGTGGAGATTTATGCCTAGGGTTGTAACTGACCCAATCACAATGGGCCAAATAATCTAGGGTCCTATAGCTAGTAGAACCAATGAGAGGTCGTACTATTAGTGACGTTTGCATGAGTGATGTTAGAGGGAGGGGCGTAGACGCCCACCCGATGAGAGTTATGCTATCCTAACACTCTGTTACCATGTACAGATATAGCACCGATACTTAAGTTAGCTTTTTAACCAATAGAATTGCATGACAAACTTTTGAGTGTTACACATCAATGATGATGAGAAGTCACTATAACTATTGCTGTCTGAATGAAGAATTCGGGAGTTGAAGCGGGACGGGCGATCGCATCACTGATGATTTTCTATTGTTTCCCTGTTTTTTGTACTTAAACGGACTTCACTTTGCCAAACCACTGAGTTGTCTTTATTGATTGGTGTTGGAGTAAGAGAATCCTGCAAGGTGCATGCAAGGTGCAGCTATCTCGCCTTAATGTACTTGAGGGTGAGCTCTGATCCCATGGGCCCGTTAGAGGTCGCTCCGCCCTCCTGTACTATTGTCACTTCAAACATTTAAAACGTCATCTGTGTCTCTATGTTCTTATATTGATCAGTTACAGATATGAACTATTCCACCAACTTCAATGCATTCAAAAAATGTACAGTTGCTATTCGAATGCTCATGATCCTCATGGAGACAATCGCTAACCATCTATTCTCCGGCTTCATATTTGCAAAATAGATCATGTGTTTAATAAAATGTGTTTGTCTTAACACTATAAGCAACTGATATTCTACTATTAGATGTTCTAAAGTCTCCTTAGCTTGATGATCACCACAGAAATGACAAAAGTGGTCTTCAGCATTAATGAATTTCCTTCGAGCTTGTACATCACGTGTTGGCCATAAATTGAGACGCACTAGTTATATTGCACTTCTCAATTGTGGGGACGGAGCTCTACACAGATAGGGTTCAAAGTCCCTGAACCTTTTTGGGCCAAACCAGATATTGTTAAAGTATTTGTATTTGAGACATGAAGCTTTTGTGTCGATCCAGTCCATCAAGCATAATTTTGCCTTAGCTCAGTCTGGATTCAAAACAAGAACATCAATCGTAATATCAGCATTAGCCATAACAGAAATAATATAGCTTGTCCAGTTTTGTGCAAATACATGATGAGAGGTCAACATATAATGTGATACAATCGCTGGGGTAGATCCATTCATATCAGAGAGTAAACATTTCTGAAACCCAACACACATGTCCCAATTATACATGGCCGTCACGGATGTCAGCCCCAGCTCATATCGCAGCCATGGACCTGGAGTACTTTGTGGTAACTGGAGTACTGATCAGCAAAATTGTGCTTCCAATCTATTCATAAAGGTAGTTTGGATGATTTTTTTTGTTTCCAGACCATAGAGGAGCATGGGTGTTACATTTTGGATCCAGAACATTATTGCAGATTTAATAGAAACTTGCCATATTTAAATAGAATAAGTCTTGTTTGCGAGATGGCGGAAGTTAACTGATATACCATTTTTCCCAATTGAGAATTAGCAGATGGAAGCCCATCAAAAAGCAGACCCAAATATATATAATTCGGCACCACCTCAACACTTGTATTCTGAATTTTCCACTCCATCTTATTTCTCTGTGACATTCTCGAAACATAGAGCACAATTTGAGTTTTTTTCATATTGACAAACAGTTCATTGAGGCTAAAATAAGTACTCAATGATGCTTACAGATTCTGTAACCCAATGGGTGTTTGGAGATCAACACCAGATCATCCTCATACCACAGAGCTTTGACTTCAATACCGTTCATTTTTGGGGACTCAGCCCTCACATCAACAAACGCCATTTTGACATCATTGATAAAAACATTAAAGAGGGATGAAGCTATGATACATCCCTGCTTCAGCCCTCTTGCTGTTGCAATGGCGGATGATAGTAAACCCATGGATGTCAGCCTTATCTGTATGGAAGTATCTAAATGTAAGGCATTATTACTATAGCATAGAGGATACAGGACACCTTGCCTCTGTTTATTTTGTCATACGCTTTATTCTAGAAATTAAATCAAAAGCAAAATGTAGGTCGACAAAAACAAAATAAATTGGTTGTTTTGTTCTGTGAGCCTGGGCTTTGAGGGCATTGAGTGAAAGAAGGCTTAAACCGGTACCCATCCACAAACCCAGTCTGATTTGGGTCACGCTGTTTAGCTTGAAGGGCCCACGAGTTGAAGTCCCTTAATACTAACCGTGAGAACAATTTTCCTGGAAAACAATTTTTCGGACGATAGCTCGTGGGCTCTCTGCGATTGCCCTTTTTAAAAATCGGGATGATCAGCGAAGAGTGGCATGACCTCGGAAGGTTTCTAGTTAGTAGAATATGTTGAAAGATGTTATTAAGGAAAGTTGCCCACTGTCTAGGATTCTGTTTAAACATGTAGTTGTTCAACCCATTAGGCCCTGCTGCTCAGGAAGATGAAGATTTATATATAAATTCCTCAACAATTTCCCGTGAGCAGTCTAGATGCCAACATTTAGAGGATTTGTTTGTGTCCTTAAATTGAGAAAATCGCTCATCAGCATATAATAGAGTAAAGAGCGCGAGACATTGAGCTTTGGTGACCCCATTTACTTAATGATGTGTGATACTGATAATGATGTGTTATTTATATAGCGCCTTAATCCAAAGCGCTTGATGGTCCACTTGGCTCTTTGACGTGCATTTACTCAACAATTCCCATACCTGTGCAGAGTTTTAGTTGTGGCAGGCAGACATGAATAATTCACTGTCTGCCTGGAACATTTTAGATTTTCTAGCACGTGTCCAATTACGGTATCTGCACTTAGTAGACTTATTTCCTTTGTCTCGTTCCTCAGTAGGCAATTTGCTTAACCTTCTAATTTCTCTTCTATAAACTTCTTTCGTCTGCTGGAGCAGAAGATCAAACCAATGAGTGTGCTTGTTACTTAATTTACCGTTGTAAGGCTGGGTGTTTTTAAATGTGTCCAAAATGTCTACATATGAGTCAAAATCATTCGACAATTGATGATTCATGAGAGATCCATTCAAAGTTGTTAAAGTTGTTAACCAAAGTTGTTAACCATCTAAAACGCATTTTGGCGTTTTTAACAACTAACGTTTGTCTAGACCACTCTTGTTCTTTAATATTTTGCTGGTCTAATGAGATCCAATATAAGGATAATAGATGATGATCACTAGTTGTTTGCTTAACAACTTCGAATTTTGTTACACTTGAAAATATATTCTCACTCATGTAGATATAGTCAATAGTTGACGTCGACCCACCTCTCTCCCTGGTATGGCATTGGAATGTCTCCTTGAATTGAGCCATCCTTAAATTTGTGTCTTCCATTAGATTAATCCATCTCTGAATGTCTTGGGTTAATTTTCCTTTTTTTTCCGATCAACACAGTTGAGATTTAGATCACCCACTATTATTAACGTAGCTGAAACATGATTGTCTTTGGCTATTATTTCCAGAAGATTCGACAAGTCATTATAAATTGCATCGTCTGCAATCCCTGCAGGATTTCGATATAAGTTGATTAGGGACAAGGATTGTTTTGCATAGGTAATTCTAATCAACTGTACATAATTATTTGGTGAAGCCCAGGGACATATTTGCAAACCCTTACTAGATTTTACAGCTATCAACAGACCTGAGGTTGGCCTACCTTTATCTGCTGAGACTGCTTGTAACAAGACAAGGGGCCTCATTACGACCCAGGCGGTAAGTTACCGCCTGGGTCGTACCTTTACCACCATGGCGTAAACTACGTTTACGCCATGGTGGTTGGCGGACTTACCGCCCCATTCCGAGGTCGGCGGGGCGGTAAGTCCCCAATCCCCATTTACCCTTCCCCATTCCCATTTTTGCCCCATAGTGCATAATGGGAGTGGGGAAGGCGTTAATTACGCCACCGTAAATTACAGTGGCGTAATTAACAACATGGTCCCTTAGCGCCATGGATTTTAACACCTGCTAAAAGCAGGTGTTAAATCCGCCATGGCGCTAAGGGACCTCGGAATCAGGCGGTAAGGGTCGGCGCTGTTTACGCTGCCGTAAACCCCTTACCGCCTGGGTCGTAATGAGGCCCAAGGTTATGATCATCCCATACTGGAACATTCTGCATCGAAGTTTCCTGCACGGCCACGATATCAAAGTGATTTAGAGCATCGCCTTTCACCCACTGCAAATGCGAAAAAACTCTTGTATTCCAACTTGCTGAAGAGAGTTCCTTCCTATTTGCCTCAGTTAGTGGTTATGTTTGCCTCCTTGGTTCATTTGTTTTCTTAGATTTGATCGCCGTGTCACAATATGGACATTGGCAAACTACTTCTGGGGATTTATCGGGCTTAGCTGTGTTTACTCCCTGTTCTTCTCGGGCTATTCGCTCTGGGTCCGGTGCTATAAGAAAAACCATCGGGAAGAGTTCCATCTTTGCCTTCCATATCGTATAGAGCACAAATCCTGATGTAATCCATAACCGTTTTATAAGACACATTTTGGTCACACAGAAGTTCAATTTAATCAAAGTCACCCGAGGTTAGATCTTCTAAAGCAGTCACATCGCCAAAGATGTTTAAAATGCTAGCACAACACAAGTTATATTTCTCGAAAGGAGCATTACGACACTTCATAATCAGTATGTGAAAAGAATGGAAGTTATTTCTGTGTTTATTTTTCTAGTCTCTGCTCCTACCTATGGAGCTTTTATCTTCCTCTGACCTTTTCATAATGAGCCCCTTAGGGATTGAACCACGAGAGTCCTTGGTATTCTGAGTTCGCCAGCATTCTCTTAAATGTGTGTCTGTGCACCCCTTGTCTACACTTTCTGCATTAGATGTTCGATTCCTATCTGCCTCAGTTAGCCTTGAGTCTTGTGTTATTTCAGAAAAATTGGGACGTGGTAAGGCTTCTGATATACGTTGCAGTAAGTAGGCATCGACCACAGCTTTTATTGTTGTTATGCGGTCATCACACCCAAGGTCTCGCGGCACTGTGAGGGTATTATTCTTAACTATATTCGTTGTTACTATTGGGGTTTGCTTGCCCAAATTAGGAGCAGTTGTTAAGCTTTTTTTCACCTGTGTAGTGGTGTTTATCTTATTTTCTAGCAATTCCACTTGGTCATTCAGTGGAATGTGCGCAACAGGTAAAGACTGATGAGTTCATTGCTCTCGTGCCATTACCAAGCTTGTTTGCTCTATCACTCCTGCACCTTCCTCAACAGGATAAGTAACAACAAGTGCAGGCTTTATCACTTTTGCCCCTTCCTCAACAGGAAGAATACCCACTGGTGCAGGCATTGCTACTTTAGCTACCTTGGTGGACGGGGCTACTGATTCGTGCAAACTCCTTGAGTTGGCCATTCTGCTCTTCATTGCTTCAGTGGCTTTATGTACAGCTAATTTCATTTTTTTCCCAAGGGGATTTTTATGAATTCTCTTACCCGCCTGCTGAGAGAAGACATCAAAATGACCAACATCCCCCAACGGACATGTATTATCCACATGTGAATCTACACTGACCCAAGAGTCATTGATCTTCACGATTTCAGCCTTCTCAAATTCTACATGCTGTATTACCTTAGAGAACGTTGGTAGAGCCGACCTCATGGTCAACATAGAATGAGTGTTAATTTGCTCTATATTTTGCTCCACGACAGCTAGTCTCTCCAACATGTTCTTATTCACCTCCCCCTTCTCGAAATCAGGTGTGACATTTCTCATCCAATCTGAGATGTAATCAATTTTTACTGTTTGTTGGGTAATTTTCCTATCGAGACCTTCAAAGAGTTTAAAGAGACTGGTTATAGTTGTGTTCACAGCCCCTAACGTGATCTCAATAAGAGCCAGATTTTCAGATGTATTGCCAACTTTACCAATCGCTAAACAGCGATGTGGTGTTCGCTGGATGTTTGAATCATCAACAGCCTGTCTCGTTGATTCCATAGAACACGTAGCATTATAATCAGAGACATTTGTAAGCCTAGAACTTTCTAGGTCCCCAATGCTAGCATGCAAAGAAACATCGGCAATTGGAGAATCTTTTTCAATTTCTTCTATATCCTCTACAACGGAAATGACCTCTTCTTGTACTATTGAAAATGTCCTTTTACTCTTATTACCTTTAATCGGAGTCTGTGGTATAGTTAGAATGGTTCAATCTGAGACTCCTACTTTTGTAGCCCCAATTCTGGTGATTATCTTACTCGTATTTTTACACAGATCAATATTGGTGTTGATGTGTGAAACATCTACAGGCCGTATGGTTTGACTGACTGCCTTGGCATCAGCTTTTTTTTTCCGCAAAACGTACGGATGTCTCGATTGCTTGGAGGGGTTCAGCTGACTGGCGTCAGTGTTATGACTTTCCGAGACATGCAAATCAAACGTTTGTTTTTTTTCTGTGATCTTTGCCCGGTACTGCATTGGAAGCAAGACGACACGGAGCAACACAGGTTCGATCCCCGGATCCACGCTTAGAAACCTCTGGGTATTAAGCGCATTATAAATAACCTATCATATCATATCATATCATATTGATTTTTAAGGTATAGGGCAAGTAAGACATAAAAAGAAAAAGGAAAAAACTATGTAATACCTCAAAACACCCACACAATGAACAGTCCCTAAGAGAGCACAATATATTCAACTATGACTTTCTCTATCTGCACAGTTCGTTCTAAGCAGTCAGACACATCTGATAGAGTTTCACTTACTTGAAATGTACTCTACAACCATAAAGCCCCCTCAAAAATTAGGCAGACTGACCCACCAAGTCGCTGCGGCTAAGCGGCCTAGCGGGACTTCCTGGGACTTGTTTGGGTGCGCGCACGCTTTGCGCGCGCATTCCAGGTAAAATAGGCACTCCCCGCGTGACGTGGGTGAAAGCCTAAGCAATAAACAAATAACACAATGAGGAATGCACAATAATTCTAATATATATAGTCCTTCGCCACAAGTCCTTAGTTCACCTCATGGGGAACGTAGTTTCTCCAGAAAAATAAACGCAGCAAGTCTTCAGCTCAAATCAGCAGAGGATAGCAGAGCAGGGTCTCGGACCAAGCAGGACTTTCTGAATTGAATTATTAAAGATTTCAATCCTCTGAATAGGCGCCCCTTGCTGATGTGTAGAAATACATTTGTATAATCTTATCTCCTTGGTTAAATCCAAGTAAGCATATGTCACGCCAATCATGTATTCTTAAAATCGTTCTTCAGTACAGCTGATGAAAGACCATTCAGTCCCGGCGCTCTAGAATTCTTTAGAGTATGCAAGTGGCTACCTAAACTGTGTTGGGTGAAGTTGATGGGTCAGCTGCGTTCAATCTGCTCAATCGGAGGGTTAGGTTCCATAGCTGTGAACATACGTGGGCAATCCAAACCCCCTCCATAATCAGGTTCAGTATCAGGAAGCACATTGGTTTCTCAGCACTCGACAGAATCCACTACATGGACCCTGCTTTACAGGACATCAGGCTCTGAATCAGATGCTCCCAGTTCTCCAGCTTCCCTTCCCAAGTTCTTCATCTCACCCAATTGTGAAATTGGGTCTTCAGGCTTGGTCTTAGCTTCATTGTCATACTGGGGGCAGCATTCAAGACTCAGACAGCACGTAATTATCTTTTTAGTAGTCTTTTTGCCCTGTTAATCTCAGGGTCATACCCATGTTTATGTACCTTCCTTGTTACAGTCATGGTCTACCACTTAGTTTTTCCTGTGCAGTTGGATAGAAATTTAAGCCACACTTCAATGTTGTTAGGAGTCCATGCGTAGAGATTTAACCTTTAATCACTAAACTCCTTTCTTAGGGCCTCATTATGAGTTTGGAGGCAGCTTCCGAATTCGGGTACGGGTCCGTGGTCCCTGAATGGGGAAATATCGGACCATTCCGACTTTGGAGGGCCCGGTTTTGCCCCATTCAGGGAACCTGGACCTGGACCATTCCCATTTCCATGGGGCTCAATGGGAATGGGGAACATGCTAACAATGGGCCTGTTAATGACGGGCTCGTTGTTAGCATGCTGGTCCCCTCGCGGGACCCGAAAAGGACGTCCGGTCTGACCAGACGTCCAGAGCGAGTCCTGCGAGGGGAACTCGTCCTGGGTGGTACGGGGTTAACGGCGCCGGCACCTTTACCAGCGCCGTTAACCCCTTACCGCCTCACTTGTAATGAGGCCCTTAGTATTTCACAGGCCTTACTCACATTCCTCACCGACCATTGGAGTTGATGTCCTTACAGTGAGACCCTCAGATTCGCAGGCCTTTTTGTTATTGAGCACCTATAATCGCACCCCCATTCGACTGTTAGGTTTGCATGATCACTGGTCACTTGAGCGGACACGGACATTAACGGCACCTTCTCCACCAACGCATTATTACATACAACATAGTCCAATGTGGCACGCCTTCTGCCCATTTGCCAAGCTGGTTTCCCAGGTTTATCTCCCTTAATTCTACCTTTAAGGACTACCAGTACACATTAACAAATAGCACCTTCCCCAGCACAGCCTGTCCTCCCATAGTCACCTCAAGCATCAATACATTTCCACCTTCCTCCACTGGGATAATTTGTCTGGAGGAGAGGACATTATTTACCCCAATCATCAAACCCCCATGGGGCACCCCACTGGCCCCTTCTCTGCCTTAATGTGATATATCTGAAACCCATCAAGCATGAATTGATCGACCATCCAGGTTTCCTGGAGCATGAACACCTCACATTGTTTCAAGACCTCCAACGAAGGGCCCGCTTTCACAAAGTGAGAATTGCCTCTGGTATTCCAAACTACCAAGGCCAAAGATCTTTGGGGTTGATCTTAGGTTCCTGCAAACATAGCCTTCAACCACCTCCCCCCCCGGGGCCTTATCGAACTTTGGTCCCCCAGTGTCTTCTACATTAGCTGTAATAATCCTGCGGAGGGATTAGCATCCTTATTACAGCAGCACTCTGGAGCGACTTTAGCCTGAGTTATATGCTTGACCAGAACGTATCCCAAAAATACCAGGGAGTCAGCCTGGGCACACAATAGCGAGGCAGTTACTGGTAGGCAGCACCCTACCGCCACTCTCTCTATCATCACCCACCCATCCTACCCCCAATCTCTCTACCCCACCCACCCTACCACTAGCTCTACTTCCACCAACCCTCCCACCCTTCACTATCTCTACCCCACCCACCCAACCTCCACTTTCTCTGCCCCCACAAACCACCATGCCTCCACTCTCTCTACCTCTACCCACCTCATGGGCTCCACTCCCACAACCAC
This sequence comes from Ambystoma mexicanum, assembly GCF_040938575.1. Classification (NCBI taxonomy): domain Eukaryota; kingdom Metazoa; phylum Chordata; class Amphibia; order Caudata; family Ambystomatidae; genus Ambystoma; species Ambystoma mexicanum. The sequence continues at coordinate 1,102,108,637 of NC_090928.1, forward strand.
CATCTACCCAACATCCACCCTCTCTACCCCACCCACCCACCCACTCACTCTACCTCCACTATCTTTACTGATACCAACCTACCCACCCTCCACTCTCTCTACCCCACCCCAACCTACCTCTACTACGTGTCTACATCCACCCACCCTACCTCCACTCTCTCTACCCCCACCTAGCCATCCTACCCACACTCTCTCTACCACAACCCACCCACCCAATCCCTTTCTTTACCCATACCCACCTACCTTACCCACACTCTCTCTACCCCAAACCAAACTACCCCCACTCTCTCCCCCCCACCCACCCTACTCCAATCTCTTGACGCCATCCATCCTACCCCAACCCCACAATCACCACCACCACACACCCTACCCCCACTGTCTCTACACTCACCTGCCCAACCCCACTTTCTCTGCAACCCATTTTCTCTACCCCTACCCACCTTACCCCCACTCTCTCTACATCCACTCACCCAAACCACATTCTCTCTACCACCACCCACTCAAACTACCCACACTCTCTCTACACTTAACTACCCGACCCTACCTCCAGTCTCTCTAACCCAAACATGCACCTTACTCCCACCCTCCCACCCACTCGGTCTACCCACACCCATGTATCCCCTTTCTGTCTGCCCCAACCCACCCACCCTACCTCCACTCTCTTTACTAACACCCACCCACTCAACTCCTTCTCTTTACCCCTACACACCTTCCTAACCTCCACTCTCTCTATTTCGACCCACACTACCCCATTCTTTCCACCCCCACCCACCACCCTACTACATTCTCTCTACCCCAACCCACCCTACCCCCACTCTCCTTATCCCTAACTACCCTATCCCAAACCCACTCTCTCTACCCCCACCCATCTTATCCCACTCCTACTCACTCTACCCCTACCCAACCTACCCCACTCCTGCTACCCGACCCACCCTACCCACTCTCTCTTTAGCATTCACCCACCCTACCCTCTTTCTCTCTACCCCAACCCACCCTACATCCCCTCTCTTTACCCCATCCACCCAACCCCCTCTCTTTACCCCTGCACACCTACCTTACTCGCACACTCTCTCTACCCCAACCCACACTACCCCCACACTCTCTACCCCCACCCATCACCCTACTCCACTCTCTCAACCCCCACCAACCCAACCCTCACTGTCATTACCCCCACCCACCCTATCCCACTCACCCTACCCCCACTGTCTCTACAATCACCCACCCTACCCCCACTCTCTCCACAACCCATTCTCTCTAATCCCACCCACACTCTCTCTACCCCCACTCACCTTACCCCACTCTCTCTACCCCCACCCACCTACCTTCCCACCTACCTTACCACACACTCTATCTAAATACCCACCCTATGTCCACTCTGTTGAAGTGGGAGAATGGAACAACAGGCTCCCACCAATCCCCTCTCGCGCTTGGCCTAGAGGATCACGGCCTAGGCACCCACCACGAGATGAGTTTGCCCATCTACCAGATGACCAAATACCCTGGTACAGGAACCTACGGATGTGCCCACCTACCTGCCCTACCTGCCCAGCAGCTCGCCCTACCCAGGCCGACACCTGCAACATGGATCAACTCGACTAAACCAACACATCGTTAGAGATGCCATGACGACCTAGCCAACGGCCACACCTGTACGACCATGCACACTGGACACTCCTACACCAACCTACACGAAGAATATACTCAACGCTATGACGTAGGTGACGAACACATCCACGGACGTGCATCTTTATTATTTTTCACATAGTCTTTTAAGATGCAGAAACGCAAGACGCACGATGAACTTATCTAAATGGCTTGCTTACGCTTCACATAAACCCTATAACCTAAAGCACCTGTGCACTCAACGGCTCCATTTATGTACCTGATTCAAGTAGGCCGCAAGCAAGAGCTTCCATGAACATTAAAATGAACAAGAGTCCGGTTGCTGATCCTGCAGAATGAGCTCGACGAAAGGCAGACAGCCAAGCCACAATGTTGCAATCTCGCACGCCGCACACCAACGTCAAGGTCGCACCTGCAAATTAAACAAGGCACACTGTGGAAAAAACAATATTAATTGTGCAGATTTCGGCCTCAAACACGGTCCCGCCTCACTTGAGCAAGCCAAACCTGAAAGGATGCCCAGGCTAAGAGAACGGGGGCGCCTGGATCCCTCATTACAAGACACAGGCAGATACAAATAAAAGACTCAATGGACATCTGCGACAGTGGGAGTAGTCGGCCTATGAATAAGTCCTCGCCTATGAATAAGTCCTCGCATTGTCTGCACGTACCCATAGTGAAACATTGTTGCAAATGACAGGTGCACCGCGAGCTGGGAACGGCGATGGTCCCAGGCTGGGAGGCTCGCGAGCGCACCAATCAGAACATGGGGCTCTTATCACTGACGCCATTAACATTGACCAATCCTCAGGGGTCTTCATGTAACAATTCTCATGTATCTAATTGCAGGGACAACCCAGGTATACCACCTGACTGACCCTCCGCCACTAACACCCTTCTCTATATGTATGCTATGCTAACCCTACCACTCAAGTAACCAATCCAGAGTGGAGAAAGGTTTTTTGCTAACTTTTCGAGGTGACGCAAGTAGCGCGTCATACCAAGGTAAAAAGGGCCTGCGAGCCCCACGATTGTGTGTGTGTCAGGACGGACGCGTACGATCCTTGACCCATCCCTGCCGTTTGTATAATAAACAGCAGAACCACCTTGCTTCTTGCGTGTGCCTCATACTCATTTTTGCGATACGTGGGAGGAGTTGGGGCATGCCTGCCCGGAGGTCCGCGGACGGCCCAGCCGACCCCGGCAGAATTTCCCCCGACAAGTTGGAGGCACTGCTGAGATCTGTTTAAGGTCTGCTTTTATTTTATTTTTCCGAGTGCTCCCGCTGCGAGGAGGCCCGGCGGCGCGGCCCCCTCTGCCGCTGCCCCCTTCTGAGGATTACAGGACCATCGCGGAACTGCGAGAAGACCGGACAGCGCAATCCGGATATTGGCCTTCGGGAGCCGGTTGAGAAGTATCCCGCCCGCGGTTGGCGAGTGTCCAGATGTGGTCCAGACGAGGGGAGGTGGCGAGCCGCTTGGAGGGGTGCACGCAGTCGAGCGGCCCCGCATCAAGAGAACTTGGTAAGTATGCCACACCCAACAAGCAATGTGAAATTGTGAGGGAGGGGGGAGGAATTAAAATAAGGGAGGAGGGAGGTGTTGCACAGGTGCGCGGCGAAGGTTTGACAATTTAGTGTTGGCTATGAAATGAATGGTAGCCGAACGAGCGCGAGAGCAGTCGGCTACGCTACACGAAAGAGGGGGGCGGAGCACGAAAACATCACGTGCGGCCGCTCGTAGACACTGATTGGCCTAGGTCGCGACTACGTGTACGGGTGTGGGTGTGTGCGGTTTCCTACGATTTGGTGATTATTGATCAATGAGTAGATGAGGATCCCTATTGATCGAGCAAGAAACTCGATAGGTAGATGACGATTCCCTGTAGGCGGTAGCTAGTTGGTTGCCCAATACGGAAGATAATTGGCTGGTTAAGCCCTCCTGTCGAGGGGCGTATCACACGCGAGGCGACGCAGCGTGCGCAGTCCGATTATGCATTGTTGATTACCTTGTTCCAGGCGTGACAGGAAGACAGCTGTGGGGTTAACGGGGGTAGAGTGCAAGTGTATTAAGAGCTGACTAATAGTTTGAAGAGAACGGTGACGTCACCAGTAGGGCTTTCATAGGATATCCCGAGCACAAGGCATCTCTCTTTCGGAGGGTGGTGGGGAAGAGAGTTGTGGTAAGGGAGTGGAAACGGAGATAAACGGTAACGAGTTGATCAGGAAAAGGCGAAACGGGCAAGTATAGAAGAGGGAGGAGGAGCAAATGAAAATAGGATGACTGTATAAGAACGTCACAAGGGGTACGCAGCTGTAGGGGGCTACGTGCGCCTCGGCCGCAGGGGGCCGTAAGGGTGTTCTGTAAAGGAAGACAAGAAAGAAAAGAATATACAAATGTAAATACTATATTTTAATAATTTTCCTTAGCGGACTATCGCAAGTCCCCAAACTCACGGGGCCAGGTAAAGGTAAAAGGTTGTGTATTGTAGGTGGTAGTAAAATAACAGCTACTAAATAGGGGAAGGATAGCAAGTGGAGCGCTGCTATGTCACACGGAGCAGGATCGGGAGGGTGGGGGAACACCCTCACTACCCCACTACAGCACATATGCAAAACACTGTCACCCCATCGGGAGAAATTGATCAAGTATAGCATTGAATGGACACAGGGGACGGACAACAAAATGACAACACCATGGCTGCCTAATGGTAGCTTCGATCCATATGCCCAACATTCACTATTAAACCATCTGCATAATACATACAAGGGGAAGAAGTTGACACACCATGTGGAGGTGTTTAACTTATGGCGGATGTTCCAATGGTCCCGACCAGGACCAAATGGAATGTTCACTGTGGGGGAAACACCGGAAGAAAAAGAGATTAAGGAGGAAGGAGAGAATGGGGAGAAGGAGAGTGAAGGCCCAAAGAACGCGGGGAACGGACAAGAGGGAGGAGAAAAGAATAACAACCCAAAAGAAAATGAACTAAAAAAGGAACAGAGCGACGATATAACCCTAGCAAAGGTAGTGAAAACAGAGGGAGGGGGGTTGTACCCTTTAAGAGAACTGGGAGAAATAGGAAGAGAACAACTAAGGGCGGCTGAGGGGTACTCGAACCCGACATACAGCCCGCCACCATATGCAGTGACAGGTGTCCACAAGGGAGGGGAGCGGACTAGTACGACGGGATCAGCCTATAGGAAGATGCCAGAAGGGGAGGGGAGGACTGGAGAAGAGCAAACTGAGGAAATAGGACACGACGAGTGGGTAGCTGCACAGATACTATTAAAATTACGAGGCACATTAACGGGAGAAGAGAGGGAGGTAGTGAGGAAGATGGACGAGGATAATACCAGGGAGAGTGAAATAAGGGGAGAAGAGCTGATAAGACAAAAGGAAGAGGTTTTGGAGGAACGGCTAGCAGATCTAAGGGATAAGCAGAATGAACTAATCAAACAGCTCGAGAGGGAGGAAAGAGAGAGAGCAAGGGAAAGGAAAGAAGGTAGGAACGAGTTGGAAAGAATAAGGGAACGAAATGAGGAGCAAAGGAGAGAAGCCGAAAGGGTAAAAGCAGCAGCAGAAAGGGTATCAAGAGCAGTACTACGAGAGAGGAAAAAGGAAGAAGAAGAGAAAGAAAAAGAAATGGCAATGTGGAAGAAGAGATTACTATCAGAAATGACCAGGAAATACGAAGAAGGGAGGGTGATAGAGAGTATATTAGAAAGGGAGAGGGTGAGAAGGGAAAGGAAGGAAGAGGATGAAAGGGTATTGGGAAAGATGAGTAGTGAAGTAATGGAGGAATTAAAAAGGAAAAGGGAGGAAATTGGTAGAGAGATGGAGGAGAGAAATGGAGGGGAAAGAGAAGATAGGAGAGGAGAGATTGAAGAAAGGAGGTATGTATATAGAGATACAGAAGTAGCAACAACATCAGCACAAAGGGGAGCGGGTGGTAAAGGAGAAAGTGGAGAGACAGACCTAATAGACTTAAAAACAGTAACGATCAAGGGGAGAAAGACAGAGTGGGGGCAGCCACATACAGATGACTTTTGTAGTGAGGAAGAAGAAGGAATGGAGAAGGAAGGAAGAAACAGTGACAGGGAAAGCCTAGATAAACTATACACCACTCGGACCAATACAGACTCACCATGGATATGTATGAGAAAGGATGAACTGGAGAAAAGTGAGGAGGAAGAGCGAGGAATAGCGAAAGGACAGATACATGAAGCCACACCCTCACCATCCTACACTAAGTCAACCACCCCACGCTCACTACGTACAACTAAACTCGCGCCTTTCATAAACGAAATGACACCTTATGTAGGTAGGCTTAGAGACCTCCCTAGACGTAGGCAGGAAGGACGAATACACACGCCCACATTAAATACAGGAAATGATGAAGGAAGGGGAAAAGATGGAGAAGAAAGAGTTACGAGCAGGGGAACTACGGACGGAATCGACGATATAAGAGAGAGGGAAGAAGAGGAGGGGTGTGGGGACTCAATTTTATGGAACCCAAGGGAGATAACGAGACAAAACTTAATGCCACTTCTTGAGAGGGGAGGGGTGAGACCACAATACGTCCCTTGGAAGCATGTAGACAAAGAAAATATAAAGTGCAGGCTCCCATCATTAAGTGGAGGTGCAGGTAAATGGATATATGAAATGGAAAAACACACCGCAGGACAGAAACTGGCAGTGGGGGATGTAAAGGGCCTTCTAATATCCATATTAGGGGATGCAGCGGATGACATTTGGAAAAGAGCGGGATTCACTGGGGTAACAATAACCAACACATCACACAACGGGGCACCATTCGCAAACTGCAGACATGCATTATGGCAGGCACTAAGGGTACAGTACCCAGACACATCAGACATAGGAGCAATTACCTCACGCAAGATGCGTGAGAACGAAGATCCTGTTGATTATATCCAGGAAATTCAAGAGAAGTGGCGCATGGAAACTAGAGAACAATGGGACAAAACACCAGAAATTTTTATCATATACTGGTACAAGGGCTCCCAGAAGGAGTTCAGAAACAACTGAAGAAAGTGGTGGGAATGGAAGCAAAAGCATGGCCAGAAATACAATTGACAATAGTACATCATTTTAGGACATGGCAAGGTAAAATGAAACAAAAGGAAGAGGACAGGAAAACGGAAGAGGCTAAACTTGTACAGAAAAAACTTACTAAATACACAATGGAAGGGGCACTAATAACTACACCTGCAACAATGACCCAAAGCCCCACACAAGAAGTGGCTGCACAAGACCCCTCCCAAATACAACCCTCCCAGACTATAACACAACAGATGCCGCCACTCCAACCGTACACAACCAACTTGGGAGGAGGATACTCAATGCCAGGAGCTGGGTATTATAATTACAATAGGGGAAGAGGAGGAATAATGAGAGGGAGAGGATACGGATATAACACACAACAACAGGTGGGAGGACTTACAAATTCCTACCCCACCGGTCAACCGGTATACCAGGACAATACAGGAAGCTTTCCATGGCAGAGTAGGGAACCACCAGTGTGTTGGATTTGCGGATTAGTAGGGCACATGTCACGCACGTGTAGAGTAAGACTAGGAACACCATCATGGAGCGAGCAGGGACAACTAAGGCCCACACAGGAACAGCAGGGGATACAGCAACAGCAGACGTTGCAACAGGGAAATGACCAGCAACAACTAGTAACACAACAACAACCCCAAGCACAACAAACACAACTGGGTAGGGTGACAGTACTAGGACACAACCCTTACACAGGAAACGGTCAATCGTTGTACCCTCAATAGGACAGCCCACAGACGGCCTTGGTGTGTCCCATCCTGTCAGTAACCCCTAATAGTGTGGAGGAACCATGCATAGAGGTAACGATAGGTGACAAAAAGTTATCATTCCTTGTTGATACCGGGGCGACCCGGTCTTGCATAAGGGAAGGTAAGTTTAAGATGTCAGGCGAAGCCATGAACACCCAAGGATTCTCTGGGGCTAGGGGGTTGGTTCCCTTTACTGATAACGTTCCCTTATCAATAGGGGATTACGACATGTCAGTCCCACTTTTATATTCTAGGGCCTCACCAGTAAATATACAGGGGAGAGACATCATGAACAGGTTGAATATGACGATCTCCTTTACGGAAAACGGCATAATTTGCTCTACTCCAGGGATCAACATGCTCACAGCACGACAAATCATTCAAGCATACTGCGGACAGACAGCGATTAGGGCTGAGCCAGTTGATGGTGAACTATTCCAGTACGGGACAGACATGGCATTTGCCTGGGTGCCAGGGATAGAAGGAAAGATCTGGAGGAGGCCAGCAGCCTATTTGTTTAGACCAGAAACTCCAGCCAATGAACCAGAAGGAAAGGTGATTTCAGTGAACATAGAGAGCATTATAGCAACAGCTGATTACATTGCAGTGCATGCCCAAGACAGCGAAGGAAGAGCATGGAGAGCAGTAATAGCACTAGCAGAGGGATGTAGGCTCACCCAGGTGTCAGACGAGGAGCTCTTTTCAGAAGAAATGGTGTTTATGATGAGTGTGGAGATATGGCTAAGAGTGGCGTATAAACAAGTGGCACAAAAAATTGCAATGGCACTTGAGGCACCCGCACCCACCCCAGTTCCTTTCTTTGAGAAGGATATGACAAAGGTACCCACATCGCTATGGACTACTAGCCCCTATGACGTAGGATGTATAAAAAGTATAGGGGGTGTAAGGATAAAATTGAAAAAAGTTGCAATACTCCCCAGAGTAAAACAGTACCCACTATCAAAAGAGGCAGATGAGGGCATATATGAAACCATAACGGCCCTCATAAATAATGGCATACTGGTCCCATCAGAATCACCATGTAACACAGCTGTATACCCAGTGCGCAAGGCTAAAGGAGGGTCTTGGCGCTTCATACAGGACCTCAGGCCCTTGAACAACATAGTGGAGGCAGAGTACCCCATAGCAGCAAACCCGGCCACAATATTGTGTGGTATTCCAGCAGAAGCATCACGATTTACAGTGATCAACCTTAAAAATGCTTTTTTCTCAATACCATTGCACCCAGACTCACAAGATTTGACAAGCTTCACGTACAGAAACACAAAGTGGAAACACACTAGATTGCCAGAAGGATACTGCGAGTCACCCTCAATATTCAACAGAGTAATACAGATGGATTTGGGTAACATTGAAGTAGAAAGCACAGTGTTACAGTATGTAGACGACATAATAATTTGCAGCACAAACGAAAAAAGATGTAGAGAGGACTCATTAAAGATGCTGACAATATTGGCTGAAAAAGGTTACAAGGTAGACATGGAAAAGTTACAGTACTGTCAGGAACAGGTACTTTACATTGGTCAGCTCATATCCCAACATGGAAGAAAGATTGCACCACAAAGAGCACAGGCCATTTCAAAAACGCCATTGCCACAAACAGTGAGGGAACTGCAGCAGTTCCTAGGTCTGTGCAACTACTGTAGAGCATGGGTATTTGATTACAGCTCATACATAGGACCCCTGCTTGAGGGGTTAAAAGAAGCTAACAAAGGGGAGAAACAGTTGGGGTGGACAATGGAAATGAAAGAGGCTTTTGATGAACTGAAAGATGCGATATCAACTGCTCCAGTATTGGCCACCCCAGATTATGAGTGACAATTTTTCATATTTTCACATTGCGACTCAGCAGTAAGGAAAGCAGTGTTGGCTCAAAAAACAAGCATGGGCTACAAACCAGTAGCGTTTTACAGCGGCCACTTAGATCCTGTAATGTTGGGTCATTTCCCTTGCGAACAAGGTCTCGCCGCAGCTGCTTTTGCGGTAGAAAAAGCATCAGCAATCACCATGGGGTGCCCAACCACATTATTTGTGGAACATGCACTATTTGCAATATTGAATAAACCCAAGTCCACCCTAACCACGCAGAGGGCATCAGGTTATGAGATCATCTTATCTAAAGCTGAACTATCAATTGTTAGATGTAGCACGGTCAACCCTGCAAGGGTTTTAGCAGAAATAATTGAGGAAGGAGATTATGCACACGATTGTACGCAAACCACTGAAATGTACTCATGTGCTAGAAAAGTTGAAGAAAACGCACTAGAGGGAGGTGAGCTCCTGTTCATTGATGGGTCATCAACAATTGACCAAAAAGATGGGATAAGGAGGACTGGGGCAGCAGTGGTGAAAATGATGGAGGTACCGGTGTGTGTGGCAATGAAATGTGTGCAATTACCACAGCATTACTCTGCTCAAGCGGCAGAGCTAATTTCTCTGATCTTGGCGTTGAAGGAAAGCTTTAATAAACGAGTGACTATATATTCTGACAGCGCATATGTCACGTCCACTGTCCACTCAGGGCTGTCAAAATGGAGAAGAAGAGGATTTAGAAGAGCTGACGGCACTCCAGTGCAACATGCTCTTTTATTGGCAGAACTAATTGAAGTAATAAACAACCCCCAGGAATTAGCCTTGGTCAAGTGTACCGCACACACCAATGGAGAAGACCATGTCTCAAGAGGGAATGCAGCGGCAGACGCCCATGCGAAGTATGCTGCATACTTTGGTGAGATATGGAACCCCCAGAGTCAGACAGAGGGAGAGGGAGGGGAATGGCTAAGGAGATGTTGATAAGAGAAGGGTACACCCATCTCCCAGCCACACAGATAATGGAGCTACAAGCGGCTGCACCAACGGCAGAAAAAGAAATATGGGTAAAAAGAGGATGCACAATGTCACCAACTGACGCACTATGGCGCCAGGGTAACACTGGAAAAATTGTAATACCACTGGCACTATTGAATACCGCCCTGAGCCAACTACACCACCCAGCCCATACAGGCAAGGAAGTAATTGCAGCACGAATTAGGGAAGACTGGTTTTGCCCCGAGTTAAATTCTCATGTGTCAAATTTTATAAGTAACTGTCTCACATGTCAACAGTTTACGGCCGGTCACACTCTGAAGGTGATAAAAGGTACTATACCCCGGCCAGAGGGACTCTTCCGACATGTCCATATTGACTATGTTGATATGATCAACGTATGTCAAGGAAACAGGTATATGATTGTAGTAGTATGCCCATTTTCGAGGTGGATTGAAGCAGGGCCATGTTCACACCCAGATGCATTCAGAGCAGCTAAATTCCTAGTGAGGGAGGTCTTCCCCAGGTGGGGGGTGTGCGAGGTACTGCGGTCAGATAATGGCCCACATTTCGCAAATGAAATGTTCCAGCACATCACGTCCTTATTGAGCATCAAGCATAAATTTGCATGTGTATACCACCCGCAGGCCAACAGGATATGCGAACGCCTGAACGGCCTATTAAAAGAGGCAATTGCAAAAATACAGCAAACAACAAAGAAGAGTTGGTTGTATTGCCTTCCGCTAGCCCTATTTGAGCTAAGGAATAAACCAGGTTCTGACCACCACCTCACCCCTCACGAGGTGGTTACCGGACGCCAAATGCGCCTTCCTCTGACACCAACATCAAGAGCATTCACCGATCACGATAGTACTGCCACTGTTTTTGGTGATGAAATGTACCAATATGTGTCTTCTTTGATTACTAGTGTAGTGTTTGTGTCTCAACAGCTCGAGCGCACACGGGGCGGGTCTAACAGTGATCAACAAGAAGACGCGGATAAAGAATTGGAAAAGAAAAGACTGTGTAAAATTGCTAAAGGTGACCACGTGCTACTCCGCAATTTCAATAGGAAGTGGAATAGGCCACGTTTCACTGGCCCCCATCTGGTAGAGGAGATATCAACGAGAGCAGTAAAGCTACAGGACAAACGTGCCTGGAATCACCTACATGACGTAAAGATCTACAAACTCCAGACCCGCCCCAGCGCCACCGACAGGGCCGTCGGAAGAACAACAACAGCGTCACCAACGGAGGAAGAGACTTCTGCCATTACTGACGGCTTAAGTGTCCCCATACCCTGTCAACCCCCACCCCCAGATCCCCCAGAGACAACTATTGGACCCACCCACCCCATGGTCACACGATCAAAGAGTAAAGAGACTTCCGCCAGCTAAGCCCCAAACCCTCTGCCCATTGACCCCCTACCCACTAAAGTAACGACCGAACTGAAGGACATTGTTTTGCACATATACACATGTAAACACTTGAATGTTCTCTTTTTCTCTTCTCTCGCACATGCAGGTACTGCGTATTATTGTACCGTTAAGAAAGTAAGCTAACTAACAAATTCACTGCCCAGGAGTAGATGGTACCCTCAGATGATAACTACCCAGAAGAATTGTCACACCAATTTGTATATGAAGTAAGAAGGCCAACGTACCTGAACAAAAGAAGGGTACGTGTCTACTACACAGCATTCATCTTGGCCATAGAATATTCAATGCCCCACCTCCACCCATACTTGCCTGCCCTAAGAGATAGATGACTTAGAGTGGCGTGGGAACAGCTCTTCGCCTGGGCACTGAATGACTATCTGATAGGGAGGGCTTAAAAAATAACCACTAACATTATTAACAAGCATATTGAGAATTTTCAGGCGGGACTGCAGCAAGGTAAGAGCAAAATGCCGGTGAAATTAGCCTTTGTAATAAAATTGATAGGGATTTTGATGATCACCAGGTTCTTGGCTGCCTCTGTATGGCAGTACAGCTATGCTATGAATATTGTTGCTGTACCCAAACCTAATATACCCCCACCCCCAGCTGCAACAGGTGTTACGTCAGGTGGTATTAGTATAATCCCACACGAAGAAAATAGAGTTAAACGCAGCTCATACTCAGATAATAAAGGTATTGACAACTACATACAAGATTCAGCACACATCTCAAATAACATGTGGTATCAACACATGACCCACATAGGTAAGCAGACAACAGAAGACAGCTGCTACGTTTGCTCATTAATTCCATATGCCATGAGAGCTTCTCGAACATTTGTTGCTACAGAAATAGATGAAAAGACAGCACGATGCATAATATACCTGGCACTGTTCCAAACGAAAGGAAGATTTCAAGGGACAGTGGTGCAATTGGTATGGAAAACACGAGACTCATATCCATATGAAAACAACTTCCTCAAGACTTATTTAAGTTACCACAAGAAAAGTTTACATACTGAAGCCTTCAGATACTTGACAAGTGGTCCTGAAAAAGGAGAAACAAAGAAGGTAACACTACAGTACCTACCATGTGATTGGTATGCCACTGATGTTCTTGGTAAAACAGGATGTTGGGAGAGGCCACTGGTGACGATAACAGGGAAGGTGTACTTGGACAACAAATGGGAGATAGGAGTGGTTGGCAGCAACATGATAACAAAAGAAACTGTTTCAACTATCGATGGACACAACCACAGATGTTGGACGACTTGGATCAAGTACGTACCCATGCTCACGTGGATAGAGAAGGATGAAGACCCAATAATAATACTGCCGCTAACTGCGCCTAAGGTATGCTACCAACATAAAGGAGAGGTGGACGTAGGATATAACACCAATTGTGCAAGTGTGATGGAGCTCCCTGAGGGGGGAGCAGGAACAGCAGTGATAATGGACCATTACTGGGCCTGCGGAGAAAAGGCATACCACACGCTGCCCCCCTTGTGGAATGGTATAAGGACAATAGTGCACGTTAATGTACCATCACTAATGGTACCCCAGAAACACGTGAATATGGCCAACTTCCCCAAAATGGATGAAGGGAACGAGAGAAAGAAGAGATCTGTACAACTTCAGAAGGGGCCAAAGAACAAAACCAACAGCAATAATACTGTCCTGAATAGAAAGAAAAGACAAGGAGAACCTCTGACAGGAAATTACCTATGGGGTAGATCAGAAACAGCACTCACCTCAATTCCGCCAGAACACAGACTATTTAGCAGAGCAGCAATGTTCTTCTCCTCAATAATACATCCGGGATTACAGGCTTACGCAAATGCAAAATGGCTCCAGATAACTAGGTGGGAACTAATGATGACCATCAATTCTACAGTGAATGGATTCAACGCAATAAAAGAGGAACTGCGCGCAGTGAGGATGGTGGCACTTCAGAACAGATATGTACTGGACCTCCTCACAGCAATGGAAGGAGGAGTTTGCGCGAAGATAGGACAATCATGCTGCACATTCATCCCTGCCAATGATGCTGACAACGGTACACTGACAGAAGCAGTCTCACAATTGGCCCAGATGCACTCTAAAATGATGGATGAAAGTAAAGGTGTAACAAAGGATGGAAGCTGGTTTTCAATATTATGGTCATGGATGCCATCATGGCTGTCAGATGGACTGAAGGTTATTGTTGGATGTACTATTTTGGCTGGAGCTACACTGATCATAATAAGATTTTGGAAAGCCCGGAAGGCACGCACCACAGATGAAATGATCGAAATGGCCGGTATGCACCCCTTGATGCCAGCAGATGACGGCCAACACACAGGCATGATAATACAAGAGAGAGAGAAGTTGCGCAATCAGATCACCACCAACCACCTGGACCCACCATCTGTGAAGCTCGAAAACCCAAGAAACCCAAGGAGCTACATAGGGAAATGGGTATACTGCACTCCTGGAGGACCCTGTGAATACATGTATTGGTCATTTGAGGACCATGTTAACCATTATGGACATTTGGGAGGAATAACTAAAATATGGAGAGTGAGAGGAGATAAAGAAAAGGATATGTTTGTGGTCGACAAGTCGACCATAGGGGGGACTGAAGTGGGAGAATGGAACAACAGGCTCCCACCAATCCCCTCTCGCGCTTGACCTAGAGGATCACGGCCTAGGCACCCACCACGAGATGAGTTTGCCCATCTACCAGTTGACCAAATACCCTGGTACAGGAACCTACGGATGTGCCCACCTACCTGCCCTACCTGCCCAACAGCTCGCCCTACCCAGGCCGACACCTGCAACATGGATCAACTTGACTAAACCAACACATCGTTAGAGATGCCATGACGACCTAGCCAATGGCCACACCTGTACGACCATGCACACTGGACACTCCTACACCAACCTAAACGAAGAATATACTCAACGCTATGACGTAGGGGACGAACACATCCACGGACGTGCATCTTTATTATTTTTCACATAGGCTTTTAAGATGCAGAAACGCAAGACGCACGATGAACTTATCTAAATGGCTTGCTTACGCTTCACATAAACCCTATAACCTAAAGCACCTGTGCACTCAACGGCTCCATTTATGTACCTGATTCAAGTAGGCCGCAAGCAAGAGCTTCCATGAACATTAAAATGAACAAGAGTCCGGTTGCTGATCCTGCAGAATGAGCTCGACGAAAGGCAGACAGCCAAGCCACAATGTTGCAATCTCGCACGCCGCACACCAACGTCAAGGTCGCACCTGCAAATTAAACAAGGAACACTGTGGAAAAAACAATATTAATTGTGCAGATTTCGGCCTCAAACACGGTCCCGCCTCACGTGACCAAGCCAAACCTGAAAGGATGCCCAGGCTAAGAGAACGGGGGCGCCTGGATCCCTCGTTACAAGACACAGGCAGATACAAATAAAAGACTCAATGGACATCTGCGACAGTGGGAGTAGTTGGCCTTCCAGCCTATGAATAAGTCCTCGCATTGTCTGCACGTACCCATAGTGAAACATTGTTGCAAATGACAGGTGCACCGCAAGCTGGGAACGGCGATGGTCCTAGGCTGGGAGGCTCGCGAGCGCACCAATCAGAACATGGGGCTCTTATCACTGACGCCATTAACATTGACCAGTCCTCAGGGGTCTTCATGTAACAATTCTCATGTATCTAATTACAGGGACAGCCCAGGTATACCACCTGACTGACCCTCATCCACTAACACCCTTCTCTATATGTATGCTATACTAACCCTACCACTCAAGTAACCAATCCAGAGTGAAGATAGGTTTTTTGCTAACTTTTCGAGGTGACGCAAGTAGCGCGTCATACCAAGGTAAAAAGGGCCTGCGAGCCCCACGATTGTGTGTGTGTCAGGACGGACGCGTACGATCCTTGACCCATCCCTGCCGTTTGTATAATAAACAGCAGAACCACCTTGCTTCTTGCGTGTGCCTCATACTCATTTTTGTGATACGCGGGAGGAGTTGGGGCCTCCCTGCCCGGAGGTCCGCGGACGGCCCAGCTGACCTCGGCAGAATTTCCCCCGACACTGTCTACCCCAACAGACCCACCATACCTTTACTCTCTCTACCTCCGCACACCCTACCTCCACTATCTCTACCCCATCCACCCTACCTCCACTCCCTCTATCCCACTGACCGTACCTCCACTCTTTCTACTGCCACCAATCCACCCACCCTCCACTCTCTCTACCCCCACCCACTCTACTTCGACTCTCTCTACACACAACCACCCACCCACGCTACCCCCACTCTCTCTACCCCCACCCACCCCACCTACCACCACTCTCTCTACCCCCACCCACCCTCCCTACCCCCACTCTCTCTACCCCCACCCACCCACCCTACCCCCACTCTCTCTACCCCCACCCACCCACATTACCCCCACTCTCTCTACCCCCAGCCACTCTCGCTACCCCAAACATGAACCCTACCTCCACTCTCTGCACCCACCCCACCCACCCTAACCCGTCTATATCTACCCTCACCCACTCGGCCTACCCCACTCGCTCTACCCCTTACACCTCCCATTCTCTACCCCACACTCTCTACAACCACCCTCCCTACCCCCACACTCTCTATCCCGACCCACTCTGCCCCCACGCACTCTATTATCACCCACCTTACCGCCACTCTCTCAGCACCCACCCTACCCATACTTTCTCAGGACCCACCCACGGGACCCACCCACCCAACCACCAATCTCTCTACCACCACCCACCCAACCCACGCCCACTGTCTCTACCCCCACCGACTCCTATTCTCTCTACCCCACCCACCCCACTCCACTCCCACTCTCTCTACCCCCACCCACCCCACCCCACTCCCACTCTCTCGACCCCCACCCACCCCACCCCACTCCCACTCTCTCGACCCCCATCCTACCCCACTCCCATTCTCTCTACCCCCACCCACCCTACTTTCCACCCCACCAACCCACCACTCTCTCTACCCCCACTCCCTTCCTCCGCTCTCTCTGAACCCCCCCACCCACACTACCTCCACTATCTCTACCTCCAGCCACCTAAACTACCTCCAATCATTCTACCCCCACCCACCCTCACCCACTCTTTCTACACACACCCACCCACCATACCCCCTCTCTCTACCATAGCCCCACTCTCTCTACTCCCACCCATGCACAACAAACCCCACCCCCACCCTAACCCAACTATCTCTACCCACACCGATCCTACCCCACTCTCTCTACCCACACACACCCCCACCTCGGCTTTCTCGGTCTCCAGCCACTCACCCTACCTCCACTCGCTCGGCCGCACCCAGCTTCTCACACTCTCTCTGCACACAACCACCCACCCATCATGCCGACAATCTCTCTACCATACCACCACTCTCTCTACTCGAACCCATGCACCCCAGCCCACCCACCCTACTCCCACTCACTCACCCTACCGCCACTACCTCTACCTCCACCCACCCTACCTCACTCTCTCTACCCCACCCACCCTACATCCACTGTCTCTGCCCCGACCCACTATACCCTACTCTCTCTACACACACCCACTCACTCTACCACCACTCTCTCTACCATACCACCTCTCCCTACCCCCACCCATGCACCACACCCTACAACCACTCACTCACGCTACCACACCCTCTTTGCCACCAATCTCTGTACCCTACCTGCCCTATTTAAACCCTCTCTACCCCCACCCTCTCTACATGCCCGCCCACCCTACCTCCAGTCTCTCTATTTCCACCCACCCTACCCACACCTTCTCTGCCCTCACCCACTTTACCCTCACTCTACCCTCACCCACTCCCCCACTCTCTCTTGTCCCACCCACCCTATCTCCACTCGGTCTACAACCCACACTCCCCACCTTTTACCCCCAGTTACCCTTCCTCTCACACTCATGCTTTAGTTTTTACCCTCTCACTCATAACCTGCCTCACTCATGTTTCCTCTTGCTCATCATCAATAGCACTCTCTCAGTCATTTTCTCCCTTGCTGATTTTCCTTCCTTCTCATTCTCTTGCACATACGTGCCTCTTGCCATATCCTCCTTTGAAACGTTGCACTCTCCTCCTTTTACCATGATGCTTATAAATGCAAAATGCAAATAACAGCAGTAAACGCCAAAACTATTGGCTTTGCCAATGCTTGTTTCCTTTTACTGTTCATGAATTTCTAATTGGCTATTTTGTATCTTGTCCTCCCACTGCAGGTCTTCAGTACCAGCTTCGCAAGAAGATTCAGTGTTTCCCTTCAAGGTACTATAGCTGCGAGTCTCCACGGGTGGGGTCCATAAAGTGCCAGCAATTGTAGGGCTCACCACCTTTACGAGGCCTCAGACTGCAGGAGGGCTTCATTAGCTCAGCACTGCAGGCGGCTCCGAGGATCTGTCATGCGGTTCTTCAGTTCCCAGTCTGAATGGCTCAGTACCCTCTTGTACACAATCAGGCAGCAGCAGGGTCAGAGGTCACTTCCCCCACAGGAGCCAGGTAATTACAGGCGCAGCCATTGCACTTGTAATTGGAAACAGAAAGACCGAAATCCCAGTTCATGTTAGCAAGGGTTTGCTGCTTTGCTGCCACCAAGGTCAAATACATTTTCCAGTCCTCCCTTGGGCTGCGAAAGGGCCGAAACTACACTGCAGCTCTGAGAGCTTTCCTGGTCATTGCTTCTGAAAATATATATGAGGCAATTTACCGCGAGCAAGGTCGTGCCCACCGAGCTGATACATTTGTGCTAAAGAACAGACTCACTCTTCAATGTTTCAGCAATGATGTTATTCTATTCCTTGGAATATAATAAAGAGTCCTGTCAACAACATGGGAAGGGACTTTTGTGTAGCAATGTTCCTGAGGAACGCTTGGGGGATCATTATAGGTTGTGTGCTAGCATTAAAAGAAGGTAGTATTTCGGAATACCACCCATTTTACTGCCCCACAGTATTATAGGTTTTGGAACCCATATGTGCTCAAAACCACCTGTACCTCCACTTGCAATGGTGGTATAGCCCTGGGACGTAATAATGCATGACTACAATGGCGTCCAATGTGACTCCAAAATGGGGACTAACCAGAAAGTCCATAGGAATCTTGATGACACACTGAATGACCATTACCCCTTGTGGCTTTGGTCCTTGAGATGGTGCCATTAACGCAAGTATTACCACCGAACTTGTAATGCAGATTATACTTTTTTCAGATTTGAAAAGAAGTTAGACAGTGCAAATCACTAACACACTGAAGGTATCCGTAGGCAATACTGCCATTTTTGTTTACGTTTCAAAATGTTCTGACCACGTGCTGTGATCAATCCAAGGATGTCCTCACTTCTTTCCCTAGGGTATCCTTCCCTGATGTGGCCAGGGGACGCTGGCCGCTACCTGATCCTGACCCTTTGGGTGGATATATAACGGAGGACCTCTTGGGAGGAGGTAGCTCTCAGGGAGACCCACTGATATCAGTGGAAGAGATTGCATGCCCTCCTTTTCCTCTAATGGATCTGTCTACAGTCCCCATTCCTTAATGGCATGCTGTTACCCTCATTCCTCCCCTCTGGGTAAAACTGATGAACTTAATCTCCAAAATCACAGTAGGGAGACCAGGTGGGCCACTGGGATGAGAAAGACCCAGTAACTCGGTATCCGCCTCTGCCGAGTCATATGGAATCTAATTTGTCCCTTAAAACTACTAAAGACATTTTTCCAAGTCCACCATATAAATCATCAAAGGTGCCACTTAAAGTGCTGAGTATCCCTTCTCAGGTTCTGCCCACAAGTTGTTGCAAACTGACGTCCCCTTTTTCAAAGAAAGGAGTACTGCCACAAGGAGGCTGAGCAGTGTTCAAGTTGTCACGAGCACCTATCATCTGGCCAGACATTTAACCTCGGCAGCCAGCTGACAGGAGAGAGAAGAAGCTGGCGGGACACGTCGAAACTGCTTGGTGCTGACCGAGGGACTGCTGTGTGAGTGCAGGAACCGTGTGGCCAACCGGCTCACGGAAGGAACCGAAGAAGTGGTTTGTCGAGGTTGGTGTGTGGAAAGAACGCCAGAGGAGGGAGGATGCCCTCCTGGCAAATAGAAGCACTGGAGAGACACCACTGCACAACTGCAGCCCACAGAAGTGTGGAAACAGCAAGGGAGAGCCACGAGAGAAACAGGAATCATATCTCAAAGGCAGTGAACCCGAAAGAGGAAAGCGGCACGCCAATAAGGAGCTGCCGGTTCACCACAGAGAAAACTGTACCTGCTGCAACAGACCGGTGAGTTTGCCTGAGGGAGAAGGGAACACCGGGGCATTTCAGCAATTGAGCCAAGTGCATTCTAAGATAAATTTAGTAAACTGTAAAGAAAGAAGTTAGCATATCTCTTTCAATCAGCAAGATAGAAAGATTGTTATAGACTGTCATGTTTATGAGTGTGCACAAGGCGCCTATAAAAAGCCCAGGCAGGAGAGTATTTCGGGCATTTGAAGTCATACATTTTGTGTGCAAGAGAATGTTTTTGTTAATAACGAAAAACCTTGGCAGGACAGTATACCAGGCATTTCAAGTCATAAGTGCTGTGTACAAGAGAAAGTGTTTTCCAATGGCAAAAAGTCATGGAAGGAGGGTATACCAGGCATTTTCAAGTAATACATGTTGTTTAACAGAGAAAGGGCCTGATCACGACTTTGGCGGTAACGCCGGCGGTATTAGCCATACCGCCGAACTCCCCGGCGCTAATAGCGCCAGATCACGAGTTCGGCGGTAATGTAATTCCTCATTCCCCATTGAGCCCATTCGAGAATGCCCCATTCCCCATCGCCGGCGGTAATAGCGTGAATTTTTGGCGGATTTCCCCCCAGCCAAGAGCTAGGGCGAAATCCGCCGAAGTCTTGATTTGGCGGACCCTTAAATCCGGCGGTAATAGCGCGACCGCCGGTTTTAAGGGTTACCGCCAAAGTCGTGATGAGGCCCAAAGTGTTTATTAATAACGAAAAGTCCTGGCAAGAGAGAATAACAGGCAGTTCAAGTTAAAAGTGCAGTATAAAAGGGAACAGGAGTTTGTACATGTGAAATGATCCTGGCAGGAGAGTACACCGGGTGGTCACCAGTTTAACAGTTAATAAAATATGCTGCTTGATGAGAAAAACCTGATAAGGACAACTGAGTAAAGAGTGTAATTGAAACATATCAAGGTGATACCTGCCAGGATAGTACACCAGATAGTTGGTCTGTCAGCTAAGCTACTTTATATTCTAAATTAAGAACCCAGTACACACCGAAGTCAAGAAGAATCCAGGGGAAGGGAGCCACCCTCTGGACTTGTGAACTTTCTTTGTATGGAACCCTTGTGTTGGAGTTCAGCAGTTTTACTTTTGGAAAATGTGTGCACCTTCTAAGGCCAAAGACATTTCCCCTTTTCACCTTATAGTTGATTTCTTAGAATGTGAGAGTCTTAATAGTACTTTGGACACTGGACAATTTGCTGTATACACCCTGACAAATGACCAGCCCATTTGAATTGTTTTAGATAGGGAAGATCCTCTGGGATCTGGGACAGAGAGGCATTTTCCAACCCCATTTCTGTTTAATATGGCAAAAACCATGCATCCTCTGTGTCCGAGTTTAATTCCTGACCACTCACAGTGCCGGTGCAAGAGGCTTTTCCAGACTCATTCAAAAGAAGCAGTTTTCCTTTTGGAAAATGTACGCACCTTCTAAGGCCAAAGACATTTCGCCTTTTCACCTTATAGTTGATTTCTGAGAATGTGAGAGTCTTAATAGTACTTTGGACACTGGACAATTTGTTGTATACACCCTGGCAAATGACCAGCCCATTTGAATTGTTTTAGATAGGGAAGATCCTCTGGGATCTGGGACAGAGAGGCATTTTCCAACCCTATTTCTGTTTAATATGGCAAAAACCATGCATCCTCTGTGTCCGAGTTTAATTCCTGACCACTCACAGTGCCGGTGCAAGAGGCTTTTCCAGACTCATTCAAAAGAAGTTGGGTGGATGCCTATGTAAGAAAGAAAAAAGAAACCAAACAGTCTGCACTCCTCTCCTACTCTGTGTCAAAATGACTACTGCTTTTCAGGAGTATAGGGATACGTAGTGGCTTCACTGCCTACTCAGCCACACACTACCTCTAAACCAGCAGTGATCCCAATCATAATGGTGAAACATGTACAGCCAGACTTTTATGCCTCCTGTGCCCGTTTTAGTAGCACCGGCCAGGGCATGCTATATCTTCAGAAGGGGTTTAAGTTCATAGAATTGCAACAAAAACAACAATAGTATTGGGGTGCAAAAATATGAGGATGCTGTTATGTATATGCTTATTATAGGATGTATTGCATTCTCAATGTCTTCTATTACAATGTGTAGAATGTTATGCATCATGCTTAGCTTGGTGTGTCAACATTCTTATTAGAACTTCCAGGCTGTTTGTCATGCCTCAAAGTTGTCAGTTGATGGAGGCTGCTGAACAGGTTGGGGGTCTTGTCTGTATCTCTTAATATATGCTAGTAAACCCACTTCAAGGAACTGTGCCAGTGTGGTTATTAGCACAACAGATGCCCAATCAAAGCTCTATAAAAATAGGGACTTTACTAAAAACAATCAATACAAAACTAATTAAATACACTGAAGACTCACCTCCATAAAGAAAACACAAAGAATACAGACTTTGAGAAGAAAGGGCACTCAAGGTTGATAAGCAGGACTTTTCAGGCAAAAGATGTCAGTAGCAATGGTACTGCTCAAGAATATATATTTTAAAAGGCAAGGGGTGGTCCCTATTGCCTTTTAAGGTAGGTTAGGGGGGCATGGACTCTTCAAATACCTTTTGTATCTTGTGTTTGGGGCTCAACAGCATTGAGCTGCGTTTCTAGGTGCACTGCTGCAGTGGAGCTCATATTGAGATGGCCCAGTCACGTGTTCCCAATGGCAAGACAGTGTTGAGTCTTTTTGAGGTGCCGGGTCCTGTTGGATCAGGTAGACATTTGAAATGGTCAAGCCCATGGGTTCCAATGCTTCGAGTCAGTGGTGGAATGATGTTTCTACTGAGTGGATGGGCATTCAAGATGCTGAGTCATTGACTTCCAGCAGGTCGAGTTGAGGTGGTCCGCTTCAGTGGATCGAGCTGTCTTGCCTGGGTGGCTCGGAGAGCAGGCATTCACTTTCAAAGAACACAGAGTGCCATAAGCAGCGCCTCAGGACCTATAGTGACTTGTAGTGAGTTGAGAGTGGTCGAATTGTCTAAACGATGTTGCAAGGAGTTAAACAGGGTCCAAAGCTCCCTCTGTTTCACTGTGTTTCTCCAGGGACAAGGAAAGTCCTTAGATCTGCACTTCCACTGCAAAATGTTTTCTGTCACCTTCCTAGTTTCTGTCAGGTCCATGGAGCAGGTTCCGGGGATCCAGGCCATAGGAAGCAGAGAGGACTTGATTGAGAGCAAGCTTTATCCTAATTATTCCGTGTGGATTGTTAGGAGACAGAGCCTTACTCTGCCATTGAGCTCTGTGGCCTCACCCCTATAGAAGGAGCACTTTGGAATTGACTGAATCCTTCTTCTTCGCACGTGAGTCCAAATATAAATCAACTAAGAGAAGTGTTTCCTTTACTTATAAATGCAAAATATTAAAGTGGATTTGTCCATAGCAAGCCTGTTGTTTGGGGTCCCATCGAGGCTGCTGTAACAAATGTCCTTTGCCTTCTGACATACCCAGATGCTTTGTTGCAGGAAAAGGAGCAGGGAAGGAGATCGCAGAGAGCCTAGCTACTCTCCTGGCCTACTCTCTACTCTAGGCTATTTTAACTCCACCTACTTCTCATGTCTGCTGACTGCAAAAGAAGTCTGTGGGTCAGCATTTGAGTGTGAAAGTGAAGAAGCAGCTTCTCGGGCATTGTCCCACTTTGGCTGTTGTGGAGACATTCAAGCCAAGCGGCTAATACACATCAGCCCTGTCATAGTTGGAGCACTGCTCGCCAAGCTGATACTAATATGATATCCAATTGCTGTGGCTGTGTTATTGTGTGACCCCAATCCCAAGTATGGATTATATTCACAGTTTAACAGTCTGCCCGACTCACTCTGACACACAATAATTACGTTTTGAATCAAAGGTGTAGATGATATAAAAGTGAGCTGTGCCTGTTAAAGTGTTATGTTTCACCAGCTCCCAGGAATGAACATGTAACCTGTGAACCGGCCCTGCTACACCCGCAGGGCTAGTGCTGGGGATGTCAGGAGACTGTCTCGGAAAATGCACATGGGGGTTCTATAATTCTGGCATGGAGCCTTATGAACAGGGGGTCTGATTAGTAGTCCTCGCTTTCAGAAACAGAATTACCTTTATGATTTTTCTATACAAACGTTTTTTTTAAAAAAGCTCAGGCTATCCTGCACTCATCAGATGACATTCTGTCACATAATCACACTAGCATTCTTGAGGAGCCAGACATGGGGGTAGAGTTGGCATTCCCTGCATTCACTGGCTCTACTTAACACCTACCCCCACCCCCCACACTTCTGGATGAAGGGCGGGGGGGCAGCATTATGCCGGAATGATGTGATGTCACTGATATTACTGTTCCCAACACTTAATCCTGGCCTTGCTCTCTTTAAAAGCTGGAGGTGAAGATTGTGTGACATTTCTGCCTTTGTGGTATTTGGGTGGGGTAGGAATTACTAAGTGAGATAAAGCCATCAGCCATTTTTTGAAGCAGTGGTGGAGTGGCTGAAGGGCCAGTTGTTATGTAGCCTCATGAGTGGGGTGTCCCACTGGATATTCTAATGCATTTTGTGAACCCCCCGTATGCAGTCAATGTACAACGTACTACCCTCATTGGCATAACGGGGGGCCCTCGCAAACCCTGCGGTGTGGGAGGGCCCGGCACCACATGTCCTTATACTTTAAAGCGTAAAAGAAATAATTTCTTTATGAAGGCAGAGTGACTACAAAAAGAAACAATTTCTTTTTGAAGTCTGAGGTCTCCCCCAACCCATGACATGGAAGCCTCTAGGCTGGAGGCCTCCATGTCATGGGGTGCGGGTAGCTCTATGACTTCAAAAAGAAATAGTTTTGTTTTTAAGTCACTCTGCCTTCATAAAGACAGTGGGACAGTAGGCCTCATTACAAGTTTGGCGGTAACCTTGATGGTAAAACCGGCAGGCTGCCGCTGAACTTGTGAATTTTACTGGTGCCCGGGAATGGGCAATTACCAGGTCATTATGGACCCGCCGGACCCGGTATTAGCCTATTCCCGGGCGCTGGTAAAAAATGCTCCCCATTCCTATTTGAGCCCCATAGGGCTCAATGGGAATGGGGAGGCCGGATGCACTGGCACCATTCAAAATGGTGCTGGTGCATCCGACATGCTCTACTCGTGGGTGCCGGTTTACCCGCAAGGTTAAACCTGGCGGGTGCAAAGGCACTTGTGAGCAGAACTCGTAGTTTGCCGGTCCGGTAACTACGGGACCGTCAAGATTACCAGTGCCGTAGTTACCGGACTGGCAAACTTGTAATGAGGCCCATTATTTCCATTATGGTTCAGTCCTTAATGGAAAAAATGTCTTCATGAAGTCGGAGGGACCATTTCTTTTTTAAGTAATAGGGCTCCACTCAAACCCATGACGTGTGCATGTGTGAGTGTATGGTGAAAGGGTTCACACTTAAATGCATGGGTGGCTGTCTCAGTGTGCCTGTATGGTGAAAGGGTGCACACTTAAAGGTATAAGTGGCTGCCTGTGTAAGTGTCTGGTGAAAGGGTGCACAATTAAATGTGTGGGTGACTGGGTGTGCGTGTCTAGTGTATGGTGAAAGAGTGCCCTCTTAAATGTATGGGTGGCTGCCTGGGTGTGCCTGAATGATGAAAGGGTGCACAGTTAAATGTATAGGTGACTGCCTTTGTGAGTGTATGGTGAAAGGGTGCACACTTAAATGTATGGGTGGGTGCCTCAGAGTGTGTGCCTGTATGGTGAAAGGGTGCACACATACATGTATGGATGGCTAGGTGTGTGTATGTGTGTGTGTTTATGGTGAACGGTGTGTGTGCTCGTGTTCAAGTGTGCAACTAAGCCTGCATCTCGGTGGGGTGCTAAACCTTCAAATGTTGGGAAAGGTGCTAATTTCATGGGTGGTGGGGGAGGGGCAAACTTTTTTGTGTGGGTACATCTAACTTCTTTGTGCATTCTAATGAGACTATTCTAGTGCAGCTTCAATGTTGAAAGCAGTTAACTCTCTCCTTAAACTCAGAAAGCCCCCACTTATGGACCGCTGTGTGAATAAGCTGTCTCATGTCCCACCTCTTCCCTTCCAATCACTTCCCTGGCATGCAAGTACTAAACTAACATCAAGATTTCAATTGCCTAAAAAATTATGCATTTGAATGCAGGTACTCACAGTGAAATGCTTTACGTTAGTAATTGTCGGGTCTGTGTTAACAGCGAAACACAGGTGCGGTATAATATCTTGAGGGATGAAGCCCAGTCATCTCAATGGTGTTGCACAACTACTTGTGTTTAATCCGTTGGTTATTTATTGGTAATCTTCATTACTTATAGCCCCATTCTTCCTCGTCCCAGTACTTGTTTATGAGGCACTTTGCCTCATAAACAAGTACTGGGATGAGGCAGAGGGACATGGAGGTAATGTCAATAATCCTAGCCCCACTCTTCCTCATTCCAGTACTTACCTATGAGGCAAGGAGCCTCATACGTAAGCACTGGGACAAGGAAAAGGGAAGTGGAGGTAATTCTGGGTCGAGAAGCTGATTTTGGGGGCTGGGGCGGTGGGTGGCAGGGAGTGCGACCCCTGAGGTTTCCATTGCTACCCCTAATTTTCTTTTTTTTCTGCAATTGAGGCTCTTCGGCTGTCGCCAGCAGCATGTGGCTCTTTATTTCTGGAGTGGCTGGTTTCCTGATAGCTTTAGCCGGTAAGATAGCTCAGTGGGTTGAGCACTGGCTACCATACTGTGTGTGTGATCGGCAAGTTGCAGGTTGCAGGTTGCAATTTGCATGTTCGACTCCTAGCAAGGTCAACTCAGCCTTTCATCCTGCTGAGGTTGATAAATAAGTACCAACACAGGTTCGGTGTAATTGTATGTATATTTGTTCTATATGAAGCCTTTAAGGCTAAATTCTATACAATAACACATCATTATCATTTGGCCTTGGACGTCTGTTTGGATTCACAGTGAATTGATAACTATATTTTTCATGGTGTACTCAGAAACAATGCTATGTGATGCCACTTCCGATTTGTCGACGGTGCAGGGTCGGGTTCCATCGCTTCCTGTGATGCCACTTTGGGGTGGGGTCAAATCACATCACTTCCTGTGATGTCATCAGATGTCAAGAGTCGTGTGATGTCCTCTACCCCTGGCATTTTGGTGAAATTACGTCCCTGTTCCTGACTTGGTTTTATGGACATCATACTTGACATTGTGATCCTCCAGGCATATCTGGAACAGGATGGTTCACCTAGGTGCTCAGAGTGCCTAAGATCTGTAGCAAAAAGGACTCATCTCCCACTAGATTTGAACCTTACTGTTTGTTAGATGGTTCAACAGTGTTAAGCTCATCTCGTGGGAGATTCCTAAGGGATAGAGGTGCAGTTTAATGGCTCAGTGGTATTCAAGCACTGCAATGTCAATCTATGAATGGCAACTTGATGGCTCAACTTTGTTAAAGTACTGCAGCAATGGCTTCGAGTTCTTATGACTTAATGGTTTCAATAGGCAACTCGATCATATTGCAAGAGGACGCTTCATTCCAGATGTCTCAGTGTGGTGACTGGCTCAAAGACACTTGATCGTCATATTAATGGCTTTGAACCAGAATAGTTCGATTGGATTTCTCATTTGACTCAACAATCATAGTTGTAGCCCAATGCACAGAAGGTGGTCAGATGCATAACGCCCCCCCTTACATCCCCATCATGGTTTAACATGACTTAACACTAGATAGAGTCTCAAAGGGCCTCATTACACGGATGGCGGTAGGGATTTACCGGTACCGGTAAAATACCGGTACCGGTAAATCCCTACCGCCTTACTACGAGGTCCCTTTGCGGGTTGGGGGATTTAACGCCTGCTTTTTGCAGGCGTTAAAATCCAACCTGCTAAGGGACCTCAGAGCTAATTACGGCAACGCAAAATTGCGGTGCCGTAATTAGCGCCTTCCCCATTCCCATAGAGTCCTATGGGGCAGAAATGGGAATGGGGAAGGGCAATGGCGAAAGGGGGATTTACCGCCCCTCCAACCTTGGAATGGGGCGGTAAATCCCCTTTCCGCCAAGGCTGTGCCGGTATTTTACCGGCATGAGCCATGGCGCTAATAGCGCCATGGCTCACCGCCTACTGTGTAATGAGGCCCAAAGTATTTTCTTTGACTCATGAGCAACAGCACTGTGATGATTGCCACATTAAAAGACTGTGAAAGACCCAGCTTTTTTTATTTGTATTAAATAATAAGATAATGCGGGTAATTCCATCTCTGAAAGGGAAATTTGCTAATCAGATTCCCCTTTCATAAACTCCATGGCAAAAGCATAGGGTGTATCTGGGTCCTGCTGCAACAGTATCATGATTTGAAGTGCCTGCTCTACCAGTTGGGTAGTGGAGTTTCAGAGGTCACAGTTGCCCATTTGACAGCTCCAGTGACAGCCAAGCCCACTGCTTTCAAGAAAAGGCTTTGTACCACTTAGGCAGGATAGCTGAAGCCCAAACACCTGTGGACCTTTACCTTTAAAGGAGCGGTCTACCACCACTTCTTTGGTTCACTCTGGAACAGCACTTGAGAAGGATACATTGGACCTCTTTTGGGAGCTTGGCTTTTCCCAAAGTCCTCAACCACTGAAGCCATTGAAGGATCAGTGTAAGGTAGTGGAGAGCTGTGCCCCCTACCCACTCCCAGAACACATTGGGAGTGAAACTGCTGTGTACCAGGCCCTGCCATTCTGCTCCAGAATCTCCCAGGGCTCCAAGAGCAGACTGTTGAGGGGCAGATGAATACATTGTGCATAGCTACAGACCCTCACCTGTCCCAATAATGCCCAGGTGAGAAACGTTACTCGCTGAGGCAACCGTCCTGCCCATATCCTAGACAGGTACAGCAGCATATGGACACAATCTAAGCTAAAATGGCAAGAATAAACAAACTCACATATGCAGGCATTATACAAAAAGCACATATGCACACAACACGAAGAAGGTAAACACTAGGTCAAATATGCATTCATACACAAAGAATATTAACATGTCCACCATAAGACATGAAGAATACTAGCACAAGCAATATATAAGGTGAAAGCAACAGGAGCGACACGTGTATATAGCTCACCAACATAGAAACAAAACAGTAATGGGCAGCCATCTTTCCAAAATAGAAGCCACAACAGACTCCTAAGTAAATTAAAGGCCTCAAGGTTTCACAAGAACTCAAAATACTGGAATTACAGAAATTAAAATCCAGGCAGAGCTCAGGCAGTAGCTGCGCAGATCAAGCCGAGGTTACTGAGAAATTAAGGAGGGTCAGAAATGTCTCAGAGGTAACAAGAGATAACAATTCCCAAAACGAACTACCAGCCTTTGTAGGCCAGGCACAGGATAATTATAAGCCCAAACACACCATGGGGAATAGACCAAGAGTGTCACTAGTGGTAGAGAAAACCATAACATACACTAATATTAGCTAAAATCCTAATAAATGCAGGATGAAATGATTCCAAATGTGGTCTCATCACATGTGACCCATAATTGAAGAACACTGTGTATTCATTAGCAACAAACACAGATAGGACACCTGCCTCACTCCTCACACATTTTCCCAGGCAGGAGATGCTGTACAAGGCCAACTATGGAGGAATCACCCTGGCCCATAGCCTGGGATGGTATCTTTTTTAATTGAAGGGAAAGCAATCCACGGTCCGCTCTCCCCCTACTCATGTCTGGCTCATGTCTTCACGATCTGTCAGTTGTCCAAGGTTAGTCAGTACGGAGCCGACCAATCAAACCTCCCCCGCCCGAAGTTAGGTCACCCAATGTGTATTATTCCAACCAATAGTCCTATAAATGTTGTTTTATTATTGTTATACATTTAGAGGTGGTCTCAGGAGGAGCCATCAGATTGTTGTTACTCTATCGGAGGTTTAACCCCCATAGGATTTGTATATAGTCAATTCCCTTAACCAATCCCGTCATCCTGTAGGTTTTGGTAACTGTGAGTGTATGATGAGGTTGTTGATGACACATTCATAGTATTTCTTTTTTATAAGCCCGCTGATAGTGACAGCGTTTTTGCTTGTTTGATGTCCCTGATTTATTTGGGTGTTAATAAAGCTGTCTACTTCTGTTATTGAATTCAGTTTTTCTGAGTCCTGATCCTCTGTGTAATTCTGGGGGTTTCCCATGCCATCACCATAGCAAAGGTGATGGTTCTCTGGAGTCCTCAGATTGTCGAGGGCTCCCCTCTGTGCGGTTCCTGAAGATTACAGAGGTGACCTTTGGAGAGCAGAATATCACGTGTAACAGAGGGAGGTCGACAGGCGCCCCCTTCAAGAAAATTCCTTTCCAGTACCTGCAGGATGCCCCGAAGGGCAAAGGGCAGCTAGCTCTTAAGGGAGATACCAAAAACCCTCAACGGATCCATGGATTAGTAAGTATGACAATAGGCCTTGCAAAACAGGGGGAAAGGATTGTTTTGTATATTGGAGAATTGTGATGAGATAAACAGATGGGATATGAGATATCTTCTGGGAAGTCCCAGGAAAGATCACGTGGTACACCTTGCTACAGGATATAATAAAAGAAAAGGATAACCTCACCAGAAGTTGAGAAGACGGCCATAGTGTATTTATTTGTGTAGTAGTTGCTGGTGCCAGGCTTGTGTTGAAAGGTAGTTTAGGTTTTGTGAAAAGTGTATTTTTGTGTATAGTGGTGTATATTGTGGAGGATGTGAAGTTGTGGTGTGGGCCGAGGAGGTTGGTACACTGTGGGAGCAGCAAAGTTGGGCTTCACTGAGTATGTGGCAGTTGTGGTGTCACTCAGAAGGTTTGGAGGCAACAGCAAAGTGGGGCTGATCAGAGCGAGTGGCATTTGTGGTGTTGTTTTGGAGTATTGGGTGACATGGTAGCCGTGGTCTCAGAAAAAGATGCAGAAGTATTAAATAAAAAAAGTATTGTTGGGGAAGGGTGCAAAATGGAGGTAAACGAGGGTGAGTTAGAATTGAAATAACACATCTGGTAAGTATTGCTAACTGAATTGTGACGTACTATCTTGGGAGTTACTCCCACTATTCACCTGTGTAAAGAGTTACCCCTGGGAAAAGGACAAAATCATTAAGTACCACACCCAGTGGGTGCGGGTGACTGCAGGCAATATGTTTATGCCCTGGCCACAGGAAGGTCCTCACTCAAAGTCAGTACTTCAACACATGTGCACATATTTGCATGCCACGCAAAAAGGAAAACAGTTCCTGAATTGACCAGCCATTCTGGAACTGTGGAAAATGTATGGGTAACAGGTAGACGAGCAACCCAGCATCGTGGTGCTGTTACAGAGAATCGTCTTGCTGGTTACAGAGGATACTGAAAGCTTGGTGGTTACAGATCAAGCAGTCGTTACATTACAGACTTAATGGTTAGATATGATGTAGAAAAAAACTTAGTTACCCAGTGTGTGTTGGGTTGGAGCTAATTGAAAAGAATTGTTTTGAGAGTTTTGTGAAAGATGGCTAGGGAGGTTTCAACTCTGAGTGCGTTGGGTAGGGCACTCCATAGTTTAGGGTCTAGGTGAGGAAAACCTATACCTCCTGCGTTTGCTCTTTTGATTATGGGAACATGGAGTTGGTTGTCATGGTGACTTCTTTTGGGGCGTGTCGAGGTATTTCTGGTAATGGTTTCTGATAGGTATGATGAGGCAGAGAGACTGATGCATTTATGTGTAAGTGTGAGGATCTTGAAGTTGATACTTTCCATGACTGGAAGCCAGTGGGCGGCTTGCCTTGCCTAAGAGATGTGGGGCCTCATTACAACCCAGGCGGTAAGTTCCCTACTTTACCACCATGGTGTAAACTCTGTTTACACCATGGTGGATGACGAATTTACCGCCCCATTCCAAGGTGAGTGGGGCGGTAAATCCCCATTCCCCATTTACCCTTCCCCATTCCCATTTTTGCCCCATAGGGCATAATGGGAGTGGGGAAGGCGCTAATTACGGCACCATAAATTACGGTGCCGTAATTAGCACCAAGGCGGGTTAGCGCCTTGCATTTTAACGCCTGCTAAAAGCAGGCGTTAAAATGGTAATGAGGCGTTAAAGGATAGTTCCGGGACTTTTTTTTTATTGTCCCTACGGGTCGGCCATGTGTTTGTAAGCATAAATCGGTAGATCGTAGGAAACTTTCCTATGGACCTTACCCGACTTTCGCCCATTATCGCACTCGAAATCAGCCTCCATTTTGTGATAATCCTATCATTCCGCCGCATCGACCTGGCTCACCTGCCTTTGCGGCACTAAATCAAATCCCCCGCCCCTGAAACAGACTTTATCAAAACATTCATATTCCCCGCCTCTATCCGTGACGTGACTGAGCTGCGTAGGCAAACGCGCCCAGGCGTCTTCTACGCGACTCCACACAGACCCCGGAAATCAACACAGATCAGCTCACAATACAGCGCACCACAATTCGGAATATGAAACTGTACTTTGAAATCAAACCGCAAGATTGTAAATGTGGTAAAGTACATTTATTTGACATCAAATGTTTAGAGAATATTCAGCGATTTGCATTTTTATTTGCTCATGTTCCAAAAAGTTCGTATTGAGGAACGCGATGGTCCTTTGCTGTACACAGGGTCTTAGAGCATCTCACAATACAGCACCACAATTCGGAATGTGAAACCGTGGTTTAAAAGCAAACGGCAAGATTGTACATTTGGCAAAGTACGTTTATTGGACATCAAATGTTTAGAGAATATTCAGCGATTTGCATTTTTCTTTGCTCTCGATCCAAATTAGTTCGTCTTGAGGGAAGCGATGTTCGTGTGCAGTACACAGGGTGTTGGTTTACGATAAAAATAAGCTCTTCTGTCGCACTGATAATCGCATGGCTGTTCCAACAACGAGGCACTAGGCCACCACAACGGTAGGTATGTTGCATCTAACCGTTAGTACCGCGTAAGGGCATACTTGTACTTGGCGATCGTCCCATAAAATGGTCAGGGTGGTAACGTTGTTCACGCGGAGAAGCAACTGGCGGCTGTAGAAGCCGTCCGCCGGTGTCTGGTACTCGTGACACAGACAGTAGTGAATGATGTACCTAAAAACATAAAAAATGAAATTAGTCTCACCATCAGATCCTTATTAAAATTATTCATTTCATAGCGAGGACAGCGCTACTGGGTGTACACAAGTGTTTAAAGGCGTGGCGAGGCATGGAGGGGGGGGAGTGGAGTACAAGGTAAGTAGCATAAAATAATAAATAAATAGGGCCAGCTGGTGGCAAGTGCAAGGTAAGTGCAGAACAAGTGCTGGGAAGGGGGGGCTGTAGGATACTGAGACAGTCCCCCAGTGCAGGGGTTGACAGGGAGGCAGTGCAGGTGGAGAGTGGAAGGGCCCAGGACCGAGGTCGCAGACAGTGGACCAGTTGTAGCAGGGGAGAGGGAGAGAGAAAGCAGAAGCAAAGAGGAAGGTTTTGAGGTGCTTCAGTAAAAGAAGATGGTTCTCCTCCAGATAGTGCGCGGTAGAAAACACTATGCCACATAGAACGAACAAGTACAACTGAACCCGTCTTTAAAGCCACTGTATAGTAATGAAATTGCGGTATAAACTCATCAAAAGTTACTTACATTATATTTGCATTTTCCATTGTGTCTCTGTGTAGGGCAGACCCGAAACACCACTCCTTCTTTGCCGACGTTACTTCTTCTAATGAACGTGGCTCATCGTTTCGTTTCTGAAATTTTATTCATTATCTTTTCTTAGTCTTTCAGGATGGTCCCGGCCTGTCAAGGTCAAATCACAATAGAACCTTATATTGGGTCGTGGGCCTTTCCGCCACCCGAGCAAAACATCAAAGCAGCTGACCTTCACTTTGAGCGAGCACACATTTCTAGTTAGCTCCAGTTAGTGTAAGGGCATCTTGTCTGCGTGCCTTTTTTTTTATTGTCCCTATGGGTCGGCCATGTGTTTGTAATACGGAAACATTCTATAATTTTTGTAAAAATGATTTATATTACTGTTTGGTTTAATTGCAATGGGCCTGCAACATGAGGAGACTCGAGAGAACAGACAATCGAATTACAATCATTTAAACCGTGATGTGTATTTCTCAATGAGCTCTGCTTTAGGTGGACATGGAACAGAGGCAATGTTGGGTGGCAATGCAGTTGTCCCCTGCATAGGTTCGTTCACCACTCCATGTATGTGCCTATCGAGGACATCTACGATAAGTCTCTCAATAAACTCATATTGCATATCCTCAAACACTGGTTTGATCACCCATTGTTTACTTCTTTTAGTGAAGGCCTTATTGTAGCGAAGCGTCCCTAAAGTTCCGGTCGTCCTACTTTGTTGACGGCCAACATTATGGTTATGTGCCAAGACCGCTAGAAGAGTCCGATTTATCATGCCTTCCATGCCAAAATGCAATCTTTTGGGCCTGTACTTTAGGCACATATTGTGGAACACCTCCAAATCTCCTGTGTGGCAGAATTCCGTGAGTCCCCTCAAATCTCTTGTTATAGTTTTATCAAATACAATCTTTTCAATGGCCTTGTGAGTGGGTGATGAAGGAATCAACCACTTCTTCTTCCGTGCCTCCTCTGTGGACAAATGGCCATGTTCACATTTGTGGAAATGCTCATTTGTCGACCATTGATGTACGTTGCTACAGTGCAACATTACTGACCGCCATTTTTCCAGTAGAATTTCCAACGACCCTTCACATGTTTTTGAGCTCCACCAAAGATGGTTGCTGATTGACTTGGACCACTGTGAAATACCTTGCATATCTTTTTTTTTTCCTGCAGCCGACAATTTTTTATTGATTGTTTTTGCAAGATGCCATACGTCAAATTGGTGATTTATATTTTTGTACTGTTCTCTCATTGTCTTGGCAATTGAAACGTGTCTGTCCGTGGCTATCAGGTCGATCACCATTCCCCGCGATTGTAGTTCTTGCAATGATGCTACAAAGCCAACTTTCTCCATGGCCACTGAGGATGTACTTTGTGACACCTGCACGACCACCGAACTCACAATTTTCTTACTTTCCATGTCCTGAAAGTGGTAGGTGCAGTACTTGGCTGAAAATCCTGGACTGTCGCATTGTCCATCACCGGCTAGCCTGAAGCGTTTGCCCGCGAATGTACTTTCCATTGACATTTTTTCCATTCTCCAAGCTTCGCTGATGGCTGGAAATAGATAATCGGTTTGGTATTTGTAGAACTGACTTTTCGCAATGAAATGGATTCCCACAAACTGAAAGAAATACTGTAACTTTTTAAAACTTGAACCACTAAAAAGTGCGGCCGCTGCACAAAGTAGATTGCCTGCTGGCAGTTGCCCCAGCATGGGTTGTGCAGACCATGCGAACGGATGATATTGTGTACAGGTGGCATGTATTTTAAGGTTAGTGCCTCGAATTGCACGAGTCACATTAATCAATGGCTCCCCACATACTTCCCCACCAACCCAATGCCCACATTTCATCATCATAATAATATCCATCAAACAGCTATCGAATACAATGAATTTGGCCTCTTTCCTTATACTGTCACTCTGCATCCCAGCTGGTTCGGCCTGTAACGTTGAGGACATGTCACTCGCATGAAAGGTACAATCTCTGATATCGTCTTCCGCTATGCTGAGTGATATTGATGGTATTTCATTGTCGTCCACTTCATTCTCTTCCATTGCAACATCTGTTCCTTGTCCGGAGATGGGAGAAAAAAACAATGTCTTCAACTTTCGCGTGCTCTTATTTTTTGCGGGTGTGGATTCTGTGAATTGATCTACGACTGCATCCAAACTACCAGGAGGACATTCACTATCAATGGCTGGTGGTGGTATAGCTCCGTTGTCAATCACTTCATATTCTTCCCATTGGCACGATGCATCTCCAGTCTCAAGTCCCTGCCAAAAGGTTTGACAAGCAACATCTCTCGTTCGCTTCACTGTCTGTGTAGATCTAGTTCTTAAACCCACTCGCAACTAGAGGACAGATTAGAAAAGGGATGTTCAGTTTAAACACAACTTACAGTATTGAACTATTGACAGTGAAAGACAACATAATATAGTGAACAGGACACTAACCTTCTTTTGCTTTCTTTTCTTTGAAACTTTCTTTCCTCGAACTTCAACATCTGGACGCTGTTGCTCCGACTCGTGTGTGCATGTCTCCACTTCCTCTCGCGCTGCAACGACTATACTTTCATGATAAGCACATCCATCACTCACTGAGGCTCCATCGACTCGCTGAAACATAGAACTTTCATTAGTATGTATAATAATATTGAAAACACAAAATGTACTTGGGGACCAATACCCATACGTACATCTCAATAGCAAAACACGAATGAACGCATTGTGTAGAACATTCAAACGACAATAGTTCACGCATTGTTGATCTAGTTAGATTGAACTGTCAAGATCCATACCTCGGGCTCCGCATAGACTTCCATTGATGATATTATTGAAGATGACGCTTCAGCAACTCCCTGAAACACAGTAATTGCATTAGTATGGTTTTCTATTTTGTTTAAAAGAACATAAACTTTCTGCAGGCGTCAACGGCTCATCTAAATAGACCTGCACAAATGATCAGTTGTCTAAAATAAATAATGGATATCCAAATATGATTCGATTTGCTCCATCGTTGGAAGTGTCACCACCCAGAGATCTGCATCAACTACTAGGGGTGATGTTCTTGTTGAAGAAGCTCCGTCAGCTCCCTGAAACATAGTACTTGCGTTAATAAAGAAGGAAGTATAGCGGATGTAATCACGTCATTTGATCTCGCATGATTGATCTGTCAGTATCCATACCTCGAAATGCATAAGAACATCAAGGGACGCTGTAACTGCGGTGCACACTTCTGCAAGCTGTTGCGCCGACCCGTAACTGCATGCTCCCCCTTCCTCTTGGACTAATGCTCCATCGACTCCCTGAAACATAGGACTTTCATTAGTAATGAACACAATATTGAAAAAAGAAGACACATAGGAGGGCGACGACAGAAGGACATACCAATGGCTAAAAACGAAAGAAACATTGTGTGTAACAATCACGCTACAAGAATGCAAGATCTGATGATCTCCATCGATGGAACTGTCCGGAAACGTACCTCGAGCATCTGAGTGACATCTACGGTTGTCGTCAATGCGTTGGACTCCTCAGCATCTCCCTGAAAGACAGTACTTGCATTATTTTGGATAACAATAATTATAACTGAAAACAAAGACTAGAGGACGAGTACTGTGGTGTACCATTAGGTAAAATAATTACACGATCAATTAAAACTATTGATTTACATGCCTAAAACAAGTCAGTGTCAGAATAGCTAAGTAAGATTACCCGATAGGCGCTTGAAGTGGCTGATGACTGCAATAACGACACGGATGGAGAATCTTCAGCCTTCATATTGAGTGGATACATAAATGGGGAAATTATTGTTAGCTAATGCTACACACTACCGCAATGCCGAGAGATAAATACGTAAACTTGACTCACCAGTGGAGGGATGTGGACGAATAGAGTGGGAATAGCGGTTGAGAGCAATTTTCGCCTCGCTCGCGGTGTTTTCGTCCTTATTAGCAATGATGTGGAGTACATGTCTGGGCTAAAGTGCCTGCTGCAGATGCGGTATCGATCACCCCTCTTGTCCGCAAAGACTTCTAGGACTCTACTTTCTATCTCAGAGGCTGGATATCCGCAATATCGGACCCATTCTCTTATCTGATCTATTGTCTTAGGGAAAACATGCATTATAGTACCTTCAGATTTGTTATGGGTCTTCGAAGGGCAACCGCCAATGGAACAGGCAGGCATTATGGAAAGTTCTGAAAAGTAAAGATCAACAATTCTCTATGAATACCAATGTGTTAAAACATTAAATGACACATAAAAGGTTCAATGCAAGGTCCGTTTTGGTTCTTGGAACTATACATGTTATTCACATGCGGATAAGTATTTCAATAACTTTCAAAAAATAGAAAAAGTAATTTGACTAAACTCAGAACATGTGACTAGTTCCTTGCATGTACTGTCGTGAACGAAAAGAAAACATGGATGCAATTTGATGACTACTAGCAAATAGATATAAATTAAAAAATTGGACGCAAAATGATTATGGTACATGGACTTACCTTGACGAACAAACAGTTAGATGCAGGGATCAGAGTAGTTTCTTGTCGTAGAACAGGGAGCAGTTCACAGGTTGCAAACTGACGAGTTTGCTCAAAGTGGTCACGGAAGTTCACAGAGACGAAGAGCAGATAACCAGCACCTTCACGGGTTGACTAGCAAAGCGCAAAGAAGTTCTCATTAGAAATATGAAGTGGGTTATAAAGAATTCGAAACAGGGGTGTGTTTGTGAATGAATGACGTGTATATGTCGTGGCATTATGCGGTCTGCAGGGGGCCGTCCAGCGTGAGGGGGGATGCTTGGCAGGAGACACGGGGTCTGGAGGTAGACATGGGAACAACAACCCATGCTCTATAGACCACTTTGAAGTGTACATGGTCTTTGGCACCTCTTGGCCTTTATCGCTCCCTGACAGCTCCACTTGCCAGCACAAGTACCCCGGTGCGAACTGCCTTTGATAGGGCGGGGGGTGGATCGGGGCGGTGGTCGTGCAGACAAGACACAGGAAGACTCGTGAATGGAGACACACTTATGTGGATTGCAGGGGGCCGTCCAGCGTGAGGGGGGATGCTTGGCAGGAGACACGGGGTCTGGAGGTAGACATGGGAACAACAACCCATGCTCTATAGACCACTTTGAAGTGTACATGGTCTTTGGCACCTCTTGGCCTTTATCGCTCCCTGACAGCTCCACTTGCCAGCACAAGTACCCCGGTGCGAACTGCCTTTGATAGGGCGGGGGGTGGATCGGGGCGGTGGTCGTGCAGACAAGACACAGGAAGACTCGTGAATGGAGACACACTTATGTGGATTGCAGGGGGCCGTCCAGCGTGAGGGGGGATGCTTGGCAGGAGACACGGGGTCTGGAGGTAGACATGGGAACAACAACCCATGCTCTATAGACCACTTTGAAGTGTACATGGTCTTTGGCACCTCTTGGCCTTTATCGCTCCCTGACAGCTCCACTTGCCAGCACAAGTACCCCGGTGCGAACTGCCTTTGATAGGGCGGGGGGTGGATCGGGGCGGTGGTCGTGCAGACAAGACACAGGAAGACTCGTGAATGGAGACACACTTATGTGGATTGCAGGGGGCCGTCCAGCGTGAGGGGGGATGCTTGGCAGGAGACACGGGGTCTGGAGGTAGACATGGGAACAACAACCCATGCTCTATAGACCACTTTGAAGTGTACATGGTCTTTGGCACCTCTTGGCCTTTATCGCTCCCTGACAGCTCCACTTGCCAGCACAAGTACCCCGGTGCGAACTGCCTTTGATAGGGCGGGGGGTGGATCGGGGCGGTGGTCGTGCAGACAAGACACAGGAAGACTCGTGAATGGAGACACACTTATGTGGATTGCAGGGGGCCGTCCAGCGTGAGGGGGGATTCTTGGCAGGAGACACGGGGTCTGGAGGTAGACATGGGAACAACAACCCATGCTCTATAGACCACTTTGAAGTGTACATGGTCTTTGGCACCTCTTGGCCTTTATCGCTCCCTGACAGCTCCACTTGCCAGCACAAGTACCCCGGTGCGAACTGCCTTTGATAGGGCGGGGGGTGGATCGGGGCGGTGGTCGTGCAGACAAGACCCGTTTGCCGCAGGGCCTCACCAAGGAGAGGCCATCTAACTGAATGTAAGAGGATGGCTGCAGGATCTACTACATGGAATGCAGGGGGGTGAGTTTATAAATACCTCACCCTCCCAGGAGAATATACACTAGATTCATTTAAAAAATCAAAACAACCATTGTTAAAATATATGTTGGGCTTTATTTTAGATTTTAATTAAACATAAATAATAAACATTACACATTGTAAAGTTGAGGTTGCAGCACATCGAGGGAAAATCCGCGGTATTGTCCACTGTCACTGGGGAAATGTTGTCTAATGGCAAGTACCGCACAGGCAGGTATTACTCTCCGAACGCGGTGTCCGAGCCTCCCGTGAAGCCACCAAGTGAAGCAACGATAGGCCACCAGCCTGTACCACCTGTGAAAAAAAAAGATGCAAACTGTATTAAACTGACCAAACTTTCTTATCAATGTCGATTCAGGTAACACATGTCATTTTTCTTAGAAAAAAATTATATCTAGAAAATGCACTATATGGAACAAATTTACATGCGTTCGAATGATATGTAAATGTAATTTTATATGTGGGAGACGACCATGAAATAGTGGTGGCATCACTGACATCACAAACAGAGTATACTTACTCGTTACTCGGATTACGCGGACGAACAGTGCCGCGAAGTTCGTGCATAAGCACCATCATCATCCTCAACACGGTCCGTGAGAGGCAGGCTTCCCTGAACTCTGGCAGCTCGGTGATGCATTGCGGACTTTGCTCGCCTTCCTGCAGACTTTGCTCGCTTTCCGAAATGTAGGCCAAGCACCCGGAATTTTCACGGCAGCAGCAGTTCTCCTCCTCAGTTGGCATTAGCTCGCACCGATTGCACGTGCACCAGGTGGAGACGCCGTCCATGCGACATGGTCCAGGCTCTTCATCCGTTGACTGGTCCTCCCAACTGCCGTCCGAATCCCCATCGTTTTCGTGCTTGACTTTCCAGTAGTTCTTCCTCGGTGTACTCGGGCTCGTACATATACGGCATTATTGTGGCCATTGTGCGGTAAAGATAGTAAAATAATTTACAGAGATGGTACAGGTGTTCACACGGGCTACAAGCGGCGAAGGTAGCTGACCAGAGCACTGAAACGAGTCACAGAATACTCAAAGTAACACAGAGAGAGGAATGGAATCGAAAATCTGCTGCTGTGTGTTGTGAAACGGTCTGTTTATACTTATTGGGGAAAGAGGCGTCCTGCCATTTCCATGGCAACACGTCAATAGCTGAGGCGCAGC
The DNA here is from genome assembly GCF_040938575.1 of Ambystoma mexicanum. Taxonomy (NCBI): domain Eukaryota; kingdom Metazoa; phylum Chordata; class Amphibia; order Caudata; family Ambystomatidae; genus Ambystoma; species Ambystoma mexicanum. The sequence goes on from NC_090928.1 coordinate 1,102,149,587, forward strand.
GATTGTTGACACGAGACGTGCTTGAAATGGGCAGTACGCGTCTGCTGATGTCAGGCTCAGGGGCGGGGGATTTGATTTAGTGCCGCAAAGGCAGGTGAGCCAGGTCGATGCGGCGGAATGATAGGATTATCACAAAATGGAGGCTGATTTCGAGTGCGATAATGGGCGAAAAGTCGGGTAAGGTCCATAGGAAAGTTTCCTACGATCTACCGATTTATGCTTACAAACACATGGCCGACCCGTAGGGACAATAAAAAAAAAGTCCCGGAACTATCCTTTAAGGGTTAACGGCGCCGACGGCGCCGTTAAACCCTTAACGCCTGGGTTGTAATGAGGCCCGTGGTCTCTTTTGGGGATGCTTAGGGCTGTGCGGAGTGCGTTATGTTGTACTGTTTGGAGCCTATTAAGGTTTTTTGCTGAGGTGCCTGCAAGGAGAGCATTATAGTAATCCAATTTGGCACCTATTGTGGCAAGGGCAATAAAAAGACAGTTTTGGGTGGTTAGAAAGGGTTTTATGACATTTATAAGTTTGGTGGTGTTGGCAAAAGCTGAGGCAATGGTGCTGACCTGGCGTGACATAGATAGGGTCGAATCCAGGTAGACTTCTAGTGTCTTTACTGATGTGGCGACCGGTATGTTGGTGTTGTCAATGGTACAATTATTATATTTTTGGTTAAGTTTAGGCAATGTTTCCTTAGGACCTAGGAGGATGATCTCGGTTTTATCCCCATTTAGGCAGAGACCGTTTGCTGCCATTCAGGTTTGGATGGTAGTGTAGATTTGAAGCAGAGAAGTTGCGTCTTGATCATTTGAAGCAGGAGAACTTGGGTATCGTCGGCATAGTTCGTATAGGCTATGCCGAGCGTGTCCAAAATGTCAAAGAGTGGCTTTGTGAATAGGTTGTAAAGGGTCGGAGCGGTACATGAACCCTGTGGCACGCCACAGTGGATGGTGGTGGGAGCTGCATTGGCCTGGTCGGGATAGACTTTCATGGCTCTGCCCTCTAGAAAAGAGGTTATCCAGGAAGTGGATTTATTTGAGAAGTGGGCTGCGTTGGAGAGGTGTGATGTCAGGATGTTTTGGTTAACAAGATCAAACGCAGCAGAGAGATCTACGAGAAGCAGGAGGGCAGGTTTGCCCTTGTACATTATTTTGGTGATTTTGTTCTTTAGGTCTAAGAGGGCGGTTTTTGTGCAGTGGCCTTTGTGGAAGCCTGATTGTCTTCTGCCTATGATGGTGTTTGATTCAAGGTAGTGCTGGATTTGGATATGGGAAGATTTGTCTGGGATTTTGAGGAGGGAGGGGACGGTGGTGATGGGTCGGTAGTTGTTTGGGCATGTGAGGTCTAGGGAGGGTTTCTTTATGAGTGGGCGGACCTATGCTTCTTTTAAGCTTTGTGTTACAATTCCGGAGGAGAAGGAGGCATTGATGAATGCAGTGATGATTGGGGTCAGCGTTTCGGAGCACTCTTTGATTATGGCAGGTGGGCAGATGTCCCCTTTACAAGTGGAAGGTTTCATGTGTTTGAGGAGAACTGTGATTCCGCTTCTGTGGTATCTCTGAAGGAGAAGAGAGAGGTATTGAGATGCTGAGTAGGGGGGAAGGACAGGGGTAAACTGTCCTGTTTGGGTAGTGCTTTGCGCTGTGATTGGATTTTGTCTTAACCAGCATGATAAAGGGGTCATAGCGCCCACGGCTCCTCCTCTTCAGAGCAGTCATTCACACTTAGAAGAGCAGGGATTATATCCATTATGAGCATTAAAAGCAGCGGCAAGTTGCACTAATCCCATATGTGCGTCCCCCGCATACAGTTGTGAAGACATTATAAATAGTGAAAAAATAAGTAAGCAAAGGCCTGAAGAGTATGACGAGTGCAACAAGTTCAATGCAAAATTACCAGAAGCTGAGAAAAAGCTTAAGAGATTGAGAGGAAGGTAGAGCAATAAGGACAAGGCAGAAATTGTGCCGAATGAATGGGTTGGAGGACAGATAACACTCAAATTAGATGGAAAATGCATGGACAATTTCAAAGAAAGAGCAAGGGAAATTAGAGAAAGGCAAGCGAGAGAACAAGAGAAGAAAGAAGAGGAGGAGAGAGAGAGAGGAAACAATAGGAGCCAGAGAAAGAAAGAGGAATGAGGAAGAATGAGAAAGAAAAACTAAGCGAGAGGCAGAGAGAGAATGGGAGAAGTAGAAAAAGAAAGGGAGTTACAAAGAAATGCAGACAGAGAAAAAGAAAAGCAAAAGGAGGAAGAGAGGGATAGAGAAAGACAGCGATAGATAGAAAGAAGTAGAGAGAAAGAGAGAGACAGGAGACAAGAGCAGAGAGAAAGAGAGTGGAGTTCAGAAAGATGTCCTCGGTCTCACCGGGTCATGGTTTACAGTCAGCTCTGTCACGTGTTTTGACACTCTCCTCCCTGATGGCTACAAGATCCTGTCCAAACCCAGAACCAACCGCCCCAGAGGTGGACTAGCGGTGATCTTTCCGGAGTGAGTCCCTGCTTCTGCCATTATTACGCAGACCTACTCCTCCTTTGAATGCCTGGTCTGCAGGCTCTCTATCTTTCCTGGCCTCTATTTGACAGTGGACACCATTTACAGGCCACCTGGACAAGCCACCCTCTTCCTCTCTGCGTGAGCTGATCTCTCCTCCTCTCTCCCTGCCTCTACCTCTCAACCTCTCCTCGGAGATCTCAACATCCATCTGGAAGCTTCTTACCACCCCCCCGGGAACCCTCGAGCTCTTTGCAATCTCTGGGACTTTATCTCTCTTTCTATTCTACCCTATGGCCCAATGCACTCTGCCGGGGACACCCTGGATGTTCTCATCTGGTCAGACATCCCCCTCTCCAACCCTCACACAACCCCTCTCTTGTAGACTGACAAATTACTGCTCTCCTCCCACCTGATGCTCTCTGTTTCCCAGGTGAAGCTGACCCCATCACTGACACCCACCTTCTCGGTCATCCGGCCCATGAAGCGTGTGTCAGTGCAGGCTTTCGCTGCTACCTTCTCTCCTCCTCCTACACCTGCAGCTGACTCACACTCTGATACAGATCTCTCTAACCTGCTTCTTCCTATCTCTAACACCCTTGATGTCCTTGCCCCTGTCATGAGGATCCATCTGAAGCCTACCTCCAAGTGCAACTCTTGGTATGACTCTGACCTCGCCACCCTAAAACACAAGTGTAGGTTGGCTGAGAGGAAGTGGAATGCATCAGGTGCAATCTCTGACAAACTGACCTGCCACCTGCTCCAAAGGCAATACAGACTCTCTGTCCTGTCCAAGAAGAGAGCACACATCAAAGCCTGTGTCTCTGCAGTCTCTAAAAATGTGGTTGAACTCTTCACAATCTGCAAGGATCTGGCCAGTCCAACTGCAGTCTCAACCTCTCGTGTTCCCTCCTAGCACCTTTGCATGACACTTGCCACTCACTTCACCACTAAAATTCAGGACATCCTGTCCTCTCTCTCCTCTTCCTTCAACTCAACCTCCCAGGGCCCCTCCACAGCCACCTCTCCTTCTCCTCCTCCTTTTTCCTCTTTTCCGCTTTCACTCCTGGCAATGTTTCTAGACAAGTCTTAATGCCCTTGAGGTTTTGTTTGGGCCCAAGGGACGACCCTGCGAAAGTGCTCCCAACATTGAACTCTCTGTCAGCAAGTTCCAGGCGGGCCGACCCCACGAATAGGGTAAATCAGGATGTGGTGAAAAAGGCAAGACATCAGGCTTGAGGTTGTTAGGTGACCTCCCTGCCAGTGACGGCAGGCAAGTGGGCCAAAGTTTGCAAGTGGCAGAAAGGCTATTATGAACTATAGCCTCGATGATGATGGGAGAGGCCAGGGGGCAGCTGGCCTGATTTGCCCGCTTTGCTGATTCCAATAGTGTAACTGCCTCAGCAACCGGGGTTGTCTGGTATTTTGCTAGTATCTCTCCAGATACTGCGAGGGTGGTCAGAAAGGGCCGAGGTGTTGAAAGCATGGGGTTTTGCAATGTCTGAATCATCAGGCACGCAGGTCGCCACAGAGGATTGCCAGTCTCCCCCCTTCGTAAGCTCTGTGGTGGGCTCTGCCTCCTGTAAGCCGCACAGCCCACCTGCCAAGGGACTGCCAAAAGTTTTTAAAGGGGCCAAGGTTATGGGTAGGGGAGGAGATACCCCGGGCTCTGGACTGTCCTTTGTCACAGCAGTATATGATGAATCAATAGAGTATGTTATAGCAGAAGGGACTGAACTCCGACAAGGACACAAAGCTACTCTTGAGTTTGTGAGTTTTTGTTTACTCACTGACTGTTCTTTAAATGTCAGATCCAAGTCAATGCAGAGTAATGGTGGTGATGTTGTTCGGGCAGAAGAAGATGTCCCGGGTCCCGCCGGGATAAGCTGTTTTGAGCTCCTTAGGAGAATGGCTTCGTCCATCGGCCACCGAACACCCGACACCTGACACTCCGCTACTCGAGGTGGTTTTGAGTGCGGGCGCAGCAGGAGGGGGAGTGTCTAGGTGTCTAGGTGAACAGCAGCAAAGGCAGACTCAGCAGGTCTGCAAAGATCAATGATGCAAAAAAGAAAGGCTCAGTGAGTCAGTATTCACAGCAGGGAGGTCCTCAATCGGGAATTGTAGGTCTCAGGGCAAATAACAACACAGCAGCAGATCCTCTCCCATAATGTCCTCGACACACCTGACACTAAACTACACTCCGCTATGCTCCGCTACTCAGGGTGGTTTTGAGTGCGGGCACAGCATGGAGGGGGAATTTCTAGGTGAACAGCAGCAAAGGCAGACTCAGTGGTGCCGGTGCTTCCGTCTCCCCACTCCCATAGAGTCCTATGGGACTCTATGGGAATGAGGACTTAAAAAATCTGGCGCTTGACTTCCCACACCGCCAGGACTTGTAATGTCTAGGTGGCACCGAGAAGGCAAACACCAGATTCAGTGTTACGGAGTTGGCAGCAACCTACCGGTGCTACTGGTGGGTAACCGCCAACCTCGCAATGAGGCCCATTCTTTCTGCAGTCTGACATCCCGGGGCCACCGGGATATTATGGCAAGCAGCAGAACAAATAACTCCATTCCCGTGTGCCCCATTGGACTCCACAGGAATGGTGTCACTGAAGCACTGGCACCGTTGCTAACGGTGCCGGTGCTCAGTCAAAATACTGCCGGTAGGGGCCTGAATTCCCGACATTTCAGGACTGCCGTGAGTTCCATGCCCCTACCTGCAGACTCTTAGTTTGGTGGTCTGGAAAGGGTGCCAGTGCGTTGCTACCGGCACCCTTGTTTCAGGACCAAACTTGTAATGAGATCCATATATAATTTACTGAAAAGGGGATAATATGTTCTACCCCAGGGATTCATTATGTAAATGCACATAAGGTATAACAGCATTATATGGCCAGGAAGCACAAAAGGGCGTGCCATTAGACTCAGAAGTATTCCTTTATAAGGTACACATAGGGCCTCATTACGACCCAGGCGGTAAGGGGTTAACGGCAGCGTTAACAGCGCTGACCCTTACCGCCTGAGTACGAGGTCCCTTAGCGCCATGGCGCTTTTAACACCTGCTTTTAGCAGGTGTTAAAATCCATGGCGCTAAGGGACCATGGAGTTAATTACGCCACCGTAATTTACGGTGGCGTAATTAACGCCTTCCCCACTCCCATTATGCCCTATGGGGCAAAAATGGGAATGGGGAAGGGTAAATGGGGATTGGGGACTTACCGCCCCGCCAAGGTCGGAATGGGGCGGTAAGTCCGCCAACCACCATGGCGTAAACATAGTTTACGCCATGGTGGTAAAGTCACGGCCCAGGCGGTAACTTACCGCCTGGGTCGTAATGAGGCCCATAGTGTTAGCATGGCTTCCAAGAATACAGGACAGATTATTGTGGTTACCTACAGAATTCTTGTTCTGACCAGAAGTACCCATGGACATTGAAGAAGGACAGACAATCACAATTCAACTAGAAGCAGCAATGGTGTGGGAGTACAGATTCATTTTGCATGGAGTTGATGAGAAAGGGATACACTGATTGATTAAGGGCATCGACTGACTGACTTAACAGACAAAGGGCCTCATTACAAGGTAGGCGGTAAGGGTTTACCGGTACCGGTATTTTACCGGTACCGGTAAACCCTTACCGCCTTACTACGAGGTCCCTTTGCGGGTTGGTACATTAACGCCTGCTTCTAGCAGGCGTTAAAAAACGAACCCGCAAAGGGACCGGGGTGCTAATTATGGTACTGCAATTTGCGGTACCGTAATTAGCGCCTTCCCCATTCCCATTATGCCCTATGGGGCAAAAATGGGAATGGGGAAGGGCAATGGAGGAAGGAGGAATTACCTCCTTCCCAACCTTGGAATAGGGTGGTAATTCCCCTTTCCTCCAAGGCGGTACCGGTAAATTACCGGCATGAACCATGGCGCTAATAGCGCCATAGTTTACCGCCTACCGTGTAATGAGGCCCAAAGACTTATTTACAAATGATGACTTAGATGACAAAGTCTTACTTACCAGTTAAAATTGAAAGCAGGGAGATACCTCAGAGAATGTCACTTGTGAAAATGGTTACATCTTTTCTCCAGGAAGAATTGGCACAAGTACCAAGCACATTGTGGACCACCAGTCCATATAACGTTGGTCTATGAAAAGGAGTAGGGCCGTCAAAATTAAATTAAAGCAAGGAGTTATTTTGCCTCCAGTGAGAAAATACTCCATGCCAAAGAATTTGATGAAGGTATCCATGACACCATTGCCACCTTGATGCGACCGGGAATATTAGTATCATCAGAATATCCATGTAACACAGCTGTGCACTCAGTGAAGAAAGTGTAGAGGAGGTCCCAGACATGGCCTACACCCCAGCCCCACAGTTTGGGGTACCAGGAACATACTCACCAAGATGTATGAGGAACAATTGAACCAACAGAGCTGCACTGGGCCTATGACCAGTGCCCATCAGAAGAGCCATACCTGTTGAAATGCCTATAACCAGACAATCATGGGCAGCTTGGTACCCGCTGAGACAACTGTACCAGCAGCTGACACGAAATTAAGACTACTTACAGACTGTCCCCGAAGAGTCCCAAAGAGCCTTAATGAAAGGCAAATGGTGACGACATAAGAGCCTGGACAGTCGTACAGATGAACATAAACGACAAGCAAAAAGGTGACACACAAGACGAAAAGTTATGAATGGTGGTACGACAGACTTAAAAGAAGAAACAACGTTGCAGCACGAACAGCGTAACCATGAAGGAAGGATGAAAATACGCAACTGACTGAATGCATGTAATAAGCTTGGAACGCAAGAAGCCAAGGAAACGGTACTGCTTGCAATGCTTAGTAGAAGAATAGAGTGGCAAGCGCCAATTATATATCTACTTTAATGAAGCACAGTATACAAGTGCGACTCCATTTTGTAAAGGCAGAAATAAGCCCAGGCTGCAAGGGGCTAACAAGGCCAAGATTCATATTCCAGCCAAAGCCAAAGGAAAGAGCGGAATCGAAACTCAGTGAGAAGCAGCTCATGCCTGGGAATTCGAGGTCAACCTAAGAAAGGGAGGAGAGCGGCAACCTTGAAGAATCGAATCTTCAGAGCATACCAGCCAGCCAGTGAAGGTAGAGATAAAGAGGGTCCAGGCAGGTGGCGAAGCTACGGAAGAATCAAATACACGAAAAGAAGGAAAATTAAGCAGATTCACAGTGAACAGACACGTGGCCAGCCAAGGGCGAAGAGGTACCAACGTCTGATGTCACCCAGAACACGAGGATGCCATAACTTTTCCTGATAAGAAGCTACAGTTCGAGGCCATCCTCAGCCAACTAATTGACACATAGCCCTAAAGTACTGATTGATGAAGGGAAGGCAGGGTGAATCTCGGGGCACAAGGCACCTGGGTGTCCATTCCGCATGCTGATAATTAAAGTGGAGATGTATGTCTAGGGGTGTAACCCACCCAATCACAATGGACCAAATAATCTAGGGTCCTATAGCTAGTAGAACCAATAAGACTTCATACTTGTAGTGACGTCTATCACGAGTGATGTAGAGGGATGGGCGTAGATGCCCACCAGATAATAGTTATCCAATCCTCACGCTCTGTTACCATATACAGATATAGTAACTATAGTAAAGTTACCTTTCCCAATCAATAGAAGTGCATGACAAACTTGGGTGTTACATGTCAATAATGACGAGTTTTGGGTATAAATGTTACTGTTTGTATGAAGTTCGGGGAGTTGAAGCGAGACAGGCGATCACATCACTGATGATTTCCATTTGTTTCCCCGTTTTCTGTTCTTGTCATTAAACAGACTTCCCTTTGCCAAACCATTGACTCGTCCTTAATGATTTGTGTTGGAGTAAGAGAATCCTGCACCCCATCCTCCACAAGGTGCAGCTATTTCGTCTTAAAAGTACTCGAGGGTGACCTCTGATCCCATGGGCCCGTCAGAGGTTGCTCCGCCCTCCTGTACACTTGGTAGCGGTGGGGTGGTTTTGACCATCAACTAGCGAATATGGATTATTTATAAGACACCTATTGACTGTCGACACAAAGTAACTCTAGGTCTTCGGCAATATCACAAGTCCTTTGCCATTCAGCTGAGTATACTGAGAAGCTTCCCGTGGACAATGATAGTGTAAGTCCATAAAAAACTGCAATGGGTCTGAAGGAACCTGCCTTACAGAGCATAACCCTTCTCATTCCTACGGGCAGCCGATCGGACGAAAAGACTGAAGGAGGCAGTAAAGGAGGGGCGGTGATCCCGAAGATCGAGTGATGAACCATGCGAGTGGTGAGTGAACCGAAAAATTCAACACTTTTGCAAACGTCTTACAGGCTTTAGAACAAGTAAGGGAAAGGTAACAGAGGGTGGCGGAGAAAACAAAATAGTTCGAAGTAGAGAACACTGTATATATATAAGGGAATAATGACTCGAGTATAATTGGGAAAACAGAGGTTACCAGGATAGACACCCGAGAGAAAACAGAGGTTACCAGGTTAGACACCTGAGAGAAAACAGAGGTTACCGGGATAGACACCCAAGAGAAAACAGAGGGGTACCGGGATACTCACCCGAGAGAAAAACAGAGGATACCAGGGAGGACACCGGAGATAGTGAGGATTCGCCTTGTTCCTGCACTTTAATATAGCGGTCAGAAGAAACGTGAACTCAGAGCCCACTGAATAGGGGACGATTAGGATACGACCACGTTTAAAGACGTGGTTAAGGGGGTTCGTTTACACCCCATGTCGGGGTATTGATTAGAAGGCAGAGATATATGTGTCCAGCTGGTGTCTGTCTAGTATGTCAAGTGTCTATTGTACGTGTTTTGTTGTATGTCACATGTAAAGAATTGTGTATCATTGATTGTTTGAAACAAAGTTTTGAGTTTTACGTGATTCTGTAACTGAGAGGGAATCGCACATGGATTGATGTTCTTGAATAATTTGATGATATAAAATATTTGGCGTGAAAGATTGGATTGGAGCTTGCAGTATTTGTTGCTCGCTCATATTGTTGGGAGTATTGAAATTGCATGAAAATATTGTTGGAAATAAAATCCAAGCAAGGAGGATATTACAGCACTTGCCCACTTGTGTAAGCAACTGCCTAAACATGTACCCAAGCTTAAGAAATATAGCACCGAGTGGGTTAAGGGTTACGCCCACAAGATGTTTATGCCATGGCCACAGAAAGGGTCCTTATCTAAAGCTGTCTTACAGAATATGACGACTTATCTACATGCCACATATACAGGGAAAAAACTAGAGAAACGCCTTGCTGTTCTAGAATTTTGGAAAATGTTCGAACAGCCGAAGGAGAAAGAGCCACCTGCAGGCTGGATATTAAATGTATGCACTGAGGGGGTGACATGCCTGCCGTGCCACCAGCCCCGCCTGAGCCAGAAATCGAGGGAAGTAAGCCAGAGGGACTTTACCCGTTAGAGAGCTCAAGGCAGCCATGGGGTATAGCAACCCTACATATGAGTCACCTACGTACAGTAGTCACGAAATCAAGGGGAAGGAGCAGGAAATTAATCTTACCTCTGCAGTCCCGAGGGACAAGGAGAGACGCGATGATGAAAGGAAGGACCAGGCACAGATTAGTGCACCTCTCGATAAAGAGAGAGAAGGAAAGAAGTGGAAAGGAAGTGAAGATAGAGCTGATGAGACAGCATTCGCAAAAGACAAATGGATGGGAGGACAGATATTGTTGAAACTCGATGGAAAGGGAAGTGATGATGTGAGACCGAGAGAGAAGTCTGATGAGACACAGAGAAGGGAGAAGGAGAAGGAAAGAGAAATAAGGGATAAAAAGGAAAGATAGGCTGAGGTGAGAACAGCTATATCGCGAAGAGCAAGAAAAGCAGCTCGATCGCAAACAGAAGGCAGCCTATGACCAGTACAGACAGAATCAGAGAAGGTTGGAAGAAGAGCGAAGAGTACGTGAAAAGAGAATAATGAGATGGGAAGATGAGGAAGTTAGAAGGGCAAATGAACGTAGAAATGAAAGGAGAAAGGAAGAAGATAAGAAGACGCAAGGAAGCGCAAGGAAGTCGATGATGATATAGAACGTAAGCATAGACAGAGGGCACAGGATCTCGAATATTTGGAGCGGGAAGTTAAAAAACCCAATCCTGTTGTAGAATAGGAAGACATTGAAGAATTCTTTCCTGCGTACAACTCAATACCAGGCATGAGTGGGTCAAATATTGAAGATGACTTCGACACCAGAAGCATCAGGGAAACGATCGATAAAATATATGATGAAATGGGGATGGAACCAAACTCCCACGGGGGAAGGAAAGAGGAGCGCTTGGAAAGCACTCAGCTGTATGACACTGAGGATGTCACCCAAAGTAGTGGGAGCAGGAGACTGTCCCTGGACAGACTAGAAATTAGTAAGAATGAGGAAGATACAAGGAGTTGCGCGAATTCAGAACAATCAATGTCCGACTCCGGAAAGGAGACGGAGGACGAGACAAATGAAGAAAGGAGACGGCGCGAAAAAGCGTCTCCCAAGGGACTAAGGGGTACAATGGTCAGACGCTAGCGAGTCTGCACCCAGGACATCAGAGTCTGCTGCGCAGCCTGACCGACATGTAGGAAAACCCCACGGTCAGAGGGGGGTGTCGGCACCCGCCTATGTAGACAGATTGAGGACATTGCCAGGTAGACGGCGATGCAGGAATGTTACCCCAGCGATAGACAGGAAAGCCATGGGGAAAGAGAAGGAAGACTTTGTATTCCAATTCCCGCTGCTAGAAAAAGGGGTAGTAAGACCACAACATATTCCATGGCCACACATGGATCGAGAGAACCTAAAAAACAAGCTTCCAATGCTGAAGTTGCGAGCCGGGAAGTGGATACACGAGTTAAAAAAAATTACAGGGGGTGTCACGTTAGCTATAGGGGACATTAAGGGCCTCCTGATCGCCATACTTGGTGAGAGAGCAGACGATGTGTGGAAACGGGCAGGGTACCCTGGGGTAACCATAATTAACACTACCCATGACAGAGCACCAATTAATAACTGTAGAGTAGCATTGTGGAAAGCGCTAGGAGTGCTTTACCCAGACACTTTCGATATGGGAGCTATAATGACTCGAAAAATGAAGGAGTCAGAAGATCCGTTGATTTATATCCAGAACTACGAAGACGTGTGGGCGCTCGAAACGCATGAATCTTGGATGAAATCTATACCTGTATTCTACCATATATTGTGCCAACGGTTGCCAGAACCGGTGCAGAAGCAGCTCAAGAAATTGGTAGGAGCAGAAGCTAAAGCGTGGGCTGCTATACAGTTGACTATTGCACATTACTGTAGAATGTTGCAAGAAAAGAATCGAAAAAAGGAGGCAACTCATAAGGGTGAGGAAGCAAAGCTGGTGCAAAAGTATGCTTTCGAAGAAGCTATGCTGACAAGCCCAGCTGAACCGAACGTACAACAGGCGACTAACCCGCCTCAGAACAACCAGGGTAACGCAGGAATTTACCAGAGGGGAAGGGATTTAGGGGAAGAGGATGTCAGAGTAATCAGGGAGGTTTCCAGAATAATCAAGGAGGCATTCAAAACGTGCAGATGGGCAGTCCAGATATGTCAAATGGACAGATAGCCCGACCACTGCCAGTTTGTTAGCTGTGTGGAATGACAGAGCATGTGATGCTCGTGCAGAAGCCAAGGCACGTGGCAAAGTGGTCAAGGAATGGGAGCAGGTACAGTGAATCCGTCTGCAATCTCCCAACAGGGCGGTGCACAAAATCACACAGTGCAGCAGCAAGCACCAGGCTTGCAGCAAGGTGCTCAGCAAGGGGTTCAACCCTCGAACATGGGGAACCTGCCACAAGGGCAATCCCAACATGCACCACCGCAAATATCTCAGGGCACAAACTCCGGAAGGGGAGGCAACCCTGGGAATGTAGAAAATACACAAGCATACAGTGGACCGAACTTATATATGAACTACGACAGCTCACTGGGAACTCTGATGTGCTCTATCCTATCAGTGACACCAGACCCTAACATTCCTTGACACGGGTGCAACTCGCTCGTGCATACGAGAAGGCAAGTTTTCCTTGTCAGGCCAGGCCATAGACACTTTTACAGGAGCTCACAGCAGAGTTCCCTTTACAGACAATCTCCCAGTCTATGTAGGAGAATGTGAGATTAATGTACCTTTATTATATTGACGTCAGACCCCAGTAAACATTTTGGGTCAAGACTTAATGACAAAGTTGAATAGGACCATCTTGTTCATGGAGGAGGGCAGAGTATGCTCCACTGCAGGAATGCATTATTCAAACATGTGCGAAATGATCAGAGCATATTCAGGACACATAGCCATGAGAGCTATACCGTACGAACCAGAAGTCTTTGCACATGGCATACGTGTGCTTATGGCGGGGTTGCCAGGCCTTGCAGAGAAGACCATGAGAACAGCTGACGAGTTTCTATTCAGACCAAGGATACCTATGCATGCAGAAGGGGGACAAGTATTTCCCTTGACGATACATATTGCAGCAGTGCGAGGGAAAGTAGCATTGGTTGAAGGGTACGATGACGAAGGCAAGCAATGGTGTGCGATTATCGCCGTTGAAGAAGGGTATCGAGTGACTGACGTCACTGATGACGATCTGTTCGAAGAACACCCTGACTTAGAAGATACGAGGGTGGAAGTAAGTCTCATATTCTGGGTCGAAATGATCAAACGAGAAGTGCCACAGAGAATGATGTTGGTGCTGATCCGTCCCGCATACTTTGATGATGACATGGCCCAGGTGCCTGTCTCAGTATGGACTACAGGACCTTATGACGTAGGCCTCCTAAAGGCGGTGGGAGAAGTGAAAAGTAAACTGAAACCAGGAGCAATTTTACCAAGAGCGCAACAATATTCCATGTCCAGAGAAGCGGAGGAAGGGATCGCGAAGACAATTTCTGCCATGATGGATCAGGGCATACTAGTGACGTCAGAATCACCATGTAACACAGTGATTTACCCCGTCAAGAAATCAAAGGGATGGTCTTGGCGTTTAATCCAAGATTTAAGAGCATTAAGCAATATTGTCGAAGCCGAGTTCTCTCTAGTCCCTAATCCATCTACGATCCTGCGTAACATACCGATCGAGGCGAAATATTTCACAGTGATTGACTTGAAGAATGCTTTTGTTTCAATCCCGCTGCACCGTGACTCACAAGATATGACGTTGTTCACTTTCAGACAAATGCGCTTGAAAAGCACGAGGTTGCCACCGGGATATAGTGAGTCCCTGTCCATTTTCAACAGAGTCTTACAAATGGACCTAAGCAATATTGCAGTAGAAAGTGTTGTTTTGCAGTATGTGGATGACATTCTGATCTGCAGCACCACTGGAGAGCAATGAAGGTGCGATTCTATCCAGCTACTGACTATACAGGCTGAGAAAGGATATAAGGTTGACAAGGAAAAGCTACAACACTGTAAACAAGAGGTGCTGTACATATGCCAGTTAATTTTGCATGAGGGGAAAAAGGTCACTCCAGAAAGGGCTGAAGCCATCATGAACACTGCTAAGCCGCTCACGATAAAGCAAATGCAGAGCTTCCTAGGCCCTAAAGAAGGCTCAGGCAACAAAGGAAAAAATTGAATGAAGCAATGGAAAAAGGGTTTACAGAACTCAAGAGAGCGATCTGCACGGCTCCAGTTCTCGGGATTCCTAATTATGCAGAGGAATTTTACTTGTTCTTGCACACGAATGACAACGTTATCACGGCAGTGCTTGCCCAAAGAACCTTAATGAGAGGCCAGTTCCCATGCAAACAAAGCCTAGCTGCCGCAGCGTTCACCATAGAGAAGGCTACAACTATTGTAATGGGATGCTCCCTGACGTTATACGTCGAGCACTCATTATTTGCCATATTAGAGAAACCAAAAGGTACATTGACATCTCAAAGGGCCTCTGCCTATGAGGTGTTCATATCTAATCCATCGATCAAAATAGTTTGATGTAAAACAGTAAACCCAGCTACTTTCATAGCTGAGCCAGTCACCGAAGGAGAGCTGATACATGTCTGTGAAAATTATGAAGAATTCTATGACGAAATCCCCAGGGTGAAAGAAAATGCCCTGGTGGGTGGGTGGTGCGATTGTTTTCATCGACGGTTCTTCGAGAATCGACCAAGAAGACGGACAAAGATTCACAGGCGTTGCCATAGTGAAACACATAGCAAACGGAGAATTTCAAGTACTCGTCAGTACACGAATACCATCTCATTATTCAGCACAGGCTGCAGAACTACTGACATTGATACTCACCATTGAGAATCATGCAGGCTAGGAAGTAACGGTGTACAGTGACTCTGCCTATGTGATGTCCACAGTGCACGCAGGGCTCGCGTGCTGGAAACGGAGGGGCTACCTCCAAGCGGATGGCATGCAGCACGCAGCCTTATTGGACAGGCTGATAAAGGCACCATAGCTCCCATTGGGCATAGCGGTCGTGAAATGCGCCTCCCACACCAAGGGGACATATTTCACGTCACTCGGAGGCCAAGCGTATAGCGTCTAAAAGTGAGACGATCATGGAAGTAGAAGTGGCACGCACCCATGAACGAATGATGGTAGCTCGAGCCACACCAGAGGCCTATAGTGATATGGGGCAGACTCAACTGATGGAGCTTCAATTGGAGGCACCGCAGAACGAAAAGAACCTGTGGAAGCATCGAGGGTGTTCTTTAAACCCCTCTGACAGATTTTGGCAGCAAGACAGCACTGGTAAACCAGTAATGCCTGTAGCCCTACTAAAAATAGCATTGGGACAGTTGCATTACCCATTTCACATGTCAAAAGAAAATCTTGCTGCAACGCTCGCAGAAGACTGGTTTATACCAAATTTAGCGGAGCATGTTGGATTCTTTATGGTGAACTGCATAATCTGCCAGCAATTCACCGCTGGGCCCACATTAAAAGTAGTGAGAGGAATCATCCCCCGGTCTAATGGGCCTTTTCAGCACTTACATATCGATTATGTCGACATGATTCAAGTGTGTAACGGGTACAGGTACTTAATTGTAGTGGTGTGTCCATTCTCAAGATGGATAGAAGCAGGGCCCTGTACACACACAGACTCAACCTGTGCTGCCCAATTCCTGGTGAGGGAAGTGTTCCCTAGATGGGGGGGTGTGAGGTGATTAGGTAAGATAACAGGGCTCATTTTGTTAACACAGTCTTTGAGCAGATCAGCTTGCTGTTTGGTATAAAGCACAAGTTCTCGTTGGCTCATCATCCGGAAGGTAACAGGTTTTGTGAGAGGCTCAACAGCTCAACAGCTTAAAGGAAAGGATAGCCAAGTTGAAGCTTTCTGTAAAGAGGGGATGGCTCCACTGTCTACCACTGGCATTGTATGCTCTTTGGAACCAACCAGACTCCGACCATCATCTTACGCCACACAAAATAGTCACAGGACGGAGAATGAACACCCCCCCCCCTTACCCCTCGAGATAGAGCTAGATGTGATGCCCAGGCAACCAGAGAGGTCTTGGGAACTGAGCTGCAGGAATACCTGACCTGCATGACATCAAGCCTTAATATCATTTCAGACCAACTACAGCGACAACGAAAAGGGTGCAGTGCAGCACAAAACACAGCAGGAGATGCTGAAACAGACACAGTTCACGGTCTATGTGCGCCTCTCATCTTCCCTGGAGATGCTGTGTTGGTAAAAAACCACATGAGGAAAAGGTGGGATGAGCCAAGATTCAACAGCCCTTTCATTGTAGAGGACTGCACTCTGTCAGCCGTTAAATTGCAAGGCAGACGAGCATGGATCTTCCTAAATTACATTAAACCCTATATCGGTGAGATCCCTCTAGCTGCACCACACCACAAAGAAATCACAGACAATGGGGAAGAACCTCAGCACGTTCAGACGAGATTCATGACGAGGAAGAAGGACGCATGAGCAGAAAAACCAAGACAAAAGAACTCCTGTAAATTGTGGCTTAAACTGGACATTTCCTCTGAGCACAAAAGGGGATAAGGACATAATGGACACTCTGTGCATCATAGTTGCAGGGTGAAGAAGAGAATTGCGCATCTGAGCCACAAAGCATTGATAAATACGAACTCTTGAACCAAGCCACACTCAAGCATTGTTGAAAAACAAGACTCTAATACACTGTGATCGAGGACTCTTATCATAAAAACTTAACACCGTATCCTGAATCATCATAGATCAAGACGTCGCGTTGCAGCATTTATGGTATCTCACAGCAGAAACCTCACACGGGATGTGCTCCCCTACTTCCAGTTAGTGGTAATATCATATCCGTCACTTGTAGGGAGAGTAACCTGTGTCACAGGCTTTGTTCAAGATCCTGCCAACAAGAAAGTAATCCGGTAACTGCTAACTGTCATCACGGAAGCCTTCGCTGAGTTACCCGAATACAGTGAAAGGACACAAATGCTTCCACCACAGGTGATCATAGATGAACTCACTTATACGCTTTTCTTTCGTATCATTGAGGGGTGCCCAGGACTCGTCGGGAGAACCATGGCACACTTACATACATTAGAGATTCAAGAAACTCTGAACATTTGAACCAGCTGTGGATCAAGCTCAACTACGTAGTGGCATCCCCACACAGCAGGAAAGTGTAGAGACTGTTCACGTCAAAAGAAAAGCCTGTGACCCAGAACCCAGCAGAGCAGGACAAATGTCTCTGTCACCCGAGGACAGTTGACTGGCGCACAATGTCCTGTTACGCCTAGTCACTGACTTTCCAGAAATGGTGGGGAGACCTGCCGAGGTTGACGTCATTACCTTCATCAGAGATCCAGCTAATGTTGAGCATATGGGAACACTCCTCCATGGAATCATGCTCCAAGTGGA
This sequence comes from Ambystoma mexicanum, assembly GCF_040938575.1. Lineage (NCBI taxonomy): Eukaryota > Metazoa > Chordata > Amphibia > Caudata > Ambystomatidae > Ambystoma > Ambystoma mexicanum. The sequence goes on from NC_090928.1 coordinate 1,102,166,957, forward strand.
GCTGTCCAACTTTCAAAGAGAATATCTAAGGAGATTCCAGTGAAAGCTTCCGCCGAGGGACAGATCGAAACCAAGGCAGCTCTTCATCTTTCTGCCGAGGAACAGATCCAGGAGACAGAGACACTGTTCTTCATCTTTCCGCCGAGGAACAGATCCAGGAGACAAAAACACACAGTTCTTCATCTTTCCGCCGAGGGACAGATCCAGGAGACAGAGACACTGTTCTTCATCTTTCCGCCGAGTGACAGATCCAGGAGACAGAGATAAATCACTTCATCTTTCCGCCGAGGGACAGATCGAGAGAGCTGAGATGAGAACTTCACCGTCTTATTTTTCTTATTTCTATTTTAATTTTCTGACTTTGATTTGGATAGATTGCTATTTTTTCCAATTTTTTACATTGAACAGGATCAAGCATGTGTTCAGGACTGAAGCAAATTCAGAGGGGTGGACTGGGAATTGACCTATTTTGAATATGCTCAATAAATGTGACTCACCAAAAGGATAGTCTAATCTTTTTCCATAGTCTAGCAAGGGAACTGCATCCCGTAACCAGAGACAATTGTCACCCGCAAGAGAGGGGACACTTACGAAGCAAAAGGCACTTTATGTTAAAAACTTTTGAGAAACAATAACGGAGTAAGTGAAAAGAATTAAACACTGACATTGACATGATTGAGATGGGGGCCCAGAACAGTAACCTGGTCTTCCCGCAAACAGCGGGGCGCCCCTCCTTCCCTGGAAGGAAATGCTGCCAACTTTCATACCACTCGATTATGTGTGTATGCATAGTGATTATCATTGTTTTCCTATCATTAACAATCAGAACTGCATTCTTTATTGGTGCACAAAGCTTTCCAATTTCAGTGCACCCACCAGATAATGTACGCATGGGTCCCATGAAAGCACCCAGACCCTATATAGTCATTCAGGTTCCAAGAAAACCTGATGGTAAAGTGAACTAACTAAAATTGAATGTAATTAGCAGTGTTTCATACACACTTGAGGTAACGATTGAAGGGAAAAGCTGGAGACAGGGTCAGCACGGAATGAATGAAAATGTAGCACTGACTAATACACGCACCCACACACTGAATGCATGCAAACCAGGGCAAGTGTCATTGGCTATAGAACCTCAAACAAAGACAACAGAAGTTACGAGACTGCCTACCAAAAAACAAGTCCCTGAAAATAATAAAGGTGACCGAAAAGAAGCAAGTGAAAGACCAACTAAAGAAGATATAGCAAAAGCCCTCAAGAAGACAGAAGCGGCTACGAGAGAATTCACTGCAAAGACACAAATGCTGATAGATCATTTATTCCCATTTATAACCAGAGCAAGGAGACTACATGAGGAATTGAACAACAGAACCGCAGAAACTGTAATGACAAGAACAACAGTTCCAACACAAGAAACAAGCACCATGCCCACGATGCAGCCATACGTGGGGCAGATGATACACAGGTGGTGGTTGAAGGAGCTCTACGAGAGAATACAAGAAGAGAGGAAAAGAACTGAAAAACCTTCTCCTACCACAGTGATGCAGATAATGAAGCCTGCTCCACCAACAAGCATGCCTGAGAGACCGCCAGCATGGAAAAGCCGCATAGACGCGTTTAGAGATGTAGTTATAGCTAACTACAAAAAGACACTAAGAATCAAGAGAAGCCCACACAAAGATAGCAATGAACTAAACAATTACCTGGACAGCACAGCACATCTAGGAAACAGCATTTGGTACCAACACATGAAGGAGGTCAGAAGAAGACAATCATAACGAGAATGCTTCGTCTGTGCACTTATACCGTACAGCATGGGAAAATCCAAGATCTTTGTGTCTGTAGACATCGATGTCCAGACAGCACACTGTATGTCGCACGTAACAATGTGCAAGACCGGAGGCCAGTTCATGGGCAGTGATGCCTTCCTGATATGGGCAACTGAAGCAACTGATCCTGATGAGGATGATTATGATCAAGACATAAAGACAAGAAACAGAGCTCATACTAAGAATCATGTAATCAGGTACGAGAACCCTGTAGTAAAAGGGGCTGGAATTAGATGGGAAGTAAATCAGAAGCTAAATGTCCAAGGAAAAATTCCAGAGGAGGCTCGAAGTTGGAAGAACAGAGGCCAAATGCAGATTTGGGGAACAGTGCTTTCACCAGACGGATGGGAGAAAGGAGTGGTGATCTGCAGAGCCTCGATGGTCATTGGTCAATACAAACCTACCATCAACATAGTGCGGAACGGATGCAAGCCATTATAGCCAAAGCTTGCAAAGCTAATCACATGGGTCGAAGACAGAGGAGGACACCTGCAGATAGTGCCACTAGAAAACCCAAAATTCTGTTTCAGAAACAATGGCACAAGGAAGATGGGAGAGGATCAGAACTGTGGACGAGTCTTTCACGCTCCAGGAATGGTACATGGGACCGCAGTAATTATGGACCATTACAGGGCGTGTGGATCCAGAGCATATATAAGACTACCGAAAAACTGGGGTGGCATATGCACAATAGTGAATGTCCACGTTCCTGCACTAGTGATCCGAAAAGTGACCTGAATATTGACAGTTTCCCGAAGGCAGATGCTCACTTAAGGAAAAGGAGATCTGCGGAACTGGTATCCCGAATGAAGAGAGAGAATTACTTCTCTGCCAAATCAGAAGAAGCATTTCATGCAATCCCATATGAACACAGGCTGTTTACCCTCACCTCATCAGTATTCACAACGATTTTCCTGCCACACGTCCAGGTTGTAGTAAATACAAAATGGTTGCAGATAACCAGATGGGAGTTATTACAGAACATCAACACCACCATAAAGGGGTTCAACGCAATTAAAGAAAAACTAAGAGCAATCCAACTGATGACCCTCCAGAACAGATATGTACTTGACATGATCACCACAATGGATGGAGGTGTTTGTGCAAAAATCGGAGAATCATGTTGCACATTTATACCTTCTTGTGACGAAGAAAATGGAACTTTTACAGAAGCCCTAAGTATGCTGATTAACCTACAGAACCAGATGATCAACGAAACTGATTAATTGGATGATGACAGTTGGTTTGGAACACTATTCTCATGCGTCCCACAATGGATGGCAGACATTTTCAAGTTTCTGGGAGCTCTGCTATTGATGATAGTACTAGGATTTTGTGTTATCAAGATAATCATCTCACAATGCCAGAAAACTGCTAAGAAAGCCATAGGGATGAAGATCATGATCGATGTCAAACCAGGATGGAAGCCCAGAGACCTGACTGGTGAAGAAATAAGAGACTTTGTGAAGGCCAGTTAATTCCTGCCAGAAGGAACAAAGCTTGTGTATCCCAGGAAATGAAGAAAGTATGAAGGAAAATGGATTTTCTTGCAGGCCACATCGACAATGTCAGCTTATGATCTGGAACAAAGACAAACATGTAAAAACAGCAGGAAGTCTGAAAGGATTGATAAAAATATGGACTCCAAAGAGACATACGTTCACACCATCATGGACAAACCCAGAAGACAATGAACAAGATAAAGAAAAATAAAGTAACAAGAATTCAAAGGAGGAAGCAGAAGTGGTCGATGAACCGACCAGAAGGGGGAGTGTAGAGGAGGTCCCAGACATGGCCTACACCCCAGCCCCACAGTTTGAGTTACCAGGAACATACTTGCCAATGTACCTTACGTATGAGGAACAATTGAACCAACAGAGAGCTGCACTGGGCCTATGCCCAGTGCCCATCAGAAGAGCAATACCTGTTGAAGTGCCTATAACCAGACAGCCATGGGCAGCTCGGTACCCGCTGTGGCAACCGTAACAGCAGATGACACGAAATTAAGACTACTTACAGACTTTCCCTAAAGAGACCCAAAGAGCCTTAATGTAAGGCAAATGGTGACGACATAAGAGCCCGGACAGTCGTACAGATGAACATAAATGACAAGCGAAAAGGTGACACACAAGATGAAAAGTTATGAATGGTGGTACGACAGACTTAAAAGAAGAAACAATGTTGTAGCACGAAGAACGTAACCATGAAGGAAGGATGAAAATACGCAACTGACTTAATGCATGTAAATAAGCTTGGAATGCAAGAAGCCAAGGAAACGGTACTGCTTCCAATGCTTAGTAGAAGAATTGAGTGGCAAGCACCAATTATATATCTACCTCAATGAAGCACAGTATACAAGTGTGACTCCATTTTGTAAAGGCAGAATTAAGCCCAGGCTGCAAGCAGCTAACAAGGCCAAGATTCATATTCCTGCCAAAGCCAAAGGAAAGAGCGGAATCAAAACTCAGTAAGAAGCAGCTCATGCCTGGGAATTCGAGGTCAACCTAAGAAAGGGAGAAGAGCAGCAACCTCGAAGAATCGAAACCTCAGAGAAAACCAGCCAGCCAATGAAGGTCGAGGTAAAGAGGCCCCGGGCAGGTGGCGAGGCTACGGAAGAATCAAATATACGAAAAGAAGGAAAATGAAGAAGATTCATGGTGAACAGACACGTGACCAGCCAAGGGCGAAGAGGTACCAACGTCTGATGTCACCCAGAACACGAGGATGCCATAACTTTTCCTGATAAGAAGCTACAGTTCGAGGCCATCCTCAGCCAACTAATTGACACATAGCCCTAAAGTACTGATTGATGAAGGGAAGGCAGGGTGAATCTCGGGGCACAAGGCACCTGGGTGTCCATTCTGCATGCTGCTAATTAAAGTGGAGATTTATGTCTATGGGTGTAACCCACCCAATCACAATGGATCAAATAATCTAGGGTCCTATAGCTAGTAGAACCAATAAGACGTCTTACTTGTAGTGACGTCTATCACGAGTGATGTAGAGGGATGGGCGTAGACGCCCACCCGATAAGAGTTGTCCAATCCTCATGTTCTGTTATCATATACAGATATAGTACCTATAGTAAAGTTACCTTTCCCAACCAATAGAAGTGCATGACAAACTTGAGTGTTACACGTCAATGATGACGAGTTTTTGGTATAAATGTTACTGTTTGTATGAAGTTCGGTTAGTTGAAGCGAGACAGGCGATTACATCACTGATGATTTCCATTTGTTTCCCCGTTTTTTGTACTTGTCATTAAACGGACTTCCCTTTGCCAAACCATTGACTTGTCCTTATTGATTTGTGTTGGAGTAAGAGATTCCTGCACCCCATCCTCCACAAGGTGCAGCTACTATCTCGTCTTAAAAGTACTCAGGGTGAGCTCTGATCCAATGGGCCCGTCAGAGGTCGCTCCGCCCTCCTGTACAAAAGCAACAGGGGCGTTTGTTGAGATTTATCCAGGACCTATTTCCCTTGAACAGTATAGTTGAGGCAGATTTGCTATTGGTTATGAACCCAGTCACAATATTGTGAAACATTCCATATGAAGCTGAATATTTTACAGTGATTGATTTAAAGAATGCTTTCTTTTCCACCCCGTTACATGAAGATAGTCAGTATTTGACCTTGTTTACCTACACAGGATTAGGTTAAAACACACTTGTTTACCCCAAGGGTATTGTGAGTCACCCTTGGTTTTCAACCACAAGCTGCAAATGGACTTGGAAAGCGTGCAACTTGACAGTACAGTAATACAATATGTATATGACATTTTAGTGTGCAGCAAAACAGAAGACGAGTGCAGGAAATACACTGTAAAACTGATGACAGAACTGGCCGAGAACGGTTACAAGGTTGACAAAGAGAACATGCTAAATTGCCAAGAGGATGTCCTATATGTAGGCCAGCTAATATCAAAAGAGGGAAGAAATGTGACACCTGAAAGAGCAGAAGCAATAATGAAAACATCCAGGGCAGAGACAGTGAAAGGATTACAGCAATTTCTAGGCCTTTGCAATTACTTCAGGGCATGGGTCTTTGACTACAGCACATATGAAAGGTCACTTCTAAAAGGACTCAAAGAGGCACAGAGAGAAATTAGTGACTAAAGCCTGGACAGGCGAGATGATAGACACCATCGATGAATTGAAGCTAGCAATTATCTCAGCTACGGTGTTAGGGCATGCTCTATTTGCGATCCTTGAAAAGCCCAAAAACACACTTACCACACAGAGAGAATCTGGCTACAAAGTGATTATATCAAACCCATCGATTAAAATTGTTAAATTCAGATTAGTGAACCCAGCCAGATTCATAGCCGAACGAGCAAATGAAGGAGACAATGTGCATGATTGTGCAAAATATACTGAGTATGTTGATGAAATGCCACATGTTAGGGAAAATGCCCCAATAGTGGGTACTATTCATTTCATTGACGGGTGGAGGAGGTGGATGAAATTGAAAATTATAACAGGTTTAGCAGACTGTTGTCCTGGATACCCACTTGTCTGGCTAGTGCATTCAAAATACTAATAGCCATAGTAGTACTGATACTATTTAAAAAAAAATATTTCAATCTTACAACAAATAAACCATCATTTAAAAGGAAAAAGATGAAAGAGAATAAAAATGTACATCACATAATCGCACAATTGAAAAAATATCATCAGTTAAAAAACACCCAAGAGCAACAATGAGGGGCACATTTCCCCCCACATTAATCTTGCCCAAAACAAATCCTTTACACAAACAGAATTAAAACTGCCCAAGTGTTTATCAAACACCTTTATAAGCATAGTAGCTAGAGCCTGACAATCCATGATCCAGTGTTTAAGAATTTCCAGCTCTTCATGCAAATTGCAGAACCAATAAGGTAAGCTGATCTAGATGAAGAAATGGACCAGCCTCTGATCCTTTCTTTCATGTGAAATTGATTGAGCCTAAAGCGCAAGAATACAGATCTCAGGATAGTACAAGGAAAACTTTTCAAGTAGCATGAAAGATTACCCTTTTTGTGAAGGAACCTGGACTATTCTGAAAAAGAAGAAAAGGAAGGAAGGGCTTTGAGGGTTGCTCTCCAATCGTCCCCAAAGAGCTCGGCTTTCACTGCATCCGGTCGTAACTGAAGCTCCTCAGGAGAGGAGCCAACACGCTCAAGCAAATTGAGCACCTGGCTGTTATATGCATTGATAGACTTAACAAAGGACACCAATGTGATCTGTTGTAAGGCAACGTAAAGAGAATTAGATGGAGGTGTCAACATTTTCAAGTAATTGGACAATAACCTCCAATGTTGTCGAGGCTGTAACAACACAAAATCGGGTTCATGCCTGACTACCACATTTGGAATCACAGAAGCAAGTCAAAAGACATGCTTCCAGATTTGGCCCTGTAAATAATCCAAGTAAGAGCCCAGATCCAGTAAGTATAGATCAAGCCAGTAGAGTAGAATAGGTTCTATTTTAGATGATAATACTTTAGAGCAGGAAGACGTGAACATTTTCATATTTTTATATGCACTCTATTCATATGGGATAACAGCGGCACCATCATAGCCTTTAGCACAAGCTTCCACATCTGTAATGATACAGAGTTAGACAGGTTGTACTCCAGATAACATTAGGAAGCAACCCTCTCCACTTTCTCTCTCTCCCCTCTGAGAGTCTAACGTATGTTTTTAACTATTCTGTTGTTAGAAAATATAACCGTTCCCCAAGAGATTATAACCCTCAGTATATGAAAGGAACATATTCATCTTCCGTTGGAGACCCAGAGGAGTTTTATCCAACAAAATGATGTTGTCCGCAAAAACAAGCCAATGGATTTTCAAGGGGCCCAATTTTACCGGAATCAAGTCATGTGCCTCCCACAACTCCTCTCTGTCAAACAAATAGCCATTGAAGAGCGTGGGAGCCAAGATACTTCCCTGATGAAGACTGAGCTTGACTGGGATTGTTAAGACTGAGACTTCTTGAGGCAGCACAGGTAAGGCTCAAACAGTTCCTTTTATTATGTTACTTCAGTTACAGCTCTTTAGTAGGAACTAGATACTAGCAGAAATGGAGCCCACTGGCTACCACCACCCAGGCTACATGATATCAACTGCCATGGGTGGAAAACCCGTTCACAGGGCAATGTTCTGACACCCACATAACAATCCACAAATGACATCATTCAGCCACTAGCATCTTTCAACCCTGCACACCTTCAAGACAAGACATAACAGAGATCAATCACGAGACTGCTCCTTTCTGAGTCAGGCGCACCTTCAAGGTAGAATTCCATTGAAGGAGAGCATTAATTGGACTAAGTCGAGGGAGATACCTGAATGTAGTAGCTTATCACACAACCTCTCCCACACAACACAGTCAAAAGCTGACAACATGTCCAGAGAAGCCATGTAGATAGAACCCACATGGCAGGACTTTAAATTTTGCAGCAGATGAGCCAGAATGGCGGCATTAAGGGAAGTCTCCATGCCTTTGCGAAAGCCCCGCTGGAATCGGGAGAGAACATTACGTCTTTTTAAGGTAGAGATCTCTTAACAAAAGAATGGTGAAAACCTTACTCACCGCATCAATAAGAGCTATAGGCCTGTAGTTGGAGGGCTCAGCGACATCACTGTTCTTGTAAACTGGAATAACGATAGACTGAGACCAAGAGGCAGACACTAGATGGGTGTTACAGATCTTATCAAAGTAAGGTTTGTGAAATAAAGCCCATGCCACCAGGTACTTTTTAATCAAAAAGGGTGGAAGACCATCCAGCCCAGGGGCCCAAAAAGTTTTTCATTTGTAGATGGCCCATACAATGTCATCTGTGTCCCAAAGGGACATGCCCATGGTTACTGTGTCCATAAGAGGATCAGGCAGCTTCAGAAAAGAAAAGGGCAAAGCAAACTTCTTAGTGAAGAAGTTTACCCTGGTAGCCTCTTGTATGACATTGCTTTTATTCTAAGCTTTCTTATCAGAGATGTTATTGATTTGGGCCCATAATTGTTTTGGATCCCTATTAGCAATGAGTTTCAACATGTGTTTATTATCACCAAGAGACATGTCACACTGAGAGATTTAACAAAATGTTTGTGATGTTGTAAGATGAACTTTTTAGCAAGAACGAACTCAGGCATCCTAAGCTCCTGTTTTTTTTAACAACCTAATAGCTTTCCTCTTCTCCCTTTTAGAAATCATGATGCAAGCATCAAAACGATGGTAGGAGGAATGTTTGGGGAGAGGACATGAGCCTCCAGAGAAATGTGCCTAAAACATTTAATTAAGACAACATCCAAAGGGCAAGAGGCCAGATGGTGAATTGAGCCAGTCATACAAGTGAGATACATACTGGAGGGGCATCAAGAGCCCACCAACCCTTCCTCCTGTGAGGTAGTCTTTTAATTAGTTTAACATAGTGTCCCTGATGCTGCCTACATGAAAGTCCATTATTGGCTTCTACCAGAGGAAGCAGTGCAGAAGATACTGCCTGAGTATGCATGTCTATGTTTAAGATGAAATATATCATCAGATGGTCGCCAAGAAGTGGATCAAGTATGTGCATTTGACCAGCACAACACTTCAAGTTAGATGAAACAAAGAAGAAGTCAATCCATGAATGGTTAAGGCCACCGTGCCATGTGAAAATATCCCCAAACCATTCAGCAGGCGTCAAGCAGTTGAAGATCCCAATTAATCATAAAGGAATCCATACTTTTCCCCCACACCAAAGTATTGGGGGGTAGACTACTGCAATAGTCAATTTCCCAATCTTCCTACTTCTTCTCTGCGACCTCTTCAATGTAGCCAGTACAGAACAGCAAGACTTCTCCTTGGCCTCAAGCCCAGGGACTGCATCTCTCCGGTGCTGAAGTCACTCCACTGTCTCCCCGTGGCTGAAAGGATCAACTTCAAGTCCTTCGGCATAGTCCACAAGGCTTTCTGGGGCTGCTACTATCTACAACTCTCTCTTCTCAAATACTCTCCATCTAGAGTCCTCTGCTCAGCTTCCCCCAAATCACTGCGGGTGAGCTGCTTCTGCAAACAGAGATGTGGTGGTAGATCCTTATCCTCAGCAGGTGTCTCCCTCTGGAACAGTCTACCTACCCCTCTCCATATTGAGCCGGACCTCCTCAAGTTCAAAAATTCCTAAGACCTACCTCTTCTCTTTCTCTTTCTCTTTCTCTTTCTCTCTCCCTCTCCCCTGCTAACCTCCTTTCTATTTGCTTCTTTCCCTCCTTTCCTTCTCTTCCCCAACCTGCTCAGTTAGCTGATGGTTGCCTGGTGCATCTCCAGAGTCCCACATGTCCCAGGCTCCCCCGCCAGTCCTGCACTTGTCTCCGGACCTCCGCACTCTGCATGGCATTAATGCAATATGCTCCATGAGAGGGCAACCTCGGTGCACTTAACCCAGGCCCCTGCTGCATATGGCGCACTTGTCCCCCTCCCTCTGCCCTGTCCGGAAGACACATACAAACTGCTAAAAATCCCATCTGAAATAAACCAAATATCAGAATCAGTTTTTAGGTTGATGTCAATGGCAATGGCCAGGACCTCACAAGGGCCAGCCTGGCCTGTCCTAATGGCTGGGTTCACAAAAGGCGCATACCCGCTCAGATCAATAGTATTAGATATCCTGATCAAAACTGGCTAGGGTTGAACCAAACCCCGAGTCAGATTTGAAAAGGTTTTCAATGCTGGCTCTAACCAGGACCAGTCCTGTGCATCACGCAGCAAAGAAAATAATGGTGTCTTACATGGTATAGACACAGATGATAATGACACAGTTGGTTTCTCCACCAAAGCACAGGTGGATTTAGGTTAAAATAACAAAAAGGTTTAGCTTCCTTCTGGCCTCTGATTTCAAAAAGATTATAACCCAAAGAGTGTAATATGGTGCCAAACAAAATTGGCCACAATTTCAGAATGGAAATAAGACACCATTTAGTTGTTCTCCAGGAGAAGAGAAATCAAATCCATATCAGATCTTAAAGTGGGATTTAAGTTAAATATTTCCAGTACCCTAGACCTGTTCAACCGCGTAGGACTGTGAACCTGAGAACGTGCCTCCCACCCTATGATCTTAGAAGGGTACGGATCATTTAAGTTGATACATAGTACTTATCTGGAAATAAGACGTCCCTACTAGGCACGATGTCAGAAATGCCCAACGGTACAGCTTCACCTATGCACAATTATATGGGAAGGAAGATTGCAAGCATGTTGATGTAAAAAATCAGTAGAATTCAAAACAGATGTGGTAGTGGACCTAGTAACAGCTAATAAAAAGAAGTAATGGAGGATTGTGGGGCCCTTGATAGATCTGCAATGGTTTTGGAACACAGTGGGGAAACGTGGAGAGAATTGAGGTTCATAGGGGGGCCATCACCCTTCACTACCAGCCCCCCCATACACAAGGAATCAAAGCCTGTGACCTTAGACCATGGGATAGGGCTGGTCGAATGAGCAAGAACTGTAGAAGAACTGGGCACCAAAAGAACCAACTGGGCCTGCTTCCCACTCCTTTTACCCAATCCCTTCCCCTTCTTTGAATGACGCCCTACTAGAATGGACTCCCTTGCGTCCCCTATCTCAATGTTTAATCTTTTTACTGCCATGGGTTTTGCCCCCAGTACCAAGGCCATTTTTGGTGATTTTGGTATTTCCCGATTAAATGCCTTCTAATGTTTTCTGTTTCATTAACTCCTTAAGTGCCAAGGACGAGGTATCTCGTCCTTGGCAACAGGGAAGTAATCCCAAGGACGAGACACCTCACCCTTGGCACTTAAGGGGTTAAATCAATAATTTCATCCACTGAAGGCATTTGCATTAAATGTCTAGCCGAGTGATTAGCAGACTTTTGTTTATGGTCAGGTTTATTTTTGATTTTTTTCCTGTTGTTGAAATTTTTCCTCTTCAATTTTTTTCAGGGAAAAACCCCACAAAGGGGCTGCACCATCTCCTCCTTGGGGCCCGTAATCTCCTCAATCCTTATAGGGGCATGTAAAGATACAAATACAAGGGAAACACTTAGCCAAATCACATATACCACCAAAGGTGTAGGGGTATTGGGAGTGTTAGAAAAAAAAGTGTGTCGTTTATTGTTAAGATGGATTTCTAAACTGTGAGCTGGTGGGCAACATTTTAGGAGGTCACCCTAGTTTAGTGGAACAGGGGGACCTGATTTAACCCTTTTACATTTACAGGTCGTGCTTATTTTCTTCCCCCATCGTCAGTCTTAGGCTAAATGCATTATTGTATTTATTTTAGATAGTGAATGATCGTGTGCGGTATGATTTCTCCATAACTGTGGTTTAATTGTGTTTTGATTATAAGGCCTATAACAAATGTATTTTTGATACATCTCCCTAAGAGTAATCTGTAGAGTTTTACTTTGTGTGCTCATTTTTGGCTTTCAATCACTCTCACCCCTCCTGAGACTTAGTCTTGACCACTTGTCAAGCTACCGTAGATTGGTCTGGTTTGTCAAGAAGGTTGGCTATAGGAGTGTGACATAAACCGTTCTGTGGAAATAGTTCATGGATGGATGGACAATCCAACGCTTTTTTGGAAGGTGCAGAAGCAGCCGAAAAGGGTCGAGAAGTAGGCATAGGAGACGCCCTTGGAAAATGAGAAGGCTGCATCTCTTTGCACAGCCGTAAAAAAAAGGACTCGTCCAAGATAACTGAGCCCTCGAAAGAGGCATATGGAGGAGAAACTTTAGGCACGGCTCCATTGACCCTATTGTGTGACTGTTTCCCTAAAGCACTGAATCGAGAGCAATTAATTGGAAGTAAACGAAGATTGCAGCACACCTGATGTTGAGACATCTGGGTGGAGAACTTGAGCATAGATGACAAAAACAGTTTCACGGCGGGCATTGAGCCCTGAGGAATAGAAGACACATCGGTAGGGATTGGAGTGTTTGCTGATGAAAAGGCAGGACTTGTAGAAAGCAACTTGAGACCAGGTAAACTGCCTGTAATAGACGGTAAGACCATGGTAGTCAGAAAACCATGGGGTGTGGTCACATTCAAAGAAATGATCGGATTACAGTCTCAGAAGCAGTCACAGAGTTGGGAACTAGTGTTTTGCTGCGTAGAGCCACCGCCATGTAGAACCCGGGAGAAAACACTCACAAAGATGAATGTCGAAGATGCAAAACAATCGCAGCAAACACAGGCCAGTAAAAAAAAGAGTCAGAGCACAGGTCTAGGTGCGCACTGACACCCACAATCCCAAACTACTGTTTCGCTAGAAGCAGTCACTTTGCCCAGTCGTGCGTCAGTGGACTAAACCTGGCAGGCACCAAGCTCCCAGGTGGGTTAGTCGAGCAAAAAAATAGAGAGAGGGTGCACTAATCAGCACACCACCAAATGCTCAGAAAGCTCCCAGAGTGAAACTTCAGTTAGCTCGATCATGCCTGAAGCTGGTACTCACTATTATAGTAGCTATAAACATAAGCCACATCCTGCGTCCCCCTCCCGTGCTCCCACGGGAACACAGAACACTCAACCTCATTCCGACACACTCCGCTCTTGAATGATGTTACGTAGGAGACAGGCAGGCAGCCGTATTTCCCAAGTGATAACGAGCGTAGAAAGACTGAGACCAGCAAAGCGTAGCACCAAAACGGAACACTCAACCTCACTACGCTTTAATGATACTATTGGCTTTCTGCGTTTTAAGAATAGCAATAAATGGTTGCAAAAAGGTTACCAGACGGCAGTTGGAATGAAAATAGTAATAAATGTGGATCCTCACATGCATGAGTATACCCAAACAGTTGATCTGCCTCGTATGAAGGCATTGGAAAGTACTATCGCCCCTCCAGGATCAAAGTTTACTTGTTCTCAGGACCCTCACAATTACAGTGAGCGCAGTGTACTCCATTGTGGAATGCTGTTACATGACCTGGAGTGTCGACGAACATGTCATACATACAGGCATCTGAGGGGGGTGACCAAAGAATGAATACCCAAAGACTCATATGCGGGAGAGGGCATGCAGAGACTGTGGTTGAGGAATCAGCCAGAAGGGGGAATCTTGAGGGACAGATGAATACATTGTCCATAGCTACAACACCTCCCCCAGCCCAATACTGCCCTGGTGAGAAACGTTACTCACTGAGGCAACAGTACCGCCCATATCCCAGACAGACACGGCAGAATATCGACACGATCTAAGCTAAAATGGCAAGAATAAATATATTCACAATGAACCAACACATGTGTATGCATTAGACATGAAGCAGATGAGCACACAACATGAATAATGTAAACACTAGATCAAATATGCATTTACACATAAAGAATATTAAAATAGGATCCATAAAACATGAAGAATACTAACACAAGCAATATATAAACTGAAAGCAACATGATCGACACGAGCATAAAGCTCACTAACATAGAAACTCAACATTAATGGGCATCCATCTTTTCAAAAATGGAAGCTGCAATATGCTTCTAAGAAAATGAAAGGCCTCAAGGCTTCACGTGAACTCAAAACGCCGGATTTACAGAAATACAAATCCAGGCACTAGCTATGCAGATCAAGCAAAGATCACTGAGAAATTAAGGAGGGTCTGAATGTCTCAGAGAGAACAGGAGATAACAATTCCCAAGATGCAAGCCATATATGCTTAGATTAATTTGAAGAACAACTAGCCTTTGTAGGCCTGGTGCAGGATAATTATGAACCCAAAGACTCCATGGGGAATGGATCAAGAGTGTACTAATATCAGCTAAAATCCCAATAAATGCAGGGTGAAATCATTCCAAACACATTCTCATCTCACGTGACCCATAATTGAAGAGCACTGTCTATTCATTAGCAATGAACACAGATAGCACACCTGCCTCACTCCTCACTTATATTCCCAGACAGGAGACTCTCTACAAGGCCAACTACAGAGGAATCACCCTGGTTCATGGCCTAGGAATAATGGATGGTATCTTTTTTAATTGAAGGCAAAGCAGTCCATGGACCTCTCTCCCCCGACTCCTGTCTCGCTCATGTCTTTATGACCTGTCAGTTGACCAAGGTTGGTCAGTACGGATCCAACCGATCAAACCCCCCAAAGTTACATCGCCAAATATGTATTACACCAACCAATAGCCACTCATATAAATTATGTTTTATTATTGTTATCAATTTAGAGGTGGTCCCCGGAGGAGCCATCAGATTGTTGTTACCCAATCAGAAGTGTAACCCCTATAGGATGTGTATATAGTCAGTCCCCTTTACCAATCCCCTCATACCATAGGCTTTGCTAACTGCGAGTGTATGATTATGTTATTGATGACACATTTGTAGTTTAAAAATTGTTTTTTTTGGTAAGCCCGCTGAGAGCAATGACTTTTTTGCTTGTATGCTGCTGTCTCTGCTTTATTTGAAAGTTAATAAAGTTGGGTTGTGCCTTTCACTATGTCTACTTTTGTTATTGAGTTCTGTTTTTCTGACTCCTAACCCTCTGTGTAATTTGGGGGTTCCCCAGGCCATTTGAACAAGACCATGAAATGACTCACCCTGTCCTCAAGCTCCAGAATTTGGTCTCCCAGCATCTAGAGGACTAGATCTGCTAAGGTTTCCTGTTCCGCCACCTCAAAACCAATCAGACTGCCATTGGAGCTGAACCTGATGCCATTGAAGCCAATTTCAACCCCATCAATGCCAAGGGATCCCACCAGTGCTAACTTCTGGCACTCCTTCGAAATTTCTTACAATTGCTTGTACATTGAACCACTCGATGCTGCATTGCTTCCTTGCTTAGCCCTTCAACTGCTCAATGAAGGAACCCGACTCAGACTCCTGGGCGGTCACTTGCCAACTCTTAAAGGGGTTACACCACAACTCGACCCAACTTGCCCATGAACTGTTGCTTCGCCGAACCCCACCTCAGAGAAACAGGATCACAATTTTGCCAGCGATCGCCATCTGACTCAAACTCCTCAAAGAGCCATCTCTTGATCCTTCTATTCCTCCGAACTTCTGTCCTATCTCACTACTTCCCTTTCTCTCTAAATTACTTGTAATGAATCATCTATTTTCAGGTGTCTAGCTTTGTTTCTGCAAATGTACTCTTCCCCTCCTATCAGTCTGGTTTCCGGTTTTCCACTCCACTGAGACTGCCCTACTTGCTGTATCTGAGACGTTTCTCTCTCTGTTTGTTATTTAAAAACGTTCCTCTCTCCTTGGTGTTCTTGAGCTATTGGCAACCTTAGACATGGTGGACGGCTCTATTCTTCTTTCTTCTCTCAGTCACCTTTGTTTCCGCTCCTCTGTCCTTGGTTGGTTAAATCTTTATCTTCCTAACTGTTCCTATTTGTTCTCCTGGGGTGGGCACTCCTCGCCTACTCGCCATCTTTCTAATAGCGTTCCCCAAGGCTCTGTTCTGTGCCCCTGGCTCTTCTCTTTATAGTGCAAACATATTTCAGCAGAAACAAAAAAAATCACTGGCTTCCTATTCGCGATCGCACTACTTTCAAAACATTGGCTATCACCCACAGATGTCTCTCGAAATCTGCACATGTATACTTCGCCCAAAAACTTCACAATCACAATCTGTAAGACCAACTTGCTAAGCCTACTCGCACCAATTCAAGATTCAAGCGTGCCAATTCAAGATTCAAGCGTGCCAAAGAGCGAGGCTTGATTTTCCCTGTCATTGCCTCCAAGAGCTGGAATGCTCTACCTGCAGAACTGAGAGCTGAGCAATCCAACTGGACCTTCTGAAACACCTTAAGACACTGCTTTTTAAAATAAAACAAATACAAATAAAAAATAAAATGAACGAAGACACTGCTAATCACCCAGGCCCCTTCAACTGACTGATAGGCCACCCTAGTGTTTATTTTTCATGACAGTTTTTTTTTTTCCTGGACCTTGACTAATCTGTAACAAGCACCTTAATGCCTTCATGTCTAGTTTGCTTCATAAATGCATGCATGCATGCATGCATAAATAAATAAATAAATAAATAAATAAATAAATAAATAAATAAATAAATAAAATACCTTTCCTTGCCTCCAAGATCTCCTCTTTGGTCTCTCCTATCATCTTTATGTGGACAATAATGCAGCTTCTTCTCTCCTTCTCCTCAGTCCCTGATATTTTTCACTCTACTATTTCTAACTGTATCCCTTCCATCTAAACTTGGATGTCTTCTCACAATCTTCAACTTAACCCTTCCAAAACGGAAGTTATTTTCTTCCATGCCCCTACAACCCCCCTTGCTCATTAATGTTTCTCTTTTAACCTGTCCTCTCTTCCCATCACAGCTTAAGCTGACAATCTGGGCCTTATTTTTGACACATCTCTTTCCTTTGCTGCTCATATTACTTATAACTCTAAATCGTGCCGCTTTCAACATCCGCAAGGCCCGTTGCTTCCTTACTTTCAAGACTACCAAGATCCTCATCTCTTGTCTTATGTTTTCGTAACATTTTGTACTGCTCTAATTTACCTCTTGTTCTTCGTGCCTCACACATTGCCCTCCATTTATCATGTCTCTGTTCATGTACTGTCTGTCCTCTGTGCCAGTGACTTCATTTCTGCTGCTTTGCAGCATCTCCATTGGCTTCCTTTTGAGTCTTGGCTTCTATTTAATTTTCTTTGTATTGTTTTTAAAGCTCTGCATTGTCTTGCTCCTCTCTATTTCCCCTCCCTTATCTCATTCTATGCTCCTTCTCGTTCTCTCCACTCTCATTCTCTTTTACTTCTTTCTTTTCCATGCCCTCCCTGTGTCTCTTACCGTTTCCGTTCCTTCTCTTTGTTAGCACGCAAACACTGCAGTGCTCGCCCTCTCTCTCTTCATCCCTTAACTTTCTTCTTCTTTTGAAAGCTCAACTGAAATCCCGTCTTCGTTCTTCTTCTTAATGTTTTCGGGTACCCACATATTATATTTTATTGTACTGTTATTTCTCGCTGGTCAGGGTTTAGGTGTTAGGCGCTATATGAATATAGATAAAATATGAATACAAATTCAAATACAACATGACTCAACCTGACCCGACCTCGAAGAGATCCCGGTGAGGGCCCCGACCTGCATTGCCGAAATCCGTTGTCAAGCCGCACAGAGCTACGGCATTTGATCATGCTCATGCCCACTTGCTGCTTGGACATCCATTATCCACTGTAACCAAAATGAGCGTGATCTGCTCACACCCTTCCTTAAAGTCACAGTTGGATGCCCCGGACCCGCCAAAGACCCTAACTGTACCCTTCATCCATTTGGACCCTATTGACAGGGTAGCTCTCTTTTACACCTTCTTTTCACAAAAAATAGACTTATAGGGCCTCATTACATGGTAGACGGTGGACCAAGGTGCTATTAGCACCTTGGTCCATGCCGGTAAAATACCGGCACCGCCTTGGAGGAAAGGGGAATTACTGCCCTATTCCAAGGTTGGCCGGGCGGTAATTCCCCCTTCCCCCATTGCCCATCCCCATTCCCATTTTTGCCCCATAGGGCATAATGGGAATGGGGAAGGTGCTAATTACGGTGCTGCAAATTGCGGTACCGTAATTAGCACCCTGGTCCCTTTGCGGGTTGGTTTTTAACACCTGCTAAAAAGCAGGCGTTAAAGTACCAACCCGCAAAGGGACCTCTTAGTAAGGCGGTAAGGGTTTACCGGTACCTTTGCCCTTACCGGTACTGGTAAACCCTTACCGCACTACGTGTAATGAGGCCCATAGTGCCTCATTACACGGTAGGCGGTATAGATTTACCGGTACCGGTAAGGGCACCGGTACCGGTAAACCCTTACCGCCTTACTACGAGGTCCCTTTGAGGGACCCGACCTTAACGGCTGGTGTAGACCAGCCGTTAAAGTTGGGACCCGCAAAGGGACCTTGTTGCTAATTACGGTACCGCAATTTGCGGTACCGTAATTAGCTCCTTCCCCATTCCCATTGAGCTCTATGGGGCAAAAATGGGAATGGGGAAGGGCCATGGAGAAAGGGGGAATTACGGCCCCGCCAACCTTGGGATGGGGTGGTAATTCCCCTTTTCTCCATGGTGGTACCGGTATGGTACCGGCGGCAACCATGGTGCTAATAGCACCATGGTTTACCGCCTACCGTGTAATGAGGCCTATAGTCTTTGTCATTAATAATTGTCCTACTACTTCTGTATTCATACTCAGAGTGCTGAATTCTTCTGTCTTTTGCCCTTTCTCTGATCTTTCCACAGAGGTGGGTTTTGTACGGTTTTCTAGATAGTTCTATTGCAGATGATGTGTTTGATTAAAGTATATAAATAGTTATAGAACATTGATAGGGCATTCCCCGTATTACAGTGTTGTTTGGGTCACCACTCGATCACATTCACAACCCTCATTAGAGCATAGCCTTCCATCTACCCATGTTAGCTAAAACGGCAAAGGAGGTACATCTCCTAACTGTGTCTGTTTTACCTTTATAATTGTACTGGCTCTTGGTTTGTAGAAAGGTGAGGGCTGAGTGGGCATGTTCACACCTACTCATCCTTGTACTCCACAAGCACATTCCCAAATTGATGTCTCTGAACCTTTGGGATGCTGATGATCTAGTAAAGAAAACACAACATGGAGTTGGAGCTCTCTTTTGCATACTTCATCCCACAAGGTGAAGTATGGTGAGGCCCCTCCAGGCACACTATCTTCCACAGGCTGCACAGATACTTGTTGCTTGGACCTGAATGCTCTCCCAGCAGATGGCACTTATATTTCGTTATGTATTTATTTTTATTTACTCATTTAAATACAGTGTGGAACAATGTTCTTTTGATCACACAGAACATATAGTAGATAAGATATCAGATTTGATGGGAAGCAGTCGGCTTCTTTCAATGGTATAAGTTTGAGTGACATTCTAAACCAGGTTGTGGAGGGGAGACATGGGAACAGTCATTGGGGACAATACATGGGTAAAAATATGTAGATTAAGGACAAATAATCTTAGACATTTGAAGTACAGCTAGGCGGTACGTTCAGCTGTGATAGTTATGTGAATGAACTTCTATAGTGGAGGCCGATAATGTGAGGGACAGAAGGAGCTTAAAGCCGAAGGAACATTTTTAGCAAGAAAGTAGATGAGCATTAGGTTAAGAGGAAAGGAAGTAGAATTTGTATTTGGTTTTGAACAAATTGGTGTGGATTGTTTCTCAGAGGTCTGGGGGACGAGAATTCAATGCAAGTTGAGGAAGAAGAGAGAAAGAGCAGCAGCGAGAGGGTGGTGAGGTGCAACAAGGATAGTCAAGGAGGCACAGCAGAGATTACGTGTAGGTTTACAGAGTCGGATAAAGTATATTAGATACAGTGGTGCCTTACCATGGATAGATTTGTGAACCAGGAGAAGACATTTAAATCTGACCCAGTTTGCATTGTCAGCCGTCTAGCCTGGTATGACGGTATGAGAAAGTAGGTGTACAGTTAGGGAGTTCAAAGAGAGTGCTAATAGCAAAGTTGATGATGTTGTCGAGAGGACAGGAAGCATAGTTGGGGAGACCATAGAGAATACGGGCACAGCAGTCCAGTTTAGAGAAGACAAGAGTAGTTAAGAGATGCTTGGTGGTGTTGAAAGGAAGGAGGCGCCTGATTTTTCTAAATTTTGATTGAGGCGAGATGCTGTTGCAGTTTAGGAGATGAAAGTAGAGAACGTGTGAAAAGGGTCATAGATGACACTGAGGTTTGTAGCTGAAGAAGAGTAGGGGAGCATATCAGGTGGGAACTGGATTGGCAGGTGAAGAGATGGGAGAGGATATTTGGCAGGAAAGAATAGCACCTTTGTTTTGGTAGAGTTTACCAGTGATCGACAGTGTCAAAGACAGCCGACATGTCAAGGAAAATTAGGATAGAGGATTGGTTGTGGTGCTTAGCAGAGACGGTGCAATTGGAGCCATTCATGAGAGTAGTTTCTGCAGAGTGAGAGGAGCGGAAGCCTGCTTGTAGGTTCGAAGGTTGTGAATCTCTAAGAAATGTTAAGATGGTTGAACAAAACCCTTTTTCAAGCACTTTAGTGAAGTGCAGATGGAGAGACACAGGTTGAAAGTTGCTGGTAGGTTTGGGTCAGCTCCTTCTTTTAGGAGAAGGGTGACCATGGTTGTTTTGAAAATAGAGGAAAAGCAAGCAGAATTGAACAACAGGTTCTAGAGTTCAGTGAGATAAGAGGCCACTAAAGGGGCAATAGGCTTGACTAGCTGAGGAGCAAGAGGGCCTGACGGTGCACAAGAGGGGATAGCCTTCATCAAAAGAGCCAGGACTTCTTCAGTATTAGTGTACCTACACTGGGAGATAGAGGCAGACTATAACGGCAGAGTAGGCCAAGTGTAGAATGTAGGAGGGGGAGTGTAAGGAAGGTCAGGAGAATGTTACATTTTGGTGATTTCTGCAGCAATGTATTCAGCTAGGTCATTAACTATGAGCATGGAGTTGATAATCATTGGTTTAGTAGGAATCAGGAGAGGGTTTAGAGTGCCCTGTAGCCAGTGAAGATGATTGGGGTGAGAGTCATTGAGGATGAGGATGAAAACTGATTTCACTCTATCAAGAAAGGACTTAAGATGGTCCAGGGCAGAGAGGTAGAGTTGCAGGTCCTCATGTGAGTGGGTACACCTTCATTAGCACAACAGCCAACGCATGTCTGTGTGGAGAGAGAACGTATGAATAGGATAACCCATGGGTGAGGATGCTGAGACTTAGGGGTGAAAGCTAGCAGTGGGAAGTGAGAGGGAGTCATATCGTAGGGATTGGATGCTGAAGAAAGCAGTGTTAGTGGAAGAGGTATCGGGTGTGAAGGAGGAGAGGGAGAACTGCAGGTCAGAGAGAAAGGTAGGAATGGTAGAAGGATTACATTTCCATTTAGTAATAGGTGAGGCAAGTAGTAAGGAGAGGTCAGAGGGTAGAAAGGAGATGGTGGTGGAAACAATGGAGTGATCGGATAGGGATGGTGTGACATTATTGTTGGAGGCTGAGAGAGAGGTGGAGATGAATAAGAGATCCAAAGATGTAACTCCAATATGGGGTTGGTCAGTAATGGATAAAGTGGAGAGCGTGGTCACTAAGAAAAGACTGAAGTTCCTGATTTCTGAGAAGTGGTTGGAGAGGGAATGTTAAAGTCACCTAAGTGAATGAAGTGATGTGTAGGTGAAAGTGAATCAAGGAGTTGCCCAAGTTCATCAAAGAATGTTCCATTTAGGACCAGGGGTGCATAGATGGAGATGATGTGATCCGAGGGAGGTAGCACAATATTAGAAATTGTGAATTCAAAAGAGGTAGTAGAGGATGTGGTATTGAAGATTTGTGAGAAGTTGAGGCAGGAATAGAGTAGGTGTCTGTTGTCTCCACTTCTGCCAATCAGATGAGGAGAGTGAATGAAGGATAGTTTGCAGTTGTGTAGGGCCACCAGAGTGGTAGTGTCAGAAGGAGAAATCCAGGTTTCAATGATAGCAAGAGATATAGGGGGCAAAGTAGTCAGTAATAAGGAAAGTTTTGTTGCATACAGTCAGACCATTCCAGAGTGCAATGTTCAGTTGATGTTGTAAAGAGGAATAGAGAGATTGAGTCTAAGAGGAAGAGAGGTGAGGTGGATAGATGTTAGGTGGGGTATGGTTAGCCCATTGGCTTTGTTTGTTTGAAGTAAGCGGTGGAAGAGAGAGTAGTTGGAGTTTCAAGATGCACGGTTTATGATAAGGGTAGGAAAGGAGGAAGTTGTAGTGTGATTGGAGACAGCATAGATAGAGGTGAATAGGAACAGCAGCAGGAGCAGCAGGAGCAAATGCATTATGGGTGAGTACCACAGTGTAGAGAGACAGCACAGTAATTACAAGTGTGTGGTACTCATAGTGAAGCAGGTATGAAGGCAATGGCAAAGGCTCATAGATGAAGAGACAAAGAAGCTGATCAAAAGCTCGTTGTAGTAATGAGGCGGACACGAGTGAAGGTAAGATTTTGCTAGTTTTTTGTAATAGAGCCCGCCAGCACAACCGCTCCTTCTACCTCTCAGTCAACCGTCGATCTCGCCTTGCGAACACCCGTCTCCCTTGGTAACTATGAGACAGGGTTTCGCGTGACGACGCGCAGTGCTCATCACATGTATTGAATACTATTCTCTACATATCTTCCCCTTTTGGAAGAAAATAAACATTTCACACACCAAACTTAAAAAAGAACATGTTACATTATTTTTCCCAATTGGAAACTATCAAGACATAACTGTACTGTAAAGTATACTAGAAACCTAAGAAAATGTATTTACTAAACACCACTGTTCAACGGTTTATTTGACATAGTCTCTTAACCAGATGGGTTTAGACCTCGACCTGCCTGTATTCTTGACTTCATCCTCCTCATCTTTCTTGCCACAGTCACCTCTACTTCTATACTCTACTCTCCCTTCACTCTCATTCACTCCCCTCACTTTCGCAATCCTTCCTTTAGACCATACTTCTCCCCCTTCCAAGATTACAACAGACTTCTTTACTGCAGAAATTTTCTTGGGCCCCAAATATTTACTCTCTAAGCATTTGTTCACCACCCTGGGGTTCTTCACATATACTCTCTCCCCTACTTTCCACTCACGTTCTTTCACTTTCTCCCGAACATTGAAACTTGCTATATTCCTTTCTTGGTTGACCTTTATGAGCCTCATTATGTGTGCTCTATCTACATGAACCACCTTGGCCACCCCTAACCAACCCGGACACAATTTCGTTCCTGGTTCCCTCCCTTTGAGGGATACAAACGGTGACACTCCCATCACCGAATGTAACGTTGTTACATAACTCCATGTCATTACATTCAAAACCTCTCTCCATGGTTGATTCCCTCTCATAGCCAATTGTAAACCATCCTTCAGCCAACGGTTCACCCTCCCAACCAGCCCATACGCTCTGGGATGATACAATTCCGTTTTGATGTGTTTTATACTGTAACTACTAAGAAATGTCTTCATAGCTTCTGACACAAATTGAACACCATTGTCCGATACCAGTTCAGTTGGAACCCCTTCTCTAAGAAATATCCTTTCCAGAAATGCTATTAACTCTCTTGCAGTGACTTCTCTGACCGCTTCCCACTCAACCCATTTTGAATGGTAATCCACAAGTACAAATAAAAATCTTAGACCTTCACCTAACCCTCTTATAGGCCCTATGATATCCACTGCAACCTTTGACCAAGGTTGACTGGGAACAGAATTGGGAACTAATGGGGTCTCACGCACTACTTTGGTCTTGTCACTCGCTTGGCATAACGTACAATTCTTCACCCACCCCTCAGTCATTTTATCAATTTTAGGCCACCAATAATCCTTTCGCAATTTCCTTTTCATGGCGCCTTCACCAGGGTGACCCTCATGAGCCAGTTCCAACAGACTACGTCTGACTGACACTGGAGGAACAAACCACCTCCCTCTCCTCAGTTTATTCTCATACATGTTCAATTCCTCTTTTAGCTCCCACCAGACATCAAACTTCCTCTCCAAATCCTTCTTTTGAGGCCATCCCTTCACAGTCCACTCCTTGACTAACTTTAACTCCAAATCAGATTCCTCTCCCTTTGACCACATCTCCTCGCCAATAGCATCCAACACTTCAGCCACAACTCATTCCTGAACTTCGCTCTCATCGACATTAACGGTACTATTCTCAACGGGCAGCCTGGAAAGGCAGTCTGCCACTACATTTTTATTCCCCAGCAGAAAACTCATCTCAAAATTATATGCCTGTAGTCCTAATCCCCACTTGCTTATTCTAGGAGAGCCTAAGGCCCACCATCCACTCTCAAACAACTGCACTAAAGGTTTGTGGTCAGATCTGACTGTAAAACGTCTGCCCCACAAAAAGTATTTAAAGTGCGTGATGACCCAGAACATAGCTAACGTCTCTCTTTCGATGGCGTATTTACTCTCTGGTGTCTTCAACGCTCTGGATGCAAAAGCAATTACCCTTTTGTCATTTCCCACACCGTATTGAATTAATGTCGCTCCTAGTCCCAACACACTGGCATCTACTACCAATACGGTCTTATCTAAAGGGTCGAGTTTTCCGATCGAGGGGGCTGTGCTAATTGCATCCTTAATGCTTTGAAATGCGGCACAACATTCCGATGACCATTAAAATCTGGCACCTTTCTTCAAAAACATTCTTAATGGGCTGGAGGCTATCGCGAAATCTTTAACAAATTTATGATAATATTCCGCAAGGCCCAAAAAGGACCTCACTTGATCCTTGTTGGAAGGCTCTGGTGCGTTTTTTACCGCTTCAACCAAACTCCTTTTAGGTTTCACACCACATTTATCAATTTCGTGTCCCAGATACTCCACTCTGTCAACTCCTATTTTACATTTCTCTCTCCTTACAGTCAAACCCATTTCAGACATTCTGCTCAACACTCTCAACAGCAGCTCATCATGTTCAGTTACAGAATTTGCATATATAAGTACGTCATCCTGAAATTTCACGATGTTCTCTATCCCTTCCAATATGGTATCCATCACTCTCTGAAACACAGAGGCTGCGGAAGCTAGCCCAAATGGCATTCTGCAATATTTGAATGATCCAAAGGGTGTTATGAACGCTGTGAGATGCTGGCAGTCTTCTTTCAAAGGAATCTGATGATATGCCTGAGAAAGGTCGATCACCGAAAAAACTTTAGCTCCCTTGAGTGTGGATAAGGCATCTCCAATTATCAGTAAAGGATGTCTGTCAATTAAAATGTTCCTATTGATATCTCTCATGTCTACACAAAGGGCCTCATCACGACTTCGGTGGTAACCCTTAAATCTGGCGGTAGCGATATTACCGCCGGATTTAAGGGTCCGCCGAATCAGGGCTTCGGCGGATTTCAACCCAGCTGTGAGCTGGTGTGAAATCCGCCGAAAATTTGCGCTCATACCGCCGGCGGGAAATCCGCCAGCGGTATGAGCGCGAAATTTCCCCATTGAGCCCAATGGGGAATGGGGCATTCCCGAATGAGCTCAATGGGGAATGGGGACTGCCAAGTCCGCCGAACTCGTGATCCCGCGCTATTAGCGCCGGGGTCTATGGCGGTCGCGCTAATAGCCCCCGCGCTAATAGCGCCGGCCCTACCGCCGAAGTCGTGATGAGGCCCAAAGTCTCAATTGTCCATTGGGCTTCATAGCCACCACAATAGGAGACAACAACTCTGAACTCTCACTTTGTTCTATGATACCTTTCTGTAACATAGTTTCAATTTACGCCTTCAATTTTCCTCTTAAGTCATGGGGTACAGGCCTTACTTTATGTACTCGTGGTATTGCACCAGCCTTCATTCGTATTTCGTGCTCAAACCCTCTAAGCATTCCCAACCCTGGTCGGAACACCTCAGGAAATTTATTTACCCTCTTGTCATTAATTTCCGCAACCGTTACTGGCTCCTCCGCATTTGCCTGTATACGTATCCCTAGTTTATGTTGCTCACTCCACCCTAACAGGGAGGATCCTTCTTGTGTCACATATATGTCTGAGTCACAACTTCTTCCTTTGTATTCAACAGTTGCCTGGAATTTTCCTAATATCTCGATTCTAACATTGCTGTATGCATATGGTTCTATGCTGTGCTGTCTAAGATCATTGATTGAGCCATGCAGACAGTTCTCATAAGTGTTTTTGGATACCAAATTCCAAGGTGAGCAACTATCCACCTTTAGCGTGACCACTCTTCCATTTATCAAGAATACATCGGTGGGAGATTTCCCTTTGTTTGACGAGTCTGCTATCTCCAACACATGGTTGGTTTGTTGGTTTTGAAGTAGACTTTCACTTTCTTCTTGTTCTGGCACTCTCATCCCTGGTTCAATATAGTTCACTTGGTTGGCTCCTCTGCATACTCTAGCAAAATGCCCCTTCTTATTGCATTTTAAACACGAAGCATTTCTTGCAGGGCAAAATGTGCTCATGGAGATCTGTCGATTGCTGCCACACTTGTAGCACTTGGTTTCTTTGTTCACACTGGTTTTACAGATTCCTCTCACAGCTGCCACTTCGCCTTCTTGTTTTTCTCCTTTCATGGTCGCCATGTCGCCATGTGTTTGCTCCATCCTTCTGGAAGTTTCTACCGCCACCTCCAGAGATGCATCTTTTGTCAACAATCTCTCCTGTATTTTCAAGTTACTAGTGCATCTCACTAATTGATCTCGTATTAACGAGTCTGTTAATTGTCCAAATTCACATGTGTGACTAAGAGACCTCAATGCTGGAATAAAATTCTCCACTGGTTCACTGGGATACTGTGTTCTCTTGAAAAACTTGTGTCTCTCGAACGTTATGTTTTTCTTAGCTTCAAAATGAATTTCTAGTTTTCTTTCTGCTAAGGTGTACTGATCCACCTCACCTTGGCCTTCTAGCGGAGGCTGAGGGAGACCATTGTATACACTGCGACCCTCCGTGCCCAAATTATGTAAAAGTATTGCTTCTTTTCTGGACGCAGCAAATTTATCCCCTCCAATTGCCACTAAATAAGTGTCAAATAATTTCTTCCATCTGTCCCATCTTATTGGTGGGACACCAGGTTCCATCAAGAAGGGTGGAGGTGGGGCCATGCTAGCTGCTGCCATGTTGAGAATCTCCGGTGTCTTTAAATCCCACTCAAAATGTAATGTTAACTTTGTAGCAGAGGACCCAATACGGAGATATATATTTTAACTCCTTCTCTGTAAGACTGCAACTCTTTCTCTTGGTTCCAATAAGAAAACAGCCTCCATTTGTTTACTTTTTCTTTTCCGTGTGGCAATAGGGCATGTTT
Source organism: Ambystoma mexicanum (assembly GCF_040938575.1). NCBI lineage: Eukaryota > Metazoa > Chordata > Amphibia > Caudata > Ambystomatidae > Ambystoma > Ambystoma mexicanum. The sequence goes on from NC_090928.1 coordinate 1,102,194,527, forward strand.
TGTCTCTGGTAGTGGGCGTATCTCAAGAAGCAAGGCTTAGGAGGCTTAGTTTGGACAGCGCCGCCGCTATCACTCTCCTGTTGTGCGGATCGCTCACCTCCCCGCTCCCTCAGTGGCCCTCCTCACCTGTCAGGCCAACGGAGACCCCGGCGGGGCAGGGTTCCTGAAGTTGCTGCCCTAGTGAGTGAGCCATCACAGGCTCTGCCAGCACCTCGCACCGTGCTCCCTGCCAGTCAGAGGCACGGGAGGTGCCGGAACTCACAACCTGTGGCCTTGAAGTGGATCGTGCTCCGTCGCGGGCTCTGAGTGAGGTCTTCTCCCTCGTCGCCAATTGTAGTAATGAGGCGGACACGAGTGAAGGTAAGATTTTGCTAGTTAATTGTAATAGAGACCGCCGGTACAACCGCTCCTTCTACCTCTCAGTCAACCGTCGTTCTCGCCTCGCGAACACCCGTCTCCCTTGGTAACTATGAGACAGGGTTTCACGTGACGACGCGCGTGGCTCATCACATGTATTGAATACTATTCTCTACACTGGTCTTCACTCTTTACTGTTCCACCCTTGACTATGCCACCCTTGGCTGGACGGCCCTATGGAGTTTAGAAGTGACTTCACCTGCTCTCCTCACCTTATAGCCTAGTCCATCAGTGGTTGGTCTCTCTGATTATGTCGCTGATGTTGCTGTGATAAGTCAATTTCTTCCTAATTTGTGTTTCCATGGGAGTCTCTGGTGGCCTTCAGCTGGAAAGTGGACCAACTCAAGATGGCTGCAGGATGCAATGTCACAGATCCAAGATGGTACAGGAAATGATGCCACTGATCCAAGATGGCCACGGGAAGTGATGCTAGAGACAGAATGTGAAACCACTAACCAGAAGTGATGGCACACGCTCTCGTCACCTGATCTCCTACTCCATCAGTGGTTGGTCTCTCTGATGAGGGGAAGGGCGTCTCTCCCTCCTTGGATCCGATGTCTTTACCCATATGGAAGAGGACTTTGAATTGTAAATAGTTCCAACAAATAGCCAACGGAAGTTGTGGGTGTCCACTATTAGCTGAATTCTAGTAGGTGCCTAGTGGCCTTAAGACTCCTTCTAGCATCCAATGCAGACCTTTGGATAACCTAAATGGCTTGAATAGATTATTGCTAATCCAGAGCTTTGAAGTTGTTTTTTTACTTTCAACGATTTGCCTCCCCAAGAACCAATGTTCAGCATGCAAGTATCTTCCCTGGCTCAGGCCGTCTGTTTTAAGCAGGTTGAAAATAACTGCTATGTGTTTAGCCTAATATTAGAAAGCCTTCCCACTAGGTTCCATGCTAGTGAAGTGAGAATTCTTCCCTTAGGTATGTCAAAAGATTTCCTCGAATAAGTTGAAACAAAATGCTATCCGTTGTTAAATGGGAATGCTATTCTTATGTGATGGTGCAGGTAGGGCAGATGCACCAATATACACCGTCTCCCAGACCTCCCAAGCAAGAACGAAAATATAAAATAAGAAAACTCCTTTAGGTAAGGTTTTTCTGCCTTTGGTTTTTTGAAAAGCTGTCATGTTGGTTTTTAGATCGTGGACACACATAGGTTAGAGTTTGTTTTGTCGCACTTTATGGAATTAGTTTTGCTGCTCTTCAGGCAGCCTTAGGTTGCTGAATACACAGACAATATTGAAAACAATGAAGGGTAGCATGCATAGCTCAACAGGGTATGTAGTAGAACATAATTGTTGTTAAGTTTTATTCATTTAATGTTATTTCTACATTTATATCAGAACACAAAACCCTGAGGACCATTTGCGGTAGTTACAGAAAGTGCATAGTGCAGTTCATAGAGTGCAAGAAAGCATAAAGGTTACAGCGTTAAAACACGCATAGTCGAGCCTCGCTTCATGGTGTGGGGGGCTACAAAAGGCATGTAAACCGGCATAGAGATAAAATAAGTGTGAGCCTACAGACTGGCAAAGCCTCACCTCATGGTACGGGGTCTACTTCAGGCATGCATAGGCATATGAGACAGGCCAATTAGGTAATTGTAGCCAAAAGATAGGTTATATATACAGTGCAGAGCTGCTAGGTCAAATTCGTAATTTTCAGCAAGAAGGCATAATAGGTAAAAAAACAATGAGTGTCCATATTCTGGCAAAGCATCACCTCATGGTGCGGGGGGCGGGCACATTCAGGTATGTAAACAGGCATAATGGGTGAAAACAGAAAGTACACATAATAGTTGGATGTGGGGAGGACCATCCGCTTCAGGCAAGCATGGAGAGTGATAGGGGGCCATGGAGGTAGGCCGATGAGCACATGGCATTTGGATCATGGTGTCAAGTTATATAAGGAGAGATTGCAGAGCACAGTTGCAGGCAGCCACAAACCAAAAGATGTTAACAGACTAGGCTTTCAGGGCCTTACCTTGTAGAAGGTTTATGGTGTGCGCTGGAATGGGTGGAAATGCAAATCTTGACCTGACCCACAAGCATTGGGGTATGTCAGTAGGGCCAGTCCAGATATAGCACCAACACTACTGGAGACAGAGTGTAAGGTGCTCTCCATGCCCAGACGGACCCAGACAAGATGTGTAATTGGCCTTAGACACCGACCTTGCACATAGGCAGGCTCTGCCATCTTGCGAAGTCGTGTTGTGGGATTTGCTGAAAGAAGCATCCAATCAGCAAACTCCTTGGAGGGGTCTCGTTCTACAGTGCTAAGTCCTAGCAATGCCTGCCCGGCATATAATGAGTACCCAGCTGCCATTTTCAAGTGGCTCATAGGTACAGGCAGAGAAACTGCCTTCACTGGTTTTGTGGTCGCTAAAAGGGGCCCGGGGCTACAATGTTACTCAGCATCCAGCTCAGACATTTGTTTGTAACATTGAACAAGGGTATTGCCATTTTGAGAAAAGGCCCACATACAAAGTTGCACACATTTTTCATTGTATTAAAAGTTTTTTATTTTCACTTCTGTTTGGAAAACACCAGACAGCCAAAGCCAGGAAAGAAGGAAGATAGGATGGTGTTGGCTGAAGCTGTGAGAATCATCTGTTTCTAGGACTTGAAACTAGATATGCAACAATTATTTTCATTCTAGGCGATCACTAGATGAATATACAGATCGCCAGGTGCATGAGGATCCATGTAGTAACATTGTCAAAGATACAAAGCTAAGCTGCATATACAGTGCCACCAATGACAAGATAATGCCTTTGGACACCTGGTAGAATGTATTGGTGAGACCAATTCATATGAGCTATTATTTTCTGCACACAGGGCCTTCACCATGTTTTTTTCTAAAAACAGCTATTCATGCCATGACTTAATTAGAAGACGGTGCCCCTCATTGGCAACATGTATCGAGACGAGAGTTACAGAAATAACTATTCAAGGTTAGGGAACAGTCTGGGATTACTGTGATCCAAGAATGGGAAGTGAGATGAGAGTATTTGTTTTTTTCTTGAAGCCTGGTTTCGATCTCTATGTTCACATTCATTGCTAATTAGGTTGTCTCGGAGGGAAGTAGCATCCAATGCCACCCTAAGTAGTGCCAACTAATGGCATAAAGACTTCTTATCACTGTCAGCATTAAATCTGCCAAACAGTGAGTTAATGATGCTCGTGGTGTTGGCATTATTGTTAATCGGTTGGACTTGGTTGGTTCTGGTGATAGTGGATTAGCCAATGGTAGATTCCAATGTACAGGGTTCTATGGGGTCTTGATTAGAGTGGTCAGTGACATGTTAGAAATTTATGACATTATTTTTTTGTTGTAATTATGTAAATTCTGTTGTGCTTTGCCTTATATTCCTAGTCCCCGGGTTGAGAGAGTTATTTGGTTTTCCTCCTGGCTGTTACTTTTGCAATATAAAGTAAATAAAGCTGCTTTTTCCTTGCACCTGGTGCGCTCCATTATTTTGTTTCATTGGATTGATCTTGGTGGCACTTACACACTACCACATTCTTCTTTCATCTTCAGAACCATTGAGTCCAGGACAAGTTTGCTAAAAGTATAAATGTTTGATTAATTTTATTTGGCTGCTAGATAACCTATTGGGTGGCTAGAATATTTGTTTTGATGCCTGATGACTTCACTGTGTAGCTAGATTTTTCTTTGATGCTAGATTAATTAATGTATTCATTCATTTGATTGATGTTCCTATACATTTCTTATGGAGCATAGGTTCAATTCACTGCTAGATTCATTTATTTTTTGCTAACAGACTTATTAACAGAACAACAAAGGCTAGATAAAATAGTAGGAAGATCACAAGTCCTCGCCCGACAAGGCTGCCTCCTCCATCGAAAATATGGAACATTTTCCTTCAAACCAATCATCGCCTACTACAGACAAAAATACATTCCCACAATCACCTATGGCACTGAAGCAATGATGAATGCAGCCACAGTAAATTGGATGAAATATGAAGCAACATTCTGGCGCAAAATTCTCCATCTTCTGCCATCATATCCAATGCCAAGAATAAGGCACGAAATGGCAACTCAATCTATTGCATCCATCGAACTTTGGAAGCAACTAGACATATTCCGGAAAATCCTGTCTGACCAGAAAACCCTAGCCATTCAAATTCTGAGAACACAAGCAAACTCCTTCAATAACTCCATACTACAAGAATGGAAACAACAGCTAATGAAGGAAATGGCAAAAGAGGAGATATCAGAAGAACTCTTAACTCTTCGCCCGCAACATGCAAAAATAAAACTCCAACGAAATGACTGGATAAAAACGATCAAAATGAAAAATGCTTACCAACAGAACCACCAGTGCAACGAAGATAACCGAAGATTAAATGAGCTACCGCCATAATTTCAACTCTTCCCAGATCTAACTATCAGATCAACGTTTCTGAAAATACGTTTGAATACGCTACCTACTAATGCAACTCTTGCTAAAACCAGACAGATAACCACCTCAGAAAACCACTGCCGCTTTTGCAAGGTCTAAACAACTCCTGAAACTGTGTTCCACCTGGTCATGGAATGCCCATCACTTTCAAACCAACGTAAACAATTTGGTGCCTTCTTTGAACTTTCATCATACCAAATGGACACAGAAAAAAGGTGGAGGGCTCTACTCAGTGGGAAAAACAACAAATACACATACACAATCATACTTTTCCTTAGTGCGATCCTCCAACTCACAAAGTGAAACCTTCGGCATACCTTGCACTGAAGACTATAGTAATGTTCGGAACAATTAATTTAAAAGTTTTTAAACAAACTAAAGCATTAAGAAAAAAATATATATATATGAATTCTTATTTCCAGATGAATCCATTCTTGTACTTGCTCAATTTGTCTTGCTGCTGGTACAACCCTGCACTGCAAGACAATGTGACCTTGCTTTCTGTTTAACTCATTCTGCTGATACACCAACTCATTGTGTAGCTAAAATACCTCATTTGTTGAGGCAGGATTACATTGTTTCTCCAACAAGCTAAACCTCTTCTGTTACAAGTTGAATTCCTTCCATAGCTAGAGTGACCTGTTTTTCATTGATTCTAGATGGACTCTTTCACTACTAGATAATTAATTGAGAGGCAGCACATGCCCAAAAGGCAACACGCCTCTGTGGTATCCTCACTCAATTTCTGTCACACACAAACCATGGACAATTAGTTTACCGTAACTCCCACAATGGCCGACTCAAGGAAAAACAGCTGGACATGAAGACTATTAGCAAGCACCCTTGATTCAAATATAAGCAACAACATTCAACAAACTATGTAATGGTTCATGTACACAACAGCTAACAACGTCACACAAGACACTTGTGGGAAGGCAAGAGCACAGCCAAGTCCTTAAGATCTCAACCCTCTGTACAATGCAAAGCAAGCAAAATGAAACAGGAAAGGGACAACGCAAGCAGAATGAACAGAAGCCAATGAAGACCCAACACACAATTCAGATCAGGACCAAAGCACACAAGAGAGAATCCTTTCACCCATCATATTCTTTATAGGGATATAGACGGCATGCCCCATTGCATCCAACAGGATCATAGAATATTAACATAAATATTCAACCAGAACACACCCTCCTTCAGAAAAGATGTTCAAGCTCTACTCTACCAAACAACTATGAGATGTATGACCACAGTGACCTAACAAACAACCTATTAGAACTATTTAATGAGGAACCTGCCTCAATGTATCAGCCAACTGCAGCCCCTGGTTTCCGTTTGCCTCAAACAGAGAAGGTGTATAACATACTTTTAGGAAGGACTATCCAATGCTCCAAACTACAGCAACATTGGAACAAAAGGCAAATAATAAGTTGCAATGCATCCTGGTCAATTTGTGTTCTGATTCTAAGCACAGAACTGAGATCCATGAGATGCTCAGTGAAAAAGTCACTGGCATTCTATCAATAATGAAAACATGGTTATCCAATGACTACAAAGGGATAGCAAATGCAAGGACCCAGATACTTTAAAAATCCTCAAAGCCAAAATAAAAGGCTGGATTGCTGTGGCACTTACGGATTAGCTCGGAATCTCTACAGCAAAATCTACGGACGTCACAGACTGTGAAGCACTCCTGTTCTAAACCATTAAACCAACGTCTTCTTCCTACCCATAAACAGTGCACTTGCCCTAAAATCCCACTTTCACCAAAAAGTCAAACACCCATCAGCTACAGTAGCCAGACATGTAGTGGAACAGCAGCACTTAATCTGTTTGGGAACTGCAAAATCAGCTTTGAGGAAGACAACAATACATCTACCAAATCTTTGAGCTCCTCCTTGGCCCACCCTTACCACAAAACAATGGTCACGGGAGCAACACATTCTGCTCCCTGTACACTCAATGCAATCTTCTGTGAAGAAGAACTATTGCTTGCATCTCCTCCAATCCAGGCTCTGCGAAATGACAATATCATGGTACCTTTTTTCAATGTATTTTTTGTATTTGTTTGTTTTGGTTGTAAATAACCTTTCAAATACTGAAAAAAGAATACAATATACATTTTTGATTAAATTCGATTTCATAGGTAGAAATTTTAAATGTATTCTTTAGTGCAGTATTTAACTCTCAGAATCTGTTCTCGCTAAAATGTACAACACATATTTTAAAATGAGTTAAAACATACAAAGAAAAATAGAATATCAGAAGAAGTGGGTTATAGCATGGTTAAAGATAGTTCACCTCAAATTGACATTATATTATACTTACACAGTGAAAGCAAACATTTTAGTTCATATGGAATTATAAGTGAAATTCACAATATTGCACACTGGTATCATGTGGTTAAAGACAGAACACCTCACATTGACATTGTGTTGTGCTTACAGAGTTTTAGCAAACATTGTAGTTCATATAAAGTTACAAGTGCAATTCACACAATGTTGTCATTATAAACATTTGCACCTTGATATCATGTGGCACTATCTAGAGAGTTGTAACTTTCATGTATATACGCTAAAACCACAGTGCTTGATATTCTTTTATACAAAAATCTCTCAATTTCTCTAATTTGTTATTGGGATGGGATGGGTATGACTAGAAACGGTTTTAATACAAAGATTCCATTAATGAACGACTTATATTGATTACACTTTGCCCAGGTTGCCCACCGATCTAAATGCCATCGTTTCTTCTTGCCACGGTCAGGGTTGCTTATTAGCAAATGCTCTTCAATGTCAGCTTTCCTCATAGTGTTATGCAATAGACTGCCCAGGTTACTAACGGGTTGTCATGTTTTCCATCCATAAGAGATGTGAGTGCTGGTATTACGCTTGATGCAAACATGTTGTTCATCAAGCACTTTCTGGAGAGAGTTAAAGCATGCCAAGCTATAATGGTGCTGAGAGAGAGTAAGCCCAATTCATAACGAATAATTTGTATGGGAAAACGTTTTGACAAGGATAATATTTTTTTCTATTATAGGCCTTCTAGATAGTCCCATTTGGTGTAATTGTCAGGTAATTTGGCCTGTGCCCCATCTACAACCACAGGTATAACATTTTGCTTATAGAAGTTTATAATAGATTGTCAAGCTCTCTGCTTCGTGGCATCTATGGCCCCGCTTTAGACTAAGCGGCGGCCATTAGTAATGCCGCCTTGTTCTTCCGCCTGTTTATGTTTACATAATGTGTACATGTAATTTCAACAAATTGTATATCTGGGAAAGATGTATTTGAATCAAATATAGATTTGTGGGCAAACTGACCAGGGGAGGATCCTCTGACCCATAAACAGACCTCATCATGATGACAATCCATTTCCTTCCCCCAATCATGGGAGAGGGGAGAATTGGGCCAATGACAAGTAGAGCGGGGCAGGCTAAGCTAGGCCCAGGCACACACCCATTTTCAAAACACATAAAAAGAGACTGCTGGGACAGGTAGAGACATTCAATTCCATTTGCTGCGGAGCATGCTGACTGACGACTTCACATCCAGAGATCCAGACTTCAAATCCATCAATCTCCAGAACCTGTAGCAGAAATTAACTCCAGAATTTGTAGCAGAGAGGCCTGAATCCACCAGCTGAATCCTCTTCAGCAGGCCTCAAAACTAACCAAACTATTCAACAGCCGGGCGAGCTGTTTGAAGTTTTGCCGAGAATTTTTGCAAGAACCTGTAGCAGTACCCAGAAAGCAGTGTTACATCCAGAATCCAGAGAGGCTAGACCAGCAGAGCAGAGCTGACCCAGATCGCTGTGAGCAGAACCGGTGCCTGATTGACCCGCCGAGCAGACAGAACCGCAGCCGGACATGTTGACCAGATCCGTGACGAGGCCTAGTTCAAATTTATATTGTGAGTACCTAGCAGAACTGTGCAGAACCAATCTCTTAGTTAAAATAATCTAATCCAAACTATTTTAACCTAAGTAGAACTGCCTCCTAGAAATCGTGGCATCTGTCATTTTTAAAGCTGCACACTTTCACCTATCAATTCTGCAGCTGCAAGCTGTCACCTGTCATTTTGAGTTTACTTTAAATCTGAAAAACTACCTTTATTTAATCGTCCATATCTCTGGAACCGTTTGGGCTAGGAACGGGATTTAACTTTCCTCTGAAATCTTAGAATGTAGGCTTTCCAACAAGCTTAGAGCCAACTTCCTACTCCTTATACTTTTACCGCAATCGCGATTCACACACTCGCGAAATTTACCACGATTTGCGATTTTGGCTCAATTTCTCCACTTGTCAAAATAGCAGCTCCATTCTTTCTTTTGTTAAAATCCGTTTGCAACTTGGTAATAACTCATAGAGCATTGCTAAAGTGAGCCTGAACTAATACCAGCACGCATCTCCCACTCACCCTGAATCTCTAGAGGGAATTAAAATCAGTTGGCATATTTTCCCATCCATTGCCATTACATTTAAAAAGCATTTTGGGCCTGTGTTTCAAACTCCTACCTGTTTCCTCTAAGCTTGCTGGGGGGGGAACTGAATTTCGTATTGTATTTGATTGCATTCCTGAGAACTGCGTGCTCCTCTTTCCATCTCCTTCCATTTCTTACCTTGCATAGGGGAGGGGGGTGAATTGCCAGAGAAAAAGTGATTATCTTATCTTTTGCTAAAATCATATCAAGTATTTCTGTATTGCATTTTATTCCTCATTGCTTTTCCCTTGAAATCATAAAAGTATTTTTGCTACTTTATCCATCCTATACTAACTCCTCATTGATTGTAAAGAAGTGTGCTAGTGCCAGATTGCCCATTGTTGATCAACATCATATGTCTAAGTGTACTATCAGATATTAATTTATTATAAAGTGTGATATATATATATTGTTTAAATTCTCAAATAAACCTTTTAATTTGCAAAACAAACCTACTTCTTGGCTCAGTGGGGTCAGGGGGATTCTAAGAGGGGGGTGTAATACAAGGGTGGTCATCAAGAGAACTGAACTAGATATAAAAATACATTAATAAGGGTTTTCCTCAGCATCCCAGACTAGGCATTGACTTGGCTTTAGTGTTGATTGAATATCGCTTACAAAAGTGGGGGCTCGGAGCCGGGATATTCTGGGTTAGATTTACCACTTGTGCAGATTAATAGAGTGTGCCAACTGACCAGATACACATATCCGGTTAGATCACCACGCTGTTTTACAGTGTGAAAGCATCCCTCAAAGGAACGCTCTAAGGAAACTGTCTGTTTTGCAAAATAAAATACAAACTTCTGTAAATCAGGAAGGAACTCAAATTCCAGAATGACGACCTTGGTAGATATGAAAATAGCCAGAGAGCACTTCTTACATAAGCTATTTGTGAGAGGTGAGTGGACTCATCAGGACCAAACGGTCTGGTTGCAGGCAATCGCGCAACAGGTCACTGAAACAGGGTCAGAAAAATGGAGAGATCAGGGTCCCCTACATGTGGCCCTGAGTGAACTATATATGGCCCCTAAAGCCAAAGATGAACATAATAAGATAGCCAGGATAGCGGCGTATTTGTATCTATATATGGGAGCCATGCAGGACAAATGTGATGAAGGCGAAGATCAGGCAAATAGGCAACAGATGGCGTTAGATAAGGCCCAATCTGATCTGGACTCTTCTGAGCAGAGGCTTCTCAGGAGCCAGGAGTCAGAAAAGGACAGCAGACAGTACATCACTAAAATAAAGGAGGATATGGATGTGCTGCAACAGGAAAAGGCGGACCAGGATACCAGATTTCTGGTCTTGCAGAAGGAGTACCAAGAAGGTTTGGACTCCCTACTGCAGAGCCAGAAAAAGCTGGAGCAAAAATTAGATTTCAATAGGTCATGTGCCGAGCAGGTAGTCACCCTGCAAAGCCACCTAGATAGGGAGAAGGCAGAGAGCAATAAACTGATTTTGAAAGACCTGGATACCCAGGCAGAGTTTGACCAGGAGCGCCAGAAAGCTGGTGCCTTCCAAAGGCAAAGGGACGACCTGGCGGCACAGATGCAGTCTCTTAGTCAGGAAAGGGATACCTTAGGCCAGGAAGTCTGCCACTTAAAAAGGAAAATGGAAGAAAATCACCTGACCCTCCAGGGACTGGGTGACCTCCAAAAAGAACACCAGAACTTGTTAGAGCACACCAGGAGGGTGGAGGATGCTCTGGCAAGAAAGGAGCAGGCCAATAGGGACACAGCTCAGGAGGTAACCCTCCTGCAGCAGAGACTGGCCATGTACTCCAAGACCAATCAGGAGGCACAGAGAGAAAATGAGGCTCTCTGTCAGCACAATGATAGGCTCCAGCAACAGGTAGCGATGCAGGAGAGACTGATAGAGTCTAGTAAGGCCTTAACTGAGGAACTGAAAGCGCAGGCTCATGCATTGCAACAGGGAACAGGGGCGGATAGAGATGAGGTTCGTTGGGAAAGAGAAACTCCTGAGCATAACCTCAGGAGCCCTAGTACCAGAGGCCTTCATCTCTCCCAGTCCCTGGACTCTGCCACCCCCATGTCTCCTCGCGCACATGAGCCCAGGGCCACGGGGATGTCAGATTACTATCCAGCTAGAAGTATGGGGCTCATAGGCCAGTACCTCCCAGGAATGGATGGGCGGGCATCCGGGTATGGGCACCCAAGCACAGTGCAATTCAGTAGGCCCATTAAGGGCATCCTGAAAACCTCTGCCCAGTTATGTCAGTGGGGGGGGTACCCATCAAATCCTGGCAGCAAGGAGGGGTCAGAAGACTCCTCTGAGCATTACAGGACACAGGAGACCAGGTCCCCACATTCTGCCAGCCATTCCCAGGCTCTCAGAATCCAGGAAAACCTGGAAGATCAGACGGGCACCTCTGGGAGCAGCGCTTCTGAGTCGGAGGATGAATGGACCAGGGTTACCCGAACCAAAAAGGCCAATAAGGCAAAAAGGGCCTTGCTTAAGGACCCATTGAAACAAATAAAGGCAATAAGGAGTGTCATCACGCCTTATCATAAGAACGCCAAGTATACTGTTTGGGAACACTTGGAGCTCTATGAGCAAATGATGGAGACTTTCCATTTGAAGGACAGCCAAAGCGGTATTTAATATGTAAAGTGGACCTTCTCACCAGAATACTCCAGTTTCTTTGCGGGGCTGGAGGATCAAAACCATTCAAGGTGGTCCACATACAGGGCGGCCATCTTGAAACATTTTTCTGTGCACAGAAATCCTCAAGAGGCTCGCAAGGCAGCCTACAATTTGCAATGTGGGGAGGATCAGGCCCCACAAGAGTTTGTGCAAGAATTAAAGCGTGCTTTTTCGCAGACCACCAGAAGGGTGCGCACGGATACCAGAGAATTTATCAATACGTTTTTCCATGCCTTACCCAAATACATAATGACCCAGCTCGTGAGAGATTTTCATGAGAAAAGATCTTTAGACTGGGTCATTGAACAGGCTACCCGGATCTATGAGGTGCAGAAGCCCATCGAAAATAAAAATAATGAGCCGAAGAACCCCAAAACCAACAGCACCCCTGCTGCTGCCAAGGTGGCAGAGGTAAAGGTTGCCCCCGTTTTAGATTTGGAGATGGGGGGGCCTAAAAACCTGCCTGCACCAAATAATTCACAGCCCAGAAGGCCCTCGGGCCAGTCACAGACAGGGAGTCGAGGAGGTAGTCCGACGATTGGGGTCTCCCGCCCCCCTGACTATGTAAGTCCCCGCTACAAGGGAAACCGACCAATCCTAGGTTATGTGTGGACTCCTCCAGCCCAAGGGGGGGGATCCAGCCAAGCACCTGACCCGGGGAACTTCCCTCCTAACTTCCCCCATGAGGGCAGAAATTCACCAAATCCTGGGCAGAACTTTTTCCCCAGGTATCCACCCAATTTCCAGCCCCAGAATCATCCATCCTTCTTTCCCCAATTCCCTGAGCCCAGACAACCTAATCCGGGAGAAGGGAGGCCAAGGGTGGAGGGGTACCAAAATCTTCCCAACCAGGGGTACTACCAGAGAAGGGATAGCTACCCTTCACGGGATCAGCCCAGGGGAGAAAATAGAGCCCTGTATCAGCCTGAGCGGGTTTCACAACTTGAGCGCCAGGTCCAAAATATGGCAACAGAACCCTCAGATGAGCATGCCACCACAGAATGCCCCAAACTCTGGACCTGGTGCTCCAGAACAATGACGGGGGAAGCACCCCGATAACCCACCGGTTCCCAGGGAGGAGGCACAAGGGGAAAAGGGGTGTAAAGCCTTGGAGGAAGCTTCCTTCCCAACTTGTAAACAGCCCCTGGAAAACCAGGAACCGGAACAAAATCTCCTGCTCCTGAAAGCCTGCCTCCCAAGGAGCAGAGGGGGGGTAGGAGAAACAAAGGACCCAAACAGACCCACTTTGTGGAGGAGGTACAGGTCTTCCAATTTGAGGGAGAGGGATCCTCAGAAGATCCTGGGGAAAGGATCTTCTCCTTCAGAGATGGGGGAACTCCTCCCAAGGAAAAATGGGTCCCAAGGGATGCCAATTCAGACTGGGGAGATGTGGAGACTGAGCTACCGCCGCCCATCATCTCATCCCAGAGCCGACAATACAAAAATCCTGTGGGTCAAACCCATCCTGAGGACTGCCTCCAAAAAGGGGTGGGGGTGGCCCAGAACCCGAAACCATTTCGAGTTGCCAACTTTTTCTTTCAGATTCCCCAGGCTCTCCACAGAATTCTGCCCAAATCTCTTCACTAGCAATGTCCAAAACCAGAAAGTTAGCCCACCAGTTGTCCAAAAATGTGCATTATCTGTGTCCCCTTAAGGAGACAGAGGGAAGATACTATGCCCCGGTAGAAGTACAGGGGCATGGTACAATTTTGGCACTGGTGGACACTGGATCCTAAGCTACCCTTCTGTCCAAAAGGGCCTTTGATGAACTAAATGCAGGAAGGATGGATAATTACCACATTCCTCTAACCTCTCTTCCTGGACAACTGCAGAACTTTGACGGGAAGGAAATTCCTGTCGAGGGGACTGCAGATTTGGACATCAAAATTAGGCGACACAAGGTGAAACACCCGGTCATAGTAGTGACTCCAGAGGGCACCCCTTGTTTAATAGGGAATGACCTCCTGAGAAGGTTGTCACCCCTAATAGATTGCATAAACAAGGTCCTCTGGACCCAGACTAGCCGACCAATAAAATTAAAACAGAGTGTTAACCATGTTAGTTTAAACGGTACATGCCACATGGTTGAACAAAAATCTGACCAAGTAGAATTTCACTTCCAGAATAGCCAAATTCCAGACGTGACAGTAATAGCAGTAGGACAACAGACTGGTGGTGGGGGGTCCTCTCTATTTCTGAAAATCAACCTTCCTTCCAGTTTAAGGTGGTATTCCACACTGGAAGGAAACACCCTGAAATTCTTTACTAATCCACAATCAGAAACTCCCACTCCTATAGTCCAGAAAAATGTGAAATCAGCTCAGAGCCTGGCTGATATTCAGCAAATTGGAGAGCAGTTGTTCATCCCTGTTCAGTTAAATGATGGGTAGGACTCTGTTCTCGCTCGAGTGTGTGTGAACAACGGTAAGAGCTTCATCAGCGAAGCCATGTTCTGCCAACTCCCAAAATATCCAGCCATTGCCACATTCAAACTGATAGACAAATGGGAAATGGACCTGGAAGCACCCAATTCCAAACATCTCCTGCCAAGCAGGTGTATGCTCAAAATCTCCATTGGCAACAAGAGCATAGTCCATAATTGTTGGGTCATGCGAGACGTCACTGCCGCCTTTTAGTTAGGCAGTGACATTCTCAATCGCTTTGCCATTAGTTTGGACCTAATAAACTTAAAGCTTAGTCCCGATTAGCGGATAATCCCATGGGCTTTGATGATTCAGAAAAAGCATTTAGATCAGCTCAATTGCTACCTTATGCAGTTGAAATTCAGATTAAAGAGGAAGTCACCATCCCAGAAAGGACCCGACAATTCTCCTTGGGAGTGAAAGTTAAAAGAGGACAAAAATTGAAAAACCCTGATGCTTATATCCATCTAAATGCTTCTCTCCAACAGCAAGGGTTAGGGGTAAACCCAACACCATTAGTCATCATAGAACATGACACCATTCCAATAGAGGTGGATAACAGCGACTTAAAGAGTATTACTCTAGCCGCAGGCACCATTATTGGAATGGCGGTTGATGACTGACATTTCTCCATTGATTTAGGAAATGAACTGTTAGGACCGATTCCCAAGGACTGTTTTGACAGTGACAGTGAGGACAATACAACACCAGACAGGATTTTCGACCGGCATGGGGGGAACTTCCTGGTGTACACTTCTTGCCCTTATGGTAAGGAAGATGTGACTTGTGACTTCAGGAGGGATGAGGTGATTTTCCAGGTCCATGAGGGCTGCCTTTCCCACCTGAAGCCTCCAGTCCAAATCAGCACTCTGACCAGGGACTTCTCCACCCAGCTGGAGGAGGCCGCTGAGATAGCCAAACCAGAAGTATTTCCAGGCTTCAGGCAGATGGTGGAAGAGAGAGTCAACCTAGCTGATGCCTGTGTGACTCTGGAACAGAGGCAAAAGTTGAAACAAGTTTTCTTGGATTTCCAAGATCTCTTTGCGGTAGACTCATATGACTGTGGTCGCACTGACATCCACACAACAACAAGTCCCACGGACCCTGGAATGACTCCAGTGTTTGTGAAGCAATATCGTTTGCCTCTCTCATCCATGCACTCCCTTACTGAAATAATTAAGAACCTTGAGTCCCGGGGAAAAATCTGTCCAGTACACAGCACCTTCAATAATCCGGTGCTGGGAATATTGAAGCCAAACGGCCAGTGGAGACTCTGCGCCGACCTTAGGGAGCTCAACAAACGGGTCCATACTTCTAGATGGCCTCTGCCCTACATTGACCAAGGGCTGGCCCACATCCAGGGGCATATCCAAAAATATAAGGGGAAATCAGGTATCACTGCAGATTTCAAGGGAGCAAACCTGACATATTATAACAAAAAGCAAAATTGAGGCTCCCGCGCCTAGTGTGGGTGTGAGCATGCGTTTTTACTGGATCACTAAAGAAATCACACTCAGGGATAATTAAAAGACAGTACAAAAATCGAAGTCTAAGGAAAATACAACCTGACCTCATTGGAGAATACGATTCACATAGAAATTGTAATAAAAAACATGCAAGTATTAAAATCAACTTTGTAAAACTAATATGTAAAATCTAGTATACGTGCTGACAAAATGACTAGTGTTAACAACACAAAGTGCTAAGTGCTATTGGCCATCTGGCTACAAAAGGGCAAGGTACAAGCATCATACATGGCTCCAATTGTACATACAAAATTGTTGGCTGTTCTATCTTTTTTGAAATAGGTCTGATTTACATTTTCAATCAAAATACAACAAACAAAGAAACCACACAAAGTACATAGATAGAGACCTTCTTTGTTGGGTGCTTTAGACAGATACTAATGTGAAGTATTTGCTTCATAGATGCACTTTAGGTACCCTTTGACCAAAGCATCTAAATTAGAGACAGTTGTCAGGTTGTAGGCGCAGGAGCCCCAATTTTGCTTTTTCCAGATCCAGGGGTCACAGGTATTCACAGCAATAGACCTGACCAATGGATACTGGACCGTGCCTGTCAGTAGGGAGGACCAATACAAACTGGCTTTTACCTTTGGGGGCCAGCAGTACACATGGCCCCGGACTCCCTTTGGATACCTCAACTCCGGCAATGAATTCAACATTTTCTTACATAAGGCCATGCCCGACCTAGGTGCGAGGGGTAACCTGGCTTATGTAGATGATGTCCTCATCAAAAGTTAATCTGTGGAGGAACACATAGCGGAGATCCGTTATGTTCTGACACAGTTGAGGGCCGCCGGAGCAAAACTTTCCTTTCAGAAAGCACAGTGGTGTAGAACCCGTGTTAATTTCTTAGGGCATGAGATTACTCCTCAGGGTCTCTGTCCCCAGGAAAAGAAAGTGGAAGCACTTCAGAAACTGAAAGACCCCACCACTCTGCGGGAACAAAGGAGCCTCCTTGGACTGACTAATTACAGCAGAAACTTCATTGAGGGCTACGCAGAGATCACCAGACCCCTGATTCATCTCCTGAAGGGGGGGTCAAGTGGGAATGGGGTCCAGAACAATCCGAGGCAGTAAGACAACTCAAAAGAAGCCTCTCACAAGCGCCTTGCCTAGCGTACCCTGTCAGAAACAAGGAGTTCTTCCTGGAGACAGGGTTCTCTAATACGTGCTTGACAGCAGTATTATACCAAAAGCATGACAAGGTCAATAAAGTAATCTCCTATGCGAGCAAAACTTTATCCTCTGTGGAGGAAAAATTCAACAATTGTGAGAAGGCACTCCTGGCAACGGTGTGGGCATTGAAGAATTGCCGCCCGTTCATCCAGGGGGAACACATCATAGTGGAGACTCCACACCAGCCTCTGCAATATCTCCAAAGTGACAGAATCCGGGCCGGAAATGTGAGTAATTCCCGAATTACTTCCTGGATTCTGTCAATGCAAGGCTTTCCTGTGGAGGTCAGACATGGCCAAAACAAGAAGAGTCACCTCGCGCAAGGTCTGGCTGACTTGCATGATTGTGCCAGAGAAAACTGTCTTGAGGACGAAAGTCTAAAAATCAAGGACAACATGGAGGCATACCTTAATTCCCCACACAAAGTCTTTGAAGAAGACAAGTGTGAGGAATGCCCACTGTCTATGTGGATGGATGCTCGTACCATGTTGACAACAACGGGGAGAAAGAACTGGTGGCCGGCGTAGGGAATGCCTGGGTGAAGGAGTTTCCAGAACCCTCCGCTGGATACAAAATTGGTCCCCGAAGTAGTCAGGTGGCAGAGTTGATGGCTGTGCATCAGGCCATCCTCACTGCTGTCCAACATCAACTCCACGAACTGGTCATAATCACCGATTCGGATTATGTACGGAACAGGTTCGTGGAGCACCTGGTTAATTGGAAAACCAGAGGCATGTTATGTGCTAATAACAAACCCCTGAAACATGGGAAGTTAATCCAAAACATTGATGATCTGGTCACCTCGAATGGGATGACCATCTACTGGAAGAAGATCAAGGGTCATTCCAAAGTAGAGGGACCAGACAAAACTGGAAATGACTTAGCTGATCAGCTGGCCAAAACCGGGGCCATCCAAGGTGATCTAATCGAAATAGAGTCCCTGTTGGGGGAAATCCAGGTCACCGCTATCACTAGGTCCCAGACAAATGCTCACAATGATCTTACAACTGCCTAATGGAGTAAGGAGACCCCTGATGCTGATTTAATTACAGCTCAGAAGGGGGATCCAATTATTGGTAAGTTTTACCAACACCTTGAGGACCCTGAGAACTTTCCCCTGACGGATACCAATTACATTGGGAAAGAGGACCTAAGAGTGTTGATGAAATGTCCAAAAATGTTCCGAATCCAAGACGGTTTGCTGGTAAGGAAATCCAAAGCTGGCCACGATCAGTGGGTGGTTCCTACCTCATTCCGAAGCCTGATGTTAAGTCACGCCCATGATGCGGCCACCGCCGGTCATAGGGGGTTTCACACAACACTGGAAATCTTAAGAGAGGTTGCATACTGGCCACACATGGGGCAGGACCTCGACCAATACTTGAAGGGCTGTCTTGTGTGTGCACAATTTCAGCCATCATCCCTCACGCATCGTGCACCTCTCCAAAAGAGGGGGATGACACTGCCATGGTCAGATTTGCAAATCGACTTAATAGGCACTGTAATTCGCTCGTCTAGAGGAAACAAGTACATGTTGACCGTTACATGCCTGTTTACCAAGAGGGTGGAATGTCTCCCAGCCCCAAATTGCAAGGCAGAAACAGCAGCTGCCCTGATGATTAACCACATCTTTTCCCGTTTTGGTCTACCTCAAAGGATTGAGTCAGACAGAGGTAGCCACTTCACCAGTGAAGTAATGACAAAGATGTGGGAGATACTGGGGGTTAAAAGAAAGCTACACATTGCTTACAGGCCAGCTTCTTCTGGAGCAGTGGAGAGATAAAACCGAACCATTGTGAGCATCTTAAAAAAGTTTGTGGCAGATTCTGGGCCAAGTTGGGATATCCGATTACTTCTGGTCCTAATGGCCATCAGATCCACCCCTTCATCTGCAACCAAAATGTCACCATTTGAGTTGATGACTGGACGCAAGATGGTGCTTCCCCAGCATTTGCTCTACAGAACCCAAGAGCAAACGTTGATAAATGCCTCCCAACTCATGAGTATGTGGAGAATTTAAGGAAACACCTTCAGCATGCTTTTGCCTATGCTCAGCGGAATCTAGAAAGATCAGCCAAGCATGAAGACCCACTATGATTTAAAAACTACCCGAAAGGAATATAAGGTGGGTGATCGGGTCTATCTATACAATTTCCAAAGGAACCAGGCCAAACAGCGAAAATTCTTGCCTACATGGAAGGGACCGTTTGAAATTATAGACAAGATCTCCCCTTTTGCCTATAAGATCTGCATCCCCAAAGGCAGTCTGGCGGAAGGGGAAGACAAGTGGGTACATATAAATCAGCTAAAGTGTTGCCATCCCAGGCACACTCTGCAACAACTGGAGGAATCCACTGGAATCCCAGAGGGGGCCGCTCCAGAGTAATTCAGTTCCAACCCTAAAATATTCCACATATAGCATATAAAATTCTGTGATTCTTGTATATATATATATATATGTTCTTGTCTCCTAATTTAAAAAAGAAAATGTATATGTTCATATCTTCTGATTCATAAAATGTATATGTTCGCCACACCATTAATAGTGGTGAAGAAATGTCTACGAATAGGTATTGCCGCTTTGCTTTATCATCCTAGGAGAGATGAAACCATGGAGACTGACCAAGGAGGACGACCGGGGACTTGGAGCAGAGACCCGAGGGGCCCGGGGTACTGCCCAATCCTCCCATCAGGACCAGCAAGGAGAACTGATTGATCGACTGGAGGGAGGAAAAGATCCTGAACTGTGCCATCCATGGAATTGGAAGAAGAGGAGGCGAACATCCCAGATCTTGCGAGTTCCATCAGTAAAAGGACAGAATGGCCATCGCAAGAGGAGGGGCTTGTGGGATGTTTTTACCCATGCATCGAAGCCCTACCATAAAACTGTGCAGTACTGGCATAGAAAACATCATGATGGCCAGAACTCCCCAGAGAGTGCACAGGGAAAACATGAAGAATAGGCTGCCACCCATTTTTGCCTATGTTGTGAGCACAGGAGGGCACTGCCTAAAACCACCATTGGGCCACACACACAGTAGCCTGAAACCATTGGGAATGGCAATGCTGATTGCCAAAAAAGCAACTCAGAACTGTGGGGAATTCATTTTCTTAATCCCAAAAATGGTTGCATTACCAGTACTCACCACTATCAGAAAGCCGGCGTTTTAAAACCCCCAGACTTTGGTGTAAAACTGAACAAATGAAACAAAACCAGACCAAGGAAAGACTTGCTAAGATGTGGATACAATGTAAAACTATATTCTGAAATGACTTGAAGGAAGTAATTATTTAATGTATAGGTAAAAATTGTCAGTTTGATTTGAATGTAGAAAACTGGGAACAAAAAGTTACATTTAGCTGAAACCTGGCTTAATGAAACTGGATTCTGCCTAACAACTACCCCCGACAGGAGTTGAAACCTGCTCTGCCACTCTTCCCCTTGCCAAAAGGAGTTGGCACCTCTCTGATTAGATTAGGGGTGGAGCACCTGGGGACTACAGGGAACAGAACAATGCAACTCCCTTGACTCAGGCAAATGTTATATTGGGGTATTCGTAAAATAGCTTCCTCTTGGGAGAAACTGGGGGGCAGCTGTGCCTCTGTGAACAAGCTGGCTTGGGGGAAGTGGATAAACCAGTTATTCCACCATGTGATGTGGGAAGCCACAACCCTTTTTGACCAGGACATAATTTAAAATAAGATGGATAATTCATAGTACGAACTTGTCAGAATTATATAAGTAATACCATTATTCTTGTGATTTTTCGGTGCACATTTTAAGAGGCGTTAGGACCCTGTGGTGTATTCTGGGGGGTTGCTAGCAGAAAATAGGGTCTTACTTCAAATGTCTGCATGTTAAAAATCTGACACTTCATCAATTAATGTCCATACTCCTTGCGCACATGTGTGTAATTTTGGGTAAATGTCCGATATTGCAAAACCCGCTAAAAAGCGCAAAATGTTGTCATTTTTTAATGCAAGCACCCAGGAAGATCAGAGGCGGACAAGCATGGGCCATAAGGAATGCATAATGTGTACATGTAATTTCAACAAATTGTATATCTGGGAAAGATGTATTTGAATCAAATATAGATTTGTGGGCAAACTGACCAGGGGAGGATCCTCTGACCCATAAACAGACCTCATCATGATGACAATCCATTTCCTTCCCCCAATCATGGGAGAGGGGAGAATTGGGCCAATGACAAGTAGAGCGGGGCAGGCTAAGCTAGGCCCAGGCACACACCCATTTTCAAAACACATAAAAAGAGACTGCTGGGACAGGTAGAGACATTCAATTCCATTTGCTGCGGAGCATGCTGACTGACGACTTCACATCCAGAGATCCAGACTTCAAATCCATCAATCTCCAGAACCTGTAGCAGAAATTAACTCCAGAATTTGTAGCAGAGAGGCCTGAATCCACCAGCTGAATCCTCTTCAGCAGGCCTCAAAACTAACCAAACTATTCAACAGCCGGGCGAGCTGTTTGAAGTTTTGCCGAGAATTTTTGCAAGAACCTGTAGCAGTACCCAGAAAGCAGTGTTACATCCAGAATCCAGAGAGGCTAGACCAGCAGAGCAGAGCTGACCCAGATCGCTGTGAGCAGAACCGGTGCCTGATTGACCCGCCGAGCAGACAGAACCGCAGCCGGACATGTTGACCAGATCCGTGACGAGGCCTAGTTCAAATTTATATTGTGAGTACCTAGCAGAACTGTGCAGAACCAATCTCTTAGTTAAAATAATCTAATCCAAACTATTTTAACCTAAGTAGAACTGCCTCCTAGAAATCGTGGCATCTGTCATTTTTAAAGCTGCACACTTTCACCTATCAATTCTGCAGCTGCAAGCTGTCACCTGTCATTTTGAGTTTACTTTAAATCTGAAAAACTACCTTTATTTAATCGTCCATATCTCTGGAACCGTTTGGGCTAGGAACGGGATTTAACTTTCCTCTGAAATCTTAGAATGTACGCTTTCCAACAAGCTTAGAGCCAACTTCCTACTCCTTATACTTTTACCGCAATCGCGATTCACACACTCGCGAAATTTACCACGATTTGCGATTTTGGCTCAATTTCTCCACTTGTCAAAATAGCAGCTCCATTCTTTCTTTTGTTAAAATCCGTTTGCAACTTGGTAATAACTCATAGAGCATTGCTAAAGTGAGCCTGAACTAATACCAGCACGCATCTCCCACTCACCCTGAATCTCTAGAGGGAATTAAAATCAGTTGGCATATTTTCCCATCCATTGCCATTACATTTAAAAAGCATTTTGGGCCTGTGTTTCAAACTCCTACCTGTTTCCTCTAAGCTTGCTGGGGGGGGAACTGAATTTCGTATTGTATTTGATTGCATTCCTGAGAACTGCGTGCTCCTCTTTCCATCTCCTTCCATTTCTTACCTTGCATAGGGGAGGGGGGTGAATTGCCAGAGAAAAAGTGATTATCTTATCTTTTGCTAAAATCATATCAAGTATTTCTGTATTGCATTTTATTCCTCATTGCTTTTCCCTTGAAATCATAAAAGTATTTTTGCTACTTTATCCATCCTATACTAACTCCTCATTGATTGTAAAGAAGTGTGCTAGTGCCAGAATACCCATTGTTGATCAACATCATATCTCTAAGTGTACTATCAGATATTAATTTATTATAAAGTGTGATATATATATATATTGTTTAAATTCTCAAATAAACCTTTTAGTTTGCAAAACAAACCTACTTCTTGGCTCAGTGGGATCAGGGGGATTCTAAGAGGGGGGTGTTATACAAGGGTGGTCATCCAGAGTACTGAACTAGATATAAAAATACATTAATAAGGGTTTTCCTCAGCATCCCAGACTAGGCATTGACTTGGCTGTAGTGTTGACTGAATATCGCTTACAAAAGTGGGGGCTCGGAGCCGGGATATTCTGGGTTAGATTTACCACTTGTGCAGATTAATAGTGTGCCAACTGACCAGATACACATATCCGGTTAGATCACCACGCTGTTTTACAGTGTGAAAGCATCCCTCAAAGGAACGCTCTAAGGAAACGGTCTGTTTTGCAAAATAAAATACAAACTTCTGTAAGTCAGGAAGGAACTCAAATTCCACAATGACGACCTTGGTAGATATGAAAATAGCCAGAAGGCACTTCTTACATAAGCTATTTGTGAGAGGTGAGTGAACTCATCAGGACCAAACGGTCTGGTTGCAGGCAATCGCGCAACAGGTCACTGAAACAGGGTCAGATTCATGGAGAGATAAGGGTCCCCTACATGTGGCCCTGAGTGAACTATATATGGCCCCTAAAGCTAAAGATGAACATAATAAGATTGCCAGGATAGCGGCGTATTTGTATCTATATATGGGAGCCATGCAGGACAAATGTGCTGAAGGCCAAGATCTGGCAAATAGGCAACAGATGGAGTTAGAGAAGGCCCAATCTGATCTGGACTCTTCTGAGCAGAGGCTGCTCAGGAGCCAGGAGTCAGAAAAGGACAGCAGACAGTACATCACTAAAATAAAGGAGGATATGGATGTGCTGCAACAGGAAAAGGCGGACCAGGATACCAGATTTCTGGCCTTGCAGAAGGAGTACCAAGAAGGTTTGAACTCCCTACTGCAGAGCCAGAAAAAGCTGGAGCAACAATTAGATTTCAATAGGTCATGTGCCGAGCAGGTAGTCACCCTGCAAAGCCACCTAGATAGGTAGAAGGCAGAGAGGATGATTTTGAAAGACCTGGATACCCAGGCAGAGTTTGACCATGAGCGCCAGAAAGCTGGTGCCTTCCAAAGGCAAAGGGACGACCTGGCGGCACAGATGCAGGCTCTTAGTCAGGAAAGGGATACGTTAGGCCAGGAAGTCTGCCACTTAAAAAGGAAAATGGAAGAAAATCACCTGGCCCTCCAGGGACTGGGTGACCTCCAAAAAGAACACCAGAACTTGTTAGAGCACACCAGGAGGGTGGAGCATGCTCTGGCAAGAAAGGAGCAGGCCAATAGGGACACAGCCCAGGAGGTAACCCTAATGCTGCAGAGTCTGGCCCAGTACTCCAGGACCAATCAAGAGGCACAGAGAGAAAATGAGGCTCTCTGTCAGCACAATGATAGGCTCCAGCAACAGGTAGCGATGCAGGAGAGACTGATAGAGTCTAGTAAGGCCTTAACTGAGGAACTGAAAGCGCAGGCTCGTGCATTGCAACAGGGAACAGAGGCGGATAGAGATGAGGTTCGCTGGGAAAGAGAAACTCCTGAGCATAACCTTAGGAGCCCTAGTACCAGAGGCCTTCATCTCTCCCAGTCCCTGGACTCTGCCACCCCTATGTCTCCTCGCGCACATGAGCCCAGGGCCACGGGGATGGCAGATTACTATCCAGCTAGAAGTATGGGGCTCATAGGCCAGTACCTCCCAGGAATGGATGGGCGGGCACCGGGTATGGGCACCCAAGCACAGTGCAATTTAGTGGGGAACCCCAGGAGAGTAGGCCCATTAAGGGCATCCTGAAAACCTCTGCCCAGTTAGGTCAGTGGGGGGGTACCCATCAAATCCTGGCAGCAAGGAGGGGTCTGAAGACTCCTCTGAGCATTACAGGACACAGGAGACCAGGTCCCCACATTCTGCCAGCCATTCTCAGGCTCGCAGAATCCGGGAAAACCTGGAAGATCAGACGGGCACCTCTGGGAGCAGCGCTTCTGAGTCGGAGGATGAATGGACCAGGGTTACCCGAACCAAAAAGGCCAATAAGGCAAAAAGGGCCTTGCTTAAGGACCCATTGAAACAAATAAAGGCAATAAGGAGTGTCATCACGCCTTATCATAAGAACGCCAAGTATTCTGTTTGGGAACACTTGGAGCTCTATGAGCAAATGATGGAGACTTTCCATTTGAAGGACAGCCAAAGCTGTATTTAATATGTAAAGTGGACCTTCTCACCAGAATACTCCAGTTTCTTTGCGGGGCCGGAGGATCAAAACCATTCAAGGTGGTCCACATACAGGGCGGCCATCTTGAAACATTTTTCTGTGCACAGAAATCCTCAAGAGGCTCGCAAGGCAGCCTACAATTTGCAATGTGGGGAGGATCAGGCCCCACAAGAGTTTGTGCAAGAATTAAAGCGTGCTTTTGCGCAGACCACCAGAAGGGTGCACACGGATAGCAGAGAATTTATCAATACGTTTTTCCATGCCTTACCCAAATACATAATGACCCAGCTCGTGAGAGATTTTCATGAGAAAAGATCTTTAGACTGGGTCATTGAACAGGCTACCCGGATTTATGAGGTGCAGAAGCCCATCGAAAATAAAAATAATGTGCCGAAGAACCCCAAAACCAACAGCACCCCTGCTGCTGCCAAGGTGGCAGAGGTAAAGGTTGCCCCCGTTTTAGATTTGGAGATGGGGGGGGCCTAAAAACCTGCCTGCACCAAATAATTCACAGCCTAGAAGGCCCTCGGGCCAGTCACAGACAGGGCGTCGAGGAGGTAGTCCCACAAATGGGGTCCCTGGCCCCCCTGACTATGTAAGTCCCCGCTACAAGGGAAACCGACCAATCCTGGGCTATGTGTGGACTCCCCCAGCCCAAGGGGGGGGGATCCAGCCAAGCACCTGACCCGGGGAACTTCTCTCCTAACTTCCCCCAGGAGGGCAGAAATTCACCAAATCCTGGGCAGAACTTTTTCCCCAGGTATCCACCCAATTTCCAGCCCCAGAATCATCCATCCTTCTTTCCCCAATTCCCTGAGCCCAGACAACCTAATCTGGGAGAAGGGAGGCCAAGGGTGGAGGGGTACCAAAATCTTCCCAACCAGGGGTACTACAAGAGAAGGGATAGCTACCCTTCCCGGGATCAGCCCAGGGGAGAAAATAGAGCCCTGTATCAGCCTGAGCGGGTTTCACAACTTGAGCACCAGGTCCAAAATATGGCACGGGATCTGGGTCACATACTGAGGGCTCAACAGAACCCTCAGATGAGCATACCACCGCAGAATTCCCCAAACTCTGGACCTGGTTCTCCAGAACAATGACGGGGGAAGCACCCCGATAACCCACCGGTTCCCAGGGAGGAGGCACAAGGGGAAGGGGGGTGTAAAGCCTTGGAGGAAGCTTCCTTCCCAACTTGTAAACAGCCCCTGGAAAACCAGGAACCGGAAACAAAATCTCCTGCCCCTGAAAGCCTGCCTCCCAAGGAGCAGAGGGGGGGTAGGAGAAACAAAGGACCCAAACAGACCCACTTTGTGGAGGAGGTACAGGTCTTCCAATTTGAGGGAGAGGGATCCTCAGAAGATCCTGGGGAAAGGATCTTCTCCTTCAGAGATGGTGGAACTCCTCCCAAGGAAAAATGGGTCCCAAGGGATGCCAATTCAGACTGGGGAGATGTGGATACTGAGCTACCGCCGCCCATCATCTCATCCCAGAGCCGACAATACAAAAATCCTGTGGGTCAAACCCATCCTGAGGACTGCCTCCAAAAAGGGGGGGGGGGGTGGCCCAGAACCCGAAACCATTTCCAGTTGCCAACTTTTTCTTTCAGATTCCCCAGGCTCTCCTCAGAATTCTGCCCAAATCTCTTCACTAGCAATGTCCAAAACCAGAAAGTTAGCCCACCAGTTGTCCAAAAATGTGCATTATCTGTGCCCCCTTGAGGAGAAGGAGGGAAGATACTATGCCCCGGTACAAGTACAGGGGCATGGTACAATTTTGGCACTGGTGGACACTGGATCCTAAGCTACCCTTCTGTCCAAATGGGCCTTTGATGAACTAAATGCAGGAAGGGGGGAGAATTACCGTATTCCTCTCACCTCTCTTCCTGGACAACTGCAGAACTTTGACGGGAAGGAAATTCCTGTCGAGGGGACTGCAGATTTGGACATCAAAATTGGGCGACACAAGGTGAAACACCCGGTCATAGTAGTGACTCCAGAGGGCACCCCTTGTTTAATAGGGAATGACCTCCTGAGAAGGTTGTCACCCCTAATAGATTGCGTAAACAAGGTCCTCTGGACCCAGACTAGCCGACCAATAAAATTAAAACAGAGTGTCAACCATGTTAGTTTATATGGCACATGCCACATGGTTGAACAAAAATCTGACCAAGTAGAATTTCACTTCCAGAATAGCCAAATTCCAGACGTGACAGTAATAGCAGTAGGACAACAGACTGGTGGTGGGGGGTCCTCTCTATTTCTGAAAATCAACCTTCCTTCCAGTTTAAGGTGGTATTCCACACTGGAAGGAAACACCCTGAAATTCTTTACTAATCCACAATCAGAAACTTCCACTCCTATAGTCCAGAAAGATGTGAAATCAGCTCAGAGCCTGGCTGATATTCAGCAAATTGGAGAGCAGTTGTTCATCCCTGTTCAGTTAAATGATGGGTAGGACTCTGTTCTCGCTCGAGTGTGTGTGAACAACGGTAAGAGCTTCATCAGCGAAGCCATGTTCTGCCAACTCCCAAAAGATCCAGCCATTCCCACATTCAAACTGATAGACAAATGGGAAATGGACCTGGAAGCACCCAATTCCAAACATCTCCTGCCAAGCAGGTGTATGCTCAAAATCTCCATTGGCAACAAGAGCATAGTCCATAATTGTTGGGTTGTGCGAGATGTCACTGCCGCCTTTTACTTAGGCAGTGACATTCTCAATCGCTTTGCCATTAGTTTGGACCTAATAAACTTAAACCTTGGTCCCGATTAGCGGATAATCCCATGGGCTTTGATGATTCAGAAAAAGCATTTAGGTCAGCTCAATTGCTACCTTATGCAGTTGAAATTCAGATTAAAGAGGAAGTCACCATCCCAGAAAGGACCCGACAATTCTCCTTGGGAGTGAAAGTTAAAAGAGGACAAAAATTGAAAAGCCCTGATGCTTATATCCATCTAAATGCTTCTCTCCAACAGCAAGGGTTAGGGGTAAACCAAACACCATTAGTCATCATAGAACATGACACCATTCCAATAGAGGTGGATAACAGCGACTTAAAGAGTATTACTCTAGCCGCAGGCACCATTATTGGAATGGCGGTTGATGACCAACATTTTTCCATTGATTTAGGAAATTAACTGTTAGGACCGATTCCCAAGGACTGTTTTGACAGTGACAGTGAGGACAATACAACCACTTCCTGGTGTACACTTCTTGCCCTTATGGTAAGGAAGATGTGACTTGTGACTTCAGGAGGGATGAGGTGATTTTCCAGGTCCATGAGGGCTGCCTTTCCCACCTGAAGCCTCCAGTCCAAATCAGCACTCTGACCAGTGACTTCTCCACCCAGCTGTAGGAGGCCGCTGAGATAGCCAAACCAGAAGTCTTTCCAGGCTTCAGGCAGATGGTGGAAGAGAGAGTCAACCTAGCTGATGCCTGTGTGACTCTGGAACAGAAGCAAAAGTTGAAACAAGTTTTCTTGGATTTCCAAGATCTCTTTGCGGTAGACTCATATGACTGTGGTCGCACTGACATCCACACAACAACAAGTCCCACGGACCCTGGAATGACTCCAGTGTTTGTGAAGCAATATTGTTTGCCTCTCTCATCCATGGACTCCCTTACTGAAATAATTAAGAACCTTGAGTCCCGGGGAATAATCCGTCCAGTACACAGCACCTTCAATAATCCGGTGCTGGGAATATTGAAGCCAAACGGCCAGTGGAGACTCTGCGCCGACCTTATGGAGCTCAACAAACGGGTCCATACTTCTAGATGGCCTCTGCCCTACATTGACCAAGGGCTGGCCCAGATCCAGGGGTCACAGGTATCCACAGCAATAGACCTGACCAATGGATACTGGACCGTGCCTGTCAGTAGGGAGGACCAATACAAACTGGCTTTTACCTTTGGGGGCCAGCAGTACACATGGACCCGGACTCCCTTCGGATACCTCAACTCCGGCAATGAATTCAACATTTTCTTACATAAGGCCATGCCCGACCTCGGTGCGAGGGGTAACCTGGCTTATGTAGATGATGTACTCATCAAAAGTTCATCTGTGGAGGAACACATAGCGGAGATCCGTTATGTTCTGACACAGTTGAGGGCCGCCGGAGCAAAACTTTCCTTTCAGAAAGCACAGTGGTGTAGAACCCGTGTTAATTTCTTAGGGCATGAGATTACTCCTCAGGGTCTCTGTCCCCAGGAAAAGAAAGTGGAAGCACTTCATAAACTGAAAGACCCCATCACTCTGCGGGAACTAAGGAGCCTCCTTGGACTGACTAATTACAGCAGAAAGTTCATTGAGGGCTACGCAGAGATCACCAGACCCCTGATTCATCTCCTGAAGGGGGGGGTCAAGTGGGAATGGGGTCCAGAACAATCCGAGGCAGTAAGACAACTCAAAAGAAGCCTCTCACAAGCGCCTTGCCTAGCTTACCCTGTCAGAAACAAGGAGTTCTTCCTGGAGACAGGGTTCTCTAATACGTGCTTGACAGCAGTATTATACCAAAAGCATGACAAGGTCAATAAAGTAATCTCCTATGCGAGCAAAACTTTATCCTCTGTGGAGGAAAAATTCAACGATTGTGAGAAGGCACTCCTGGCAACGGTGTGGGCATTGAAGAATTACCGCCCGTTCATCCAGGGGGAACACATCATAGTGGAGACTCCACACCAGCCTCTGCAATATCTCCAAAGTGACAGAATCCGGGCCGGAAATGTGAGTAATTCCCGAATTACTTCCTGGATTCTGTCAATGCAAGGCTTTCCTGTGGAGGTCAGACATGGCCAAAACAAGAAGAGTCCCCTCGCGCAAGGTCTGGCTGACTTGCATGATTGTGCCAGAGAAAACTGTCTTGAGGACGAAAGTCTAAAAATCAAGGACAACATGGAGGCATACCTTAATTCCCCACACAAAGTCTTTGAAGAAGACAAGTGTGAGGAATGCCCACTGTCTATGTGGATGGATGCTCCTACCATGTTGACAACAACGGGGAAAAAGAACTGGTGGCCGGCGTAGGGAATGCCTGGGTGAAGGAGTTTCCAGAACCCTCCGCTGGATACAAAATTGGTCCCCGAAGTAGTCAGGTGGCAGAGTTGATGGCTGTGTATCAGGCCATCCTCACTGCTGTCCAACATCAACTCCACAAACTGGTCATAATCACCGATTCGGATTATGTACGGAACGGGTTCGTGGAGCATCTGGTTAATTGGAAAACCAGAGGCATGTTATGTGCTAATAACAAACCCCTGAAACATGGGAAGTTAATCCAAAACATTGATGATCTGGTCACCTTGAATGGGATGACCATCTACTGGAAGAAGATCAAGGGTCATTCCAAAGTAGAGGGACCAGACAAAACTGGAAATGACTTAGCTGATCAGCTGGCCAAAACCAGGGCCATTCAAGGGGATCTAATTGAAATAGAGTCCCTGTTGGGGGAAATCCAGGTCACCGCTATCACTAGGTCCCAGACAAATGCTCAAAATGATCTTACAACTGCCTAATGGAGTAAGGAGACCCCTGATGCTGATTTAATTACAGCTCAGAAGGGGGATCCAATTATTGGTAAGTTTTACCAACACCTTGAGGACCCTGAGAACTTTCCCCTGACGGATACCAATTACATTGGGAAAGAGGACCTAAGAGTGTTGATGAAATGTCCAAAAATGTTCTGAATCCAAGACGGTTTGCTGGTAAGGAAATCCAAAGCTGGCCACGATCAGTGGGTGGTTCCTACCTCATTCCGAAGCCTGATGTTAAGTCACGCCCATGATGCGGCCACCGCCGGTCATAGGGGGTTTCACACAACACTGGAAATCTTAAGAGAGGTTGCATACTGGCCACACATGGGGCAGGACCTCGACCAATACTTGAAGGGCTGTCTTGTGTGTGCACAATTTCAGCCATCATCCCTCACGCATCGTGCACCTCTCCAAAAGAGGGGGATGACACTGCCATGGTCAGATTTGCAAATCGACTTTATAGGCACTGTAATTCGCTCGTCTAGAGGAAACAAGTACATGTTGACCGTTACATGCCTGTTTACCAAGTGGGTGGAATGTCTCCCAGCCCCAAATTGCAAGGCAGAAACAGCAGCTGCCCTGATGATTAACCACATCTTTTCCCGTTTTGGTCTACCTCAAAGGATTGAGTCAGACAGAGGTAGCCACTTCACCAGTGAAGTAATGACAAAGATGTGGGAGATACTGGGGGTTAAAAGGAAGCTACACATTGCTTACAGGCCAGCTTCTTCTGGAGCAGTGGAGAGATATAACCGAACCATTGTGAGCATCTTAAAAAAGTTTGTGGCAGATTCTGGGCCAAGTTGGGATATCCGATTACTTCTGGTCCTAATGGCCATCAGATCCACCCCTTCATCTGCAACCAAAATGTCACCATTTGAGTTGATGACTGGACGCAAGATGGTGCTTCCCCAGCATTTGCTCTACAGAACCCAAGAGCAAACGTTGATAAATGCCTCAACCACTCATGAGTATGTGGAGAATTTAAGGAAACACCTTCAGCATGATTTTGCCTATGCTCAGCGGAATCTAGAAAGATCAGCCGAGAGCATGAAGACCCACTATGATTTAAAAACTACCCGAATGGAATATAAGGTGGGTGATCGGGTCTATCTATACAACTTCCAAAGGAACCAGGCCAAACAGCGAAAATTCTTGCCTACATGGAAGGGACCGTTTGAAATTATAGACAAGATCTCCCCTGTTGCCTATAAGACTGCATCCCCAAAGGCAGTCTGGCGGAAGGGGAAGACAAGTGGGTACATATAAATCAGCTAAAGTGTTGCCATCCCAGGCACACTCTGCAACAACTGGAGGAATCCACTGGAATTCCAGAGGGGGCCGCTCCAGAGTAATTCAGTTCCAACCCTAAAATATTCCACATGTAGCATATAAAATTCTGTGATTCTTGTATATATATATATGTTCTTGTCTCCTAATTTAAAAAAGAAAATGTATATGTTCATATCTTCTGATTCATAAAATGTATATGTTCGCCACACCATTAATAGTGGTGAAGAAATGTCTACGAATAGGTATTGCCGCTTTGCTTTATCATCCTAGGAGAGATGAAACCATGGAGACTGACCAAGGAGGACGACCGGGGAATGGTATCAGAGACCCGAGGGGCCCGGGGTACTGCCCAATCCTCCCATCAGGACCAGCAAGGAGAACTGATTGATCGACTGGAGGGAGGAAAAGATCCTGAACTGTGCCATCCATGGAATTGGAAGAAGAGGAGGCGAACATTCCAGATCTTGCGAGTTCCATCAGTGAAAGGACAGAATGGCCATCGCAAGAGGGGGGACTTGTGGGATGTTTTTACCCATGCATCCAAGCCCTACCATAAAACTGTGCAGTACTGGCATAGAAAACATCATGATGGCCAGAACTCCCCAGAGAGTGCACAGGGAAAACATGAAGAATAGGCTGCCACATATTTTTGCCTATGTTGTGAGCACAGGAGGGCACTGCCTAAAACCACCACTGGGCCACACACACAGTAGCCTGAAACCATTGGGAATGGCAATGCTGATTGCCAAAAAAGCAACTCAGAACTGTGGGGAATTCATTTTCTTAATCCCAAAAATGGTTGCATTACCAGTACTCACCACTATCAGAAAGCCGGCGTTTTAAAACCACCAGACTTTGGTGTAAAACTGAACAAATGAAACAAAACCAGACCAAGGAAAGACTTGCTAAGAGGTGAATACAATATAAAACAATATTCTGAAATGACTTGAAGGAAGTAATTATTTAATGTATAGGTAAAAATTGTCAGTTTGATTTGAATGTAGAAAACTGGGAACAAAAAGTGACATTTAGCTGAAACATGGCTTAATGAAACTGGATTCTGCCTGACAACTACCCCCGACAGGAGTTGAAACCTGCTCAGCCACTCTTCCCCTTGCCAAAAGGAGTTGGCACCTCTCTGATTAGATTAGGGGTGGAGCACCTGGGGACCACAGGGAACCGAACAATGCAACTCCCTTGACTCAGGCAAATGTTATATTGGGGGTGTCGTAAAATAGCTTCCTCTTGGGAGAAACTGGGGGGGCAGCTGTACCTCTGTGAACAAGCTGGCTTGGGGGAAGTGGATAAACCAGTTATTCCACCATGTGATGTGGGAAGCCACAACCCTTTTTGACCAGGGCATAATTTAAAAAAGATGGATAATTCATAGTACGGACTTGTCAGAATTATATAAGTAATACCATTATTCTTGTGATTTTTCGGTGCACATTTTAAGAGGCATTAGGACCCTGTGGTGTATTCTGGGGGGTTGCTAGCGGAAAATAGGGTCTTACTCCAAATGTCTGCATGTTAAAAATCTGACACTTCATCAATTAATGTCCATACTCCTTGCGCACATGTGTGTAATTTTGGGTAAATGTCCGATATTGCAAAACCAGCTAAAAAGCGCAAAATGTTGTCATTTTTGAATGCAAGCCCCCAGGAAGATCAGAGGCGGACAAGCATGGACCATAAGGAATACATAATGTGTACATGTAATTTCAACAAATTGTATATGTGGGAAAGATGTATTTGAATCAAATATAGATTTGTGGGCAAACTGACCAGGGGAGGATCCTCTGACCCATAAACAGACCTCATCATGATGACAATCCATTTCCTTCCCCCAATCATGGGAGAGGGGAGAATTGGGCCAATGACAAGTAGAGAGGGGCAGGCTTAGCTAGGCCCAGGCACACACCCATTTTCAAAACACATAAAAAGAGACTGCTGGGACAGGTAGAGACATTCAATTCCATTTGCTGCGGAGCATGCTGACCGACGACTTCACATCCAGAGATCCAGACTTCAAATCCATCAATCTCCAGAACCTGTAGCAGAAATTAACTCCAGAATTTGTAGCAGAGAGGCCTGAATCCACCAGCTGAATCCTCTTCAGCAGGCCTCAAAACTAACCAAACTATTCAACAGCCGGGCGAGCTGTTTGAAGTTTTGCCAAGAATTTTTGCAAGAACCTGTAGCAGTACCCAGAAAGCAGTGTTACATCCAGAATCCAGAGAGGCTAGACCAGCAGAGCAGAGCTGACCCAGATCGCTGTGAGCAGAACCGGTGCCTGATTGACCCGCCGAGCAGACAGAACCGCAGCCGGACGTGTTGACCAGATCCGTGACGAGGCCTAGTTCAAATTTATATTGTGAGTACCTAGCAGAACTGTGCAGAACCAATCTCTTAGTTAAAATAATCTAATCCAAACTATTTTAACCTAAGTAGAACTGCCTCCTAGAAATCGTGGCATCTGTCATTTTTAAAGCTGCACACTTTCACCTGTCAATTCTGCAGCTGCAAGCTGTCACCTGTCATTTTGAGTTTACTTTAAATCCGAAAAACTACCTTTATTTAATCGTCCGTATCTCTGGAACCGTTTGGGCTAGGAACGAGATTTAACTTTCCTCTGAAAGCTTAGAATGTACGCTTTCCAACAATCCTACTCCTTATACTTCTACCGCAATCGCGATTCACACACTGAGCCTGAACTAATACCAACACGCATCTCCCACTCACCCTGAATCTCTAGAGGGAATTAAAATCAGTTGGCACATTTTCCCATCCATTGCCATCAGATTTAAAAAGCATTTTGGGCCTGTGTTTCAAACTCCTACCTGTTTCCTCTAAGCTTGCTGGGGGGAACTGAATTTCGTATTGTATTTGATTGCATTCCTGAGAACTGTGTGCTCCTCTTTCCATATCCTTCCATTTCTTACCTTGCATAGGGGAGGGGGGTGAATTGCCTGAGAAAAAGTGATTATCTTATCTTTTGCTAAAATCATATCAAGTATTTCTGTACTGCATTTTATTCCTCATTGCTTTTCCCTTGAAATCATAAAAGTATTTTTGCTACTTTATCCATCCTATACTAACTCCTCATTGATTGCAAAGAAGTGTGCTAGTGCCAGATTACCCATTGTTGATCAACATCATATGTCTAAGTGTACTATCAGATATTAATTTATTATAAAGTGCGATATATATATATATTGTTTAAATTCTCAAATAAACCTTTTAATTTGCAAAACAAACCTACTTCTTGGCTCAGTGGGGTCAGGAGGATTCTACCGCAATCGCGATTCACACACTCGCGAAATTTACCGCGATTTGCGATTTTGGCTCAATTTCTCCACTTGTCAAAATAGCAGCTCCATTCTTTCTTTTGTTAAAATTCGTTCTCAACTTCGTAATAACTCATAAAGCATTGCTAAAGTGAGCCTGAACTAATACCAACACGCATCTCCCACTCACCCTGAATCTCTAGAGGGAATTAAAATCAGTTGGCACATTTTCCCATCCATTGCCATCAGATTTAAAAAGCATTTTGGGCCTGTGTTTCAAACTCCTACCTGTTTCCTCTAAGCTTGCTGGGGGGAACTGAATTTCGTATTGTATTTGATTGCATTCCTGAGAACTGTGTGCTCCTCTTCCCATATCCTTCCATTTCTTACCTTGCATAGGGGAGGGGGGTGAATTGCCAGAGAAAAAGTGATTATCTTATCTTTTGCTAAAATCTTATCAAGTATTTCTGTACTGCATTTTATTCCTCATTGCTTTTCCCTTGAAATCATAAAAGTATTTTTGCTACTTTATCCATCCTATACTAACTCCTCATTGATTGTAAAGAAGTGTGCTAGTGCCAGATTACCCATTGTTGATCAACATCATATGTCTAAGTGTACTATCAGATATTTATTTATTATAAAGTGCGATATATATATATATATATTGTTTAAATTCTCAAATAAACCTTTTAATTTGCAAAACAAACCTACTTCTTGGCTCAGTGGGGTCAGGGGGATTCTAAGAGGGGGGTGTTATAGAAGGGTGGTCATCCAGAGTACTGAACTAGACATAAAAATACATTAATAAGGGTTTTCCTCAGCATCCCAGACTAGGCATTGACTTGAGTGTAGTGTTCCGGTTCTATTCTGTTCCGGGGTTCTGTTATTCTTTCATTCTTTGACTACTTTTCCCTTTCGCTCTCTGTTTACTAGTGCCCTTACCTCTTGTCTCTGTCTCTTCCTTCTCGCGCTCCTGGAGGTCCTTCCTGCCAGGCAACGGCCACCTTGTTCTAGTGGCCCATTCCTAGATGACTTACCTGTCATTGTGTGGAACCTGCGGAGCCCATTTTCCACTCAGCATTGGTGCATTTGGATCCTCTCAACCAGCAGAGTCCACTTGGGGTTTTTTGTGCCTTACCGGTTTTTTCCCCAAGCAGTCCTTTTCGGGAGAGTGGCCACAGGTTACTCTGCCGGGTAGCATTTCACTGTGGCTTCCATCCGAGAGAGAGACGCTCTCTACAAAAAAAAAAGAAAGAAACAAGAAAGAGAAAGGATTACCTTGCCAGAAAACCTCTGTTGTCTGCAACTTCAGACTCTTGTCTGTCAGGTGAGGAGGAGGAGGATGAGGGAAAGCCGGAGTTTTGGGTGAGTCAGCCCCAAGGGGCTGACATAGATAGGCAGGAGAATTTACCTCATGGTTTCCATTTTATGTTATATTTCTTTTTGGTAGGGTATATCCTGGGAGTTGTCATTGATGTTTTGTCCTAAATACATAAAGTCATGAATTATCTCAAGTGGTTGCATTACAATCGACCACTTAAAGGAATTTTCTTTTTAAAACCTTTACCACAGTGCATTATGAAAATATTAGATTTTTGTCTGTTGATCAGTAGGGAGTTTTCCAGTGCATATCTTTCTAACACGTTGAACTTTCTATGAAGATCATTGGGTGTCTGATCTAATAGGACGAGGCAATCTGCGTAGAGATGCCAAGATATCGGAGAGTGACCAATTTTTAGCGGAAAGGATATAGTAATTTACAAATGTGTATTTATAACTATGATAAAAACAATGGAATAGTGTGGAAGCCGAGATGCATCCCTGTTTGAGTCCTCAATATGTGGGGATAGATTGGGATAAGAGTCCCTCTTGATTTAACTTTACTTTGATGGAATTGCTAGAATAATATTGATAGAGCACATTGTGAATGAACGCTGTGCACCCTGCCTTCATTCATTTTTGCCATAGTAGATCTCTAGAGATGGAAGCGATGAAGGGTAGGAATATTGGTTAGTTGGATAACAACACTTGCTTTTTCATGGCTGATAGAATAAGAAGTTTGACAGTTGTTCCCATACCTGTTACGGAGCCCGATTGATGGATGTCTATATGTGCTGTCATTTTTATACATTTGTGCAATTTTTCAGGAACCAGGTGTGCAAAAATCATTCCAGGAATGTCAAGCAGAGCAATCGGATGATAGTCAGAGGGTTCTTTCCGGTTGCCCTTTTTGAAGATTGCAATCAGTATGGACTGTTTCCATGACACAGGAATCAAGCCAGTGCACATGACTGGAATATTAAGTCCAGAATGGAAGCCCAATGTTCGGGATGGGTTTTTAGAATGGCATTTGAAAGTCCATCGGGCACAGGGGCTCTAGATGAGCTTAGTTTATTTATTTGTATAAGGATGTTCCTATGGTCATAATGTAGGATGCGCTAATCGTTGCTACAGAGAGTAGGCTTATTGATGGAGGGAGGTGTTGCAGCAAATAGGGTCATGAAATGGGTGATCCAGGTTTGTTCACCTACTGCATTGAGTAAGAGGAACGATGTACCGGTGTTAATTCCCTCTTTAAGTAAACACGATTGTTAGGCAGAATCACCTGCAGTACCCTTTGGGAACACTACAGGCAATTAGGACTACAAGTGTAAGCACAAATTCACCTTTGGTACAAGCCGTACTACACAGTAAAGTGGTAGTGATGGCTGAGCAGCCAGACTTAGCTCAAGAGTTTAGGTGAGCAATAGAACAAGTTACACAAAGGACCCACCAATACATTGATTCAAGTAAACACTTACTCAAGGTTTCTTGGTAAAAGAATACACATTTATTTACTCAGTCAGTTATAAAACATTACACTAGCAAAAGCAGCTCAATTTCACACACTAATACACCTCAAAAGTCCAACCGGTAAGTAATTGAACAGGTTTAGCTCATAAATTAAGTGTGAGCAAAATGACACTTCAGATACTTAACAAGGGAGGAAAAAGACAAGGTTATAAGAATAGACAGCCCAAATTCATTCATAGGCAGGGCAAAGGGTTTCAGTTAGATGCAACCAGCAATTCTTCTCAATAGGCCTGGGCCAAAGTCAATGGTTCAAAATCTTTTGTATAAAATAGCACAGTTCTGGTATATAACGGTTAAGTCTTTGCCACAGATTTTTAAAGGATTTGGCTAGGCAAAACTATTGATGAATGTTTAGGGAAGGACAAGCCTTCGTAGTTGAGGAAAGTTTCATGCACTTTCTCGATGGCCGAAAATATTTACGGACTGCGTTTGCACAGTACCTTTTCAATGAAGAACGCTGTAGCTGAGGCAGTTGTCCTGGCAGTTCGAGCAGATCTTGCTGTTCGTGAGCTTCAGTCATGGGGACAAGAAGGAGGACATCGGGAAGTTCCTGCACTGCCCAGGGAAGAGGCCCAAAGCTGTTGCAAGATGTCAGTTTAAGGTGTGAGTGCATTAAAGTCCACCTGGTTTCCTTCCCTCTGGCTACCCGGTTTTCAACAGCACTCTGATGAAAATTCAACCAGAATAGGACAGTGTCCAAGTGGCTTGCGAGTTGGTGGTTCCCACCAGACTCAAGGGAAGAAGTTAATCTTGAGGGCTTATCTGTCATCGGAGTTTCAGGCAATTCGGACCTGCAGCAGGGCTTCATTGGTCGTCCAGGAATTGCAGCAGTCCTCTTCCTTCCTTTCCTGTTCGGTCCTTTCATTCCAGTGGTCAACTCTGCTTTACAAGTCCCAGAGACCTGCTTTCAAACAGTTATCCCCCATTCATTCCAGCCCGGCTGTCACTCACACAGGAGGGTGGTTGTCCTTGCCGGACAGCCAGCCGGCCAATCAAGCCAGAGTGCATTCAGGTGTCCGAGGAGACTAAGCACAAGGAGTATCGGGCACCTCCCTCACATTCTGTCCACCCCAGATACCCTGGTGCCAGAGGAGGGCTTCAGCACTGAAGCCCGCCAAAGGCCAACGAATAAAGGGACCAAACCTGGTTTGGCGCGCAGAGACAAACACAAGAAGGACCTTTCCCAAAAGAAATGGCGAAAAAAGATGACCAGAGTCTGTTTTTACAGATAGGTCTTGGGTGTCATATTGAAAAACATGGCTGACCCGATTTTTAGCTACCGTTGTTAGCGGTAGGGAAAAATCACGGTAGTTGATCTAAACTACTGCCACCAGCCATTTAAAGTAGGAAAAGGTAACATTTCACTGTTACATGAGTGTTTTGACTCAGGGGAAGCTAGGCAACCCCTCAAGCACTCCATAGTAAGATAGGGTGTGCTGGGTCAGTAAATTTAAAGAGACTAGTAAAGTCAATGTAACTTTACATGCTCTGGGAGACAGTAGTCAGTCTCAAAGAAGGTATTTAAACTTTGGGGAGTCTGAAAGACACCCCAGTGCCACTGCACTGAATTTTATTTTCAAATTTGTATATTGGCATTTTTCAATAATATCAAACAAGTTGTGTACAATGGAGCCAATCTCAAATAGTTATAAACATATGTTTAACTTAACGTCAAAAAATTACAAATACAAAACAAAACAACCATAACTGTCTCCATATTCTGTCCATTTCACATATTGTTAACTGTTTCGGGGGGAGGGTGGGAGCGAAGGGGAACCATCCGGCAACTACAATAGGGGAAAGGCTTCCTCAAGGTCTCTATCCTCTGCAGTACTTTATGACAGGTCCCACATGGGCCTGGATTAAGTTCCGATTCAGGGGGGTTTATCATCCGAGGGGTGGAACATGTGTCTGGTGAGTTCCTTCCATGCCTCGAGTGACATACTAGAGTCATCCATGGATCTGGCCACACAGTCCTCCCATGCCACGGTCTCGGCCAGCACCCACCGTTCAGTCTCTTTGTGCCATAGTTTGAACTCAGGACCCATGGGTTTCTTCCAGGCCATTGCTATAGTTCTTTTGGCCAGTATGCACGATATGTCCATGAGCCTTGTTGCATGCTTGAGTTTGGCTGGTCTGGGGTAGGTTCCTAAGAGGCACTCGCCGGGTGTCCAATTATATTTACTCAGGCCTGCTTTTTTGCAAGTTTGTTGGACCCTGTCCCACAGAGCCCTTGTCCTGGGGCATTCGCATAGCATGTGGATCAAATCCGCTTTTTCCCCCTTGCACCAGTTGCAGGTCGGTTGTGCCTGGGGATTGAAGGTGGCTAAAATCTATGGTTTCTGGACACCGTTTTGGGGAATGTGAGAGCTCTGTTCCACCCCTCTTCAGTCATTTCCCGGCCTATATCCTCCTTCCATTTGCTTTTCATTTCCATGCTCCAAGGATTTGGCATGTCGATCAGTTGGCCATATATTTGCAAAACGGGTTAACCGCCCTCTCCCAAGTTGTACATCAAGGTGAGGAGTGGGTCTGTATCTGGTTCCATCGGCCACGAGTCCCATTTGCGTCGGGCTACAGCACAAGTTCTTTGGTACCACAGAAACTGGCCGGTATGTATGCCTTCCGTCTCCTTCATCATACAGGTATCCCCAGGTGTAGACCCCTTCCCTCTCCCAGAGCCTGACATGTTTCAAATCCGAAAGTGTTGTGCATAGGCCTGCGATCAGGGGGACTTCTGGGGTATAGGAGTTCCGTGAGTTAGTGAGCATTTTCGCCCTGTGCCAAATTTTCCTTCCCAGGTCAGCCAAAAAGGGTAGAGTCCCCAGCAGTTTGGACGGTGCCCAGACCAGTTCTTTCAGATGGAATTGGGGCAGCATGGCCTGTAACAATGGTGTTTCAGATGTGGGTTCATCATCTAGCCATTTGGTCACAAAACTAAGCTGTGCTGCTATGTAATATTTTTCTAGGTTTGGAAGTTGAATACCGCCTTGGCCATATGGTAGGGTTAGCAATTTCAACGCTATTCTATGCCTGGCTTTCCCCCATAGGAACTCTCGCAGTATGGTCTCAAGCAGTCGGAAGAAGGGCTTGGGTATGTAGCAGTGTACATTTTGAAACCCATAAAGGAAACGTGGGAGAACAATCATTTTAGTTATCAAAGCCCTGCCCATCACCGAGAGGGGGAGTTTCGCCCAGAACGCCATTGATTTGCGCAGGGCGTGGAGTGCTGCCTTTGTGTTTCGTTCATGCATTAGCTCGGGGGTATGCATAATGTGCACTCCAAGGTAGCGGAATGACATATTCTGCCATTGGATCCCAACTTCAGGAGTGCTTCTAAACTCACTGTTTTCAGGGCCGCTAGGGGGAACATACAAGACTTTGACCTGCTAAAACTTATCCCAGAGACCTTGGAATAATTGTCCAGCACTTCTAACATGGTTGGTACGTTGAGGTGTGGGTCCCTGACGTATATGAGAACGTCATCCGCGTAGAGCCAGATGATGTGATCCACGTCTCCCAGTCTAATGCCTGCATCAAAGAATTGCTTTCTAAAGTAGACAGCTATGGGTTCTAGTCCCAGTATGTAAAGCATTGGGGATAGTGGACAACCCTGTCTAGTCCCCCTGCATATATCCCAGGCCTCCGACACATACTTCCCAGATTTCACCCTTGCCTTAGGTTTAGCATACAAGATGTTAATCCACCTGATAAACCCGGGACCAAAGCCAAACTCCCTAAGCACTGCCACAAGCCATTCCCAGTAAATGGAGCCAAACGCTTTGACTGCATCTAGGGACAGCAGCGCGTATGACGTATTTCGGCCCTGCACAAAGCTGCACTGATCTGGGTGAACTATGTCTCCTATTATTCTAGACAGCCGCTTTGCTAAAATTGTAGTCAGGATTTTAACGTCATAATTTAACATTGCAATCAGGCGATATGAGTCACATTGGTCTGCCGGTTTATTGGGCTTGAGGATCGGGATCACAAGCGTCTCCCTCATACTTTCGGGTAGTATCCCCTTTCGTATGCCTCCTGCTACACTGCGTGTAATAGGGGGGTCAGGGAGGACTCATACATTTTAAAAAACTCCATGGGCAACCGGTGCTTTGCCTGTGGCCAGGGATCTGATTGCATCGGTAATGTCTTCGGGCGTGATTTCTGCTTCTAGGGAGTCGGCTTGCTCAGGGGACAGCCTGGGGAGTCCTATCTCTTCTAGTGTTTCTATCAACCGTTCATGGGGGACCTGCTCCTCATGTGAATACAAGTGGGTGTAAAAGCGAGTAAAAGTGTCAGTTATGCCCTGCTGCGTACAGTGTGTGTTTCCATCCTCATATTGTAGTGAGGTGGTGGGGTGTTTGGGGTGCTCTTTACGGCAGAGCCAGGTGAGTAGTCTGCCTGGTCTGTCGGCCTCAACATGTGTTCTATTTGTTCTGGCAGTATAGTTGAACTTTTCCAGCCTGTTCCACGCAGTTATGTTCCGCTCTCTAAGTTTCACAAGCTCCTCTTCCTTCTATTGGGTGTCTACGGGGGTAGCCTCAAGTCGCTCAATCTGTCGTTCCACTAGGTCTAGTTCTTTCCGGAGCAGCTTCTTGATACCTCCCGCCTTTGCAATTACTTCTCCCCTGGTTACCACCTTTAGAGCCTCCCACACTGTGCTATTGTAAGCTACACTACCGGTGTTAACGTCTAGGTATGCATCAATAGAATTGCGTAATTCTTCTCGGAAGGCTGGGTCCCTCAGGGCGTCTCTGGGCATTTTCCACATGGGAATGGGGGGTCTGGGCCCTCTGTGGTTCCATGTTATCAGAAGTGGGGAGTGATCAGAGATAGTCCTCCCCAAGTATTGTGTTTCCTCCACCCGGGGTAAGTGTTCCCTGTCTATGAATATATAATCTAGTCTTGTGTGTAATTTATGTGGGGATGAGTAGAAT
The DNA here is from genome assembly GCF_040938575.1 of Ambystoma mexicanum. Taxonomy (NCBI): domain Eukaryota; kingdom Metazoa; phylum Chordata; class Amphibia; order Caudata; family Ambystomatidae; genus Ambystoma; species Ambystoma mexicanum. Next base: position 1,102,237,473 of record NC_090928.1, read on the forward strand.
GAGTATTCGCGTTCTTCAGGATGTTTTTCCCGCCACACATCCGTCATTTCCAGCCTCCCCAAGATGGCGGATAGTGCTGTCATAGCGGTCGATGGGCCTCCCAGCTGTGGTGTGGATCTGTCCAGGCGTGGGTCATGTACACAGTTAAAATCCCTCCCAAATAAAGAGATTGTTCCTGTACTGTGCAACTCTAGGGTACAGTGAGTTCAGGTAGGACGGTATGTTATTGTTAGGGAGATACGAGTTCATGATGCATACTGCTTCTTGTTCAATGAATCCCCAAATTACGACGAACCTACCTTCCGGGTCTGTCTCAGTTTTGTACACCCGGAATGGGAGCTGTGGGTGAATCCAGGTGTAGACCCCTCTCGCGTATTTAAAATAAGTGGTACCAAACCCCTGTCCACCCCAATGTGTTTGTAGCTTGGCCACCGAGTCCGCCGTGCAGTGGGTCTCCTGTAGTAATGCTATCATTACCCCTTTTCTGTGCTGGTAGGTTTTAATCCTGTTCCTTTGGAGATATGTCCTTAGGCCCCTTACATTCCATGTCATTATTTTTATGGTGGTCGCAGCAATAGGGGTTTAGTAACGGATATGTTGTCCCCCCCTTTCCCTGCCTCTGCCGCCCCCGGGCCTGGACCTGTTAACCAGGGTTTGGTCTGTGTTGGGGTTGGGGCGTGAGCCTCATCGTTTCCTCCCTCCCTTCACCCCTCCCTCTCAGTGTCAATTGGAGACTTATTATTAACATTAACAATCTTCACTCTAGTGAATAAGGGCAACAAACCTTTCATCTCAAAACTGCCCCCAGCAGGCCTTTCCGGGCCTCCCGGTGCGGGTGGTGTGTCGGCAGTCAGCTTCCACGTGTTGCAGGGGGGTGCATCGGCTTCATTGTTATTTGCATGGGTCGGTGCGCTCCTGCACGTCATGGCGTACGTAGAGTTTTAGATCTCAAGCGGTCCAGTATTCATTCGGCAGTTGTGCGAACCTTCATTTTCCTCTTGTTTGGTGCTCTCAATGGCCTGTGACTTCATGCGCAGTGCTTTCCTTACCATCAGCAAGGTTGTTGTCCTCAAGACACATATTTGCCGCTGCCGGAGTCTCAAGAAAGATAGCTTTCCCCTTGTATAGTACCTTAAGGCGGGACGGGTACAGTAGCATGTACTTGAGGTTTAGCTTGCGCAAACGAGCTTTCACCGGTACAAATGAGTTCCGTGCACGCTGCACCGCGGGGGTATAGTCTGGGTAAAAGACTATTTTGGCGCCATGTTTCTCGATCTCCCCTCCTTCTCTTGAGAATCTCAGTATAGTCTCTCTGTCGCGAAAGTTCAAGACTTTTGCAATAATAGGGCGCGGTCGGGAGCCCGGAGGGGGCCTCTTCTGAAGTGATCTGTGGGCTTGTTCTATTGAGAAGCCCTGGGTCAGTTTGCCGGCCCCGATTTCTTGCAATAGCATCATTTCCACAAATTCGGTCAGGTCTGGGCCCTCCGTGTCCTCCGGTACCCCCAGGATTCGGATGTTTCCGCGGCGGGCACGTCCTTCAGCGTCCTCTGTTCGCACCTCTAGCCGCGCTACTTGCAACTCAAGGTCTTGAACCTTAGATTTAAGTTCTGTGGTGTCGTTAACATTGTCTTGGAGCGTTGCCTCCATTGTGGTCACCCTTTCTGTAAGGTTACGGGCGTCCTGTCTCATCAGTTGCATGTCCGACTTGATTTCATTGATCCTGGGTTCAATGGACGTTCGTAGCGCTGCTATGGCTTGTAGCACTTGCGTATTTGTCGGATCGTCCTCCTTATCCGTCGGGTCGTCTGCTGCCTCTGTCCCCTGTTGTTGTTTTGCCCTGACCGTGGTGAAGGAGTCCATGGTCGTGGTTTTTAATTTGCTTTTGGGGGGCGACATCACCTGTCTTTGGGCGTGTTCTGCCATCTTTTCCCGTTCAGCAGGGACGTGTATGGAGGGTCGATTGCGAGGGCAGTCGTTGCAGATGGGGAGTCGTCAGCCCGCGGATGTTCCGGATGTCTCTTCTTCGTGTCTCTCCGTGTGTCTCGCGGCCTCCCGCCAGCCAGTGCCTCTCCTGCACGCGGTCTCGGAGATAGAGACCCGGGTCACAGCCGGCCGCAGGGGTCCGTCCCCTCTGGGGTGTCGCCGGATCACTGGGTTGGACTCTGTGGGCCCTCCTCTCTCGCCTCCGGAGGCTATCCGCCCTCCAGCGGTGCGTCTCAGATGGGACCGGCAGGCGCCGCCATTTTGTTGGGCTGGGGCCTCCTCTCTGTTGGCTTCGGATTACCGTTATCTCGGTCTGATTTTCTTGCGGAAACTCCGTCGAGGGTAGAGAAACAGTTCTTCTTCCCGTAGCTACTTCAGGCGTGCTTGTTCAGCTTAATCAGGCCGAACGATTCGGTCCGTTGTAGGATCTCGGGCAGGAGGGCGAGGAGAACATGTCCTCACTCCATGCGCGCTGGCCACGCCCCCCGTGCCACTGCACTGAAGGTGCTGTGTGACACACAGAAAAAGATGATGCCACTGGATGCCACTGGAGTTGTTCTAAAACTCCATAACCAAAGAACACAAAAGTAAAACACATCCAAAATACATGAAAGAATGGGGAAAAAAAGGCTCACACTCTTTCCAGGTAAAATATCAAATCCTAGAAATCCAGCAAAGTTGCTGGGGTGCTCAAAAGGTAAGGGAAATTAGCACATTTGGAGAACTCTCCCTAACAACAATATCTGGGCACTATATTTAGAGGGTAGGGCTGCAAGCATGTGTTCACCACCCTGTTCAATTGTAAGTGCTTTATTGTGTTTTAGATGATTTTTATAAGAGGTTTGGATATTAGATGCTTTTTTCTGTCTCTCTATAGAGGACTTTGCTTTAATGGTTTTTAGTTCTTTTCTCATCCTGGCCTTCATGTTTTGAATGACAGGGTCATATGTGTATTCATGTCTCAATGTGGAACAGTGTCAACTTTGAGCTAATTCGACAAAATGATGCAATGTTTTCGTATAGAGTGGACGTATTTCAATGTTTAAGGGATCAAGGTCATTGTGTAACCTTTCTAGGAGTATATCAAGTTTGGATGACGTCCATTTAATCCTATCTATCCCCTCTAGGAGTTCAATGGCGGGCCTATAGTATTTGCAATGTTTAGAGTCCATTTGCATCCATGAAATTCCCAGGAATTTATGGTTGCTATCTGTTGTTGGAATAATGGTGAAGTTTTGAACATGATTAATTGGGTATGTGGATATGAACACCGAATCCAATATGGCATGGGAGGAGTTTCTCTGCCAAGTTGGTCAAGGGGGAATATCACCTTCAATTGTTCTATTCAGCATTGTGAAATGTCTCTCTATCATTAAATGTATCCATCTAGGAGCTCTATGGGAAAGCAATATGTCAGTGGGCTTAACATCTAATATTTAAATCACCAACAATTAATATTGTGTACATCTCGGGTTCATTCGCAATGAGATCCAATATTTTGTTCACTAAGTCAAAAAATACATCTTCAGTAATTGCAACCGGGTTCCAGTACAAGTTCAGGATGGCTGTATGGGGCCCAAGAGGAATCAGAGTTTTGCCAATTGGATAAACGGGTGGGGCAAAGCCCACAATAATAACATACTGCCCAAATCCATTTCTGCTGCTATTAAGAGCCCAGCAGAGGGTCTGCATTTATCCTGTTTGATGGCAGGCACCCAGCAAATTTCATAGATTGGCCATGTAGGTTTTTGCTGGTTATCCAAGTTTCTTAAAGTGCAATAATATCATAGTCGGCTAATGGAAGTTTTGTATTGTTTCGCATTAGGTGTTTATAGCCTCGTGAGGGTATGAGATAATGGTGTTGTTTTGGCATTAATAGTTATTACCATGATTGGTATCATTAATGGCTTTTTTAAGCCATGGCCACGTTGTTTCTCGGGAATACTGTTGTGTATCTTTGAAATATAATTTGCATTTTAATTGACCTTGGATGCCTTCAAAGTTGATTAGGGGATTCCACTCTATCGGCTCCATCCTGTTAGGTCTAAGGTTCTTCATTTCTTGGATCTTACTGAGTTTACTGAGTTTGTTACTTTGCTCACTTCTAAATTAAAGCCCTGGTGGTATAATTTTTCTTTTTGTGCTCCATATCAGTTCTTTGACAATCTGTGAAGGTATAGACGATTTCACTGTATCTATTGTTGAATTATTAGTAAAATGGATATATTTAAAATCTTGTCAGTTTTAGGTTGGATATGGACTTAACACAGTTAGTATTGGCGTCCTACTTAGGGAAGGGCTCTCCTCTTTGCCTATCTTTCATGGTCAGCATTAGCATGTCTGATTGCTTCAGAGCTGAGCTTTTGCTAATAGAGTCATTTCTACTAGGAACTGATGAGGCTGTTGTGTATCTTACATTTGAAGCTGAGTGTGAATAGTCGCTGAGTTGTGGACTCATTTGTTTGTTTTGTGTTGGGCTGGGCCGGGGGTTACAGGGTTCTGTTTTAGAATCATTCTCAACAGAGATGTTTTGGAGCTCAGAGGATCAAGATCTTGTTTGCTCCAGGGTGAGGAAATTAACATTGTCATTGTTCGATTCCCAGCTCTTGTATGTATTCGTATCTGGTGGGACTGGGAAGTGAGAGGTTTCTTGGATGGCTCTTTCTTGGGGTGAGGATGAGATGGAGTAGGTTGATAGGATCATTAGGACTTCATCTTCCTCATCATTAGGAATATTTACATGGGATGATGGGTAGACAGGCAATCTTGGGGGAGAGTTTTCTTTCTGGGTTTGTTTTTTGGATTTGGTTTGTACTTTAGTAACACTTGGATTGTTTTGTGTAATGGCTATGGAAGAGCGTATAGGAGTAGTCAGTGATTCTAAACATTTTTTGGATTTGCTAGTTGTTGACCTGCAGACTATGGGTTGCTTCTTGTTTTTTTTTAATGGTATTATTTCATTAAATGTTCTCTTTTCGTTTTTTGAGTTTGGAATACATTTTGTGACTTCTATGCTTGAGGACAACGTTGGGTCAAGTTCTATAATGTCATTTGGTTGTCTCACAGTTTCTAAATTCCTGGTTGTCTGTGAACCTACCCCGATGGTCGCATTGGGGTGAGGGGCCACACAATTTATCTTGCCTGAAGGGTTAAGGAAAGCCATTATTTGGTGCTCTTTTAAAAAGAGCTGATGATGACAACTCAGTTCTGAGGCTAGCCAATCAATTTTTGATGATAAAAGTTTCAACAGAGTGGAATGCGAGTCAGTTTGTTTTTCTATTGTCTCAACAATGGGTACCTTTCTTTTCAATGCACCAACCCACAGGGCCCCAACTCACAAAGGACAATCCACCCTTCCAGGAGAACCTAGAAAATATCAACATCAAATAAGATGAACTTTAATGGTGGACACCAAGCCAAATCCATGAGAGACAAACCTTGCATTCCTCAAAGAAAATATTGTGATGCCCCACAACTGAGTTTCAGAAGCACCGGACATCCTCACAATGTGGATTCTAATCATGCTTTCAGAAAACAAGCCTTGGCAAATCCAATAGTTTGGCTTTTTACTGCTGTACTTCTGCATTTATAGGCACCTGGGTGCAAGGAGAAGAGTGAAACGTTTCAAAGGAGGATGCAGTAATGGGCATGGCTGTGCAAGAGAATGAAAAGAAAGGAGCTAGAGCAATGGAGGAAACAATTGAGAGAGGGTGTCATTGATGATGAGCAAGAGGCAATACGAGGGAGATAGGTTGATAGTGAGAGGATAAGAAATAAAGCGAGAGAGTGATAGGAAGGATGAGAGGGGGTAGAAAGTGGGGCTGAGCTGGTTGAGTGGTTTGTAGGAGAGCTGGGTGGGTTGAGGTAGAACAAGGTTGGTGGGGATATAGAGGGTGGGGTAGACTCAGTGGGGATAGAGAGAGTAGAGAAGATGGGAAAGGGTAGAGAGTAAACCCGGGAACGGGTCCTTTAAGACGAGGTAACAGTATCTGAGATGGATGGTGATGCAGATCAGACTCATACATCAATAATCAGACCGACTCAGGAAGTTGACAAAAGTCAAAGCTATTTTAATAACAAGTCTTCAAAACAGGGAGCACAACAGACATCAACAGACACTGCACAGCTCACTTAATGAGTTCTCGAAACGATATATCATAAAAAACATTCTTTTGTATAATAATATTTGTCATAAGTGACATCATACTATGTGGAAAATAAGATAACCTACTAGGGGTTGTGGTTGGTTAACGGAGAACATCTACTTATACTTTCTATGGCATACATGGACGTGCTTGGGTCTCTAAGATCAGATGGATAGTTAAGCCCACCCCAAGTGCAAGTCATTTTCCGTGTCAGACTAATATACAACATACTATTGGCTTCTCAAACTATAGGGCTCCTTAATACGTGGCCCTCTATAATTGGTTGGCACGCTTGTATCCTTCTGGAATATTCCACTTGCTAGCAGCACGCAAGCTGGTACCCCTAGGTGCTGGGGGTTTGGCCTGGTCATGCCTCCCCACCCAATTAGACCAACATTCATCATCACTCCTGCAGTCTGCCATTCTATTAGATCTTTTGAACTCGGCCTTGAAGAGGCTCACTGTGCCTGAGAATAAAAGGGAGTGTAGCACGGTCTTATCTTCTGGTCTCGGTGTAGCACTCCCTGAAGTCTATTTTCAGCTGACCATGTAACTGGAGACCATGTTTTTGAGCTCTTTGTTGTATTTAATACTATTAAATGACAACATCTTGGCACCCTCAATGGTTTTCATTACACCTCAAACAGGAGCCCAGCTTGCTTCTCACGTTATTGTATCCTCTCGAGTACATTACTAGGCTCTTGGTGGCCCGACTCTTGACACTGGGCCAAGCAAGCCTTTCTCGAATCTTCCTTCACTGTCAGCTATTCTTATTCTGCTGTACCCCACCTCCAGCCCTTTCATTCACAGGGTCCAAGTTGGCTAAAATGTGTTGTGGAATATCCAGATTCTATACATTCCCCCCTCTGGGTGATTCATCTACCACTCTCTCACCAGTCTCCACATTCAGACATCCTCTTCTGAAGAAGTTCTTCTTTGGAGTCCATGGGCCAGATTACAGAATTTTGCAGCAATGCAAGTGCAAAGTTGCACGGTATTAGCACTAGGGCAAAGTTTGCCCTATCTTTAAAAACACTGGGACACAGACACATCAAGCACACAGTGTGGGCAAGGCCTGGATGTTATGGGTTGCTGGCTGGCTCAGGCTGCAGTGTTCAAATACTGGCAGCAGCCTCCACCAAGATGGCCCAAAGAGTGGGATGCCACACCCAAAGCCAATATGGCCTCCATCAATCCATGTCACATAAGTATCCTTAGTGGTCTAGTGGTGCTTGGTGCAGCCCAGGGCTACAGAAGCCTTGCCCTGAGCCACACCCAGCGCTTAGCATTTACTCTGGGTGTCCGACAATCAGCGTAATGCTTTCCTGTCAGCTTTTGTCTGACGTGCCACGGCCCAGCCCAGCAGTTGCTCCCGCTTACCTGCACTGGATTCTGGAGCTGTCTGCTGCCAGAATACTCACTGTGGCTTCGCACAGAATCTCTGAAGGTCTCCGTTTCCACCGAAACGTTCCACCGCACCTCCAAAGATAAAAACAACATTAAGTAAGCAGATAGCAGTTCCTGGAGTGCTACCCAGCATGCCCCCTCGCCCCGTGTCAGGTCGGCTTACCTCTGATTGTGATCTGGCAGCAGCAGCCCTCAATCCAGACACAGCACGCATCGGGGTGGTTTCCTCAGCGCATCGGTAACCCAGAAACATTGCGCTGTAAAAGAAGGGGAAAAGACACGTTAATAATGCTCGGCACAGGAGCATTCAGCAAACCGGAAAGAAAGGACATTTACAATTACACGCAAGAGGACACTATTCACAACGCAATTTGCGCAGCACCATCTTAAAACTCAAGAACATTATTGAAACTTGAGAGGACACTGCAAGTGCAGAGAAGGACTAAACCACCCGCTCTGACACAGCTGGACAGAGCGCAAAGAAGGACACTTACCCAAAAGGTGTCACATGGTCTCAACTGGACTGGGCCATCATTCCCAGTGAAGGAATTGGAGACAGATGCCAGCTTGAAGTCCTGAACACCGCTCTTGGCACAAAGGTGAGCAGGGTTCATTGCACCACCAGCCAGCATACCGTGGGAAGAGTAGGGACGGTGGGGTTTAGCAGAAGACACTGTGGCTTACCCTTTTCCTTATTTGTCCACCTATAGGTTCACCTAGAGGGTCCAATATCCAAACCAATCACATCAGGAACCCCCAAACCACTCCCAACCATACCGTATGCTGGGCAAGTAGCCTTTCAGTGGGGCAGTAGGGAGGGAGTGGTTTTGGATTAAACAGCATACCATCAAGGACCAGACTCCCAGTGATCCGGTCCAGGTACTCCTGCAGTGAACCAGAGGTAAGCGTTACAATAATATTCTCCACAATAAATGGAGTACTAAATCGGGGCTCATGCCACTTCTTAGTGAATTCGTGGATCAAAATGGAATCACCAATAAACAATTTGAGTACAGGTAGTTCTTTGTATCCAGTTGCTGAATGATCTTCATCTGTGTCCTGAGACCAACACCGCTTACGCTTAAGTTGATCTGAAATGACAGAGATAAATGTTAAATACACACGTAGCTCATTTCCTAATAATTCTGCTGTAGTCTGGGCAGCACTTCTACTCCTCGTTGGAGGTAACAGGTATGTTCTCATTCGCATTCCTGTAACGAGCTCATGGGGTGTGAGGTGGTAGGTAATACAACCAACCCTTCTTCAGTGCCATTTTATGTGTGGCGATTCTTTCCTTGAGAAGACTGTTGAGTATCTCACAAACCCTGTTCACTTGCGGTTGATAAGCTGTAGAAAATGTATGTTTAATACTAAGCAATAGACAAATCTGTTCAAATACTTCATTAACAAAATGGAGCCCATTGTCGGATCTCAGCACCTCACATACTCCCCATCTAGGAAAGACTTCTTGGACTAAAAAGTTTGAGGCACAAGTGACATCATGGTGTGAACATGGATCAGCTTCGATCCATCTTAAAAAGGGGCACACCACCACTATCATATACCAATATCACTACATACGTGCAGCATATCTACACAATTGATATGAAAATGCTGAAAATGACCATTTGGTCAAGGAATCCCTCCTCTAATTTTTCACAATGTATGCCTAGCAGTAAACATTTGGCATACAATGCTATTTATTACATAAAAAGCAACGTGTTCGAACAGGTTTGGTACAAACCAATTCTCTGCAATAGCTGCTGCGAGGCTTTCCCTAGTTACATGTGCGGGGTAGTATAGCTGTACTAACGCTAACCTTAATGAAGCAACAGGCATCAGTGGTTTACTAGTACTGTCCTGTCGCCATAATTCTTCAGAGGGGGATAAAGAACACGCCCTCTGTGTCTATAGCTCCTTTTCTTCCTGCAGGAGCACTACCTTGAACTTCCATCAACTGTGTTCTAGACAAATGCTTAAATCCTTCATTTACAATCATAATCGTGACCATTTTTTCTTCACATTAGGAGTATCAAAACTAGAAATATCATGTGAATATGCAACCCTTTTGGCATCTTCATCTGTGGCTTCGTTCTCACGTGCGATAAAATCAGTTCCCTTAATATGTGCTGCACATTTAACTATTGCTATGGCTACTCGGAGTTGTAGTGCCTTAATGAGCCTGTCCAATAATGCAGCGTGTTGCACTGGAGTGCCGTCCACTCGGAGGTAGCCCCTCCTTTTCCAACGTGCTAGCCCTGCATGCACGGTTGATGTCAAATAGGTGGAGTCACTGTACACGGTCACTTCCTGTCCTTCATGTTTCTCAATCGCAACAATAAGCGCCACCAATTCTGCAACCTGTGAAAAAAAGTGAGACAGTAGTCTTGTACTTGCTACCACTTCAAATTCTCAATTGGCTCTGTGTCTTACCACAGTGGACCCTGAATGCCTTTCCCCATTAGTTTGAGCAATTTTTGACAACCCATCAATAAAAAGAACCTCCCCCTGCTAGAGCATTCTCCTTTACCCTTGGGATCTCATCATAAAACTCCTCACAGTTAGAGCAATCATGCTCTTGCTCATCTTCTGTCACAGGCTCGCCTACAAACGTGGCAGGGTTCAATATTTTACACCTGATTATTTTGATCACTGGATTCAATATAACTACCTCATATGCATAAGCCCTCTGAGATGTCAGTGTACCCTTAGGTTTCTCCAAAACAGCAAACAAAGCATGCTCAACAAATAAAGCCATGGAACACCCCATCATGATACTTTTAGACTTCTCAATAGTGAATGCGGCTACTGCCAGCGATTATTCACAAGGAAAGTGTCCTCTGATAACTGGATCTAGAGTCCCACTATAATATGCCAGAGGTGTATACCCATGTGTAGTCCTCTGTGTAAGCACTGCTGTCATAACTGTTCAAGTAGTGTGCGAAAACACGACAAACTCCTCAGAATAATTGGGAATTCCTAAAACTGGAGTTGTACAGATTGCTTTCTTCAACTCCTCAAACCCTTCCTCCATTTCCTCAGTCCATTCTATTTTCTCATTGTTCACCTGGGCTTTCTTTAAAGCCTGAAAAAGGGGTATTGTATATTAACATGTAATCAACTACCCATGCTCTAACATAGTTACACAATCCCAGAAATTGCTGCATTTGCTTTTCGGTATGCGGTTTTGCTGTTTTTATGATGGCCTTGGCTCTTTCGGGTGTAACTTTCTTTCATTCATGCGAGATTACCTGGCCTATGTACAACATCTCCTCCTGAGAATATTGCAATTTCTCCTTGTCTACCTTGTATCCCTTGTCTGCTAAAATAGTCATTAGCAGAAATCGAGTCTTGTCTGCACTCATCTTCTGTCGTGCTATAAACTAAAATATCATCTACGTACTGGAGGACAACACTTGGCAAGATTTCTTAGGTCCATCTGCAGGACCCTATTAAAAATCGATGGAGACTCACAGTACCCTTGGCGTAAAGGAGTGCTTTTCAACTTCGACTGATGAAATGTAAATGACGTGAGGTCTTGAGAATCTTTATGCAACGGTATTGAGAAAAACAAATTTTATAAGCCATTCACTGTGAAATATCGTGCTTCTATTGGAATACTACATAAAATCGTTGCAGGATTTGGAACTAGAGGAAACTCTGCCTCTACAATCTGGTTAATTGGTCTCATGTCCTGAATGAAACACTATGACCCTCCTTTTGATTTTTTCACAGGGTATACAGCAGTATTACCCAGTGACTCTGACGTCACCAACATGCCCTGTTCCATCATAGCTGATATAGTCTTGAAAATAAAAAAAATTGCTGGTGAGTGGGGCACTCCTATAATTATAAAAGATGGTAGCGTTCAATTATGTTGGTTATTTGGCAAACTTGGGGTGCAAACCCACTCTATGAGGTGCTTCTGTGATGTGGCACCAAATGAGCAATGCAAAAAAGAGACCTTGGCCGTGAGGCCAGTGGTGCGGGCTCTCCACCCGGAAACCACCTTTGAAAAAAGGAACTAACCTTGAAGAAACATATCTTTATTTGAATTATACCACTTCACAGTGGTTTCATGGTGTGCAGCCCGCACCGCTGGCCTCACGGCCAAGGTCTCCTTTTTGCATAGTCTTGAAAATACCCTCATCCGCCTCTCGAGACATTGGGTACTGCCTTGCTCGAGGTAGAATTGCTCCTGCTTTAAAGTTAATCTTAACTTCTCCCACCCCCCTCAATAGGCCTACGTCATAAGGGCCTTTAGTCCATAAAGAGGTTGGCAATTTTTCCATGTCCTCATTAAAAAATGCAGAGCGCTGCAGCACTATCACCATTGACTGTGGGATTTCCCTTCTCTCTATTCTGATCCAATATGTAATACTCATCTCGAATATTAATTCATCATCTGACGGATCATCCTTAAACATATCTTCCTCTGTGATGTTGGTCAATCTAAAGTCTTCCCCAATGGCAATTACCATTTTCCATTGCCTGCCCTTGTTATCAAATCCTTCAAGCAAAGCCAATTTCTCTCGTAATATGGCTGCCTGCAGCTGTAAGGGAAAAATGTATCCCTCTCCTCATCCATGGGTATATGGGCCTGAACAAAAATTCATCAGGTATCCTCATAATCTTTCCCACTAAGCCAGGTAGCCACGTTAACAAAATGCGTACCCCATAAAGAAAGACTTCTGGCACTAATGGCATTCCTCACAGAGATATCTGCCCTGTAAACACCATGATAAATTCACCGACATTTAAATAATGTATCTCTGGTTTGGAACACACTATGCCTTTATTAGTAAAAGAAATCATCATATTTAGCTTCATCATTAAGTTTTGACCCAGAATATTGACCAGTGTCTGCCTTGAACACAATAAAAGTACAGACATATCACATTCTCCTATAGAGACTGGTAATTCATCAGCAAAAGGAACTCTACTTGTAGCTCCAGAGAAGACTTGCGCATGCATGGCATTTCCTGATAATGAAAATGTTCCCTCTCGCATACATGAGCAAGTTGTCCCAGTGTCTACTAAAAAAGAAAAATATTTGCCTCCTATGGTAACATCAACCCTTAGTTCCTCTTAAGGATTTGGTGTCAGCGATAGTACTGAACACATCAAGTCACCCTGTGAGATGTCCTATTGTGGAAACATCCTTATTCCTATTTCTGTCAACCGACTTCCTCCCACGACAGTGACACCCCCTACTCTAGTGGTCAACAACTGTCCTGTGTTTGCACTCTAATGTATCTGCCTGGGTGCATGCTGTGACTGCCCTTATGGCAGATTCAATGGTGCTTGCTGTGGTTGCAAAGCCTGTTGCTTTTGCGGCACTTGCGCTTGATACACTGTCTGATCTTGGGCAAACCTGTCCCTATCTTGTGAGCTAGATGCTGGAGGATGAGCTGTCCCCCCTCTTGAGAATTGCTAATTCTGTATATACCCTTGGCTCTCACATGTTTGAGTGATGTGCCCTGTCATACCACATGTCCAACATATAAGAGGGAGTCCTCTCATTTGCCCTCCTTGCATATTTTGATTGTCATTCTGCATATTCTGAAACCCGCCTTGGTTATTTTGAAAGCCACCCTGATTATTCTGGAAACCACCTCTTCCTCCGAAACTCATTCCTCTGCCTCTCGGCATGGACCCATTCCCTCCTTGATCCGATTTGTGTTGATTATTCGCCTGTGGCATACCCACTGCTTGCTGTATTCCCAGCCCTTCTCTGTGTGTTAGTACTGCACCTTCTATGGTTTACTTTGACAACATCCTCTGAACTAACTTAGCCTCCTCAAGCTTCCTAGCATCCTCCTTCTTCATATTTTTCTCTGGCAGCAATTGGAATTGACGCGCAATAGTCAACTGTATTTCTGCCCATGGCTTTTCTTCCATTCCCACTAGTTTCTTGATCTGTCTCTGTACTTGTTCTGACAATCCCTGAAACCAAATGTGGTAAAATACTGGCACTGATTTCCCCTACGTCTCTCGAGTTTCCAAGATCCACCGTTCCTGAACATTTTAAATGAAAGCAAGCGGATCCTCGTCATCCTTCATCATACGTGCCATAGTTGCACCCATATCTGACGTATCAGGATACTATACCCTGAGCGCTTTCCAAACAGCTGCCCGACAATTATTAAATGGCGCTCCGTCATGAGCAGTGGTCTGTGCCGTGAAACTCAAATTACCTGCTCTCGTCCAAATGTCATCAGCTCTTTCCCCAAGAATGGATGCTAGGAGACCCCTAATGTCCCCTAGAGCTAAAGTATTTCCTCCTGTCATCTTTTCCAGGTCATGAATCAATTTTCCTGCACCTGCCATTAAACTAGGGAGTTTACATTTTACATTATCAGTGTCCATCTGGGGCCAATGGATATATTGTGGTCTGGCACCTCCTTTCTCTAATAACGGGAATTGTGTAAACCCGAATCCACAATTGGCTCCCACCGTCTGCCTACTCATAGTGGGGACAATGGTTCCTGATTGCCTTCTACCTGGCAATGACCTCAACCTGTTCACTTATGGTGGTGATTCCCACCTCTCACTATGCAATCGTCCTTTTGGTCACTGTGGGTATGCCATGGGGTCTGGCGTTCTATCTTTAGGTTGGTCTAAATCCAACCATCTCACCTCCTTTTCCATCTGTAGACATCCCTCTGGACCACATGCACTCTCTCCCTCTTCCTCACGAAAGGTTTCTCTGTCTTGTCTGACATGTCTAGTCCTGAACTAGTGTGGCTTTCATCTGTATCATCTCTATTTAAAGTTAGCCTGTCCAAGGACAAGGCTCTATGCTCTAGACTGGACGGGTTTCCTTCTCTGCCTCGTGACTGAACACTTATGGATCGATCTTCTTTTCCCTTACTTCTCGATTCACTTTTTTTCCTCATCTCCTGATAAACTTTATCGATCCTATCTCGAATGCTTCCTATCTTGAAATTCCCATCTAGATTTACTCTAGACAGTCCTGGCATTGCTCTTTGTGCCATTAGAAACTCCTCTATGTCGCCCCATAATATTACTGGACTCAGTTCCATCAGCTCTTTATGAATGTGATCAATGTTGCATGCCCTCTGTCTCCTATTTTGCTCCTTTTCTACGTCTAATCCATTTCGCTTTTTACCTTCCCATCTAATTCTATCCTCTTTCTGTCTTTTCTCTTCCCTTCTTTTGTTTGCTCTATGTACTTCTTTGTCTCTTCGTCTTTGCATTCTTTTATCTCGAAATTTCTGTTCCTCTTCTTCTCTCTTCTTTTCTAGCCTGTCTCATTCTTTGATTGCGCTCTGTCTGTTGTCATACTTTCTCTGTTCTTCTGCCCTTTCTTCCTTTCTTAGTTGCCCCTCCTGACACATCTGCTCTCGGCTCTGTCTATTCTTTCTTTTATTCTGATCCTTTTCCAATTATTTCTCTTGTTCCCTGTCTTTTCTATCCTGTTCGTCTTGATCTTCCCCTTGCCTCACTTCCTCAATACTTTTCCAATCGAGCTTGAACAATATCTGTCCCTGCACTGATTAAGCATCCAATCCTCATGAGGCAGATCTTCTCATTCCTCCTGGTACATCTTCCAAAGCTATGTGCTAGCTAACCTTTTCTCCAATTTCTTCCCTGTGTATGCAGCGTGCAAGTACATGGTCATGTGTTGCAAAACCGCTTTTGACAACTATCCCCATTGTGACCATGGCATGAACAGTTTGTCTGCCGTACCCTTAACCCATCCCGCACTGTACTGTTTAAGCTTGGGTGCGTTTTTTGGCAGTTGCTTGCACAGATGCATCAGTGGACTAACATCCCCCATTGTGACAAGTCTTAATTGACTGTCAATACTTACTGTTGTTTTACACAAAACATGTTTCAGAAAAATAAGAAATATGAGCGCGCACCAACAGTTGCTGCTTAAAGCCTCTACTTCACAACTTACTCCAATCTACTTTTTTTGGTGGCGCCGACAATGACTGAACAGATAGAAAATACATTTTGATCTCTACTCAATGCCACCTATCCTTGTCGCTCTTTGACACTTCACTTTTCTTCAATACATAAAACACACAAACAGACAAACTAGTCGACTTCGACATGTACTTCCTCAGCGCTCTTCGCTGCTATTACTTGCCCTTAAACTGCTCCAATGGTAGTTTGAGTTATTCCCTCTCACAGACCTAAGCACCCACTTTGGGTTTTGAAATAACTCCTTCTAAACGCTCCCTGAGCGTAAGACTCTGGGCTTATCTAGACGTTCCTCATCTTGATGCTCCTTGTCATATATTTACTCAACCAACCCCCCGTTACTCTTTACTTTTCCCACATTATTTCCCATTCTACTCAATCCACCCACCATTCGCCTTTCGGCTCTTGACACTCGGGATCGTTTCCTCCTCCAAACTGCCACCTTTGGCTTTGGTCCGCTCAGCGCCTGTGGAAACCAGGAGGGATTTTGTGAAAGAGGGGTCTGTCCCACCTGTATCTTCTTTACTTGCATTTTTTCTATATCGGCCGTTAACCACAGAAAGACTTGCGATCCTCCAGCTAAATGGCGAGTACGTCCAATGTTCCGCAATCTCAAAAAGCCTACTGGGTCAATGGCTCTTTCAGTAACCATCCTCTCTCTGCTACCAAGTGAACCCGGGGAACAGGTCCTTTAAGATGAGGTAACAGTATCTGAGATGGATGGGGATGCAGATCTTACTCATACATCAATAATCAGAGGAAGTTGGCAAAAGTCAAAGCTGTTTTAATTATAAGTCTTTCAAACAGGGAGTACAACAGACATCAACCGATGCAGCACAGCTCGCTTAACGAGTTCTCAAAAACATATCATAAAAAACATTCTTTTAAACTAAACATTCATCATAGTGACGTCATACTCCGTGGCAAATAAGAAAACCTACTAGGGGTTGTGGTTGGTTAATGGGAAACATCTACATATACTTTTTATGGGATACATTGACGTGATTCAGTCTCTAAAATCAGGTGGACTGTTAAGCACACCCCAGAGCGAGTCATCTTCCGTGTCAGACTAATAAACAACGTACTATTGGCTTCTCAAACTATAGGGCTCCTTAATACGTGGCCCTCTATAATTGGTTGGCACGCTTGTATCCTTCTAGAATATTCCACTTGCTGGCAGCAGGCAAGCTGGTACCCCAGGTGCTGGGGGTTTGGCCTGGTCATGCCTCCCACCCAATTAGTCTAACATTGATCATCACTCCTGTGGTCTGCCATTCAATTAGTTCTTTTGACCTCTGCCTTATGTGGCATGGCCTTATCTTCTGGTCTCGGTGTAGCTCGCCCCAACGTCTATTTTCTAACCATGTGACTGGAGACCATGTTTCTGAGCTCCCTGTTGTATTTAATACTATTAAATGAAGAAATCTTGTCACCGTCAGCTGTTTTCATTACACCTCAATCAGGAGGCCAGTTTGCTTCTCACCTTATTGTATCCTCTCGAGTAGATAACTAGACTCTCGCAGGCCTACTCTTGACACTGGGCAAGGCAAGCCTTTCTTGAATCCTCCTTCACCATCAGCTATTCTTATTCTGTTGTGCCATACTTCCAGCCCTTTCATTCATGGGCTCCACGTTTGCTAAAATGCGGTGTGGAAAATCTAGATTCTATACATTCCTATATATATATATACATTGGTCCATCGCCTGCAATCTGTTCACTACACAGCCAGCCTCATTATTACTTTGTCTACTTGTGTTACTGCATCTGTACATTTGTAAAATGGTTTTGCATTTTCTTCAGTGCTTCTCTGTACATGCAATCTTCATTTCACTCCTGAAATGTTGCTCACTTCACTACTTTGTCATCAGATTCTATTAGGTTTGTATTCTTTCTTCATTTGCATCTCTTCTGGGTGCATCACGTTTGATTTATGTGACGTCACCAATCCTGTCTTTCATTAATTTTCACACTTCTTACAGAATTTCCTCCAGGAAACTGTCATTTCTTCGTGGATACATGCAGGGTTTTCTCAATGGATACCTTATTTCAAAGTCTTTTTGTGATATAGGCACCATTATAAGATTTGTGCATGTCACAATTTCCAGTTACCAACATATGGGGCCTCATTACTCATTACGAGGTCAACAGTAAGGTGTTAACTGCGCCGGTAAGGATGCCGGTGCCGTTAACCCCTTACTGCCTCATTACAAGGTCCCTTAGCAGATCCTGCTAAGGCCGGCTGGTAAAACCAGCCGTCCTTAACGGGAGCCGCTAAAGGACCAGGGAGCTATTAACAGGCCCGTTGTTAGCTCCCTCCCCATTCCCATTGAGCTCTATAGGGGCTCAAATGGGAATGGGAATGGGTTCCCTGAATGAGGACATACTGGGTCCTCCAAAGTTGGAATGACCCGGTAAGTACCCATTCAGGGGACCCGGAACCGAGTTTGGAGGCAGCCATGCCGCAAATAGCGACATGGCTACCTCCAAACTCATAATGACCCCCATAGGCAGAATAGGTGCGGAACCTCCAGTAGAGGTACTTGGCTCCTCCTCTACAAGAGAATCTGGTAGTATGTGTTGGGGTAGAGAGAGCAGGGATAGAGTCGGTGGGGGTAGAGAGAGTGGAGGTAGGGAGCGTGGATGGTGGTAGAGCTAGTGGAGGTAGGGGGGGTTATTGGAGGTAGAGAGAGTGGGGGTAAGATTGGTGGGGGTAGAGAGAGTGTTGGTAGGGTAGGTGGCTGGATGGGGATAGAGAGTGGAGGTTGGGTTGGCGGACGGGTAGAGATAGTGGAGGTAAGGTGGTTGGGGTGTGAGAGAGTGGGGGAAGGTTATGTAGGTTGGAGCAGAGAGAGTCGGGGTATCCTGGGTAGAGGGAGTGGGATAGGGTGAGGGTAGATATGGTGGGGGTAGGGTGGGTCGGGGACTGTGTGTCCTTCTCTGCCTCTATTTTTGACATCCTTCATCACTGCCCTATTTTTAACAATACTTCCCCTGCTGTTCATGTATCTGTGTTTACTACAGGGCACAGTCCTTCTCGGTCTCTTCATCTTGTCACCCTTTGCAATTCTTCCTGTATGTTGAAATGTTGCTCACTTCACTACTTCGTCATCAGATTCTATAAGGTCTATATTCTTTCTTCATTCGCATCTCTTCTGGGTGTGTCACATCTGCTTTATGTGACATCACCAATCCTTTCTTTCATGTTCACACTTCTTCTGGAATTTCCTTCAGGAAACCGTCATTTCTTCACGGATACATGTAGGGTTTTCTCAATGGATATTTTGCGATATAGGCACCATTATTGGCTTTCCGCATGCCGCAATTTCCAGCTGCCAACATATAGGCAGAATAGGGGTGTAACTTCCGGTAGAGGTACTTGGCTCCTCCTCTATAAGAGAGTCAGGTAGGGTGGGTTGGGGTAGAGAGAGTAGGGGTAGAGTTGGTGGTGGTAGAGATAGTAGAGGTAGGGCGGGTCATTGGAGGTCGAGAGAGTGTGGTAGATTTGGTGGGGGTAGAGAGAGTGGTAGTAGGGTAGGTGGGTGGATTGTGTTAGAGAGAGTGGGTGTAGGGTGGGTGGATGGTGTAGAGATAGTGGTGGTAGGGTGGTTGGTTGGGGTTTGAGAGAGTGGGGAAAGGTTAGGTGGGGTAGACAGAGTGGGTGGGGAGAAAGAGCGGGGGTATGTTGGATGGTAGTAGAGAGAGTGGATTTAGGGTGGTGGGTGGCAGTAAAGAGTGTAGGTTTAGGGTGGGTGTAGAGAGAGCGGGGTTAGGGTGGGTGGGGGGAGAGAGAGTGGGGTAAGTTAGGTAGGTGAGAGTAGAGAGAATGGTTGTATGCTGGGGCGGAGGGAGTGAGGGTAGGGTGGGTTGGGGTAGGGAGGCTGAGGGTAGGGTTGTTAGGTGTAGAGAGGCTAAGGGTATAAGAGAGAGTGGAGAAGGGTGGGTGGGGTTGAGAAAGTAGGGGTTGGGTGAGTGGGTGAGAGTAAAGTGAGTGTGGGTAGAGAGAGTGGGGGCAGGTTAGGTGGGTGGGGGTAGAGAGGGTACGGGTAGGGTGGGTAGGAGGGTGTAGCGATGGTGGTGGTAGAGAGGGTGAGGTTTGGGTGGGTGTAGTAGAGAGGCAAGGGGAGGGGTGGGCAAGAGCGGGTGAGTGGATGGTGTTAGATAGATTGCGTCTTTTCGATTGAGGAAGCTGCTTTTTATTGAATGAACATTCGCTGACATCGGCACTGCGAGTCTTGGAAGACTCTTTCCAGGAGAATCCGCGCTCGCTTCCTGGAGGAGGCGGAGTGCATCGGCGCTCACGTGTGCAGTCACGTGACCTCTTCTCCACTTGAAGTCACAGCCTCAACCGCCCGAGCGGCGCGTCTTTTCGATTGAGGAAGCTGCTTTTTATTGAATGAACATTCGCTGACATCGGCACTGCAAGTCTTGGAAGACTCTTGCCAGGAGAATCCGCGCTCGCTTCCTGGAGGAGGCGGAGCGCATCGGCGCTCACCTGTGCAGTCACGTGACCTCTTCTCCACTTGAAGTCACAGCCTCAACCACCCTTGCGGCTTTAAGCCCGGCCGCGGAGAGAAGGGCGGCGCATTCTTCGGCGGCACGAACTGTTTTTCTGCTGTTTGGCGCTGGGTCCTGGTCCTGTCTTGGCACCTACTGGATCTGCTGTTAAGCTTAGATCTCGGCCTCTGGTCACTTTCAACTGCAGTTTGTGCGCAGAGTGGTGCGGCATCACAAATAGCATGACTGCACAATCGGGATCAGGGGGCCAGGTGGGGCCACAAACAAGACGAAAGACCATACAACAACGGCGGATGCAGAATCCATGGACAGCTTTAAAAGCAGACTCTGGCCTAGAGACATCCAAGGTAAGCTCAAAATCAAGAAAAAGTGTATCTAAGCAATTAGTGGATCCTAGTCTACAATCCGAACCCATCGAGCACATTGTTCTATCAGTAGACTGTACAACCCCCTTGATAATCACTAAAGATTTGGAATATTTACCCAAAGCGTCTGTACATTTATCTACTGTTGAAGCTGGGGCAGAAGGTGGGGGCAGAGATGAAACTATGTCAACTAGCTTTCTTGCCCCGTCTGATGAAATGGAAACCTTAAATAGTCTTCTGACACAAATATCGGCTGATTTAAACGTCGCCGATAACTCTTTTGTTGCTCCTGTAGTTTTTGATGTTGCGCAAAAATATTCAGATAATTCTGGAGATCCTAGTAGATCCAATAGTGCACCAGATAATGTCGGTGAAGTTGAAGTGACAACTACCTCTGACGCTACGGATGTTGTGGCCGTGGCCTTTGTCACTCCACTACAAAAACCACTATTAACTCTGCTCAACCTACCTTTACTCGACCGGAGTGCTCTAGGAATAGTTTCACCACTTCCAATTCACTCTGAAATAGTAGATGTTTTTTTTACTGCCCACGAATTAACGGATGCAGAATTAATGGAAGCTTCCCAAGATGAGGATATAAATGAAGTAACAAAATGTACAGTAGCACCAGAAACGATTACTCATTCGGTTGATAATGATGACACAATTTTGGCTGGCTCCTCGTCAGTGATTAACATGACTAAAAAAAACCTTCTACATTCGAACACGAAAGATCAGTTTCAAATACCTACACGAGTGGTCAATGCAAAAACAACTACACAAATATCACCACAAAGCATTTCTAGGCACTCACGGTTTCGATTTGATGAAGCTGATGTAACGCAACGATCGAGCCGTTTCTTATTAGGACGAGAAAATCAAAGTTCTCAAGCGAATTCATCTTGCAACGTCCATAACCTTGATGTAGAAACATCAAAAACATCTCGAGAGAAACACAATGTCGCTCTGATGGGGAAATGCCATATTACTGGCCCACTCTTACAAGAAAATTGCTATTTACATGATGAAGTAGAGCGAGATACGAGTACATCTACAACCAAATTAAGAACTCACATGAGAACTTCAAAGAGCTCACCAAGAAAGAGTGGATCGCGACTGAATCAATTGCAATCTTTACAAGTTCCTGTGACGAACGAATTTGGGAACTTGTCAACAACAAATAATTCCAATTCAGAATCAACAAACAATCTACACACATGTTCAGCAGATAAGGCTGGTACTGAGTCGAAACCAAGTCTTTCCTCGGCAGCAGCTATGCATATAAATAACAATGTATTAGCGGCCTCATCTGCAGCTCTTCTGCCATTTTTGAAGATGTATGAGTCTCTTCATGAAGCCCACAAAGATCAGACCTTACTCATAATATTATTAAAGGAAAAGATGGATAGTTTTGACTCGGCCACAAATTTTCTGCAAGCTCAGTTGACTCAGGAAGCTGAACGTACACTGCGTTGGCAAGAGCGGCTAAGCGATCTTGCCGCACGCCATCATTGTCAGAATGACTCTTTATCTGATGGCTTACTTAATGCCTTGAAATGGATGCGCCATTCTGCCACATTGATGAACTCTAAAATCGAGTCACATAAAAACGCATTAACCATTGCAGGAAAACGTGATGCAGTATCGAAAATAACATCAAAAAATTCAACTGAAGGTGTGAATAAATCATATGAGCAGTCTTCAAATGGAACAGACGTGGAAATGACGTCTATGACGATTCCTCAAACTATACTGTGCCCTGATGCGGACTTGCCAGCAAATAATATAAATATTGATATTTGCTGCACTGTTCCCGCTCCAGCACAAATAATGAGCCAACAAATGGAAGATAAAACCAAAAGTGCAGTCTCCCTGATGTCCTCGATGTCTTTTGGAATTTTCCAAGGATCAGCCAAGTCAATCGAAACTACAACAAAGAAGGGCGACTGCACACTAAATCGGCAAAACCAGCGCAAATCAGTGCAAGGAAAAAGGAGGCCTGTCACTAACAGGGATGTACAGTCTCGGAAATCACGAAATTTTATTCGAAATGTACCCGCAGATGCCAGGTTGGGCTTGTTCAATCGCTCCGAGCCATCTAAATCAAGTGTTCCTAATACTATACATGCTGAAGTGAATCCTAATAAGGACCCTGTGCGATTTGTAGTTCCCTCTAGCAAGCGTCAAAGAGTGGACTCAGGACCGGAAAGTAACAGAAGTCACTCTTCAGGATCCTCGATCAACATTTGTGATCTGTCTACATACTCGGATGACACATTAAGTGATCAACCAACTTTAAATCCATGTATGGCTCTTGAAACCCCACGTGTTCCACCACCACAAATTCTAACATCTGAGTTGCAAAAAGATAGGAGTTCTGAATACAGATCAACGATGACTGAGAAAAGTTCGAAAAATATACCATCAATTTTGAACCCTAAACAAACAAGAACTCAAAACAATAAACAAGTTCATTACCTCTCTCGTGCTTCCACATCCTTGAAATCAGACAACAAATCCTCAAACTATAAATTGAGACTGCAAATTCTCCATCAAGAGGATGATGATTTGAATTTAAACCGCAATAATGTGATGAAATTATTTTCTTGCATTCCATCACTTCGAACAATCACATCTGACGATATAAAAATTGTGGAGTACGTAACTGAGCGGTGTTGTGACCAAGTGCTCCTGCACATTTCCTCAGCTTCTGTTCGTAAAACTATCCTGAATGCCTCTGACGAACTGTTGATGTTTGGAATTGATATATCGGTTGAACCAATTAGTTCTGGTTCAGAGACTCCTATGACCAGTTTGAAGAGTACCTCTCATAAAAATTCAGAACAAAGATGTGCTAATCTACGTCGAGCAATGCAAATTCCAGGCTCCCAAAGATCATGCGCAAAGAAGACCATTGAATACAAAACACAAAACAACAAAAATGCTTGGCATTAGCCATCAGCAATTGAAAATGAAAGTATTCGGGAATTTCTGTCCTGGAATACGAGAGAATTTACTCATTTGTTCAACCGATTTGATGTCGAGATAAAAAAGGTTTTTGCCATCTGCCTGCAAGAGACATGGTTAGGCGATCCACCAGCTAGAGACGGTTTTGTGATTCTCTTAAACCCCGCTATTAAAAACGCAAAGGGGCGTCCTTCCTCTGGATTGTTGATGATGATTAGGATAAACACGTGGTGGCGGCTCATCGACTCATTTAGTCCTAATCCATTTGTGCAAGGAGCCTTACTTCAAACAAATAACAAAAATATGAACATAAGGAAGCACCTGCTTATCCTAAATGGATATTGGAACCCGAAAAAAATCAGCACAAAATCGTTTCTGGATTCAATAAAACATCTTATTGACAAAGCAATATTGAATTATAAGAACGTTTCAATAATCTGCGCTGGAGACTTAAATTGTACGTGGTTCAAATACGACCAAATTAACCAGGTGTTTAAACTATCACCAAACAATGAAGTAAGAAGTCGAGCGCACTGTTGGAGCCACGTATTAGGAAATCGCAACTGTAAAATGGTAAACAGTCATGTGCCAGGTGATCAACCGCCAAAGCAAACGTGGTCAGATCATAATGCACAATCGATCATTGACTTTTTTTGGGTTTCCCAAAATCTATTTGAAAAGGATTTGTCACTGTTAATATCTCCTATGTCAAGTAGTGACCATAACTTGTTGCGGTTGGCCTGTCCAGTGGAATGGACAAATGAAACAAGAATACATGATATACCACTTTCTGTGAATGCTGACGGAAATCGCCTTAGGATAAATTGTTCCAAAATACAAAAACTAAATCAGAAGCTTCTTTATGACAAATCAATGTCGGTTGATTATGTTCCCTTGCTTTCGGATTTCGTCATTGAAAGAGCCTCTAATTCGGTTATGGGACAAACACATAAACATCTGTCATCAATATTATTGACGCTAGCAAAAAAGGCCATGCGACGTGATGTGAGGAAATTGAAAAAATCATGTATTGCAATAGAATCCATCAAAATTGCAATTAAAAAGCGTCGACAATTGTATCGGAATTGGTTAAAATCCCAAAAAATGATTATTGAGCAAGACAAAGCAGAGCTAATAATGAAACAGTTAGTCCAGAAAAATTCTCGAGAAATCTGGACAATCCTGAACACAGGAAACTCAAAACATCACTCTGCTTTGTCAAATGGGATCGATGCGTTACAATGGGAACTTCATTTTGCTAAAATCTTCAGAAATTCACAGCATGAAGAAATAAGACCTGCTGAACATAATTTGTCATCATGGGATATGCAAATCTCAGCCGAAGATATAAAAGCAGTAATACGGACCCTGAAAAATTCACATGCCGCTGGTCCAGATTTATTAACCAATGTAATGTTGAAAAAACATGAAGATGAATGGGCAATGTTCATGGAATTATTGTTCCTACGATTATCAGTAACAATGACGATTCCGGTCTCTTGGCGCGAAGCAATAATAGTTCCCATTTATAAAAAGGGAAATCGGGCAGATCCAACTATCGCCCGATTGCCCTGTCAGATACTATTGGGAAAATATTTGCTTCCTTTTTATGCCAGAAGCTGGTACAATGGTCTGTAATGGAACAAATTCCGGACATACGGCAAACAGGTTTTACCAAAGGAGTTGGTGTCGAGGTGAATCTTCTATTAATGACTATTCTGAAAGTTGAAAGTTTAAGAACTAAATCACGATTGTATGTAGCTTTCATTGATCTACGGGGTGCTTTTGATAGCATCAATCGATCAAAATTGTGGCAAAAATTGGAAAATTGGAAATGTGCCAGTAACTTAATTGAACCTATAAGAGCGTTATATTCAAATACCGTCATCAGCATAAGATTGAATAACCAAGGCACCTTATCTAATCAGATATCTACAAATATGGGCGTGAAACAAGGCTGCCCATAGGCTGCTGAGTTATTCAAACTGTTTATTGCTGATATTCCAGCACATCGTAAAAATTTAAGATGTTTTCCGCCTGTCTTAAATAATACAGAAATCGGATGCATCATTTACGCTGATGACATGGTTCTCTTAGATAAGACCCCGATAGGTTTACAAAGGCAAATAACAAATCTACATGACTATCTAAGTAAAAATTATTTGGTAACAAATACTGAAAAACCAAGATAATCATCGTTGGTAGGACAAATACCAAAAATAAAAATCAATTTAGATGGAAAACTGATAATAAACATCTGGATGGGGTAGACTCAATAAGATACCTGGGAATCTCATTTAACAATTCATTGTGTGAACAGCATTGGAAAAGTGACATGACAAATCGAATGATTCAGTTTAGTATTCAAGCTCAGTTGCTGTATAAAACATACGGAAAATTTACCTTAACCCCCGTACTGACATTTTATACCCAAAAAGTAGTTCCAGCTATAACTTTTGGGTCTGAAGCGGGATGGAACATTGACATCACCTTTTGGAATAAATTAGAAGGCATCTTTTGGCGGCGAGTTCTGAAGCTACCGGCGTATATCTCAATGAAGCAGCTAAGATATGAACTTTCTTTGAATTCTCTTCATGCATGTGTCATGTGGAAATCTTTGATGGCTCTGCGGAAAATGATTTCGACGCCAATTCCACCTGCTTATCAAGTTTTCTCCTCAAGACCAGGCACAGGAAAATCAAATCTCCTGGAAGAGTGGAAACAATGTATGGAACAGATCCTAATACATGCCGATCTAACAGTAGAAGCATTGGTAATGAGACCACAAGCCGAACTTTCATGTTGGATTCAAAATAATGACGAACGTCTAAGGATGCCAACGACTTTAGACTCTGGGTTGGGAGCACATAAGTTAGGTGTACCATGCCGCTACCTAACAAATTGTCCTTCACGACATCATCGTGAGCAATTTCTACGTATTCGTCTAAATTCAATAAAAACCAAGGCGATGATGTGGCTTCGTCATTCAAAAGAAGTAAATGACAATAAGTGTCGCTTCTGCCTGAAAGAAACTGAATCTTTGGAACATTTACTTACAAAATGTACTCAGATCATACAAAAACGGACTCTGCACTTGGGAAGCTTCAGTCCAGTGAACTTTGAATCTCGGGACTGGTGGTCATATGCAATGACTGGCAGTTCAGTGAAATTAAGCTGCGCTGTGGTAGACTTTATGGACTCTTTAGAGCTGGAGGCTTTTATATGATCATTGATCGAAAACTTGTTGTCTTCCTTGTTTTCCTTTAGACAAGTTGCTGAAGTGTCATTGATAATACTAAATTGTATGTTTAGTGAGGAAACCAACAAAATTGTTATGTTGTAACAAAAGTCTGATGCCACAGTGTGAGCACTGAGGCAATCAAGTCTGAAGTTTCAAATAAAAAAATAAAATAAAAAAAGATTGTGGATGGAGTGGGTGGGTGGTAGAAGTTGCTTGGGGCGAAACACATGTAGAACAAAGCACTGTTGGAAGACCTTTCAAAAGTAGCCCAAAATTGCCCAAACAAAACCAACCAGCTCATGTAATGGGGGTGGGGATGTTGGGGTTAGAGAGTGTGGGGCTGGGCATAAAGAGCATTTAGGTCAGACCCTTACCTTGAACAGTGCCTCTTGCTTCACCTCACCCGGAGAACCCCCTGAGGCCATCCTCCACTCCGTGTTAGACTTAGCATGGTGGTAGTTCTTCCTGGAATGCATGGTATGTGTGCTTGTGTGTGTGCACGCCCACGCATTTGTGTTTGTATGTTTGAGAATGTGGTAAGTTTTTCTTAATAGGTGGTGAGGTTTTTCCTGAATATGTATTCTTCCAATACACTACGGGGTACCCCAGGGATTTGTGGATAGGTGCCAGTGTGACTGGGTGGGCATTTGCGCACTCCTATATGAGTACTCATTTTTGGGAAAATAATTGGGGGGACCACTTGATCAAGGATGCCTGCTTCTATAACTTCTTGTTACAGGAATTCTATGAAGAATCTGCATTTCCCACCGTCCCTTGTTTTCTATCCCTGTCGTCCTGGGGCTCCATGGAAGCTTCCCCACCTCTTGGCATTCGAGGAGGTCTACAGGAATCTCTGGTCTGGGGTGGCAGTGGATTAGTTCTTCCTCCCACTGCTGCCTGATACATGACATAACGATAGCACGCTCATCCTCCAAGCTAATGGCTTACAATGGGTAGGCAGGTAAGGGGGCATCTGTGCTCATCTTGTTTGGAACAATGTGGCAGGGGTAAGAGATCCCCGGTACTGTGGTACTATGCAGAGCAAGCACAGCAAGTTGTTGGGAAGTAGTTGGGTCCCGGTTGGACCAGTAGTTGAGTCCCATTAGTACAGTAATATCTTTTCACCTCATGAAACAAGAACTAATAAATGCATTAATAGCTAAATATTTTGAAAACGGATGGCACGCACCTAACCACCTACAAGCTAGAAAGGATATCTACAGCATTGTCGGATCAAGTGTTAAATATATTGCTCACTGAACAAATCCACTGTACAAGTGAGCAGAGGCTAAATTAAAACAATGCATAACACAATGCAGTAAAATATTCTCAGTAATGCTCACCATACACAACAAAATAGCATACAAATGACATAGTGTTTATAACGAAAATAAATTACGAATAGCTTTTAAAGTGAAAAATAAATAATGAAAAAAATGTCGATTTTTTTTGTAACAGTATTTATTGTGATGGATTAAGGAAGGTGGGAGGTGTTGATAGGGGGATAATAAAGCTGGGTAAACGGGGTGGGGGTCCTGGAGAGTGGACCCCCCAAATTAAAAAACAGAAAATAATTCAACGTGTTTTAATTATTTTTCTCTCACTGAAAAAGATTTTGTTATTTAGGTGTTCATTATAAAGACATGGAACCAAAAAAATGCAGCATTCTCTGCGGACCCCCCACAGACCCACCCCCAGCACTGCCAGGTAAGCCCGGTTGGACTCTGAGGCGCATTTTATTAATTTCTACAAACGCTGCTGATGACGAGCACACACGCGGCCCTAATTACATTTCTGGGCTTTACTATGGACGAGGGTGCATGCAGCAGCATCATGGAGCCGGCGCTTTAGTGTTTCACCATCTTTGACATGGTGGGCTGGTTCTTATCCTGATAGCCCTTATCCTACAAGATGGCCAACACCATTACAGTGGGCCCATGCACCAGAGTGCCTCTTCATCTTACAACTGGGGCTTCACGATCAATAAGCCAATAGGTGAGCCTGCAGGCTAAAGCCGGCACACCACCCACGGCCCTCTCCAAAGGCCCTGTCTGTGGCTTCGTTCATATCATTCTCCTTTCTGCCAGCTAGCCTGTGCATGCAGGCAGTTTCCTGCCTTCTTTCTGAGACCACTAGGCAGCATTCTCCCACTGACCCCGCCCAGCACTGCCAGGCAAGCTCTGTTGGTCTCTGATGCAGGTTTTATTAATTTCTACAAGCACTCCTGATGATGAGCACACACGCAGCCCTAATTACAATTCTGGGCTTTATTGTAATTAATAATTATAATTGGTCATTTATAACGTGCTTAATACCCAGATGTTTCTAAGCTCAGACCCAGGGTTTGACCCCGGGTTGCTCAGTGTCATCTCGCTTCCGAGGCACGCGGGTTATCCTCCTGAGGCTATCCCGAGGGTGCATTCAGCACCATTATGGAGCCAGTGCTTTAGTCTTTCACCAAATTTGGCCAGGGCGGCTGGCTCCTATGCTGATATCCTTTATCCTTACTAGTCATCATGCCAATCACATTACAAATAACCTCTCCTTTGGCCAATTCCTTAGGCTTAAAAGAAACAGTAGTCTGAAGGAGGATTTTGGTAAAAGTGCGGAAATGTTGTCCAACAAGCTTTTGAGTAAAGGTTATCCAGTAAGGCTAGTTAAACAATCATCCAAACGAGCCTTTAACAACAATCGGGATGCGTTGTTGGAAAAGAAGGAAAGAGAAAACAAAAAAACTGGAATTGTATTTGTTAACACATTTTCCAATCTGTCCTATAAAATCAAGGGCCTTGTAAAGAAAGCTTGGAAAAATGTATACAGAGATGGTGTTACTCCTCCTCCTTTGATAGCCTTTAGGAAGAGCCAAAATATAAGAAATATGCTTATAAGGAATGACATAACGGTAACGCAAACAGTGGCACCTAGACAGACCACCCTATGGGGCCTTCCAACTGTAAAAGGTCATTTTCCATGCAGTAATTGTGTGATGTGTGGTTATACAGAAGAGACCAAACAAATTAAATTGAATCCATCCTGCACTTGGGTTTTAAATGAAATGACTAATTGTAATTCAGAACATGTGGTGTATCTGATAACATGTCCTTGTGATTTGCAATATATTGGGAAAACCAATACAAAGTGTAGGACACAAATGACCGAACATCACAGTTGTATCAAGAACCAAGTTATTGCAGCCCCCATGGTAAAACATTTCTTGGAAAAGAAACATACTTATGAAGACCTTAGATGGGTTATCTTAAAAAAGATCCATGGCTCCAACAAACAAGAGATTTATCGGAGATACTTAAATTTTGAACAAAAAATGATATATAAATGCCAGAGCCATATAAGAGGTCTCAATGAGGAGGTGGAATGGCATCATGTCAATATATGAGTTATGTCAGTGTGGGTGCAAATTTTAATTTGGTTCTTGACAACTGGCAATACTGTGATTGTACCATTGAATGAGGTTGATATTGCATATCTTTAACACAAGTTTTCTTGTCAGCTGTGTATTATGGGTCTATATA
Organism: Ambystoma mexicanum; assembly: GCF_040938575.1. Lineage (NCBI taxonomy): Eukaryota > Metazoa > Chordata > Amphibia > Caudata > Ambystomatidae > Ambystoma > Ambystoma mexicanum. Next base: position 1,102,267,580 of record NC_090928.1, read on the forward strand.
GACAATATGAATTTATCTCTTACATTGGAAACATCTAGAGGTATGTGTAAAATCCCAAGTCTCTCTGTATATTGCAATGTGTAACTTTTTGGAAAGAAAAACATTTTTTGGAGAAAATTTGTTTTAACAAATGTGTGAGGTTCGTTTGCTTCACAATGCAATTATTTTGACGTTAATGCATTGTGAAACCTAGAAATATTATGCTGTAGGTTCTGGTGTATTCCACCACCATGCAATTCATTGTTAGAATACTAAGGGTTTCCCCTTTCCAAGATGGCACTCATCATTGTATGACTTGCGCGTCATTTTGAGGTTTATTACGACTTGACTGATAATACGGTATTTTTTACATCGTGTGTGGATGTAACAACAGTTTGTTCAGTTCGTGTTGATTTCAACTTGTTTTATGGCACTTGTGAAACTAAGCTAGGAAGTCCATACATGGGCAGTCCGTCTTCGATGTCTATGCTAATTGAAAACACTCTAGGAGATTTGTACTCTCTGTACATGAAGGTAGTGAGGTGGCAATGGGAAATGATGCAGTGTGATGTGAGGTCATTTTGTTGGACATTAGTGATGTACGTTGTTTAGTAATATTGTGTCTTTATGCCTCTGTAGCTACGTTTAGGATCGGATCACATTTGCCGTGATTTAGTCATATGGAGCTGCGGCTGATGACCTGAGGGTGAATTGAGCCAAGGGTGAATTGAGCCAGTGGCTACAATATAATCAAGGTACCAACACTGGGTGTGGTGTTTAAGAACTGGCTAAAAAGGTGATGGCACTCGCTAGGTGGTAGAGACACTACATGTTTTTTTGGTTGGCAATATGTGTACATCTAGGGGTATCCAAGGTGATGGATTACTAGACTAACATTATGGATTGAGTGTCCATGTGTTATGCATATATTTCCTAACGTGGTATTGGTTTGGATTTGTTCCCTTGTTTGTTATGTTGTGTCTGTACAGATCCTTGAACCTTCCAGGCTACCTTGTGAGCCCATTTAAGAAATATAAACTTGACTCAAGAAGTTTTTTGCTAATGTTGGATTCGGACATTAGCGCTACATGAATCTCAATTAGAGGTATAGTAGCTTTCTCTTTTCCAGGACAGGCTCAATATAGACCCGTTTTCTGTATCCTTGTACACCAGTTATGTGTGATCTAGAGGTTTCTTTAGTTACTGTTAGAACTCGACTCACTGTCTTTTTTGGTGGTGTTTGTTATTATCCTATGTAGGTGGCCCATTGTTGTTGGATCACCTTAACCTAACCCTGGATTGCATGGTGGTGAAAACTGGGTTCTAACGTTTCCCCTGAAGAAATTTCAAGCATTAATAAGCTGTGAAAGAACTGAAACATGTTGGGATATGTTTTTTTTGTGAAATGACACTTTGTTCAAGTGTATAGTATGTTACAATTGTTTTGTGTCTGTGGAATCATTATATGTTGTTAAGTGTTGGTGTAATTTATCGCAATAGGTTGATGATATACCCACCATGTGGGTGAAATCTGGGTCTAGTGTGTTTAGAAAACAATTTTTAATAGTGTTTTAGCTTTTGATAAAGATAATTAAAATGATAAAATTTACAAAAGTATCTGGTGTACCAAGTCCATTATTTCAGGACCAATGGTTATAGGTTTTGTTTCGAACACCACATCTTAGACAGATGAGTTACCATTCAGATTAGGTTGTATTGCACCTTTTCTCCTTTTTGTATAAACATTTATGGTCTGCCCCTGACCGTGGAGTTAGGTCTCTAGTGGGGGCCTTTATGTGCCTTATATATAATAATCCTTTATCCTACAACATGGCCGACACCATTGCAGTGGGCACAGGCAACGGAGTACATGTTCATCTTCTGGCTGGGCTGCCGCATGATTGTCTGCTTCACGATCAATAAACCAATCAGTGAGCAGGCAGGCTAAAGCTGTACCACCACCAAAGACCCTCTTCAAAGAACCCTGTCGGTGGCTGTCTGGGCCTGTAGGGCTCAGAGGCCCCCCCCCTCCATGCATCCCTGTGGCGCCTCATGGAACAGCCACCAGGCATGCAGCCTGTTCCTCCACAAACCTGTAGCTCTGGAACTTTTCTCTCCTCAAGGAATACTTGTAAGTCATGGCTGGCCATTATTTTCACCTCTTTCCGTAACCTATATAGCTGTTGTGCCTGTGCATTTCTGACATCCTTGCCTTACGTAATCCCCCTTTTATGTGCTCTTTTAAAACCTGCATCCTGGTGTGTTTTAACATCTCTGTAACCAGCCCATTTGGTACTAAAGTGTTCAATTACATCTGTTTTCTTGCTTCTCTTGGTTTCTAGGCCACCTGATGTGTTTGCCTGAGCTGTGCTGCGCATTGCCTCCTCTATCATCCATCCGATCCTCTGCCACCTCTATGGCACTCACCATATTCCCTATCTATTTCAACTGCTATTCTATCACCTATCCTCTCTCTCTCACAAAGTCTGGAAGATAAAAGCTTTTAAAAGACATCCTGACCAGTAACCCTGTCTACCGATCGCAGACACCTATGTCAGTTCAACTTCCATACAGATTTTCACTGATATCCTTTTTTCTGTTCCCTTGCCAGATCTATTGACTCCTAATCTTATCTCTACTCTCTCTCCTTACACATCCTCAACCATTAATGGTGTCCCTAGATGGGAAGTACTCATGCCATGCTTCTCATCATCCAGGTGTTTCATTAATGTCTCACAATGGCACTATCTTGGCTCAGGGACCTCAACCCAACCTCCTCTTCTTTGACCAGTGCCTGCTGTCCCTCGTCAACTTCCTTTGCACACCTTCCACTCCTTCTTCTTGTCTCTCTGTCCCCACTCCTCCAACTAGTGTACCATGCCCCTCTACCCCTCCTCAGAAAACCTTCGAAGGCAGCGACCACTTGCATCTAGCCATGCTTAATGCTTGTTCTGCTATCAAACACTCTGCCTACATCAGCCTCCTCCTTGAAGACCTTGACCTCAATATCCTTGCTCTCACTGAGACATGGTTCAATGCCAGCTCAGTCACTGCTTTTGACACCCTTACAACTAATGGCCATAAGATCATCTCCAAGCCTTTCCCAAACCGTGCCGGCGGCCGGGTGGCTTTGATCTTCCCTGAGTGGGTCCCTTCTTCCCTCATACCCACCCAGCCTTCTCTTCCTTTGAGAGCCTGTTTTGCAAGAAGGTCATTTCTCCCACTTCCTCCCTGACCATTGCCACCATCTACAGGCCACCTACTCTACCACCCTATTCCATTGCTAATGGGCTTATTTCTCCTCCTCGCATCCACCTCTAAATGTCTTCTCCTGGGTGACTTCAACATCCATCTCGACTCCTCAATCATGGCACCCACTCTCTTCCGTGACCTCTGCTCCTTGCTCTCTCTCTCCGTTCTCTCCTCTGGTCCTACCCACTCAGCTGGACACACCCTCGATTCCTTCATCCACACTGATCTTTTGCTCTACTCCCCACTCACTACCCCACTCTCTTGGTCAGGCCATTCTCTCCTCTCCTTTCACCTGGGTCCTCTCTGCCATCTTACCGGACCTCCCACAGCCCTGCCAACCTCATTCACAAATATCTGTCCGATGAAACGAGTGTCAGGTGCTGCCTTCGCATCTACCTTCTTCCCCCCTTCTCCCTCAACTGCAGACTCAACCTCTGACTCTGCTCTGAGCAACCTCCACTTTGCCATCAAAAATACCCTTGACATTCTTGCCCCAGTCATGAGGATCTGCCTGAAACATGCCTACAAGCATTACACCTGGTACAACCCTGAACTTGCAGACCCGAAACACAAGTCTGGAGCTGGGGAACAGAAGTAACAGACCTCAAGCTCACCCTCTGACAAACGGGCCTGTCGCTTGCTCCAAAGGCAATACCGACTCGCCATTCGCTCCAAGAAACTGGCCCACATCCAGTCTCGAGCATCTGGTGCATCCAACAACATGGCTTCTCATCATCCAGGTGTTTCATTAATGTCTCACAATGGCACTATCTTGGCTCAGGGACCTCAACCCAACCTCCTCTTCTTTGACCAGTGCCTGCTGTCCCTCGTCAACTTCCTTTGCACACCTTCCACTCCTTCTTCTTGTCTCTCTGTCCCCACTCCTCCAATTAGTGTACCATGCCCCTCTACCCCTCCTCAGAAAACCTTCGAAGGCAGCGACCACTTGCATCTAGCCATGCCTAATGCTCGTTCTGCTATCAAACACTCTGCCTACATCAGCCTCCTCCTTGAAGACCTTGACCTCAATATCCTTGCTCTCACTGAGACATGGTTCAATGCCAGCTCAGTCACTGCTTTTGACACCCTTACAACTAATGGCCATAAGATCATCTCCAAGCCTTTCCCAAACCGTGCCGGCGGCCGGGTGGCTTTGATCTTCCCTGAGTGGGTCCCTTCTTCCCTCATACCCGCCCAGCCTTCTCTTCCTTCGAGAGCCTGTTTTGCAAGAAGGTCATTTCTCCCACTTCCTCCCTGACCATTGCCACCATCTACAGGCCACCTACTCTACCACCCTATTCCATTGCTAATGGGCTTATTTCTCCTCCTCGCATCCACCTCTAAATGCCTTCTCCTGGGTGACTTCAACATCCATCTCGACTCCTCAATCATGGCACCCACTCTCTTCCGTGACCTCTGCACCTTGCTCTCTCTCTCCGTTCTCTCCTCTGGTCCTACCCACTCAGCTGGACACACCCTCGATTCCTTCATCCACACTGATCTTTTGCTCTACTCCCCACTCACTACCCCACTCTCTTGGTCAGGCCATTCTCTCCTCTCCTTTCACCTGGGTTCTCTCTGCCATCTTACCGCACCTCCCGCAGCCCTGCCAACCTCATTCACAAACATATGTCCGATGAAACGAGTGTCAGGTGCTGCCTTCGCATCTACCTTCTTCCCCCCTTCTCCCTCAACTGCAGACTCAACCTCTGACTCTGCTCTGAGCAACCTCCACTTTGCCATCAAAAATACCCTTGACATTCTTGCCCCAGTCATGAGGATCTGCCTGAAACATGCCTACAAGCATTACACCTGGTACAACCCTGAACTTGCAGACCCGAAACACAAGTCTGGAGCTGGGGAACAGAAGTAACAGACCTCAAGCTCACCCTCTGACAAACTGGCCTGTCGCTTGCTCCAAAGGCAATACCGACTCGCCATTCGCTCCGAGAAACTGGCCAACATCCAGTCTCGAGCATCTGGTACATCCAACAACATGGCTGAACTCTTTCAAATCTGTTAGGAACTAGCAAACCCTTCAGCAGTCTCTGGCCACACACTTCACTGCAAAAACCCAGGACATCCTGAACACGCTTGCTTCCCATTCCCCCTGGTCACACACCCCCCTGCCACCCACAGCATCCCATCACCCCACTGCCTTTCTCTCCCCCTTCTCTCCTATCACATCGGATGAGGTCACTAGAGTTGTCTGCTCTATGAAGGTCTCCTTCAAACAGGTCTCTCCCTGCTCTTCCAGAACTATTAAGGACAATATTGGCTCTCTTGCCCCTGCACTTGCTGATTTCTGAAATCACTAATTTGCGACTGGGTCTTTCCCCTCTTCCCTCAAGCCTGCCTCAGCAGGTTTGAACTTACTGGAGCCAGGAGTGGTGTGGTGGGACTTGCACTTCAGCATCACATGTGTCTGCCCTTCAGGGGTGGTAATGGACTTGGTGGGCCTGGAGGCACCAGTTGACGGTGGACCTGCCCCCTAATCCTTCCCAGACTCTTCCATAGCTGCCTGGGTGCCTGTAGGAGACAGATGACATGTTATTGTTCAGGGGCCATTGCATGTGCCCACAGCATTGCAGGTATGGTCGGTGCTATATGTGTGTGACCAAGGTGGGATGTCCGTGCAGGGGCAGCTGACTGGGTATTCCTTGCATGCATGTGGTCCTGCAAGGTCACACATATTGTGGCATGCTCTCATGGTCAAGTGCTGGCATGCAGGCATGGCCTTTGTAATTGCAGCACATGGGATGGTCGTATATGTTCATGTCCCCACATCCCTCCCCTGGTGACACACGCCTTGTAGGAGTGGGTATGGTGGCTTTGTCTATGGCACTGCCATGGCTCAATGGCACATTGTTGTGCAGCCAGCAGCGATGCACTGTCTTGCTTTGTGATTGGCTTGCTGTACCCATGTGGGTGCAGGGAATCATGCACTGCCAGGGGTCTTGTCTGCCTTGCCAGAATGGGGCTGGCCAACTGGGCCCACAAAGTGTTGGCATTGCAACTGCACTGTGTCGTGGTTACTCATATGCCACAATTCTGCTAGCATGCAGAGCACCAGCAGGGGTGTGGGATGCATTGCACTTGGATTGGCTGCGTACCACAGCTTCACACTGAACAACTGCTAAGGGCTGTACTTGATGCCCTCCCCCTTGGCTGCTGTGGAGGCTGGCTGATGCGGCAGCCCATCCCTTCACCCTGATTGGCAGCAAAGCTGCTGGGCCTGCTGGCATGTGTTCTTGTCCACTACATCATTTTGTGTTGGGGTTAACATTCATGAATGGTCATTTGCTGTCTTGGATTGGGGGGATGACTCACCTCCTGCCTCCTGACTGCTGTCACCCGCCTCCTCTCCACCGACTCCCTTAATACCCTCTTTGTTGAGGACACTGGTGCACTTCTCCCAATTTGTGTGTACTATGGGCTTGGTGGTACTGCCTACTGTTGCCATGGCCTCCTGCCGGTGTTGGGAGAGGAGTCCCCACACCCTGACCCTTAGGCCGTTCCATCTCTTGTGGCTGTCTTCTGTGTCATGGGGGACACTGCCTACTACAGTTACCTTCTGGCTTATTGCCAGCCAGATGGCGCTTTTGTGCTCGCCTGAGGTTTTTTGCTGTCTGTTCCCCTACAGCTCCTTGCAGTGTCCTACGGCCTCATCTGTGAGGACTACCAGCTCTCCTTCACTCCATGTTGGCTTACAGAGACGTTTTTCTGGCACCTTCCCTTGGGTCCGCTCCTTAGAAATGTTGCCAATGACCTTTAGGGTCAGATGACTGCATGAAGTGGGTTATTCAGGTTGGATTCCGTTTTTGAAGATGGCCGCCGCCATGCTTGACGTTCTGGCGGTGACGCTATTTCCGCCGGCGTTAATTGTGCCGGCACTATTAGTGCTGCCGGTGGCTGGCGGTAGCACTATTTGGGCTGGGATTTCGGCATAGTTACTTGTTCTGAAAGAAATTCCACGCGGCGGAATTACCGTTGCCGCCGAAGTATTGTGCGTGTTCACGCCAGGGTGTGAAGCAGCACTGATTGCGCCGCAGGTCCCGGTGTTAACGCTAATTCTGCCCGGAGCAATTTCCGCCGGGATACCACCCAACTACTGATGAGGTTGAAAGTGCTTTACTGGATCTCTAAGACTTTTGTCTGTAGGCATTGGGTCGGTTATACGGTTATGTGATTTCATAGAGTTGAATTAGTTGAATACGAATTCATCGAATGTATTTTGAACTTTTAATCCATTTCCTTGCCCATATATGTGGGTGGAGACCCGCCAACCCCAGTTCTAACACCCACCTTTTTTATTAATCTTTGCCATCCCCCCCGTATATTTTGGCAACCAATTCGATTAAAAATTTGTTTTCGACGAATTCCCTTGCGCAGCAAACTTCCTATTCCGTGTATGTACGAGGGCATAGGGCTCAATTACCAAAGGGATTTGTTTTTCCAGCAAGGCTACGTGCCACTGGTCGTATGTAGCTCAAGTGGGGCAGTGAATGATGTGTGGCTGTGTTGGTTTCCTTAGGCAATTGATTCTTATTGCGTGCATGCACACACACAGCTGTTCAGCTTTGATGGGAAGACTGCATACACCGCTGTTTCTTCTAAAGGGGTTCCTCAGATTTTCATCTTACTTATGGTCACACAGGGAGACGCATGCAGCTGTAAACTTAATGGAAGATGAGCCTAAAGGGAACCACAAATACAGTGTGCACACTCTATAAATGACTACGTCTTGTTAATTGTAATTTTTAATAGAAAAGGGGATCGCTGATACCTCATAAATTGAATTCCGACATTTTTATGAGTACAGTTAATTTAGATCCAGAACCTAATTGCGCATTTTATAAAATGTATTGACTTCACCTAATTAACTATAACATGCCTTCTTTTTCTTAATTACGGCCAGGTTTGTATGATAATCACAGTGGTGGTCATTTGTAGCTGAAGGCAGCCAGCTCGAGCTGACACTGACCAACAGTGCATTCTGGTTGGTACGATTTGAAGGCTTGATCCCACCCCCAAATCAACTAAATGCCTGCAGGATTCTCATAATTAGCCAGCGGCTACCTTATTTGCACAGTCGGTAGCACAGCCTGCCTTAGGTGTCTTTCAGCAGCTCAATGAGTCATCAGGCATTTTAGAAACATTAAAAAGAGCATTAACAGATGATTACAGAAAACGCTCTGACTCTTGTACAATTGTATAGGCAAAAGGAAAGCGTGGAAGGAAAGAGTGGGTGATAGTGGCACTAGGTCAGAGGAGGGATGTATGAATGTTGTCATTTGCAATTTTCGATCCAAAGGTGGTTTGATTCTCTCTGTAAAGTGATTATAATGATGTTGTTTTTTTAAAAAACAGCTAGTCCCCTGACCACACTAAACACTGAGCAAGTATTCATCCAAATAGATATAAAACAAAACACAGTGCCTGATTTATAATAAAAATTGAATTGCAGGTGCCAATTGTGGCACAGCCAATGGAAGTTGCAACTGAGATATATATTTTAATTAAACAAAATATGTATTAAGTGTCTATGGTCAACCTTTGACCTTTACACTATCTAAATACAAATAAAACAGTCATCATACAATAAACATTTAAAACAAAAAACACACTTTTTTAAAAGTTTAAAATACAAATGTAAAACAACAAAAGAACATTAATTTACATCATAAAACAATTTACCATTATTAATAAACAAAATAGATCAAACAATATTTTTTTGGGAGAGGGCCATTTGGACTGTTTACTTCGAGGCCAGGTCTCTCAAGTTATATGGAACCAAGAGGTGTTGATTTGGATTTAACCCTTAGGTATATCCAATCTTTTTTCCACCTCTAGCCAGATGTAATAGGCGGCGGCCATCACAACCAAGGATTTTGCCCCATAAAGTGAACTCCAAAACTGATCTGAAGTGCAATCAATATACTTGTAGTAACCCTTCTCATAAAGACTACAGGGGAAAATTCATTGCGCAAGCACATGCAACGACGATTCGACAGCTAAATTACATAAACAACAGAGACGATTGTCTCTTTGAGGCCTACCCAGCCCCCAATGTTTTCATAGACCGATAGGAATTCTTGTCTCAAAGATAGAATGAAGCGGACCAGTTTTCTAGAATATATTTTAAGTAGGTAATTGCATGCAGTGTTTATATTCATTCCCTGAGTGGAATATAGGTGATATTTCTGCATTATTCAATAGATAGGATACGATCATAACCCTTCAATTTCCTTTCAAAGTTAGGTGCATATACCACCTTGAAAGCCTGAGGCAATCCATTCATAGCTATAGTCACACAAAGTTTTGAGACCAAATTGTGCATGTCAAGAAACCATGTATTGCGCCTACCGCACTAACCGTGGTACATAGTTGAGCCCAGAAGTCTTACTTTCTCCGGGTTGCTAAAGCATATATTTTCCCAGAGTTTACACACTGCCAGTACCCATAATGTATTTAAGGAGGGGAGGCCAAGTTCCAGTCGGATAGCTTCAACCGGACTGATGCCCATAAACCTAACAAAGATCTAAGAAGTTTACCCTCAAGTTTCTTGAGCCATCCCACTGAGACCAATGGGAGCATTTCCAGTGCATATAAAATACCTGGCACAACCGATGTTCTATATGCAAGAAGTTTAGCCTCTATGGATCTTCCGCCTAGTCTGTCAAGGACGTTTTTAATTGACAGCCATTTTATCTATGCCCTGGAAACGGTCTCAGTTGCATGGCAAGTACTGTTTGGTCTGATGCAAATGTGCATACCTAGATATTTATAGATCTCAACTTGTTCCAAACATAAGCCACCCAGTCGCCACATAAACCGCGTTCCCCGGTAGGCCCTTTTACCGATAAACATGATCCTCGTCTTTCCAATATTTATGCAAAGCCCATTTAGAACAGCATATTCTTTCAGGGTATCCAACGAGCATTGAAGGGCCATAGGTGTGCGATCAAATACAACAGTATCGTCTGCATAGGTGATACAATGAATCTTATTACCCCCAAATCTGGAAGTATAATTTTGTACTACCTCCAATACTAAAACAAAGTCTGCAATGTATAGGTTGTACAAAAATGGTGCTAAGAACCAACCCTGCTTAAGGCCTACGTTAGTATGAAAGGGTTCCGTGAGAGCACCATCTTGAGAAAGCCTCACCCTTACCACTGTATCACTTTGCAGCAACCTAATGAAATATAAAAGCAAAGATTCTATGCACCATCCATTTAACTTGTCCCACAGTCTTCCTCTATTTACAGAGTCAAAGGCGGAAATGAAAACCACGAAGCATATGTAGAGATTTGAGCCAGAGTCTCGAAGTGCGTCAGAAATTAGTATAAGCAACACCTGAATAGCGTGACAGGTGTTATAGTCCTTCCTGAAACCCAACTGTGTCCTATTTGGGATGGAATTTAAATCAGGCCATTTGACAGCAGCTCCTGTAGTAGGCAAGAAAATATCTTCGTGCTGCTGTCCAACTTGGCCAATAGTCTATAATTATTTGGTTCCAGGCATGGTCCTTTTTTATAGACCAGGATCAAAAGTGATTCCAGCCATATGGTAGGAAGACGACCCATCTCACACACACTCATGAACAAAATTTTCAATAGTTCTGCCCAATACTGAGGGCCATTCTTAAATACCACATTAAAAAAGGCCTCTGGACGCAAGGTCCCAGATGACTTAGACTTCAATTTTATTGAGGTATTATTTGCCTCCTGCACATGGTGACAGAACGGAGAGCACATTTTGGGGGTATTAGTGGTATTTGGTACATAGGCATGAGTGTCAGTCATCAACCAATAAGTCTCATCAATGTACACAGCCCATGCATTTTGAGGAATGCCACATATCACTAGATCATTGTTGGCAGATCTGACTGTATGTAGCAGGAACCAACGTTTCCTAGTATCAACTGTCCAAAGCATTCTGTCTGAAAATCGCCAATTATGTGAGTTTTCATTATATTTATATGCAGAGAGCCAGCTTGTATAACTTTCTTGCTCATAGATATAGAATAATTTTTGCTTAGTTCATGTTAAGTTCGTTGAGCAATTTCTTCCTTTTGGCGATGCCCTGGTCAAACAAGGCCCCTGGTCTGCCTTGGTGCTTTTTCCTACAAACCTGTTCTGATACCAATACACTGAACCTGTTTTGCATGTTTTTCAGGTTCTAATTAGACTGCTTCAATAAATCGGCATAAGAATCTATACTGAGTCTAAGATTCCAGTTAAAGTCATTAATATTATAGGAAGATCAACATATTCTATTTCCTTGTAAATACACATACGTTTTTTCTACTTAAGCCTTTCCATTGCTTTATGCTAATTGATTGACATTTTAGACTGAGAGCTGTGTGGTCACTTAAATCAATATGGCTCACAACAAGTTTGGGAAAGCACTTAAGTATTACTGAGTTAACAAAAAGAAAATCAATGAATTATACGTTCCATTTGGCCATGTCGCCACTGGTTTCGCAGTACTACAAGTAAGCAATTGTAAGTCATATTCCAAAAGAGCTTCGCACCAAAGCATGTCCTTTTTCCCGGCAAGAAAACCTTGTCCTTCCTTCAATAATCTCTCCAATGGGAGTGAGCAGTCTACATTGACATCCCCTGTTAGTATGACACCCACACAGGTATGTCTACTACACCAGGAGCAAAGAGTCTCTGTATCTACGATCATGAGATTCTTAGTAACATCATCACCCAGGGGGTCATACAAAGTTAGCACCAGCAATAACTCCGGCCCCAACAAAGTATTGGACAAGGTAACATCCAAAAGGTAATTATGAATCGGTCCATCGCAGAGTTTAACTAAATCATAGCCAGTCTTCGGTCCAACATAAAGGGACGTCCCTTCCGAAACCGGGACAGCCAAGCTATAAACCGTGCTGCTGCCATCCAGGTCGAAGGGAGAAGTCAACCAGGTTTCCTGCAAAGTAAACACCTCAGCCCCAGTCAGACGAAATAAACCACTCTGATTCTGAAGGAATTAGTTGAACCCTGTTGTGTTCCTCGACACCACCTTAAAGGTTGCCGTGTTTTGTAGAAAAGGGGTTCAGCAGAGACCATGCACATTTGACCAGCAACCTTCCATCCCCAGGGCACTTATCCTATAGCCTTCGCTCTCGTGTTCTTCAAGCTGGCAGTCATATGCACACGATAACCCTTGACTCCAAGGGTAATTGTTCCGAACTGTTGGGTGAAAGACAGTTAGCTCAAAGCCCAATGCAGCAAGGGCTTGTACATATTCACAGATTCGTTCTATGACAATTTATTAGAAAAAAGAGGCAATTACCCAGTTTGAAGCACTTGGTATTCGCGGCAGTTCTAATGAATCAATATCATTAGAAGTTATTGTACAAAGGTCGGGAATAATATGCAAACGTTCCAGTAACCATTTTCTATTTAGGAAGGGACTTCTGGGAGATGGAGAGACTTCAACAAGCTTAATGTGTCTTATGTCCGCATACCATAGGGGATCAGTAAAATGTGGGGTGTTTGAACACAAGGTATTATAATGGGGCCCCAATACAGTTATACCAAGCTTCGGTAGGATTTTCCCGATCTACTGGTATTATTACTCCTCCCTGCTCAACAGAAGTAAGGTTGCATGGCATTGATGATTTATTAGACTGTGCATTGGATATAGTGACCAACTGAGAGTTTGTTTCGCCGGGTCTCCAGGGGAGGTGGAAGCTGAAAAAAGTACTGCAGAACTAGCTTTCAATAGTACCCATTTGTCCATCGGGCTTTGTAACAGGTCCCTCCTTATTTCACCATCTGCATCTCATTAATCACCATATAAGGTCCCCTTGTTGTAGCTACAGAACAGGCTAAAGTGGTTTGATAATTGTTAGTTAGCTGATCCTCGTTTCGAGCCTTCATCTGTTTCGAATTTGTTAGACTATTTTTGCCAGATTTCTTTTTGGATTCCAAAAACCCGATAAGGTCCGGAGGTGGAGGTGAGTTTAGCATGGATTGCTTAGTACGCAGAGCCATTAGTTCCTGAGCCTCGGATTTAGCCGATACCCTAACAGAACCTGCACATTCCTCTGTCGTTTCCACTGAATTGGGTGCACTTAAGTTTCTAACCATTGCATTTGCAAATAGAAGGTAGCATGATCCCTAGATCAGGAGCAGCAATTTCAGATTTACATGTTACTATGTGATCTTCTTTAGTACAATAGAACTTTACAGGCTTCCCTGTGGGCTTATTTTTTGCCACCACCGGCGGCCAGATTTGACCATTGTTATATGGCAAAGACCTCCAAGAATTCATCAATTACTTTCCTCGCCAAGGACTTTAGGACCCATTGCTCTTCAGCTATGCTCGGGTATAGCTGCAACAGAGCATCAATTTTAGAGTCCAAGTTGTTAATTTTTGCCAATGAGCATTCCTTTAACGGGGTAGATTTCCCCCAATGCTCAGGTTTATAAAGGCTAACATCTGCCTCCATTTTGGTATAGCTTGAAGAGGAATCAGGTGAGAAAGGAAGATCTTCCAAATCTTGTGTAGCTGAAAGGAGACAGCCAATCACGTTGTTATAGTTGGCATTTACTGGGCCCAAAGAGTTGCATCGCAGATTTAAGCAGTTACTCAGAAGTGAGCCATTGCTGTCAATATTGGACAAACAAGGTGATAGATTTGTCATGGCTATCAAAGGTTATTGGTTGCATACATTCTCCTTTATTACTGTACAAGCATTTTCCACAGAGCCTGCACTTGGTTTGATACTTGTGGGCTCCAAATACGTGTTTATCTTGGACTGAGTGCAGGCCTGTGCAGCCAAGCGGTCCTTTTTATCTTTTTTTGGCCGGGGAGACCAACTTGATCACACTTGCCCATAGCTTGATTTCTAGGGTGCTTACCCTATCGTTGAGCAGAACTCAGGCAAAGACAACAGAGTTTAATACTCACAGTGGACCGGCTTATGACGCCGACGACCCACAGAACTGCAAAACTGCAATGCCAACACTTGAGTCTTCACCTTTGCCTTTGCACGTGCATTCGCGCTGGAAATTATGTTTTGAAGCCGGCAGTCAATTGAGGTAGTCGCGCGCCGATCTCCCAAGCCAAAGAAAACAATGATGCGCACTGGTTCCTTGCTTGCAGAGACCGAGTAACACTGCAAAACTGCAATGCCAACACTTCAGCCTTCACTTGCGCGTTCACACTGGAAATTATGTTTTGAAGCCGGTGGCAGTCTTGAGAGGTAGTCAAGCGCCGAGCTCCCAGTCCAAAGGAAACGATGATGCTCATGGTCTCCTTACTGGCAGAGGCAGAGTGACACTGCAAAACTACAATGCCAACACTTGAGGCTTCATTGTTGCCTTCGTGCCCACATATTATTCATTCATTTGGCTACTCAGCTATTATTGATTTAGAAGGCGCCAAGCGGAATACAAAATTGTGAGGTCATGGTGATTGCCGCCTGGACTTTGAGCCACAAAGCAGCCATGTTACCCGTGAAGGTACAATATATATTCAGTTTCTATATTCCATTTCAGAGATTCTCCCCTCACTGAATTGGATTATACAAACATATGTGATGTACAGATACAGTTCAATAGTCTATTGATAACAGTATTTATTCAAGAACGTTCATTAATAACTATCGGCCCCAAGAGTAACAACCTCATTTTGAGTTAAGCAGGCATACTATTAGAATGAAATATTGGCAAATATAACATCAGCAATTAATTTTATGAAGCACTATTTCAATAACAAAATAAAATACTTTTTCAATGTACATATGTAATTAATCATTGTAATATTTCTTGATATGTATTATTATATCAATAATATTCATACATGATTTAAACTTTATTTGACTTCAATTTACTTTATTTTATGATCGCAAGTCTACTTCGAATCATGCTGCACATGAATTGTATTACTCTGACATCCCTCAACATTATATATGAGAGTCCAACATCCATAAGTGGAATCCAAGACAATGAGGAGCAGGTACATCAATTGGCCGTATGTACTATGCTGAACTCTCAATGGATCCTGGGAGTGTGTTTGAGGTTACTGCTCCTCCTCATAAAAGGAGCAAGAACCTTTACTTTGTTTTCTATTAACATAAATGACATTAAAATACACTACATAATATATTTACACTCTGAACATTTCTTCCTTTACACACATTAGCCTGTGTACACAGGCTTTTACATTAGTATTCCATAAATGGGATGCTCAGGCACACAGCACAGGATGTACAGGATGTATAGTACAAGATGTATAGAAGAGAGTGAAAGGTCTGGAGGTACTGCTGCATTAGTGGTGGGAAAGGATGGTACAGACTTTGGCAAGTTTCACCATTTGTGCCCGCAGGAACAGGATAGTGGTGCTAACATGTGCATTTGATTTACCTAACCAGCTCTCCACCTAAACTACTCTCTATCAGATTCAACTACTATGGCACACCTTCACTTAGTCTCTGGGCTGTAACAAGGGAATCATCTAAAACATGTTGTTGTCACTATACCATTGGAGCCTGCACATTACTGACTTCATTGTCAGTAGGTATGCAGGACAAGCAACTGACCTACAAACTACGGATGAACTCAAATGCTGTTAAATGAAGACTGCAGCTAAAGATTAACATGATGGTAAACAACCATGGTCCACCCCGCTCCAGCTTCTGCCTTCTTTTTTTGTGTTGTTTCACAAGACCCAGGACCCTGCATGACCCTAGCATTTCTCTGTCTCTCTGGAATCCGGCCCAGACAGTATAACACTTGCGGCAGACCATTTTAGGACCTTCAGCCACTGCTGTACTTATAGACCACCACAGGTGGACGTGGCAAGTGTAGGGGAGGATTGGTCCAAAAGACCCCCCTCCCCCGGTGAGGGCCATGGCTCATCAGGCGTCCCCTCCTTACCACCAGGACCCAGGTGGTGGATGGCTCACCGGCTGAAGACATCGCCCAAACCTATTGAATTTAGCTAGGCCTCAGAAACCATTTTGTCTAATAAAGATGGTGTGAGCCCGGCGCACTGCAGCGCGGCCCCCACCTTTGGAGAGTTTCAATTATCCCTGTGGCCACAGCTCCCTGGCAGATCCGCTGCGAGCCCGTTCCCACGAACAAGGCGGACATGAGCTAGTGTAAGATACCAACACTGTAACATTTCACCTTCCGCAGTGTATCGCTGCTCCCAGCATGACCCGGCCAGCAGAGCCTGGGTGGAAAGAGAACTGTAAAATGACCCTCGGATAAAAGAAAAAATTCCCAAATACTAATGACAAAACTACCTGCGATGCACGCATTTTCTCCACAAACCTCTTTGACTAAGAAAAACCTGTAAAATGTATAGATATGGCAGAATGCGTGTTCATATGGCATTAACAATGAAGCACCCACACCACTGCAGTTATGTACAAATAGTAAAAGCGTCCCGGGGGGGTTATTTGTTATGCGTATCATTGAAGAGATTACACCGCACGGTCCCGCGCCATAACTGAACTAATGCTGCTAGAGTGCCGAGAAAGACAAATGCAACCATATTGAGTGCTCATGTAGAGGGTGCACGAAAATGCACCCTTCATGTGTGTATGTCCAAGCCCCTACCGTCACGTATAGTGGCGAGTCGTTTCTATGCGCTCCACCAAC
Organism: Ambystoma mexicanum; assembly: GCF_040938575.1. Classification (NCBI taxonomy): domain Eukaryota; kingdom Metazoa; phylum Chordata; class Amphibia; order Caudata; family Ambystomatidae; genus Ambystoma; species Ambystoma mexicanum. Next base: position 1,102,284,445 of record NC_090928.1, read on the forward strand.
CTCACTACTACCTCACTTACTGCGAATGTATATGCATATAACAAAATGTTGTAGTTGTTAAAACATAGTGTACAAATAATGTGCTCGGACTGGCTATATTTGAGAGGCATTAGCAATGTTAAAATGTGAGCTTCGGAATGGCTCAATTAGTATTGTATATTATTTGAATGTTTATGATACTTTCACCTAAAATCGACAACACACGAGGAAGATACCTTTGTGAGCATATGCAAGGCCATTCCCCCTCCCTCCCAGCGAAGCCTGCCAGACGAGAGAGCAGAGGCCCGCGCCACGCGGCTCCACCTCCCCCAACTCGGCTGGAGCCGCTTCAAAGATTTGTAGTTCCCTCTGCAGCACCCAAGGCCACGACCCGCCACCTGTGTTATTGACAGCCCAGCCGTAAACCTCCGCCTGAACACACAAATCCAGAGGCGCCCTCTCTTAAGCCCCACGACCCACCGGATCCCATTAGGTTAATGGCCCCTGTAAAATTAGGACACCCAATATTATGGCAACATTACAGCAACACATTCATAATGACTTCTAACAAGACAGGATGACATGTACCGCCTGTCCCATGCCTTGAGACCCAGCCCCACGACCTATGGTACCCGGTCAACAGGACACTGGTAACCATGTACTGATGAATCGCCATCAAACCCCTCTCGAGGTGCATTCCTCCTGTGTTGCGTTAACCTGTAGAATAACCTATTGGAAGATTTACTAAAGAAGATAATATTGCAAATGACTGAATGACTGCAGTGTGCATGGCCTAGGGCAAAGAAGCCAGGAAAAGACATTCATCTCTGACACTGGCCACAGTGGCACAACGACACCGCCCGGATGAACCCAGCTGACCCGCCAGGCCCAGCCCAACCCACGAGGCTGACCAGTGACGTCCTCCAGCCGCGGCCAACCACATCACAGCAGCACCTATAGCTAGTCGTCGCCACCCAATCCCACTGAATTTGTGCCCCCTATAGTGTGTAGGTTCTGATGACGTTTTTTGTAAATATATACGCCTGTCTTTGCTATTGTCAGACAGAGCGCTCTCAGAGTTTGCAGAGTTCTTTGCATGCCCTATTCTGATTGATAAACTCCCATTTACGCTCACCCACACTTTTTCTTGGCCTTATTCCCATCCTGGGAGAGTCCATCATTGTCTCTCATTGCGGGGAGGATCGTGCTGGTTGGGGACGCTTGCCTTCACAAGCCACACTTCTGGTGTGAGTTTGCTGTTGGTGAGGTCTGGTATACCAGAGGTCTGGGGGTACTACGAGCTTACCGGTTCAGCTCCCAAGAATCCAACAACCCTTTCCCCAGTAAAAAACGAAGGACTCAGCCAAGGGCAAGTTAGACTGTCATTTATTACAAAAAATGACAAGGATCATACAGAACATTAAAAAATCTCCAGAGTTACCAATCCCAAACCCATGTCAAGCCTTTTTGTGGCAGAGTGTCGTCACAAAATGGGCCCTCCCCGAAAAGCCTATTTCTGGTTGGCTGATCGGAGTGGTATACAATATAGATTGCCCCTATGGATCTCACTCAGTTGGCCCTCACATGTCAGGTGGCTGGCCTGCCCCTTCCCCAACAAACCGTATATTACATTGTTGCAAGGTCATAGGATTACCATTGGCCCTTGCCCCCTGCTACCCACTCCTGGATTTCAGTCCCTTTATTGGCTGGAACTGGTCTCCCCAGGCCTGGGACCCAGCTCTGTTCTCTGCGCTCTGTGCACCTCTTCATGGTGATGAGAATGACTATGTGTTCCCAATGTATCTGTAAGCAATATCACTTTTGTCTGTGAGAGTGCTCTCCAAATTGCAATGTTGTTGAATTTTTCGTGTTTCATTTCATGTCTGTGAATAACCATTGTCTAGCTCGGCAGCATCACGTGTTTGAGGACCATCGAATTGAGGTCTTCTTGTCATCAATTTATGCGGATTTATTGTGTTTTTCTCTAGACGGCCCCTTGTTGTTTTAGGTTTGGAATCTGCTGCTTGTGGCTGACCTTCGCTGTGAGCCGTGGCCTTCCTGTTCTGTGTAGCCTGGTTCTGCTTCCCTTTGTCTCTCGTCCTGTGGCTTGTGGCCTTGTGTGATCCGTGTTATACTTATACTATGATTTCTACATATCCACACCATACTATGTTGTCTATAGGTTAGTCGTATTTGGTCCTGTCAGGCTCCTTATGTGATCCTGTAATTCCATAGGGTTAGTTGCCATAAGCATCTGCAAGTTTGCTCTGCATCTCTTTGTTGACTTGCATTCGGCGTTTCTGCACTTGGCTAATGAGAAAATAATAAAAGCTTCCGACAGTATGTATATGTATCTGTCCTCTATATAGAGAACTGTGTAAGCATGTTTCTTGGGTATAGGAGTGTGTGGTTGTGTAACGTTATGCATGGTTGTGACTATACTTCATGACTGACATGGCTATGTCATGGTGTCAATAATGACATCAGCACAGTGGTCTCTCAGCATTAGTCAATGTCATCCATCGAGGCATTTGGGTTCATGACCACTACTGATGCACCTATATCCATAAAGACATTCACTGGATAAGGTTTGAATGGCCGTCTGAGAGAATATCTCTCTGCATACGTGTCAGTCACTGGTCATCCTGGGGCCTGGCTGAATATTGAGTGACTTTGTGCATTTTTGTCTCTTCGGCTGTCATGCTCATGCGGGCGAGGAGGGGCATTGTAGAGACCCTCTCTTCAGTGCATAATACATGTGCATGTGCTCACACGTGTATACGCTCACCCATTCACACCACCACCTAGTCATAAGCAGCTCTCTTACTGTCAGATTCCACTGCTATGACAAAGCTTGAGTGAGCTGTTGGCTTCCTTCTCCTAAAATATAGTAAAGGACATCTGTTCATGTAGGATTAACTAATTAATGTTCATCAGGACCTTAAGGCTGTATTTACCACTATAAGCAGTTTGATTGCAGCAGTGCTTCAATGCAATGGCTAGGTAAATAAGAATAAAGATATGTTAATAAGTCTTTAAAGTGCGCACCTAAAAAAATAGGAGTTAATAATGGCATTCACATTTTTGCTAAACAGACTTGTTTATTTTCATCCTTTGTGACTGAGAGAAGAAGAGAAATGATTGACTCCAAGTGAAGACCCGGTACCCGCTCACTGCTAAATTCCAATGTTACTACATTAGACAGATCTTTGCCATGTTTAGGGTCCCTTGGCACACCCTATGTGTGTTGCATATAACTTTTGATCCTAAGCTTGCGAAATGCCAAGAAGATAAACTAAAATGTATTTTTATAAGAAAGGAAGTGCACATGAGGGTTCACCCCCCACTTCATGTCCACTCATCTTACCTCCTACTAAGTGCCATGGGTTGCCCCTTGAGTGGGCAGTGGCAGAGCGCCAACGTGTGACTGTTTTACAAACATGTGGCCACAATAGTGCCCTGCTGTGGGCAGGACGTTTCATGCTGATTAATGACCACATTAACAGTGCTTCCGACCACTAGCAATATTTCAAACCTGGCACAGGGTTGCGAGAGTTGCAGAACTAATCAAAAGCCCTCTCCCTCACAGTTAGGTCTTAGGTTCTCCTGACCAACTTCTTCTGGTGTGTTTTCTGTAATGCTAATATTGTGAAACACTTCTGAAAATTCATTAAGACCCTCATGATGAGACCACTCAGCAGTTCTACAAAGTTCTACTTAAGACAACTAACCACAGTTATAACAGTCATCAATAGTACAGTTCTGCAAGATGTATTTATGTATTAAACCAATACTCGTTGTTATGGGTCTGAAAGTATGCCTTATCGCTGAACAAAGTGTGGGTGACTAAGGAGGGTTTGGGGGCCACAACTACAAATATTGGCTCCCTCTTCTAGCTACACTAGAATTAGGCTCTCATGTGTGGGTGCCAGCGAAATGTGCTTGCATGTGGAACAAAAAGCTCTTATTGTGCAAACACAAAATCATTCTAAGCTGTCCCTATGAGGCCAAAACATGTCTGGGGATGCTTGGGGCCTCCTGTAGAAGGGATGTGACCTAGCAGTTCGGGCTGCACTGCCCCTTTTGGGGTGGGCCCAAGCCTGATTTGCATATGGTCTTCCCTTTCTTTAATGGCTTAGCAGGCTGAAAGACGACGTCTAGAGGGCTGTTCAGAGCTGTGCCAGTTATTGTGATTGATTCAAAATCTTCCAGCAATCACATTTTGGTTTTGCTTTAAGTTACAACGAGTGAGATGGGTATGCCCAGATGTGGGTCCCGAGTCTGCTGCCCCTAGAGACTCAAACTACCCCTCACTGATGATGCCCAATGTGGCCGAAACATATCTGGGGATGCTTGGGGTCTCGTGCAGAAGGGATGTGACCTAGCAGTTCAGGCTGGACTGCCCCTATTGAGGTGGGACCAAGCCTGATTACATATGATCTTTCTGTAATGGCTTAGGAGACTGGAAAACGATGCTCTGATGGGTTGCCCAGAGCAGGAACAGTGATTACGGTTGATTCAAAACCTTCCATCCATCACATTTTGGTTTTGCTTGAGCCCATTGAAAAGAGGGCTATTGCAGCAGTGTAAGAATAACTTTCATCTTTCCATTGGGAACTTTAACAAGCAAGGAGGGTGGAGGCCAACACAGAGAGATGGGAGTGGAAGATGTGAAGAATGAAAGCAAACAGTGTGGGTGGAGCGAAAGAGCAGACAGTCACCTGGAGGGGGTGGGGAGATGGAGGCAGCCAATAGGATCCCTTCAACCTGGAGACTATTGTTTGGAGGTCAAGCATATTGGAATTCTTTATGAAAAGGTTCCACAAGGGTTACTAATTGGATTTGTTCTAGTGCTTCAAACTTCAATAAATCGAGGTTTTTGCGTTATTTTCCAGTCCAAAAGCACATTAATAAACAAGGGCAAGTTGCACACCAGAGTGCACTGAAAAAGCACACATCTTCCTATTCGTGGTTAACAAATCAAAACTATTGTAGTTGACCTTCTGTTGGATACAATGTATGCATTTGTTCACATGCTTGCATAGGTTGTCCCATTGCCAAGGATTCTGTGCAAGGGTTTAGGGCGCGGCACAGCTCAGAGGAGTGAGAGTGAGTCACCGAGAGTGCAGCAGTGTTTTTCCAAAGCTTTCCATCTTGTTTACTTTAGGTCCCGGTGCCTCATTCAAAGGAACACATTGCAGCTTTATGTCAAGGTGTAATAAAGCACTGCTTAACATTTCTCCCTTGAGTGCCATTTTTGGTGTTTGAAGCCGCTGCACTGCCAAGGGTCTCCTGTCCGCTCTGATCTCTCCAGGAGGTAGCTCACCAAACTGGTGATGAAATGGGGGAGTTCCCATCCAGCTTTTAACCTTACTGACTCCACAAAGAAGAATAGGCTGCTATGTCACTGTAGGAGTCTGAAGACTTCATTCCTAAAACATGTACCAACTGGAATCCTGCCATGCAAGGAGTGGCACCTCCACTGTGTTTTCTACAGTTTCCAGGTTATCACACCAGAACCTTGGTCACAGTTGTCAATGACATTCAAAAACTACATGAATGCTTTAGAAAGAGAGGACTTTTGTACCCAAAACAAAAGGCATTGCTCTACAATGCCCCAGGCACAGAACGGCAGTTACACTTTCTATTCACCACACCTGTAACTAATGCTGATGGCTCATGATAGCAGAAGTCATTAAAAAAAAACACATAATCTTCTGTCATAGTATTCACAGACCTCTATAGGTGGGGGTGTTGTTCCAAATACCTTTGTTCTGACAAAGGGTTCTAATTCACTTGTAGGGCCTTGCTCCCTACCCTAACCAGTATGGGATAAAGCATTGCACATCATATTTATGCCATCCAAGGGGCAGCAGAGAGGTACAGAGAAATCACACATTCCTAAAATACTTAATTCCAAGAGTGGTGCCACATTAAGAAGATGGTGGACCAGGCTGCTATGCAAATGGACATCTCTCCTCTGTGAAGGGTGCAGTGAGCTAAAACGTGGTGGTAGACCCTCCTGAAAGGAGGCCATTCCATAGAACAGGGCATTTGGCCCATGTTCGTTCTGAGCAGAGGGTTACCATACCCTTGCTGAACACATCAAGAAGATGTCCGTGAAGGTGTCCAAGATGCAGTAGAGTGGCAGCACATGACACCACAGAAATAAACCCAATCAATCCAACTTGGATTGAGTAATCCCTTGGTGCGCATCCGTCAACATAAGCTATATACATCAAGATACAAAACGTTCAGGGGGACAGAGAAATAGGTTTAAACAGAAAGCAAACCACCAATGCTCACTCACACCATGAAATACAGTGATTGTGTGAAAGTTAGACTACCCACCGAAACAGCTGCACTGCTTCGAACTTAAGTGCACCCTGGAAAGTAGTGGATTGGGCCTGTTATACAAAAGTGTTTTTCAATGGGAACATCTCATTGAGAAACACTTTTTTAAATCAAGCCCAGTGTCCGAAAACACAGTTCATTTCGGAAAAGGCATTAGATATAAAATAAGTCACCTATCCCTGTACTAGAAAGGCAAAGACAGCAAAAACATCAACAAAGATAACCATGCCTAGCAAATGACTGGAGAGTGTCCTCCCACTAAAAGGGACAAACCTGCTTGCAAAAAAATCCACCTCGAAAGAAAGACCTTCATCCACCAGTCATAAGCATGTGTGTTACCACTAAACAGCAGGAGCCCAATACAGGATCCACACAGTATGGAACGAGGGCACTCAAGAACAAAAGAGCATGACTGAGGAAAGTGAGCGAGACCAGCATGTGAGAGCACAGAGGGGCATTGCAACTAGCATAACAAAAAAAGACCCTACAATGCTTGAAAGACAATGGACATCATTATAATTTTGGTGGTAGCCCTGCTGGTAAAATTTTTCCGTCACCTGGCAATGGGGAAATACAGGGCCATTACAACCCTGGCGAACCCGGAACGAAGGTACACGCCGGGGGCGAAACCCAAGAGCGGACGGGGAGAGCCCCCCCTCTTCACAAAGACAAAGCCGAAACCCAAGGGCAGACGGGGAGGGCCCCCCCCGCACAAAGACAGAGCCGGCGAGCCCCCCTTCAGAGCACAGAACGCACAGAACGCACGGGGGAAGAGGGAGACAAGGAGGCGCCCCCCACCCCCTGCCAAGATCGAGGACTAGATACCGGCGCTCTACGCCGAAGACAGCGGGAGCCCGCCCTCCCCCCAAAACGAAACAAGAAACAAGGCCCCGGCCCGCCCGGCAACATTAAGGCGGGCCGGCGGAGGCTTCGGCAACATAGCGGGCACATTGAGAGAGGGCAGGCCCCGACCCAGGGGTCCGGCAGGAGCTCAGCAAAACCACCACTGCAGGGACTTTGTGCCCGTAAAGAAACAGGGGGGAATGCGGGCCCACAAATCTGAGGCCCATCGGGTGGTGGGGAGGGTGCCACAAAGACAGCAACTCCACAAATTACCGAAAACCATACGACTAAGAGGCAAGAGGGGGCCAGAGACTTACACATGTCAAAACCTAGAGCGAAGAGCGGAACCCAAGCAACTTCAGCAAGCAAAAGCGGTTCCCGGCAAGATAAAAACCTGACACAGCTCTGGGGAATAGAAACTCAGACACCAAAGCGATTGAATAAACAGAAAAATAAAGGGGAAGACCCAGCAGATCAGACAGAAGACGCAGAAATGGCCTCCAGGGACGACATGAAATCATGGTTCAAGGAATTCCAGGAGCATTTCATTGCATCAACCCAGGCACAGTTTGACAACATGAAGGGGAAATGAAACCAGCGGTCCAGGAACTGAAGAAGGACATAGAAAACCTTGAGGAGCGAACAGACACTCTGGAAAGGACGGTCCAGAACATGGATGAAGAAGCCATCCAATATGCAGAATCACAAGACCGACGGAACTGGAATCCCAATGCGAAGACTTAGAAAATAGGTCCAGAAGATCGAATATTAGAATTAAAAATATGCCGGAAACAGTAGCCTACAAAGATCTATGCACAGCGGTCCAGCAAGTATTCCAAGAAATATTGCATGACGGGACAGGGGACGATATTCACATTGATAGGATACACACAGTAGGCCCTCGAAGAACTGGGGAGCCCGGCGCACGTCCAAGGGACGTTCTAGTGGCCATGTCGTTATACGCCCAAAAGGAACGAATCTTAAACAAAGCCAGAACTATGGAGCAAATTAGAATGAACGGTAAGGAAATCCAGCTTTACCAAGACTTAGCCCAATCTACGCTCAGAAAAAGAAGAGAAATGAGCCAGATAACGAAACGCCTCGCAGAAAAACAAATCCGCTATAAATGGACATTTCCATTCGACCTCCTCTTCACATGGGAAGAAAAACAACATTGAATACTCACCTGCGAGGAACGCCTTTCGATATTAGGTGCCCGGGAGCAGGAGCCAGAGACAGCAAAGGCCAGAGAACCCCAAAGACAAAGGAGACAACCGAGGGGATGGCAACTGGAGCAACGTAAAACAAGACTCCAATCCCGCAAACTGGAGAAAAGCTAAGTCATCCCGAGCAAACAGCTCACTTACTAGCCCAGTTGGAGGGAGAGGCAAAGAATGCCTAGACAATTTACCCGGGACAGGTGCCGACGAGAAGATGCGGCAGAGCTATGGGGTGGCCATGGAATCCGTTACTACGAGCAGGGTTTAGGATCCCCTGCGAACAGTTAACCCTGAGATTTTGGAGGGCATGGAGCAAAGGCGCGACACCGGAGCAACCATAGGGCCCAGCGCCCTCCTCAGGGACAAAGTTGGGGGGAGAAGGAGGGAGGAGGGATAGGGGGAGTACAAAGGGGAAAGGACTTCAATACCGGTACGTTAGCTCAATACAGGGACCCACAAGGGAAAACCAATAAGAAGATTAAAGCAAACCTGGAAGAATGCGGCTGAAAATCTTAACATACAACATTAGAGGTCTGAACACGCCAGTAAAATGGAAAAAACTAGAACATTTCCTGCACAGAGAGAAGTATGACATAATCACGCTCCAAGAGATGCATATACAAAAAAAAAGGAGAGGCCTCCTTCGGATCAGGGGCTACAACCAAATCATCCAATCCAACGATGAAGAAAAAAAGAAAGGAGTACTCATTACCAAATCACCTACAGATTCAACTCGAAGAGACACAAGCTGACAAGAACAGGCTCTATGTCTTCACAAGGGTCAAGGTAGATAACCGTCAACTATCAATAGCCACCTTATAGGCCCCAAACACTGGACAAGAGGGCTTTATCAAGGACACGATCAACAAATTAGAAAACTTCACAAGAGGGGAGGTAATCCTCACTGGAGACTTCAATCTAGCATGGAACAACAAAGAAGATCGACCAAACCCCAAGAGCAACCAAGTAGGATCTCCATGCTAGGCGCTGAAACAGACGATGCAGAACCAAACCCTAGAGGATGTATGGCGCAGACTTAAAGGAACTTCGGAGGGATTCACCTAGCACTCGCACGTACATGACACTAGCTCTAGGATAGACTATATTTGGGCAACAGCTTCCCTGGTCGGAGAAATTCGGGACATAGAAAGAGGCCTAATTTCACTCTCGGACCACGCCCCCTTGTGGATCACACTCCCCGAATTCACTAAAAGATTGAACCTCTGGAGATGGACGCTCCCTAGGGACATAATACAGGATCCAGTGTCAAAAGAAACTATCAGAGAAAAGATAGAGGAATACTTTGAGTACAACAACACCCCGGATATCTCCACAAGCACAAAATGGGAAGCATTCAAAGCAGTAACGAGGGGCTATCTGATCGCACTAAAGGCACAAAAAGACAAGTTATCACACAAATGGGAACATGAACTGAGGACAAAACTGGTGGAAATAGGGGAAGAAATGGTCAAGAATCCCTCCAGGAAAGTAAAGAGAGCACACAGACATGTACAGAGTCAACTAGACTTGATCAGGACCAAAAGAGCAGAAACGCAATTAATGCACACAAAACACTGGTATGCGATGAAATCAAACAAAGCTGACAAACTACTAGCCAGACAACTAAAGGGTAGACGGCAGGAGCAAATGGTACACACTCTAAAAGACGAACAAGGAATTGAGAAAACACAAACAAAAGACATTAAAGAAGCATTTCGAAGGTTCTATTAAAACTTAAACTCCTGGCAACATCCGAGAGAAGAACAGGCAGCCTTCTTGAAAGAAATTACTCTCCCGACAGTATCGCCATCTGAAAAAGAGGCCTTATACGAGCCCATCACACAGGAGGAAGTAAGGAAAGCAATAAGAGATCTTCCCAAGAATAAAGCCCCAGGCCCAGACGGCTTCACAGCGGCCTTCTACAAAACATACGTGGACATATTGATCCCCAATTAACCACATTATTCAACACCTTCAAGACTTCGAATAACATCACGGCATCAATGAATTAAGCTAAGATACTCGTTTTCCACAAAAAGGGAAAAGCTCCAGAAAATCCGGGCTTGTATCGCCCAATAGCACTTATCAATGTCGATGCCAAACTATATACGAAGGTTCTCGCAAACAGGCTGGCACCTCTGCTCCCCAAATTGATACATCAAGAACAAGCAGGCTTTATCCCCGGAAGGAAAACCCATGACAACATACGACGAATAGTACATCTCATAGAGAAAGCAGGAATCATGAAAATCCCATCAGCAATAATTTTGCTAGATGCGGAAAAAGCATTTGACCGGGTCGAATGGTCAATGCTATTCGCGACTCTCAAGAAAATGGGCACAGGGAACGAGTTCATAAATATGATCCGTGCCAACTACAATGCACCGAAGGCCAGAATAGCAGTCAACCGGGAAATCTCGAATCCCATCGAAATCCGGAGAGGCACAAAACAGGGATGCCCCCTGTACCCACTGCTATACGCGATCTTCCTAGAACCCCTACTGGTGAAAATCAGAGCGACCCAAGACATCAAGGGAATCGAAATGGGAGGACAAACACACAAGACAGCTGCATATGCTGACGATATGATGATGACGATTACGGAACCAAGCAAAACGCTCCCACTTCTCATCCAACTAATAGACAAATATGGGGACATCTCGGGACTAAAAATTAACAAGCAGAAATCAACCATAATGGCATTAGCAGGAAACAAATAAGAGATCTACAAATTAACAAAAGACCTGCATCTACAAACGGCCGAAGAAGACGTGCGATATCTAGGAGTGACATTGACACATAAGATACAAAACCTATACGCGGGGAACTACACAAACCTCTTAGAAGCCGTTAAAAGAGACCTAAACAGATGGAACCTGCTGTCAATCTCCTGGTGGGGCAGAATAACAGTAATCAAGATGACGATCCTGCCCAGATTGGTCTATTACTTTCAAGCACTCCCAATAAGGATTCCGACTACTTTCTTCAAGACACTCACAAAAACCATCATCAAATACGTATGGCAAAACAAAACTCCAAGAATTTCACAACAGGTGCTCACAGCACACAAATCAGATGGAGGAATAGTGCTCCCCCACTTCAGGAAGTACTATGAGGCGGCCCAACTATGGGTAATGAACGAATGGATCACGGACACGTCAGACAAATGGTGGGAAGCTCAGGATAGAGCTGTAGCAAGATCAAACCTCCGCCACCTCCTGTGGAAGAAACCAGAGCACAGGCAACAAAACATAAAGATCAGCGAAGTCATGAGCTCTACTATGCAAATCTGGGATAGAGCCACAAAGAGAGAAACCCTAACGATAGACACGGCCCCTTTCATTCCACTGCTGGACAACCCAGACTTCCCCCCAGGGATGGCAAAAGGGTAATTCCAGAAATTGAGAGACTCGGACTGTTCAAAAGTGGGAGACATGTATGTGGGCCAACGGATCAGATCCTTCACGGAATGTCAGGGCTTGCTGGGCCTTACAGAGAAAGACAGATACCAGTATGAACAGATCCATCACTGGCACACATCCCCAAGAATAACGAAGGCCATAACAAGGGATCTCACCCCATTTGACTCATAGATACTGACCCAAACTGGAGAAAAGAAATTTGTATCAACCCTCGATAAATTTATCAATGCACAAGATGAAAACATAACATGGCTTTACATGAAAAAATGGGAAACCACCTTGGGAAAACAAATCATGAGGAAGCAGTGGATTTATCTGTGGCAAATAATCCCCAAGTGGACCCGGGCAATTCAAACAAGGGAAGCATGGATCAAGGTAATGGTGCAATGGCACTATACCCCAGAAAGACTCCACAAAATGTTCCCCACAGCTCAAGGAAAATGTTGGAGGGGGTGCGACACCATAGGCACATGGAGACACATATGGTGGGACTGTGGAAAACTACAACCGTTCTGGGCGGAAGTGAAAACGCAAATGCAGGAAATGTTCGAGGGAACCACGAATCTAGCAGAAGAAATCTGGATGTGTGGCATGTGGGCCCCCAGAGACAGGACAATCGCAGCGTGGCTGGCAATAGCCCAGAATTGGAAAAAAGAGACCCCCCCAACTACACAAGAATGGCTACACAGGATATGGACCTATGTAGCAATGGAGAGAATCACATATAACCTCCAAGGGGACAGACAAGGATTTGCAACAGATTGGGGAGAGGTAATGGAATTCCTTCAAAGTGACTATATGATACAGTGGTGCCTACACAACATCCGCATTCTGGATATGTTCACAAGTTAGAACTGTTGCAAACAAGGGACACTAAGGATCTGCAAAAAGAGCTAACACCGGTAGGGAGGGAGGGGACGATGTTGAGTCCTGAAGTTTATGTTTAAAGAAATGCCAATAAAAATATATATATAAAAAAAAAGAAAAAAAAGTATATTGCACGTATAGCAATGCAGTAACTAAAAGGGTTTGCACTAGATGCGCCACAAACAAAGATTCAGCAAAAGCAAGGAGTAAAACTTGTCTTTACTTTTCTTTACGTATCCACTTACTTTTTCACGCCCTCTTATTCGTGTTCATACTGCCCACTCCCTTACTCATCCATTAAGTTACCCCAACCTTGTGTCAAATGTGGGGCAGACATGATTGGTGTGTGTGTGTGTGACCGCACCCATTGGTACCGCCTTGAAAGGTGTGGTTGATTCGTGCTACACTCACTTGAAGTGTGTTAGTCTCTCCTCACACCTCCCTTATAGAATGAAGCGCTGTGACTAGGCAATGTTGATATGTTCTGAACTAGCTGTTCTGCATGAGTAAGGTCAGCTATCCTGGGTGATCTCAGGTTGGATGTTCAGCATCTTCCTTCACTCTGACTCTTTTATCCCTGTTGCTCCATGCAGGAGAGAAGGGTCCAATCCACTTAGAGACTACTGTGGCTTTTTTGGGGCTGCCCTGGATGCTGCAGGCCTCCCTGTGCAGACACAAGTCTTAATTGCCAGAACCCTGAGCTGTACAACAATATCACCTGTGAAATTGGTCCTCAAGATGATTCCTTGATAAGGCTGTGAGGAATAGGAAAAATCCTAATTACTGAGGAAGTTACTACAGAAGCAGTGCACCCCGGAAGGGAAGAGACCTGACAATGAAACATTCCTGTACCTGTAAACTAGAGGAGTTCCAGTTCCAGTCCCAACACTCTGTGGTGCTTCATGACCCAGGGGCCAATATCCTGAGAACCTCACAAGGGCACCCACAGAAGCAGGAGGTGGAAACATCCTTCACCAGAAGTATACTAGGTGGCATACAGAAGAATAGGTTATCCTAGAATCGCAGCTTTCTCCCTGCACTTCTGATGGGGCTTCTTCGTGTCCAGGCAACAGCTCTAGGTAGACCAGTTGCCACTGGCCACACCTGTTGTAGCGCTCTGAGCATGCTCTTCTCAACGATGGTTATTTCTTCTGTGATACACCAGTGATAATTGCTTAGTACTAGGCTAGTCATCACTTCTGAGCAGTGTTACTCCCCTCCCAGTCCCATGTCTTTGTCCATGCATGTATTCAAAGTATTCCCTTGTACATTGTGAAGCCGTCTATTAAATGTAACCCTTCCCTTTCAGGATAGGAAAGGTGGCCAAGGGTTACTTGAGTTTAGCCAGAGTCTGCAGCATACCTACATACAATGTTAAAAGATTATTGCTGTAACTCATGAATCGTATATTGTAATAATAACAGTTGCATTTCACTCTGCCTTTAGGTCTTTTGAGTGTTGTGGGACTATGTCAATAACGCTACATTTTCTTTTCAAAACTCATTTAAGTGTTTGGCAACTTACTAAACTGTAATCACTCTGCCTATGAAGGTACTATTGGCATGGGCTTTGCAGCTTTTTTAATATATATTTTCCTCTTTGTTTCCTTAGTTTCTATTTTAATATAGTTTATGAGTCATCAGACATTATTCTGGCGATCAGCCTTTTAAAAGCTAAGACTACACTTCCTTATGAAAGCAGATGTGGCAATTCTAATCCATCCATGCATCCATCGATGGACGCGGATGACATCAGCCACCTACACACATGTGCAGTGCAATGAAAGTCCTTCTATTGTAATTGGTTCCTTGATGATACAATAATACACTTAAGGACATCTCACAAAATACGATGGTTGCAGGTGTGATTAGCTTCAGAAGACATCACATTTTATCGAAATTGTACATCTAAAATAGATGTTTGTCTACAAAGGTTTAAAATATAGTCTTCACCCAGCCATTTGGTTCATATCCCCAGTAGCACCTGCTTTTTGGGTATTTGCTCATGTCTTGAACTGACGTTGCTGCTGCTGGAAGGAGTGAGATTACAAAAAACACTGCTGTTCAGTCACTGTGACCATCACTAACTTGCAACCTGCTCGCGTCCTATACTTTTCCTGTTCGATTTCTCAATACAATATATTCAAACTGGGTGGGACTTTGAATAAGAAATGACAGCATTATAATAATAATAATAATAATAATATTTGGTTATTAATAACACCCTTAAAACCCAGAGGTTTCTAAGCCAGACCTGGGGATTGAACCTGTGTTGCTCTGCGTCTTCGTGTAAGGCGAGGGAATTGCCCCGGAGCTATCCTCCCAAGACGGTACCCTTGGATGGTAAATCTGTCTTGAGATCACTTGCTCTGCGTTGTCTTGCGTGTAAGATGAGTGCATTGCCCCTGAGCTATCCTCCCATGATGGTACTTTTGGACGATAAGTATGTCTTGAGCTCACTGTATCTTCTAAAACTAAAGGGCAACAGCATCGGCTGCCGCCCTGACACAGCCCAACATGTTTCTAGAAATCATTTGAAGCCCTATAAAGATTATGGACTTTCAGAAGTAAAACTTGCATTGCCTGCATCAAGACATGACTGAAGGCCCTATAGGAGTTCAGGAATCAGACTCCTACTGACTGGCACACATTGGAGGAAACATGAGGCCGGGCCTTTAAACATTCTGCAAGAGTCGGCATCTGCTGAGAGAAGACCGAACACCCTTCATGGTTATGCCTTCCTCCGTGAGTGTGTGCACAGCAAACCTCTCAGTTCTCGTCAAAGATAAGTGGATTCTTGAACGACCAAGAGCAGGCAGAAGCTCAACCGGATGAAAAGAGAACTCTTGATGTGCTCCACCGAGGAAGGATGCATAGCCAGAAGAGTTGGAACCTACCTAAAGACCTAGGAATTTCATCAACAACTCTACCAGACCAACCAGATCCCCATACCTACACCAACTCAATGTCTCAAGGTTCAACTTGCAAACACCCGGGGGAGCTAGCTTTCCCGTGCTAGCAGCTAAATCCTGGAATGCACTACCTATGTCAATTAGAGCTGACACATTATTTTGGTTGTTCCGATCTAAGGTAAAGGAACTACTCACAACTCAGCAATAGATTGTTAACTGCACTTATCTATATCCTGTGCCTTGTGTTCTCTATATTGTAAGTATCCATGATCTAAGGTGTATCACCAGTTATGCTACAAGTATCCCTATAGCCAATATACGATTCTGCCTGGACCATTCTGTAACCCGGTCCCTCACACTAACTAGTATTCTGTTTCATCTTATGTCATATCCTGTATGTGCAACTTTATGTAACACTGTTGTTCCTAATATAATGCTCCCAGTTACCCTTGGGTTCGACCTCACTATACAAATAAACAAACTAAACAAACTAACCTAAATGCTGGAGCTACGCATGAAGACACTCGCCAGGAAATGCCGCTTGCACCTTTCCAACAACCAGAGGATATTGACTTTCCTTATTTTCCTTCACAAAACACTTGCAGGAGGCTCCCGATTGTGTCATGACTGAACTACGTATTGGTGTATATTTCCTAGAAATTACATGACATCTCTGCTCTGGCTGTCATGTCATCACGTGTGAATGTTGCCTTTCAACTTACGTTGAGATACCCTGCCCTGGTAGGTCAGCCCAGTGGGGAGTCTCGAATATTAGCCTATTAGGATCCTTAAGTGTGCCGTTCTTTACAGACCCAGTTTATTACACTATTCCAATCGAGTTGGCATGGGCATCTCACGATATCTTCTCAAGAGGATCAGAGAACACAAAATGAAGCCTCCAGTCTACTGCTGCAAGTAGACCAGAGAGAACACATCATGCCTCTATCTTTCATTGATGTATTTATTCTTCATTCCCAAGTCCCCTCTCTGTTGTACTGTGGGCGTGGGCATGGGCGTGGGTGTTGTACTGTTGGCATTACAAGCTCTAATATGGCATCAAGTGATGTGAAGGCTCCAATTCAAAACGTGTCATTGCAAGTATTTCATTTTTATTTCTTTATTTGGCAGTTAGTTTATTGCATACTTTTTTACCAACCTCATACATTTCATCCTACACAATTTAAAACATACTATATTTTAGTCAGATCCTTCCGTTTATTATAGTCCTTGCACTTTTCAGGTGATTAATAGCAACTGTGTTTCTTGTAGCTTAATTTTCCTAAAAATCGGAACTTTACCAGAGGATAAATAATTCTGATGCTTTTACCCATAGAGAGGGTCTCCCACCACCTTCCTGCATCCAGCCCACATTTCTCATTCATGTGGTTATATAGATGTATTGTGGAATCTCTATGCTGAATTGAGAGATTTAAGAACAATACATCTCAAGCCCCATAAAGTGGGATTCCCAGACTGGCCTTTTTCGCTTTCAATTGTTGCTATTGTGGTCTGTACTTCTCGTCTATAGAAAAATTGAGATTCTATAGATATTCCATGAGGCATCCTTTCTGTTTGTAGTTCATTGATCCCCAGATGCCCATGAACAAAGGGGAATCCCACTTTGTTGGTCTTGATATATAGATGTATTGTTCTTAAATCTCTCAATTCAGCACAGGACAGCACCAGATGTTTCAAAGACTCTGACTGCGAACCACGTAGATGGCACTTGTCCTTTCCCAATTTGCCCGCATATCTTTGTAGAATGACTTTTGTCTGGAGAACGTTCAGTCAGAATCTTAAGAAAAGGTCCATCTGCCGCTTATTAGGTCATTTTTCAGATATTGTGTGGTGACGTTGGGAAGTGCGAAAACGCTTTTAGAAAGCGTGTGAAGAGTGGAGTTTGATCTTCGTTGTTCCGTTTGGCACCAATCGTCTCACCACAAAATCTTTTTCACGTACATTGGGTTTTTACAGGTGGTATCAATCGAGGTGCCTATATTCTGTAGAATAGCTTTACAGTGATCCATCCACAAGTTCAGTGCCCAGTCTTTCCATGCTACTCTCACATATCTTGATAACAAACCCACCTCATGCCGGATAATTGCCACTGGTATTGATTTGGGTGAGTGCAAAACTTTTTTCCAAAACCGTCCTTCCAGGTAGTCTCAGACCTCTCAACGGAGACCAAGGCAAGCCTCTGCCCCGTAGGTAAGGACTGGTATCACTTGTTCATTATAGTTATGTTATATTATGGCTATTTATGTAGCGCACGGTCACCCGAAGGCATCTTGGCCCTGAGGAGGTAAAAAGCCACTAGAACATGAAGGCACCAATAGACCCAGAACAGGAGGTTTAAAAGAGATGGGTCTTCAAAGTTTTACCGGATGATTGGACAGTAGCTTCATAGCAGATGGAAGACTGTTCCATAGCTGTGCCACTGCGATGGAGAAAGCATGACCCCCTAGCTAAGAACAGCGAAAGGAGAGCACACACAGCAAGCCAGCAGAAGCTGACCGCAGTAGGCGGTTAGGAACAGAGGGCTCAACATTTACGCACAGGTACTCTGCACTGTGACCATGCATAGCCCGGTGCACAATACAGAGCACCTCAAACTGAATATGCTGCACCACAGGGAGCCAGTGGAGAGAGCACAGTATGGGGGATATATGGGATCCATAAGGGGTATCCATTGCCACCCTAGCTGCCAGGTTCTAGAGGCACTGTAGCCTGCCAACCTGACCCTTGGGTTGCGACAGATACAGAGAATTACAGTAATCCAGCCTGCTCAGAATCATAGCTCCTACTACAGATCGTAAGCTGAAAGTGCCCCTGCTGGCAAACAGAAGAGACTTGGGCCGTCATGGAGAGATCAGCCAACATAATCACTCCAAGATGTTTTTCCTTCATAGAAGGTACCGGACGAGGACCCAAAGAAGACGGCCATAAAGAAGAAATCCAAAGTAAGGGGTCGGGGGGGGGCACCCACCACCAACACTTCAGTTTTGTCCCCTTTGAGCTTCAGCCAGTTCTGACCCATCCATGCTCCAACGGCAGCCAGGCACTTATGCAGGCCCATAGACACCTTGGCCTGATCTAGATCTAGACGGATCAGCAACTGGGTATCGTCTGTGTACGAGTAGCACCTGTTGCCGAAGGAGCGGATGAGGCGAACCTGCAGAAAGATATAGATTTTGAAAAGAAATGGGGACCCTGGGGAACCCCACAACTAAGATATGAAGATTTAGAGAGAAAATGTGGCAAAGAGAGAGTTTGAGATCTGTCAGCCAGAAAGAAGCCAAAGCAGGCCAGTACCTGACCTGAGACACCAATCTGGCCCAGATGGCTAAGTAGGGTGATGTGAGCCATGGTGTTGGATGCTGCTGAAAGATGTAAAAGGATAAGGGTGCCAACACCCCCCTGATCAACCAGCATGGCCATATCATCCTGGACAGACACCAGGACATACTCTGTACCCCTGCCTGGATGAAAGCCAGACTGGCCCGGGTCAAGCATCCAAGAAGACTCCAAAAAGGACGACAGTAGGGGGGAGACCAGTGATTCAAGAAGTTTCATAAGATAAGGAAGAAGGGAGATATGACGAAAATTTGATGGAAGAGTGCGGTCCAAAGACGGCTTCTTCAAGAGAGGAATAACAAGAGAGGCCTTAAGCTCGGGCGGGATAACCTCCGACTAGCAGGAAACATTAACAGCAGTAGTGATCTCACTCAGAAGACTGGCAGATGATAGCTGTTTCATAACTCCAAGAGGCAGCAGGTCAGAAGGGGCACATAACTTAATCCTTTGCATCACCTTAGATACCATGTCATCCGAGAATATAGGAAAGAGAGATCATGTATTACTGGGACAGTCAATATATTTGTAGATAGCCCGATTATCAGACAAAGAGGTGTGGGCAGAGGGAACAAGACTACCTATAATATAGGTGCAAATATTTTCAACTTTAGTGGTAAAGAAAGTTGATAAGGAGTGACACAGCTCCTGAGTTGGTTTTACAGCAGGGGTACATTTAGAGGAGGATGACAATGATTTGATTACAGAAAAAAGGGTCTTAGGCTGATTTATTGCAGTTTCAATCTTTTCAGCAAAATAGAGTATCTGAGAGGCCGGCCTTGTACAGAAGTTTGTTGGCAGAGTCATGGTCATGACGCCATTTCCGCTCTAGTTGTCTCACCCGCAGACCCGCCAACCTTTATTCGTCAGTGATCCAGTGTTCAGAAGAGAATCTGCAGGGTTGAAAACTGCAGAGAGGAGCCACTTCATTGGTGGCACCCAGAAGCAACATAGCCAATAGGGACATAGAATGAAGAGGGGCCACTGACTACTTTTCCTTAACTGAGCAAACCAAATTATGTAAGTTGGCTATGCGCCAACTGCAACTTAGAGTGCGCTCAGGTAAGATCTTAGGTAGCTGACAATTTCTCAGAATAGTACAGGTTATCAAATAGTGGTCAGTCCAGATCATGGGTTTCACTGAGGAAAAAAGAAAGCAGAGCTTTGTTAGCCAGCAGAATGTCGAGAGTGTTGCCTAACTTGTGGGTAGGTCCTACAACCAGATGAGGCAAGTCTAGGTCTAACAAGCTGTCATAGAAAAGATCCAGAGCCGCAGTTTTAGGGAGGTTAAATTTAAGATTTAAATCGCCAAGGATAACAAGATTGGCATATTGTGCCTGCAGGTTGGCTATAAAGTCAACCAGTGGCTCCAATAGGCCACCATGTACACCAGGAGGGCGGTAGATAGCCAGGATGTGACACACAAAGGAGGAGGAGATGACACAACGTATGAATAAATATTAAATGTTGAGGCTATGGGGGCAAGATAGTTGGGAGCACTGTAGATCAGTTTTAAAAATAATGGCTACACCACTGCCATGTTGGGGGCCAGGCCTATTTAGGTGAATGATGTTATAACCTTCCGGAATAGCCTGGGACAAGACCGGGGCCGAACAATCCTGAAGCCAGGTCTCAGTAAGAACTAACAATGCCAGGCGGCGGTCAGCCAATAGAAAAGACATTTCTGCAGCATGCACCGTAAAGGAGCATGGATTCCGAAGTAGCAGACACAGGGCCATGGTGCCGGTTTCTGTGCTTAACAGCGGTTTTCTATCAAGGGAAAGGACAGAATCCTGAGTTCTCACCCATCCAAAGGGGAGGCAAGTACCAGGAGTGGCCAGGAGCAGCACATCATTTCTGGTGTAACCAGTCATAACGCTGTTGCCGGCCGTTGCACGGACGGGCACAGACGGGCTTGCCTTAAGCGCGCTGACGGCAGGCGCACTGCACCCTTCCACTGTGCGGGCGGGCTGCATGGCACGTAAATGCTGGTGCTGGCCAGAGAATGAGTCGGAGGTCCATCTACTAAGAGACCAAAAGAGAACTAGCCTCTAACTTAATCCAGCCTCTGGGTAAATAGTGATAAAGTAGAATAGCCACAAAACCGTGTTGCGGCGTGCACATAAAAGTTAGCCCAATCAATATAAAGAATGCAATTACATGCTTTTAAAATCAATCATTCAACAGAGAACACAAGTTGTAAAAGTCGAATGGCTTTATAATGGGCTCCTCATGGGAGCAGCCTCAAATCAATAGTAGTTTATGACTGGTAGAAAGGAGAACTTGCCGAACCTGCGCTCAATCATGATCCCTTAAGTTGTTAAGTGTATTACCTACCTCTTTAGGCAATCTATCCATGATGTTTCACCTTTTTTTAAGTTTATTGTGGCCTCGAGATAATGTATTTATTTAGTCGGATGCAAACGCTTTCCATTTCGTACCCAGCTTAACTCTTTTTTCTTTCGACCCATTTGGTTTCCAAATACTATTATTTCTGATTTGGCTGCATTTATCTTGAGGGAGTTTTGGTCTTCATAGGTCTACAAAATATCTAGTTTTCTTTTCAGACCATTTGGCGTCTGATCCTGAAGCACCAGATCATCTGCATATAGGAGCCAGTCTATTTCCATTCCTTTTTTCTTTGGAGAAGTAGATTTATCACCCAGGGCTTTCTTTATGTCCTCAATAAAGAAGTTAAATAGGATAGGAGCGAAGGGGCATCTTCAAGGTGAAAGTTTTTCTAGTCAGGTGGCCCAACTGGTCCAACGTTATCTGCATAGAGGTCTCCGAATATAAGTCCTTGATAGGTATGAGTAGATGTTTTGGGCAGCCTCGTATTTTCAATTTCTGCCAAAGTAGCTCTCGATCTATACTATCGAAAGCTTGCTCCAAATCTATGCATGCAAGATAGATTTTTCCATTTCCACTTGTTCTCATTTTCAGGAGGCTAATTAATAGTAAGTTCAGACTGCAGCCCACCTCCTTAACAAATCCAGTTTGACCACAATAATAGCTCTCTGAGATTGAGACCCTCTCGTTCAAATGCCTTAAGAGCACTAAAGCAGATATTTTCCACAGGACATCCATAAGGGCGATTGGCCAGTAGTTTTTTGGTGCCATTCTGCCTCCCTTTTTAAATATTGGTACCATCAGTGCTGATTCCCAGCATGTCAAGATCTTTCCCTTAAGAAGGATCCTACGAAAAAGGATCAAGAAAAAGTCTGCCCACGTCTCCGGAGCTGCTTTTAGTATGGCGTTCGGGAGGCCATCAGGATCAGGGCCACACGACTGGCTTACCTTTTTGATTAGCATTTCCTATTTCATCCCGGAAAATTCCGGTGTCAATCTGTTCATCGGATTTTTGCTTTGAATACGCTAACAAAATGGCTCACCCAAATAACTTCTGGGATAGTATTTAGTTGGTATGGGCAACGGGATGCCCCTTTCTCATTCAGAAACTGCCACCGAGTCTTATTGTTATTAGTGTTAAGCTCCTGTAACATCATTTCTGCTCTTTTTGGAGGATCATGGGTTTATGGGATTTAACCCAGTTCTTGGACTTTTGCCTCCTTTTACTTAGTAAATCCCCTTTGTTCATACTTGATAGGCTATGCAACCCTTGCAGATCCTTTCTAAGGAGTTTTTAACTATCACTTCCTTGTCATAGATGTGTATTGGATTGTGCACTGGTCGCAAGTCTTAATGCTGGCAATCTCTAAAGGCAGTCAAAACACTATCATATTCGACTCCTTCCACGTCATGCTCTTGCCATGCTAATAAAGAGCTTGTTAGATGAGGGATTTCTCTGGGTAATCGACAAAGTCTATTTCTACCCCCTTCTACTTCTAACGTTTCTTCCCAAATTACTTTGTCAAATGAGAAATTATATTGTGCCTCCTATTGCAACGAATATGTGTATATTGGCCTACGCCAAGCTGCTTGTAAGCCACTTGCGAAGAAATCCGTGTTGCAAGGTCCTGTCCTTAAAATCAATATAAGCCGCCATTTTAGGTCAATCCGCCATTTTAGGTTCTCTCTGTAAAGTCACCCTGTGAGTTAAAATGGCGGACAATGTCATTCCGAAATACAACCTGGCCGTCTTGACCTCTGTGTGAAATTAATATGTAACTTGCCTGCAGGCCACTTGTTGGGGTCGTGAGCTGAGACCTTGTCCTTCGCTGACCTGTGTGTAAAGGATTACTCGTGCAATGAAACTAATCCACGAGCATATGTTAAGAACAATGTATCCAAATACTGAACTAAGAACACTTGTTTAACTACATTGTATTAATGTTTGAGAAGACCTGTATGGGAAATCCCAAAATACACAGTTGCCGTGTAGGCTTGTTGAAGGCAAACTAGTTGCACTTGGATATGCTAACTCGGCATGAACCCTAGTTCAGTAATATATTAGAGGAATATTAACCCAAAGTAGGGTTGGGCATCATGTTCGCAAATGGTATAAAAGAGCAACGAATTCTAATGTACAGCGTCTCTCACTAAACACACTGAACCATGCTGGAGTTCGTTGTGTTGTACTGAGGGCATATTGCTATCTGTTACTTTTCTTGGAAAACTGTTCAGTATAAAATAAAGTTCTTTGTATGTTCCTTTGTAACCCGTGTTCGGTGTATTTCTTTTTGGGGTACTCAGCCTCAATATTTTGATTTTGTTTTCACAGTTGGAAACCGAATAGGGACAATCAAGATTGATGCCGGATTATCGAAGGTTAACCCTCACTATCGGACCGGGATCAGACGGTGTGACAAAAAGGGACCCCACTGAACAAGACGCAACACCTCAGCAGCGCTGCACAACCCGATCCCTGGACGATTAGCTTGTGGTCCGAGACGGCATCTTGAGGAGGGTCCACTTATTGAGGCGGGCAAATTTGCCGAAATCACCAAACACGAGTTAAGATTAGTTAGGTAAGATTCTTTGTAATTCGATCGGACCTCCTTAGGAATCAATCAGGTGAGTCGTGACTCGACTCTTAAATAATCCTGATAATTTGATTTTGGCGTATTGTATCTCCAGACACAATTATTGACCAGGTAACACCAATAATTTGATATGCCTGGGAAATTGTCTACCTGCTTCAGGGCGTTGTTCTGCAGCGATAGACAATCTTTGGAATTTAGCCGTCCGGCACCACAAGAGGGGTCACCGGCATGTACTATGTACTGTAAGCATGGCATTGGAAGTATAGTGTTTAATGACATTTGGCACAGACAAACCAGACATGCCTCTGAACTTCAGTGGCCAATTAATGGTAGTTTTGAAATCCCTCGTATTGAGTATTTAGAGTCAATTCTATTAAAGAAAAAGGCTAGACCTGCAGCATTTGATGTTTTGCAGAATTGGAAAAAAGAGGCATTGCAGCAATTTAAGAGTAGAGAAAAACATGCGCGCCGTCATAAAACGAATGCCGAAAAAGCATTATTGTATGACCAAGATAAACATTCTGAGTCGACTAGAAATATGGATAGGGCTTTCTCACTTGGAATTCAGAAAATCCATCCTCCCAAAGATCTTCATGTTTCTGATGAATTCATCGACAAATTGTTAAATGAACGAAGGCCTAGTGCCTCTGCGCCACCTCCGTATGTTCCTCTTCCTGCTGCATTGCCTCTTCCTGCTGCTATTCCTGCTCTACCTGCTGTTGTTCCTGTTGTTCCTGCTCCTCCTAATGTTCCTCTTCCTCCAGTTACTGTTCCTCCACCTATTCCTCCACCCCTTCCTATTGCACCAGTAACAGTATCTCCATTGAATTTGCCTGATCCCTCTCTTCTAAGCGGTCCTGCGCCGCTTGTAGTCGATCAGGGTGTGGGGTCAAAGGTTGTCACTCGCAATACTGTACCACCAGAGAAGAAACGTGAGTTGATTGCATGGGCTAAGCATTGTATGGAGAGAGATGATCAAGCTAATATTTTTGCTACGCTTTGTAATATGGATAATTTTCCTGAGAAAAATGTTTTTATTGAAGGTTTAGGGATACATTTATGTGTAATGTGTGGCAAATTAATAATACATATCTCCAGCAAGGGTTAAGGGATCTAAACACTTTAGCGTTTTCAAGAGACACTGTGGAGAAAGTAAATGAGCATGTAGAGAGGTTATTTGATTATAGAAAGGAGTTTGAAAGGTTACAGAATGAGGATGACGAGGGGGAAAGTATGTATGTACAGAAACAGTTCCTTCCTTGTCGTAATCGATACCTGAGGAAGCACGAATTTGTACGAAAGACGTGCTTAGGTGGATTTCAGATATGTCAATAATTCCAGTTGAGGTATATGACACATATAGTCAGTATACGCCAGAAATGCAGAGGAAAGTGATACAGGTAATGATAGAGTGCCTACAGGATGATTGTGTAAAGAGCAAAATGAGTTGTCCCATAGAGTTATTGAGTATTTATAAGAGAGCTTTTTAGCTTGACACTTCTTCGACTGCTTTAGCGCTCGATTTAGCTCTGTTGCTTAGTAAGCGTTCGGAGTTGCCTACTTCTCAGTTGCCTATGAGAGAGGGTCCTCCGACATTTATCCCGAAGGTTGAGATTGCGGCTGATCATGCAGCAAATATAGTCGCTGTGATCATTCCATGGGACTCAATGGGAATGGGGATTAACATTTTTCCAGCGTCTGACTTCCAGGAACACCGGGTTGTAATACCCCAGTGTTTCCGTGGAGCCAGGCACCGGAAAAATGCATGAGTCCGGCGGCAGCCTGCCACTTTTACCGGCACAGCTACCACCAAACTCGTAATGAGGCCCATTGTAATTTCTCCTAAATCCCCAATGGAGGGGTGTGGACTCGACAACAGTAACTGAGTTTGATGGTAATTCCTCTCGAAAATGAAATAGTAGGAATGAGGCCTATTGTACTTTTTATTACCGACCCAGCATTACATGGCAGGGAGTTGAAATGCATCTAAAAGAAATAGATAAAGTGCATTCCTAATAGAAAGCAACACTGCTTTTCTGAAGTGCTACACAACAAAGAGAAACATCAGGGTGTCACCTTGATTGCATCTATAAAAGCCGCATTGTGAAACATTGTGCCTAAGGAATCCGCTCAATGGCCTTATGGATAGCACTAAAACAACTGGCTCTTCACAGGTCCTTAAGAAAACGAGATGCAACCAGATCACTTAAAGAGACCACACAAGCAGGACTATGGTTTAAGATGGCACTACAAGATAAGACCAGTCTAATTGAGGACTGACCGTCTTACGCCATTAGCATCTCCAGCATAACTCTAAAGTACACACTAGCCTGAGGCAGCCACCAGAGAACCAGAGCACTGCATAGCACCCGTGGGAGGCAGGACAGTCTTGGGGCTGCAACCCACCAGTGGAAACATTGGAGATCCAAAATGGCCCCTGCTCAAGCTCTACCTATCAGCTCACATGCAAATGTTGACCCCGGATGAACATCTACATCTCACCCTTCTGCTGAAACTGATTTCCACATCTCTTGAACCCTAGAACACGGCAGACGCCCCATGTTACTAGCAATCATCAGATTTCTCGTACTACTAAACAGTTGAAATAGAAATTAACCACTCATGCCCAACACCCTCACACTCTCTCCACACCCTAACCAATTCCTCCTCGTGGTAAACTCATCCATACCTGTATGAGATGACTGGGCACAATTATGGGTGAAGCTAAACACAGCTTACCACACTTCTTTTAAACACCACCCAGCACCACGGCAGCGCTTCTTCAAACTGCATGGCAAAACATTTCAACAACAGCATCTTTTGTCACACCCAGTCACCCCACAATAACCCCCAACACTCTCTATTTCAGTAGTCATGTTAACTAAGACGCCATCAAATGATATAGCTGGCAACACTGTACAAAGGCCGTTGATGCTGCAGTCTTGTCCCATGCAAGGAATGGTAAAAGTCTTCTAGTTACCCTTATGGTTTTGACTGGTTATTCCCAGTTCCCATTGTGCACCCGCCATGTTCATGACAGTGCTTCCACCTATCTGAAATGGTCCTTGCTGGGTCTCAGCAATTGCAGAAGGCTCTCTTTTACAGACTGTTTTATTGCTAATATATATATATATATATATATATATATATATATATATATATATATATATATATATATATATATATATATATCACATAGTACAATTCATATTCACAGACATCGATTGATTTCATTCATCAAGGGTTAGTATACAAAACTGGCATATACTTTGTACCATAAATTCAATTGTTAACCACAGTGTTTTACAATGTTTGAACCTGTTTGGTCTGGGCTTCAAAGCAAGGAAAAATAAGACGTTTCCGTTTCCTTGTAAAAGAGTTCTTGCTATCATAGTGGTCCTCATTACGAGGCTGGCGGTAGCCGTGCCTGTATTACAGGCACGGCTGCCGCCGGTATTGATTTTGATCCGACACCCAGAAAAGGGCAATTACTGGGTCATTACGGCCTTGCCAGACCCGGTAATTGCCCTTTTCTGGGCGCCAGTAAAAATTATCCCCCATTCCCTTTGAGCTCAATGGGAACGGGGAGGGTGATAGCAGCGATTATTAACGGTACCGTTGCTACCATCAAGTTCTGCTCGCGGGTGACGGTACGGCCACCCGGTAAAACCTGGTGGCTGCAAGGGCACCCGCGAGCAGAACTCATGGTCCGGTAGCGATACCGGCGCCGTTGTTGCCTTAACACCACCACACATACTCGTAATGAGGCCCAGCGTGTATAAATGCAAACAGGTCTGTATATTTTTTTAGCAATGAAACTCTGTAAAAGAGGTGTTTCGTGAAATAAATAAAAAAGTATTTTTTTGCTACAGACATCAACGGTCTGGGACCCTTTATTCAGTCTTTTTCCTGCTGATGTTAAAGTCAGCAGGTATCAGCTATTCCTGGTCTAGAGCACTTCAACACAGGCGAAGGGGGTAGTCTGTGATACCTGTATATTGATACTGTAACCACCCTTGTATATCGCAGACCCCCCCAATAACAATACATCAAGGGTTTGACCTATTGTACACCTTGAGTGTATGCCGTTTTACCTACGGACTTCGAAAATGAGATCCTTAGGAAATGATTTTAAGGGTTCACCAAATCAAGTAGAATTTCTAAGGTGAAATGTACTGACCAATGATTTATTCATTTGAAAAATATGTGTGGAGGTGCACTTTTTGGAAATGCAAGTTTTTCTAACGTTGCTGTATGCAAAACCATGGATTCCGTGAACGCACTTTCCTTAAAAAGTAAGATCATTTATTTAAGGCGCATAGCAACAGACCATGAGGAAGGCAGGATTTGGATGTGGGCCTCTGAACACATGGCTGGGTACTGCTCCTGCTGGTATCCAACATTTACAACCTCAAGGATATAATCAACCTGCAGCGAAAATGGCGGCCCTGCTGAGAAAATTACAAGCAAGTTAGCGTTGGCTCCCGACAGCCAAAGCACTGAGATCCCACTGCAAGCTATGTTCTAGCTGCTAGAAAAACAAGGCGCAGCAGTATTGACTGCTAGAGGCTCTATCGTGTGTCAGGCCATTTATTAATCGGTTGCCCGTGTACTAAGGCTCATGTTTAGATTATACAACCACTTCCGGGGATTTTGAAATTAGCTCCAACCAAACAGACAAACAATGCCATGGCCGATTTGTGAATGGGGATAAGGGGTAATGTGGCAGGGTCATTTAACATACTGGGGCATATTTACTGACATGCTGAAAAGCTTATCAGGGCTATTGTGTCCTGCTTTTTCATGAAAATATTGGAATGCGTGATATAACAGAAAAACATTTAGGGGGTAATTCATGGATTATTTGCACTGAAAAAAATGGGATTTGTGCGCCATTCTGCCCGCAAATCCCTGTTTAACAAATGGGGATTTGCAGGCAGAATGGCGCACAAATCCCGTTTTTTTCGGCGCAAATAATCCATGAATCCCCCCTTTAATTTCTCATTGCCACTCCTTCCACGTGAGTACAGGACATGTTAGTACCTCTAATAATGTAACCCTTGGTGTGATTATTGGACAGAATGATATGATATGATGTAATTTATAACACACCTGTACACAATTGTTTCTAGGAGCGACAAGGAAGGGTAGACAGAGGGAGGACAATACAAACGATCTTACTAGGCCTTGTGACATTCAGATTATGCAAGAGCGACAGCACAGAAGTGCCGGCGGGAGTGGGAGTGGGAAGTGCCAGGGAGAGGGAGAGGAAGGGGAAGTGCAATCAGGGCAACAATGCTTTGATTAAGTGCATCCAGGGCAGCATGGCTCTTGGTAAGTGCAAGGAGGTAGGGGACTGAAGAGGTTACAGTTACAGCCCCTAAGTGTGCGGTGGCCTGGAGGCAGTGCAGGGGAGACTGATAATGGAGGAGCCTGGTATCCATTATGCTCAGAGAGTAGCCAGGCAACGAGTTGATGCAGCAGACAGGTACAGCAGGGGAGGGAGAGAGAGTAAGCAGAGGAGAATAGGTGAGATCTTGAGCTGCTTTTGGAACTTGAGGTGGTCCGGCTCAGGTTTTAGAGGGGAAGAGAGGCCATTACAGAAGGAGGCACCTGCAGAAGAGAGAGAACTACCCCCCACTCTCTGTCTAGCAAAGCGTCTGACCCTCAGAGAGTTGAAGGTAGTTGAGAAAGGGCTCGAGAAGGAAGGTATTTTGGAAGATGGAGTTGGATGTAGTGTGAAACCCCGACCCAGAAAGCCTTGTGGACAATGCAGAGGGTCTTGAGATTGATCCTTGCAGCCACATGGAGCCAGTGGAGAGATTTCAGTGCTGGAGAGATACAGTCCCCAGGCTTGAGACCAAGGATAAGTCACGCAGTCCTGTTCTGGATTCGTTGCAGAGGGTGGAGAGTATAGGAAGGCAGATTGAGAAAGGCTGTTGCAGTGGTCCAGCCTAGAGAGAACCAGGGCGCTGGAGACAGTGAGCTCTGGGGGGAAGTGAGAAAAGGAAGAATACCTCTGTGGAGATGCAAGTGGTAGTGGGACTTCTTAGCGAGGTCCGAGATGTGAGGAGAGGAGAGAGTGGAGTCAAAGATGACACCAAGATTTCTTGCCACACAGGAAGGTGAAGGAAAAGAGCTCAAGGAGGGTGGCCAGAGTGAGAGGGGGGAAAGCGGCAGCATGGGTTCCAATGAGAAAGATTTCCAACTTACTGGCATTAAGGCAGTGATCGTTGGAGATGCTCCAATCCTGAAGCATGGATAGACAATCATAAATGAGCAAGAGAGAAGAGGAGGCTGAGGGGTGCCTGAGAGAGAGGTGCGTGTCATCTGCATAACACTGAAAGTTAGAGGAGAAAGTAGAGATCAGATGGCCAAAGGGGCCAATTAGACATTAAAGAGCTAGCGAGGAATGTTAGAGCCCTGCGTGACACCACATGTGGAGAGGGAGGTGGTGGAGAAAAAGGATCCAAGTTGGACCTGGGAGGGCCGGTCTGAGAGGGAGGAGGTCAGCCACTCCAAGGCCTGATCCGTGATGCCCAGGTCCTCACAGAGTTGATTGATCAGCATGGCGTGATTGACCATGTCAAAGGCAGAAGAAAGGTCAAGGAAGGTGAGGACAGAAGGAAGGCTGGAGTCAAGATTAGAGAGAAGATCTTCACAAGTGTTCAGGAGAGTAGTTTATGTGCCTGTGGCTGGTCTGAAGCCAGACTGATGGTCAGGAAGACAACCAACAGATTCGGGTATGGAGAGTAAGATGGGAGATTGCCAGCTTTTCCTGGAGTTTGCTCAGGAAAGGAGTGATGGAGATGGGGCAATAGTTTGCCAGACAGGTAGGATCGGCAGAAGGCTTTTTAATGAGGGAGTTCACAAGGGAGTGCTTGAGGAGAGAACTGAAAGATCCGGTGGTGAAACAGAGATTGCAGAAATCAGAGGAGCACGTGGTTGGATGACACTTTAATAGATCAGACTTGTCTAGAAAACTTGTCAGGTGTTGTCAGGAAGAAGAAGGAGAAAGGAGGAGAGGTGGCCGGAAAGGGGCCAGGAGAGGCAGAAGGAGAGGAAGAGGGGAGCGAGGACTGGATGTTCTGAGTTTGAGTGGTGAAGTGAGCAACCAGAGCCGTACAGAGAGCCTGGGAGGGAACAGGGGAGGTAGAGACTGCAGCAGGATTGGCCTGATCCTTGCAGATTTTAAAGAGGTTGGCTGTGTTGTTAGAGGCTGCAGAGACATGGGCTTGGATGTGAACTCTCTTCTTGGACAAGACAGACAGTCTGTATTGTCTTTGGAGCAGTTGGCAGGGCAGTTTGTCGGAGAATGTGCTTGAAGCCCTCCACTTCCTCTCTCTCAGCCACCCTGCACTTGAAGTGCCCTTATTCCTAATTGATATTATAGAAATGTATACTATGGTACATAGAGATCTAGATTACACTTTCACAGGTTCTCTGTACGCTATCTAGGCTATTTAAAATATACTTGTCACTGCATGATGTTAAAACTTTGGAAGGGACATTAATTGATACATTTTCTTAAATCGATGAAACTGATGCATATTGACAATCCATTTCCTCTTCCCTTAAAATCAAAGATAAAGTTTGAGACAATGGTGTTTCCAAAGAATGTTGCTGACTGCCGTGTTTTGAAAAGACATTAATTAAGCCTCATGGACCTATGTACAGGTAATTATTCCATGATAATGAGCCGTTCCTTCTGATATAGACCTAATTCCAAATATTCTGAATTCAGCAGCAGCCCTCATTCCTTTTTTCGCTTTGTGTCACCCCGAAAAGTATAAACGTACAAACATTTCCCAATCCCTTTAACTTTTAACCTAAAAAAATAAACAAAAAATAACTTTGTGTATATTTAATCCATGTAACTGTTTGTTTGTCCTACTAGGCTTCATATAATTTCTTCCATTTGTTTCTCCCACTTGCCTTTCACAATCCCCCAACAAATTAATCCTTTTGTAGTCCTCTCTGTTTGTAAATCCTACAAAACCTTCCCATGTGTGTATGCTCCAGAGAATCCTGTGTTTCTGTCACTTTCCTGTATGTGTCAAAGAACCCTTTACAACTGATTGTGTGAGTGTTAAGAGAAACAAATTGCTAATCCACGCCACTTAACTGTGTTGTAAAGCACTTTAATTATTGCATTGTGGCTGGGTTTTGTAATCAGAGGGTGCTGTGGCTCTTGAAGAGCAGGTTCTCTTCTCCGAGAAGGTGGAATTTTAATCGGTCTTGTAGGATAATGTATGCATGCATGAATAGGATTCCCAAAGTATGAACCTAGATGAGAAGCGACAGAGCACTGTATATTGGGGATGATCCCTATTGGTTATAAGTAAGTTGTGGCATTGCAGAGTAGCTGGGATGAGTAGGGGGAGCAGGGAATGAGGGGAGCTTTCAAGGGGGAAAAGCTGGGTTGACTGAAGTGATCAGTGATTGAAGGGATGTTCTTTCAAGAGAAAACTCATCATGTCCTTTCTGAAGTGAGGCAATGAGGATGGTGAAGGGGTTTTGTGCTGTTGCAAGCAGTGCACAGCCACAGCAGTTGCTCATGGAGATAGGAGAGACATTGAGGGATTACACAGGAAAAGGAGAGGAGGTAGATGTCACACGCCGTGCTCCTTGGTGCTTGTGGTCCGCATGTGGTCCGCATGGAAGCTGCTCCGCCATTAGAATGTTCCATTCTACAGTGATACTTCCTTATTCCCTGTTCTAGTCTTCCTGTCTGCTTTCTGTTTACTTCCCTCCTTCTTAGCTTTCCTCTTCTTGTACTTTCTTATCTTTATTCATTGTCTTCCCATCTTCCGGGTCTCGTCCCAATCTTGCTCTTTCGTCTGCCGCTTACCGTTGCCTTTTTTCTCTTCCGGCGTTCCTTTTAGTCTTCTTCCCGCCTCTGCCTTCCGTGCTCCTTTCAGTGTATCCCTGCTCTGGCTTTTCCTGTCCGGACCGCGTTCCTTTACGTTTCCTTTTGCCTCTTATCCGTTCTTTTCCTTCCCGTCAGTGCTTTTCTCCTTACTCTGTACTTTGCCGGTATTTGTTATTATGCCAGTCTGCCCATTTCAAAGGACAATTTCTTTTCACGCCCTTCTGGCCCCTTTGAGAGCCCATTCTTGCATACATTACTTACCTCTTTCCTTTGGTTTCCGTCAGGATCTTCCATTTGGAAAAGACATAGGGCCTCATTACGAGGCTTGCGCTCCCGTAATGAAGGGTGCCAGTATGGGACCGGCACCCTTCATTACGGGATGCGCAATTACGAGGTTCCCTTTTTCGGGACCCTGTAAGGATGCCTAGTAAAACCAGGCGCCCTTTCCAGGACCCGCGAGGGGAAGAGGGAGGTAATAACGGGCCAGTTGTAATGTGCCCGTTATTACCTCCCTCCCCATTCCCATTGAGCCTTATTAGGGCTCAAATGGGAATGGGGATGGGTTCCTGCAAGGAAGAATTACCGGGTCCTCCTATGTCTGAATGACCCGGTAAGTCCTCATTGCAGGAACCCGGTATTGAAGCCCGGTATGGAGGCAGCCATAGCCTTTCGTAATGAGGCCCAGAGCCTTTAATTGCCATCTGGGACCAATTACTCTGGTATCATTTGAGCTCTGCCCTGGACATTACTCTGTTATCATTATAGATCCGGCCTGGACATCGGAGGGAGAGGTTTTTTCTGCCACTGGCTCTTTCCTTCTGGGGATCTTTCAGAGAGGGCCTCCTTTGCTTGCCTAATCCAAGAGGGCGGCAGAGTGGCTTCTTTCCAAGGGAGACCCTACCTCTTCAAGAAGAGACATCCAGACCGTAAGAAGAAGAAAGGAAGAAGCCAAGATCTTTCATTGTTCTGACTTGAGAGTCGTGTAGACCGTAGATACCTCCGGCCTCAAGTGACGCACAGGGAAACCAAAAAGCACTCCCTGTGCGACCTTTGAGGCCACAGGTGGGAGATGTCGCTTCCTGGATCCACGGAGCCTCAAGAACCACAAAGCCGCTGTAGGAAAAAATGATTTTAAGTACCAGGCAATAACAGTAATGCAGTAGTAAAACAACTTGAAAGGGTCTTACCTATCCAGTGGGTCAGGATGCGATAAACCTGGAGGTGGTTTGAGACTCAAGTGCGTGGCAGCCCCAAGTTCTGCAGGGACCAGCGCCACATGTGACTGCAGGCTAGCCCACCTGAGTGGAAGGCTTGGTTGCGTAGCGTAACTGCCAGAAAACAAGAACGTAGCAGAATCACTTTCGAATGTCCAAGGGTAATCCAAATGCAGAGTGGAGGACGGTCCGGGAGTCGGCAACGGGATAACAGTTCCAAGCTGACAGACAAAGGGTAATCCAAAGAAGTCCAGGTGAGAAATCCGAGGTCAAGGCAATTCCAGGAAGCAAAACAAGATGTAACGCCAAACAGGGTCCAGAAGACAACTGAGAAGAGAGGACTGCTTCACGTATCAGGCATTTTGTATTGAGAGCTTCCTGGTCACGTGACGCATACTGCTGTCACGTGACGGACACCGTGAATCACGTGATCTGGGAGGAACAGCTGAGCGGTGCGGAAGTATTCTGCAAGAGTTTAAGGTATCTGAGGGTGCACTACAGGACCTGCTGCAAAATTTAACTGAGTTGTTTCAACATTGAGTTGAAAAATAGGTGATGAGAACTCAGCAGTAAGAGAATGTTTAGAGGTAGTGTGCACCCTGTAGATTGATGAAGAGGGTATGCAGGTGTTGGTGCTGCAGTGAACCGAATAGTAACATGTGTAGGTGACAGAGGTGATACACCAGCAAATGGCTCAGGAGGAGGAGGAGATTGAGGCAGCTGCACCTATTCCTTTTCTTTGGACAGAAGTGACTCACAGATTCCAATGCGAAAGAACAGCTCCCATGAAGAAAGGAATGCACTTTGCCAGAAAAACAAGTTTATTGCATGCTAATAATTGGGTGCAGCTAGTCTGTTCCTTGGAGTTGAAAATGAACCCTATTCTCTCCAACTGACAACAAAGATGCATCTTATATACACAGTTAGACAATTTGCATAATCACAAATATTTTGTTACGAAGCCATCCCTCAAACCCTCATTGGCTAACCCTAATTCAAAGTAATGTAATCCCCCTATCTCTAAATCCCTATTGGATACATTCACAAAGTACAAACCCTTTGACATGTGATCTTCTTTTCTAGTCAGTTATGATGTATTCCACATATTGCATTTATCATGTATTATTCAGAACACGTGACAGAACCCCATTGGTGGCAGTGCAAGGCTTTCCATAAACACTTCGAGTCAAGGGGAGGAGAGAAAAAAATAAGCACTACTTTGAAGCAGCAGTAATCCTTATCCTCCCAGATGCTCCGGCATTCCATACTATTTTCCCTGCATTACTTCACGTAATGCAATTTGTGGCTGTCCTCTCAACTCATTTAGCGTTCGGCATATATTCCACTTTTTGCCCTGAAAGCCCATCAACCATAAGCTCTCAATTAACACCTCCTTGTAACCGGATTTATGGTCATCAAAAAACAAGCCCTTGTTCTCTCAGCAAAATTATACTTTGCATCTAAGAACCAATTCCAGCCATAACAATTGAACAACTGACTTTCCATTCTATTCTAGCCTTCAGCCCTTTGCGATGTTATCACAACTGCCCATATGCGTCTCTCTCTCTACCCCCCTTCCATCCAGCTTTCTAAACCAGGCAAAACCCATTCTTGAGAATCCAGGGACTCTGCAACCTACTAAAACTCCAAGTAGGTGAAACCTGCATTCTGTGATTTCTCCATGCACCCACAATTAACCAATATTTCCCAGTG
Organism: Ambystoma mexicanum; assembly: GCF_040938575.1. Lineage (NCBI taxonomy): Eukaryota > Metazoa > Chordata > Amphibia > Caudata > Ambystomatidae > Ambystoma > Ambystoma mexicanum. The sequence goes on from NC_090928.1 coordinate 1,102,320,134, forward strand.
CCCTAAATGTGTCTGCAATCTAAACCATTGTTGAATTCCCTTTCAATTAACTCACTACATATTTCCCAGTGCTACAAATTGTACATTGTAGAAATACATTATATCCATGCTACTGCTACTCATGTTACTGACTACTGTTGCTCTAAAAAATATCCAATTAAAACACAAAGTAACATTAATTTCAATTCTTCTAACTACATTGAACACATATTTAGTTGCAACATCACATCTAACCCAGCCGCACCATGGCCTGGCCCAATTTACATAATGTGAACCTCTTTTCTGTGTTGAGGTCGAAAACGTCTACTCCAACATTCCACCCTTTAGTTAATATAGTAATTACCAAATTCATGTCTCATTTCTTGAAAGAACCATCTCTGGGGACCCAAACCTTGCAGACATCCTCCATGCTCTTTCCACTTCGAGCATATTCCTCTGGCGTACAAGACAAACACAACCACCCACCATTTTCCCCACAATCTACCCAACCCTCCACGCATTTATCTAGACTGAGTGGAGGACACAAAACAACACCTGCAGGCCCAATTAACCCTGACTCAATCTGCATGCCTATATGGTTTGTTATGGAATGGCTCTACCTGTGGACAGAGTGACCTGCATAATAGCAGCTGTTTGAGGTAACTTAGTAGAGCAGCACCTTAAAAATATTTGGCAGGAACAGAAAAGGGCAAGTAGAAAAACAAAAAGTGACATCAGTAACTTCACAGTCAGACTCAGCCATGATGGAACCCAGGCAAAGAGTGAATCGAACCAAGTGTCATCTTTGATTCCAGCCTCTCTCTCCATGGCCTCACGCAGATTATGCAAGGCTTTGGTTGTTTTTGATAGGGTCCCATTTTCCGAATTGTTTAGCAGCATGAATGTGCAGCTTTAAACCCCTATCTTTTGGCACACCCCACATTCCATTGCAGTAGGAAGGTCTAGGGTGTACCGATTCTAAAGTGTAATGTGGTGCAAGACCCTCATCTCCTCATGTATTCCATTAAAGGCAGTCTCTGAATGATTAACCAATTGAATGAGTTCATACTGGGTGATCTTCAGCCATTTAGCATTGACAATCGCTTCGACACCCAGAGCCAGGAGAAAGGGGAAGACCATCTCTGTACTACTAAAGAGTCTAAAGTTCTCAGGTACCTTCTTTAACACGTCTGAAGAAGTCAATGAAAGGTAGTTGCTACTGGTAGATCGTCTCAAAACTTCAGTCATTTTATGCCCTCCAACAGTTTCAGGTGCACTCAACGAGTGAGGGGACATAGGGTGCAGAAAGGTTGCTTGGGACAGCACATTAGAAACTACCAGATGGGCTTTGGAGACAACCACCAGGACTGGGGAGTTCAAGGTAGAAATGCTGCACACTGCCTTCCAAGCTGGTGGGAGTTGAGGGTAAGCTATGGTTCCTCAGACCCAGTAGTGATCAAGGATGGCAGAGGTCCCATCGGTCAAGTCAGTAACAAGCAAAGTTCTGGTACAGTTAGTATTAGTCCCGACTGGTATGATGCCATTGCCCCTAAATTCAAGGAAAAATGTGTATGAAATCGGATCTTAACAGGTCTTTCTTGTGATTTCAACCACATCAATTTCTTTTACATATACATTCCATATCTCTGAACATTCCTCGTTAATGTTCGCCACTTGTTGTTCAGTAAACTTTCTCATGCCTCCTGCTTTACAGCTCTTACCCCCTGCTCCCATCCATTGGGGGTCATTACGAGGTTGGAGGTAGCCATGGCGCTACTAGCGCCATGGCTACCCCCTTACCGCATTCCGGGTCCGGGTTCCCAGAATAGGGACTTACCGGGTCATTCGGACCTTCGAGGACCCGGTAAGTCCCCATTCCGGGAACCATTCCCCATTCCCATTTGAGCCCCCATAGGGCTCAATGGGAATGGGGATAGAGCTAATAGAGGGCCCGCTATTAGCGGGCCCATTATTAGCTCTGAAGTTCCTTAACGGGTAAAACCAAGCGTTAAGGAAGGGACCCGCTAAGGGACCTCGTAGTAGAGCGGTAAGTGATTACCGGCACCGGTGCCCTAACCGGTGCCGGTAATACCTTACCACCCATCTCGTAATGACCCCCATTGTGTATGAAAACAAATCCATCTACTATTAAATGTGATCGCAGGCTACATCTTATATCTTCATACTCCTTTTACTCTTTTTCCATTCTTTATTTTATTTATTTTTTGCATTTATTTCAGCGCACAAAGCCTGGAGGCATCTAGGCGCTAGTTACAAAAAGTGTTTAGTACAATGTCCATCGATTGGTATGATGGGAGCCTACACTGCATGTCCCTGAAATAAGTCCCTCACTCTGCTCAAAGATAGGTGCACCACACATTGTACTATCTGTGGTGACAACTCGTCAGGAATAAATACACTTGGAACACCAGAAGTGGGGGGGATTAGCGAACAGACAGAACAAGTGTCTGCTGCCTTTTCTCTCCCCACCCTGTTCATGTGCCTGTACAACAAAGCCATGCACATACACCAAAATATCCAAACCCACCCTTTAATTTACAATTTCATTTGGGTCAGTATCTCTTTTTATTCAGGGTTTTAACATTTCATCAGATCCTATAACACTAGCAGACATATGCATTTTTACCTCATTATCCACCGTTGCACCTAAACAGGGAAAATACAGAAAAAAGAGAAACAACAACCAAACATACATCCTAACACCCATACTTATTAACCTATTTCTTCAACATTTACATAAAAAACGTAATGACTGTTTGTCCATTCAAATGTCCTAGCTGGTAAAGGGATACTTAATTCAGTAATGATTTTTTTACGATTCTTTCCCATTAGATTTTTGCTCTTGCAAAGGTGGAGAAGCACTGGCAACTTTCTGCTCATAGATAAGGTGCATCCAGCATTTATTTCCTTCCACCCTCACAGCGCTCTGGGTGTGTCACTCCAGCGCCGGACAAACACATGGACATACACGCTTTCTCCAGGGATGTGCTGTTGCTGTGGTAGAACTCCAGAATCTTGATTGATTCCCTCTGTTGCAGCTGGCTGTTGGTGTGAGTAAGCAACCTGTGCAGCTATTATTCTGACAGCTCAGGTTAAGTGCCTAAAGTAAGCCTTAAACTACTCTCCTTGAATCTCTGAGGACTTCTGAGCATCTGATGCTGTGAGTGTAGTTGAGAATGGTGTATGTATCCTACTCTCTGACACTTTCTCATGGGGCGATAAATGATGATCCTTCCCTGGCTGAGTCCTTAAATAAAACAGTGCCAGTGGAAGGGAAAACAACCATGACTTTTTAAGTTTGTAAAACAGCTTGGGTAAACTATTTTTTAGCAGTCCATTCATTATTTCCATGATTCCATTGGCCTGTGTGCTATACACCGAACAGAACGTGCTTTATGTGCAATAAAGAAGTAATCTCTGCTAAAAATGTATTCAAAAAGTGAGTTCTATTGTTTGACCTCAAGACTTTCAAATATACCCCACCGTGGGAATACCCCCCGCACCAACATTGTTGCAGCTGATTTAGCATCAAGTTGTGCACAAGGTCCAGGCTCAAACTATCGGGAGAATAGACAAACGACAACTATGAGATAATAAAAATTACTGCACCTGTTTATCATGTCCAAATAGTCAATGTGGAGCTCTCTGAACGGCCACTAAGGTTGTGGCAAAGTGCCTTTTAAATTCTTCATGGCATTTCCAGTGTTGAACTGGTAAAATGTCACACAGTTAAATATGAACTTACTTACCTTTTCCTTCAAGTTTGGGATGAACCAATCCTCCTGGAGGTCTGCTAATATTTGTCGCCGAGATGCAGCTGCTCCAGAGCCGCAATAAGTAACTCCAGAGGCATTACTACTTTACCTGTAAGTTCCTGTCTCCACAAAATAAATCTGTGGGCGAGAATGTACACCTTTGTTTCACCCACTGCTCCATCTCATCCTTTGATGCTCCCTCTTGCATTTCTATAATTTTAATCAGAGGAACTGCTGTATACAGGACTGGTAACTGTACCTGTTGGGAAATGGTTTCTGTGAGCTGGGAATCTGTAAATGGTGAATATGCTGCCTCCTTTGCCACTCGTTCAGCTGCATTATTCCCAAGTGCAATTAAGTCAGTATTGTTAGTATGCACAGCACATTTAGCAATGAATATCGCTGCTGGTAGTGTTATCACTTTCATTAGTTTGGATAGTACTGCAGCATGGTGGACTGGGGACCCTTGAGATCAACTAAATCCTCTCCTCTGCCATCTCGACAGCCCTGAATGCACAGTGAACTTGACACAAGCATGGGTCAGCATGAATAATGACTGCCTTACCCTTGCCCATCTCTAGCGCCCCTATGAGTGCTACCAGTTCTGCCACAGCACAGAATAATGTGAAACCAATGTCTTTTTCACTCTGGTGTACTCGCCATCCAGAAGGCACACAACTGCTGCTCCTGTGTGCCTGTCACCTGTGTCCGGAATGATTGTCGATGAAGGGTCAACAACGAGCACCTCCCCTCCCTCTAATGCATCTTCCTTGAAGTTCATACTCTCATCTCCTTCTCCCTCATAAGTCGCACAAGCATGTACAACATGATCAGGTTATACTGGTTCTGGTAATAATGTTGCAGTATCGACTTTGACAACTCACTGGATGTATGGAGGCATTTGACATGATGACCTCATATCCCAAAGCTCCCTGCATGGTGAAAGTCGATTTAGATTTTTCCAAGATCACTAAAAATGAAAGTTCTATATATATATTGTCACCAGGCAGCCCATAGTAATCGTTGAAGACATTTGAATAGCAAAGAGTGCTGCCACTAATGCTTGCTCACACAGGAAGTGCTCTTGTGTAGCTAGATCTAGGAGTCCGCTATAATAAGTCAAAGGCTTATGAGCCAACAATGTTTTCTGGGTGAGGACCACTGTCATTACCTGCAGAATGGAATGCAAAAACAAATAGAAAGGCTTCTTATAATCCAGGGCCGCCAAGACTGGAACATACTGATTGAAGTTTTGAGCTCCTGGAAACAAGTTTTCATTTCTTCTCGCCACTCAATCAGACCTTTCTCTTTCTGTTCTCCATTGGGTCCTTGCAACAGGGGCCTTGTGTAACTAAAGTAGCAAAAAATCCAAGATCTAAAATAGTTACAGAGTTCAAAGAACTGTTGCATCTGTATTATGGTTTCTGGATGTGGTGCTTTTTGTACTGCAACGGCTCTCTCAGGCATTACCTTTCTTCCTGCAGATGATATTATTTGCTGCAGGTACACTACTTCTGTCTGTCAATACTATCAATACTGTAATTTCTCCTTGTCCACCTTGCTCAGTGAGCAGAGTGAGAAGCTTGATTGAATCTCTTCAACGTTGCTTCTCTGAAGTGCTGCATACTAGCAAATAGTTTATATACTGAATCACTGTACTGGGCATGTGTAGATTTCCCAAATCCATGTGAACCACCCAATTAAAAATACTCAGGGATTCACAATAGCCCTGTGGTAACCTTGTGTGCAAAAATCTTTGACCTCTATATGTAAATGCAGTAAAGTATTGAGAATCAGGATGGAAATTAACCGAGAAAAATGAATTTGTCAGATCAATTACAGTAAAGTGAGTGGATCCAGTAAGGATGTTACAGAAAATGGTAGCAGTATATGGAACCATCGGGAACTCAGCTTCAAAAATATCATTCAAAGGGTGAAAATCCTGGACCCTTTCACCTTTTTCACAGGATAAATAGCTTTGTTACATGGGGACATGGAAGGCCAGATAATACCTTGTTTCCACAATGCCATAATGATATCATAAAACCCTTCATCCGCTAACCTAGACATGGGGTACTGTCTCACACGTGATAATATTGCACAAGGATTTAATTGTATCCTCACTGCTCCTCTGCTCTTCAGCAACCCTATGCCATAAGGATCACTAGTCCACAAGTGACTAAGTACCTTCTGTAAATCTTACTTCAAATATGGCAAAGTAGTTCTAACAATAGATATAGTCTGAGGTATCTCCCTATTCTCTACTGTTATCTGGCAAGGAATAGCAACCTCAAACACCATTTCACCCGGCTCCTCAGCATCCTCAAACAATTGTTAGTCAGACACCACCCTCAACGATAGAGTTGGATCAATGCATAAAACTGTGTGCCATTCCTCTCCTTCCTCATCCGTGCCTGAGAGAACCACTTTGTCCTCCATAGTAATTGCTGCCCCTTATGGTGACAACAGAACCTGGTGCTTCACTGCTGAACCAGCTCTGCTGGTATTTGTATTGTTCTATCTCTAATCCCAGGAACTCACCCCAGCACTACCATTGCTCTGTAGAGAAACAAATCTGAATGTACAGGGACCACCCTTATCGTGCTGTCAATACAACAATTTTGCAAAATGACCTTAGTTTTTGCATGATACAAACCCGGGGTTGAGAATACTATGCCTTTTTCTGTGAATGAGATTGTCATATTCAGTTTATTCAACAAGTCTTTGCCTAAGAGATTCACTGGGGTATCTGTACAGTACAAGAAAGGAGCTGATAAATCCTGAGTACCTACTTTAATAGGTAAAGCTTCCATGTATGGAACTGCCTTAATAGCTCTAGAGAATCCCTGTGTGTCCAGATTTTCTTTTTCTCCTGAAAGAGAAATGTTACCTTCCATGATGCAAGATTTAGTTGCCCCTGTATCAATCATGACTGAAAAATGTTGGACACCTATCGTTACACTTACCTGGGGTTCCTCATCTGGATCAGCAATAATATGCATGACTGGACATGTCAGAGCTCTCTGTGGGCTGTCCTAGTCCAGGTATAAACGTGTACCCGGGAGCAGAAAGGGCCCCCCAAAATACGCTCCTGTGTAATGTGTAATGGTACCTTGAGGCAAAGGATCCCTTTCTTATGGCTGTACGGGTGTCTGTGCAGGCACAACTGACTGGCACATTGGTTTGTACAGCCTCAGACTATGGGTTTTATCCTACCCAAGCCTATCTGGCCATTGGGATTAGTGCGTGAGTCACACAAAATACAATGGTCTTCTCCTACAATTCTGTGACAAATGTCCCATTCTACCCCGGAGCCACACTGGACTTCATATGGTCCTCCAAACTTACCTGGTTCCTTGGTGGGGTAAGATGGAGGCCTACAGCCGTGAGGAGGCTCGGAGCAGCAGGATTACCGTCTGGTAACACCTGAGTTCTGAGCCGCTGGGTGCTAATTAAGCAATAAGCCCTGAGCAGGGAGGGCATTACCACTTCAGGTAAGGTGCCAGGGCCCATAGTTACAGTCCCTGACGCAGATCGGGAGCAGACGCGCTGGGGAAAGAAGTGTTCCCAGCGCGTCTGCTCCTGAAATGGACTTAAAAGAAGGTAATTGGGGTGGGGGGTGTGGAGGGAATTCTGTGGCTGGGGGGGAAGAGGAAGAGGAGAGGAAGACCACTTACCTTGTTCCCCAGCAGGGGAAGATGGCAGCCTCCAGCTGTGAGGAGGCTCGGAGAGGCCATATTACATCTGGTAATGCCCGCGTTCTGAGACTTACCGTTGTCTGAGAGGCTGCCACACACCCCCGCCGGGTACTAATTAAGCAATAAGCCCAGAGCAGGGAGGGCATTACCACTTCAGGCAATGCCCCAGGGCACATAGTTAGGGCCTGAAACTATGTGCCCAGGGGAATTATGTGGTAATTCCCCCCTGAGAGGGGCTTATTGTTATTAGTACCCCGGCCCATAAGACCGGGGTAACAAAAGTATTTTTTTTTTCTGTTCTGAAACGCTCTGGCATTTCGGAACAGAAAAAAAAAAAGTCAAAAAATGGCCACCGGGAAAGGGAAAACAAAGTCTGTTTTCACTTTCGATGGCTGCCTTTGAAAACAATAAAAAAAGGAAACAAAGCAAATGGCCACCATAGAAATGGCGAAGGGACTACATGTAGTCCCTGCTCACTTTCCATGGCGAGCATTAAAAAAAATATAGGAAAAAACGTAAGCAAAAAATGGCCACCATGGAAAGGAGAGAAAGGACTATGTGTAGTCCCTTCTTCCTTTCGATGGCGGCCTGTTGCAGATCGGGAGCAGAGGCGCTGGGGACAGAAGTTTTCCCAGCGCGTCTGCTCCCGAAATTGATAGAAAAGAAGGTAAGTGGGGCTGGTGGTGGTCTGGCGGGGAGAGAATTCTGTGGATGGGGAGAGGGGACGGGGGCCACTTACCTTGTTCCCTGGGAGGGGACGAAGGTGCCTCCAGCATGAAGCGGCTCAGAGTGGGGGGATCACCGATGGCTGCCACACCCCTCTTCACCCGCCGGATACTAATTTGAGATAGCATCCCTTTAGGTTTTCCCTTGGTTGCTATTTTTCCCCAACATTGGTCACTTTGATCAATATCATCTAGTAAAACTCGTATTTCTTCCATCAATTGATTCACTTCATTAATTGGTGCTGCTACCCGTGCACTCTTCTTAGGATCTTGGACAGGAGAAACCTGCAAAGTGGTCTTCCTCTTAGTCATTTAAATGACCAAACAAGGAGACACATGCAAATAACGCAATCTAAAGTGCAAATTTTAGTACAAAGAATCAAATGAACAATAATGTATACACTCAAGATACACTACCAATACAGTAAAATGCTAAAGTGCAAAATGGAGAAATCCTAAAAATATTAACTAAAACCCAATTCTAAATATAAATTAATACCTCTATTAAACACAAGCCCTGAGTTGCTCAGCTCTTATACCTCCATGTATAGACCACCTAAAAAATCCTAGGCAATCCTCTGGGACTCCGGGCTCAGTCCATCTAATTCAGTACCTGTACCTAATCTTATACCTTTATAGAGATGGCACAAAAACAAAGCATAGTTCTGAGCACCCCTTTGATCACACACTGTTACACAATGGGGCTCGAGCCATACATAGGGCCTCATTACACGGTGGGCGGTAAGGGATTACCGGCACCGGTAAGGGCACGGGTGCCGGTAATCCCATACCGCCCTAGTATGAGGTCCCTTAGCGGGTCCCTCCCCTAACCCCTGGTTTTACCAGGTGTTCTGAAAGGGACCCGCTAAGGGACGTCAGAGCTAATAACGGTACCACAATTTGTGGTACCGTTATTAGCTCCTTCCCTATTCCCATTGAGACCTATGGGGGATCAAATGGGAATGGGGAATGGTTCCCGGAATGGGGACTTACCGGGTCCTCCAAGGTCGGAATGACCCGGTAAGTCCCTATTCTGGCTACCACCTACCGTGTAATGAGGCCCATAGACTTGTATGCCACAACAGATGAAATAAAGGGCTGCATAAAAACGTTAAATGCTAGCGGCCAGCTCTCTTCTTTCCCTTTTCCCACTTTTGCTTTTACCTTGTACAGTGCCGATGTTAATATGAAAAGTCTTGGTGGGCACTGGAGGAACGCCCCACCTGCAACGTCTGACTCCCCTCCCTCTAGCCGTTCCATACTTGTCACCTCAGTTCATTCAGCTCACTCGCTTCCCAGATTTCTCCTGATTGAAACTCAGGGCATACAGCATGCAGCACAACACATCCTTAAGCCCTCGGGCCCTGAAATCCTTATTGCGAGTGGCCCTTACCAGCTGATGGGAGGTTACTAGTTGAGTCACAGGAGGAAAATAAAAGAAGCAAAACTCCTCGATAACAAGCCATCACTACCATCGCTCGACTCCTTGGTGTCTTGTAGCCACTGCCCACGGCCCAAAACGGAAGACTGCAGGACTGCCCTTAGCAGCCCTGCGACGTGACTTCACCCAGCTAGGCATTTTTTAAACAGCAATAACAAGCATCAGGAGAGCAAGTGAGCAGTTGGAAAGCAATGGGAAAGCCACCCTCTTCCAGCAGCAGTCGGTGTCTCTGACTGCAGAACTGCCCTTAGCAGTCCTTCGGCCAAGAGATATATTAAGTAGTGTAGGAACATAAATCGTGGAGCGTTCAGGCCCGATTTAAATTAACCTATAAGAAGATATACAGACACACACACAACCATTTATTAAATACACAATTTAGTTATGCACATTGTCTCAGAACACGTGGTAAAGAAGCACCCCATGAAGTCACGTAGGCATATCATGAGAAAGGAAATAGAAGGGAAGCATGTTTCCAACAAGAAGTCGCAACATTAACTGCCTGTCACAAGGGTGGGAACAGTAAGTTGGTGACAACCTATCAGGTCTCATGAGAAAGGATGCAAAGAATTATTTGTTTTTGCCACACTGTCCACTCCTCACAATTCTATTGGTCACTAATGACCAAAGCGGCCCACTCCATGATAGCCAAAGGAGCTACAGCAATCAGAGTCATGTTTGTATTTGAAACATGTTAGTATGTCAACTGTCAAATAAATTTGTGTGAAACTAGATGGTCCCACCATGAGATCATTACCATGAGGTAGTCATTAGAATGGTCACGAGGCATAGGATAGGCCACTAGGGCTAGGCAATGCATAGAATGATATATGGAGCAACTAAGACTGTTGAATCATCGAGTATGAATTTGACTGTATTCTGAAACAATGTTTAAAATGTCACTCCACTTCTCATTATAAATGCAGCCATTTTGCGATGTTACTTCAACTGGTATGTGGATTGTTCCCAGCTATGGTTGCATGTAATAAACTTGTTTTTTATTGGCTCATTGACTTACTTTTGTTATATTGATTTCCTGGGCCTACAAAACCTTTGAACATTTCTGGATCATTGCATGGATTGGGCATCTCTTATGCTGTTGCTTTGGTCTGTGAATAGACCAAACCTTTACTTACAAACATTTCCCTGAGATGTAGTTGCCAAGTTAGATTAACAGGTGACAGAAGGGTGAACATGAAAACAGAGAGTTCTTTATATTTATCAGTGGTGAAAAAATTCCCTCCCAGTAATAGGGCTTTTATCACATTGGCTATGTCCATGTTAGAGATTCCTATTTTGGTGGTGGCGCTAGCAGATTCAGTGGAGATAGAAGAACCCTTGGGATGGATGGCCTCATTATGAGTTTGGCCGTACTCTGGTGGTAAATCCACTGAAATACTGTCCAACAGTATTACTGTTACCGCCACTTGGTATTGCAGATTTACCGCAAGCTTATAAGTGGTGGTAGAGCAGTGTAAATCCCCATTCTTGGAGTCCATAGGACTCCATGGGGTATTGTGTGGAATTACAGCCGGCAGTAATTCAGCTGCAGTAATTCTTCTGATTTTTGGCAGTAGGGAGAATGTTTTACCTCCAAAGTTTAGTTGGAGGTAAACCTCCCTCCCTGCTGCCAAACTCGTAGTTCATCAGTGCTGTAATTCAGTGGTAATGTGGCGGTAATGGAATAACCGCTGTCTTACACTCATTTTTACTGCACCACCACACATGTAATGAGGCACCTAGTGTTGTGAGATTGCTGTTTTTTGCTGCCACTGAGCCACCAGTCATACTTGCATTTCTTGGCCCACCATGGCTTCATTTCTGTTTCTTGGAAAACAAACGACACTGATGGGTAACACATATTTTGTTTGATTTGTGGGGTGTTCCTGTTGCTCATTCAATCTTATTCTTGCTTCTTTCTTTTACCAGTGACAGTCATTTTTCCAAGGAGGTCACTAGATTTATTACCCAAATGGCAAAGATGAGGAGTGGCTACTCTTGACCTTTTCCATACTATGGCCACCATTCCCATATTCGTCTAAAGAAACTCCTGTAACCACAGCTGGGCCCTCTTGATTTTTTTCCAGTACTTGCTCCTCCACCTGTGATTGTACCTCATCACTTAATGTTATTGAGCACCTAAGTACCAGTCAGAAGGGGTTAATTATTTCACCAACAATTTACATTGGTCGCGGCCTTGGGATCAGTATTTTCGTTGTGTTCACTAGCCGGTATAAAGCAAACGACTTTACCAGCTACACAAAACAGTGACTGCGGTTCACTTCTCACAGAGAACCGGGATGGTTTGACCCAAGATTATGCACAGTGATGGATGTATTGAAGGTGAAAACGTTCCTGCTTTCTGATGCTTGTTTTTATGTGGCCTTTTTCAGTTAGGCTGCTCAGGAAAAGGAATCTGAGTATGAGCGCAACATGCAGTTTGTTTGGGTGCATAAGGAACAAGTCAGATGTTAAGAAACATATTTGTAGTGTATTATTTGTTTATGGATGTATTGTGTATGCCTAAAAATGACTCGGCTCCTGAATCTGTCTGAAGCAAAGCTTGTGTGAAAGTGGAAAATTGACCAATTACATTGCACTGATTTTGTTAAAGGGTACAGTCTATTGCATTTTACGAAATTTGCACAGCCTCAGCTTTCCCCTTCTATCTAACTTTTGCTTTACCATTCCATTACCTGTTGCTAATTTCTTCTCTAGTCCACCCAAGTGATTCCTTTCACCCATCCACAAAATGTAGCCATTAGCAAAAAAAGTATTACATAAAAGAAAAAATAATAAAACATAATAATTAATACAAACATAATAATAAACAACACAAACGTTAATACAACTAATAAAAGAATCATACAAAATAATAAGCATACATGTTAATAAGAATAGATAAAACAAATACAAATAAATACAATTATTACCAATAAAATGAAAATGTGTGGAAATAACATTAATCTAATAATTTTCATCAAAATTCGAAATCTGAGCAACGAGCGCTCTTCACATGCTGCATCTTGATGGAAGATCATCTAAATTATTTTTGTGGCAGTGCTATTCGTGTTTTTCACATGTTATGGTACATAACCTTGCTGAGGCCAGTTGGGCATGTGAATCCACTACATAGATTCACTTCCAATATGGCTTCCGCTTCCCCGAGCCGAGGAGTGTTCTAACTGCCATCCCAACTGCTTCACTGATTGGCTAGCCTCACCCCCAAAGACCCAATCCAGGGAGCCGACAGGAGAAAGCCGGCCCCCTCGCCAAGGCCCTCTCCTAAGGACCCTGTCTGGCCCTGTCCGGCTGCGGACGATGCAGCAGTGCCCTCATACTCTTCCCTAATGTCAACTGCAATCTCATCATGTTTCAGTTAAGGAGGCTACTCCCCTCTTGCGGGTCACATCTTGTTCTGTGTTCTTCATCTTCCCTACCATACCATTTGGACAAACTTGTGCTAAGCTATCCTTATTTGTTGTCTTTCCCTCTGCAGCCCGTAATACACAGGGTGTGGACTTCTGTTTATGCACACATGTTCTCAACTGCCCACCTCACCACTCTGCCTCACTTCCTCCTAAACTGGGATATATCCCCACATTGTTTGAGATACAGCCTTTACAGGCTACATTCCATCCTCCCTTGTCACCCTATTGCATTCTGGCATGTCTTACTATGATTGACCGGCTTGTCCCAACACTTAACTGTGATTTAATGTAGCCCCCGTACCATGATGCATGGCTTTTGCTAGACTATGCCTTTACCCTACTTTGACTCCCATGTATGCCTAATGTAGGCCCCCATGCCATGAGGCGTGGCTTTTGCTAGACTATGCATTTATCGTAATTTGACTGCTATGTATCTGTGTGCCTAATGTAGCTCTCTGTACCATGAGGCGTGGCTTTTGCTAGACTTTTGCTAGACTATGCACTTACCGTAATTTGACTCCTATGTATCTGTGTGCCTAATGTAGCTCCCTGTACCATGAGGCGTGGCTTTTACTAGACTATGTATTTATCGTAATTTGACTCCTATGTATCTGTGTGCCTAATGTAGCTCCCTGTACGATAAGGCACGGCTTTTGCTAGACTATGCATTTACCGTAATTTGACTCCTATGTATCTGTGTGCCTAATGTAGCTCCCTTTACCATGAGGAGTGTCTTTTGCTAGGCTGTGCATTTACCCTACTTTGACTCCTATGTATGCCTAATGTAGCCCCCGTTCCATGAGGTGCGGCTTTTGCTAGACTATGCATTTACCCTACTTTGTGCCTCATTTGGCGGCATGGCTGCTGCCAAAATCGGGTCCGGTTCATGAATGGGAATGGGGAAGGGAGCAAACAACGGGCCGATTACTAGCGGCCTGTTGTTTGCTCCCTCTTCCCCTCATGGGACCCGGTAAGCACGCCTGGTTTGACCAGGCGTTACTTACCGGGTCCCGCGAGTGGAGCTTGTAATGAGGCGTAACGGGTTTAACGGGTCCGCCTCCTTTAGCGGGTCCCGTTAACCTGTTCCGCCTCACTTGTAATGAGGCCCTTTGACTCGTATGTATGCCTAATGTAGCCCCCTTACCATGAGGTGTGGCTTTTGCTAGACTATGCATTTACCCTAATTTGATTCCTATGTATCTGTATGCCTAAAGTAGCCCCCCGCACCATGAGGCATGGCTTTTGCTAGACTGCGCATTTACCCTACTTTGACTCCTATGTATGCCTAATGTAGCCCCTCGTGCCATGAGGCATGGCTTTTGCTAGACTATGCATTTACCATACTTTGACTCCTATGTATCTGTATGCCTAATGTATCCCCCATATCATGAGGCATGGCTTCTGCTAGACTATCCTCCCTAGAACCTCCTGCACGATGTAATGTTTGCGTTGGATTGCACTTTGAAGATTGTCATTTCACTCTTACTGTATCTAGCACCCTGATGCCTGAGGGTTTGCATGCTGCTATCAATGCAAAAATAAATAAATATGCATATGAAAATGCATACAAAATTAATACATGTTACAAATACAAAAATAATGCAAACTAATAAAAAAATGTTTTAATAAAAATCCTCCAAATTGTTTTTTTATATGCAGGCACTCTTACAATGGCCCTCATTACGATACCGGCGCTAAACCATGGCGCTATTAGCACCATGGTTAGTGCCGGTATCGTAATGTGTCCGCCATGGTGAAATGGGGAAATACCGCCCCATTCCAAGGTTGGCGGGGCGGTATTTCCCCAGTTCACCATGGCCCTTCCCCATTTCCATTTTTGCCCCATGGGGCTCAATGGGAATGGGGAAGGTGGCAATTACGGTACCGCAAATTGCGGTATTGTAATTACCTACGAGGTCCCTTTGCTGGTCCCTACTTTAACGGCTGGTCCAGACCAGCTGTTCAGGTCGGGTCCCACAAAGGGACCTCGTAGTAAGGCGCTAAGTGGTTAACGGCGCCACAGCCTTTTACGGCGCCATTAACCACTTAGCGCCAGGGTCGTAATGCGGCCCAATGACACAAAATCATCATTGAGAGAACAAGACCAACACTAGTAGTAGTCTACTGTTTTTCCCTTTAGAATGGTAGGATCTCCTGTAGGGTTTTTTACAACTAGAATATTCAGCTGTGATTTGTGGGATGAAAGACAGTTTACCATCTAAAATGATCCCTAGGTTTATGACTTGGGCCTCTGAGGTGGACAATCACATGATTGTACTGGCTAGCAGGACAACTGCAAGGTCAGAAAGGTGGGGGGAAAACAATAAAGATGTCTGACTTTGCAGGATTACCCTTTAGAAGATCCCCTTCGATGGAAAGAGAGCTGAATGTTTATGAATGCATTTGGGAACATGCCAGGAGACACCAGAGAGTGCAATGGAACTGACGAGTGCCACAAATAAAATTAAATTCTGAGGTGGTGCTGACATTTCTGGCTGATAAAGACATAAAAGAGTTGCCTTCCACATCAAGAACACATCTGCCCGCAGATGAAAGACATTTGGAATGCCATATGGGGCAACCTGGTGGCTGCAGGGTGAACACCACACACTAGATACCTCCGGGTTTGAGCGTGTAACAAATGCAATAAATAAAATAAATAAATAAATAAATAGATGATGTGAAATGACCTCGAGGTCCGTGTCCACAATCTGGAACGCCTAGGTGCCTTCAATGCCAACTGAGGGGGTGCTGTTCAACCCCTAAAGCTGCAGCCCCTGGAGGAAAAGGTGTTATCCATGCATGGGGAGGTTAGCTCAGGGGCAACGTACTCGCATTGGAAGAAAGACTACACAGAGGAACACATGTTGGATCCCAGGTTCCAGCGCTTAGAAACCTTTGGGTATTAAGCGCGTTATAAATAACCTATCATATCATATCCTGGAAATGGCAGCCCTGGAAGGGATAAGGAGATGGGAAGTCGAAGCAGGACCCATTGCAATCCCTAGTGGGTACATCAGTAAATGAGCACCAATGGTGCAGACGAGTTAAACACCTCAATGATTAATATGTTCAAGGTGCACGCAGAGGCTGTTTTTTGTATAACACCCAATTGAAGTCAATGGAAAAGACAGTGTGTGTGTGTGTGTGTGTGAATTTACATTTTTTAAATAAACGTTTACACTATTAAACATAAATTATATAAATCCTTTAAATTTGTATTTCTTTCACATAGTTGAAAAAAGTCTAAAACGTAATAATGGACATATTATTGTATATTGAATTGTTATGCACCTTATAGTGATGTTTTTAAATAATGATTCTCTCCTTTGATATATTTCGAGGCACATAGGCCTCACCCATCATTCCGAACTGGACAACTAATGGACTGGGCTAAACTGCCAGCACAATGAACACACAAAATGGCTGAACATACACATCTGCTTCCAGTTCTAGCATCTCAGATAATACAATCCTCTACCTCTTCGTCTTGTCTACCCTCCCTGCCCCGGGTCCCAGCCTCCCATTGCCTCCTTCCTCTACCTTATCTGTTGTCACATGTGCGTAAGGCACTGTTCGCTCACAAACAAAGCGTACATTGCAATTACAAGATAAACCTGACATACACGTGTTTCTGGCCCCAGCCCCCAGTCCACCAACACCATTCATTCCCTCCAAAAAGTAATGCGTTGCTCGCCTAAGGTGCGCAATTCTATCCCAAGTAGTAATTACCTCTGTTTCAGTATGAACACACCGCATGGCACAACAGCAGAGCAAAGGATGGATCCAGATTCTTCCAGTCACTCGTGAGTCACAGAGCAGTCATGCGAGAAAATCAGGAAGTAGAAAAAGGTCGCTTTCCAGTCCACTGACCCGAGGCTGGCCGCAGTGGCATCCTCAACTCTATCATGCTTTTGACCTGGAAGTAATTGTTAATAATTTGTGAGATATCATTTCAACAAATAGTATTGTGCAGGAATATTTTGCCGCACAGACGTTCTGTGTTCTACGGTGTACTTTACCATTGAAAGCTGCACAATACTGAATGCACTGCCACTGACCCTCAGAATTGACCTGACCCTCAGAATTGACCAATCCTACTATAGCTTCAGACGCAACACCTTAAACTGGCTGCGATCCAATGATATATGATCCGTTGGACACCATGCAATACAAAACTATGTGCCCGTCTATAACATTTGTAATCTTCTGTACTACCTCATATAAATGTATATAACCTCTGTACCACCCTTAATTGTAATTTACTTGTAACTATACTGTGTGTACTGTACTGATTTCTATGTTGTAACTAAGCCTAACGTTTTCCTATCTGCTGCGCCCAGTTACCCACGGGTTCGGTGCACATTACCAAATACACAAACAAACAAACTTTAGCAGAATTTATTTTGGGGTTACTGGTGTTTGCGGAAGAGAAATAGTTCACACCAACAGAGCACAATTAAGGGGGTCAATATACATTGGGCAGATTTTTTTTGTAACTGATGGCCAGAAGACGTTACCACCTCCAAGAGCGGTTTTATTGAAAATCTTCCCAATTCAGAGTTAATCACTGGAGGATGTGGTAACCATCAAATTATGTTCAATTCTGATCCTTTAATGCATTGCATGGGTTGGGTAGTCAGAGGGGGTGTCATCAATGCCCACCTTTACATCACCTTCCCATGGCCTAATCTCAAGACTTGTTTTATAATATTAAAGGGTAGAGACAACGTAAAAAAGTTGGGGCCATTTTGGAATTTGTACTGTCACCTTCTAAGCTGGAGGTAAAAAGAGGCAAACGTTCTGCTCAGAGACCACCTGGAATGCCGGCTGAGGAACTCCCACCAGCGGCATGCAATGCTGCCCTGACTTGGGCAGATAGTACATCGGCTGTAATTTCCACATGCTGCTGGATTAACCACTATCGCCGAATGATAGCGAGCCCCTTATTGTCAAATATATAAATTGTGCGCTTAAATACCAGGGCCCTGATTTACAGAATGTTTAGCGTGATGCAAAGTGACTTTGTACTGGTGCAAAGTGACTTTGCACTGCCAACAACCACCCTGATTTACAGAACAGTCAAAATTCAGTTTGCACTGCAAAAATACACTTTCCACTATTCTGTAAATCACTTTGCACTGAAAACGTACTCTTTGCACTGCGCGAAATTGGCCCAATTCACGGTGGAACAAGTACTTTTTCAGTGCAAAGTGTTCTGTAAATCACGGTCTTTGTTGGGAGTGAAGGGTGACTTTGCTCCAGTGCAAAGTCACTTTGCACCAAGCTAAAAAGTCTGTAAATCAGGCCCAATGATTGTGACAAAAGCTGTTTGCTCCATTTTGCATGATCAAAGCATTTTCTCACTTTTTAGCACCAGTGCAAATCTTTGATTATCTGGCCCTAGGAAACCCCAATTTGCGGGTATTTAATGGCACACGTAAAAAGTAACAGAAACAAGTGGCGCTTGTGAAGCTTTATGCATGACTTCATGAAGTGGGCATAAGGTGTGACCCACAACTTTCCACCCTGTCCCCCTTTTTTATCGAAAATGAGTGTAGGGTGTATTGGAAGGCTAAAGAAGGGTAGTTAAATCACGACAAGTAAGGCTGTGAACATGTTCCTCCAACAAAAGTTAAAACAGTCTGAAAAAATATGCCTGGTTTCTCCAACAAACATCTGCTAAAAGAATGGATTAAAAGAGATCACCTTTTGAAGGAAGACCAAGACCACTCTCACCTCACATTCATTTAATCTACTTCCAAAGCATAAACTCTATCAAAGAATACAGTGTACACTTTAAAATCCTAGGAGAATTGCTGGCAAAAAGGGCAGTTGGCTACAGTGCCTGCGTTTAGTTTTACTTCTTGTAGTTCAAACAAGTAGCTTCCATTAGAGACTGTAAAATATTTATTAGCCATGCAATGTCTTCTGAAAAGAGCACACGCTGGGCAAAGAACAAAGGCCAAGGCTGTGCAGAAAGAAACACGTTTAATCAATGACATTAGTCGGTTAATAATCACTTTTGTTAGCAGGAACTGGAGGGATTTAGGGACCACTACCGGGATGCTTCAGAAATATTTGCTTTCGAGATCATCAGCAGATGCTCGTGAGGTTCTCGGGTGTGTACCTTCAGGTCTGAATGCCAATCGCAAGAATGTGCTTAGATGCATCGCCAGACCTGCTGCAGTTTGAAGCTTTGGGATTTAGGTTTAAGGTAGCAGGTGCAAGTGACAAGTCTCAGAAGCTCATTGACATGTGCTGGCTTTGCAATTTGGCTTTGCTTTGCAATGCAATGCACATGCCAGTATGCTGGCGAGCCACTCCGAGTGGGAACATGCTACCCCTATCCTTTCCGAGTCGTTTCCAGGCACATTCATCATAGAGAAGGTTTTGGCCTCTGGGGAAACATGGTGGACATATGTTGGTCTCCTTTCTTGGTTCATAACTGATGAATATGTGGCACAAAAGAAATCTGGGCAGTTTCATATCCTCCCATCCAAGTCTCACTGACTCTGAACATTCAAAAGCAGCTCTGTTGCAACAAATAAAACCACTTTCGGCAACTTTTCTTTTGGCAAATCTTGAAGAAAGCACCAGAGACCATGAACCATGTAGTCCAGTTGAAGCGTTTCTCCTAGTATAGGCACATCCTTAAACAGAAAGGGGCAATCATGAAGATAAGCTGAATGCATGTCGGTTACCCAAAAAACAAGTCGCTAGCCAAGATCAGCTCTTTATCAAGAATATTCATAAAAATAAAAAATAAAACACTCTATTGTATGTAGTGGCACCTGGTGAATTGTTTAACTGGAAGGATGGGTGTAAATGATTTTCCAGAATATGCGTCAGTGACTTGTTTCGGGAGGATAGCTCAGGGGCCATGCGCTCACCTTGAAAACAAGACGATGCAGCAACACAGGTTTGATCACAGCTTCCTCGCTTAGAAAATATATATATATATAATTATATATAATCAATCAAGGGTGCTTGGGGAGGTTCTTCCCCATTGAAATGTTTTTAAATAATGGGTTAAAATGGTGCATTTTAAAAAACCACATAGTTTATGTCTTTTGTTGGGTAGCTCATGAAAAAAATCCATTAGATGTAAGTCACGAACAGAGCATAAAAGCATGTTCCAATGCATGTCCAGGATGCCTTTTCCCACAAAATGTACATGCCATTATAAAAAACATGTTCATGCTGGCTGTTCCAATACATTTCTATGATGGCTTCACCAATATTTGCCAGAATTCTCATATCAGAACATACACAGGTTAGCTTTGTACATAATGCCAGTAATATTACTAGAAGGAAACCGCTATAAGCTGGCTCAGACAATATTCCATTGTAAGAATAGGCCCCTGCTTGCTTTGCCACTGAAATGGCCATGGCCATTTTGATATTGATTGAATGATTTGTATACATGTGTTTTTGTTTTATAAGGAATTTTATAACATATAATGATGTTTATATGTAAAGCCTTGTGGCTGTATGCATATTAAATTAAATTAAATGGCCATGGCACAATAAGAAAACAAGATTGGCTCACGTAAGAACACTCATCATACTGGTTTTACCCTTTATGCCAGTAAAAAATCCAATACAACGCCTAAACACATATTTATTTATTGTATCTATTTATATATTTATATACAGGAGGCGCAGTACTCTTTTGATCACAAAAGAAACACAATATATAAGAAATCACATTTGACAGGAAGCAGTGAACTTCTTCCAATGGGGTGAGTTTGAGGGTCGTTTTGACCAGGTTGTGGAGGAGAGTAAATGGAACAGTCACCGGGGACAATACACAAGTGGACATACATAGATTAAAGGCATGGTCTAGTAAAAAATGTTATTGTCCCTACGGGTCAGCCATGTTTTTTTAAGCCTAAGTGGCTCGATTTTAGAAAACTTTCCTATGGACCTTAACCGAGTTTTCGTCCATTAAACGCACGCGAAAACAGGCACCAGGGAGCCGCCATTTTGTGATAATCCTATCACTTGCTCATCGCCCTGGCTGACCTGCTTCTGCGGCACTAAATCAATTCCCCCGCCCCTGAGCCTGACATTATCAAAACATTCATATTCCCCGCCTCTCTCCGTGACGTTACTGTGCTGCATAGGCAAACGCGCCGAGTCGAATTCTACGCAACTCCACACAGAACCCGGAAACCAACACAAACCATCTCACAACACAGCGCGCCACAATTCGGAATATGAAACTGTACTTTAAAATCAAACAGCAACTCGGTACATTTGGTAAAGTACATTTATTTGACATTAAATGTTTAGAGAATATTCAGCAATTGCCATATGAACTCCGAAAGCCATTTATTTTCTTTTATCTGTATCCGCAATGGTACATAGGGTGTTGCTTTTCGTTAAAAGAAGCACTTTGGAAGCACGGTGAACCGCAAGGCTGTTCCATCAACTAGGCACTAGTCCATCGTAAAGGTTGATATGTTGCTTCTAGCCACTAGTACAGCGTAAGGGCATGTGGGCCCTTGGCGATCGTCCCATAAAATTGTCAGTGTGCTCCAGTTGTTCACACGAAGCTGCAGCTGTCTCACGAAGAAACTATCTGCTGGTGTCTCAAACCGATGGCAGTAGCAGAAGGGGAGCAAATACCTGTTATGAAAACAAAAAAATTATAATTAGTCTCGCCAGCCGATTCATTAATATTACTCATTTTATTTATTACAGCCGATCAGAAACTATTTGCTTGCAAGGATAGTTCAATGGAGTATGTTCGGCTCTAAAATCAATGCGAACAGTAACGAAATAAATCGAGGCCAACACACAATGATAAACGACAGTTAGTCTACATGCGTGAGGAATGATATGATATATGATATGGCATTTGTAACGCGCCTATACTCAAGTGTTTCAAGGCGCGACGAGGCAGGTGGGGAACAAGGGCAGACAGACAACGATCCTACTAGGCCAGGTGTCTTTCTGAGCGCGCATGGGGAAGGGGGGAGGAGGGGTAAAAGTGCTGTACATGGTTAGTTGAATACAAATTAAATAATAGGGCCAGCTGGTGGCAAGTGCAAGGCAAATGCCGGGAGAAGGGGCTGAAGGATACAGAGACAGTCCCGTAGTGCAGGTAGGCAGTGCAGGGAAAAGTGGCTGGGCCAAGGACCGAGATCGGTGAGACCAGTGGACCTGCATGCCCATGTGCCCACTACGAACACGTATTCCTTGCTTTTCCTAGCTCTTCATTCATTCATTTATTCATGCATCCATTCATTAAATCTTCATTCCGGTATAAAAGCGTGTAAAGATTTACTCACATTATATTTGAAATTTCCATTGTGTCTCTTCGTAATGCAGACTGTAAAACGGACCGTGCTCTTGACAACGATTTTTCGTGTACTGAACTAAAATGAAACTCGGTCTAGTTTCTGAATTTTCTGCCTTATCGTCTCTTACGTTATTGCGCACCCCCTTCAAATGTAGTTCTTTCGGCATGGTCCCTGTCTCAAGGTCAAAAAACAATAGCCCCTTATACTTCCAGTGCGACATGTGGGCCTCATCTGGGCGCGAGCTGAAAATCAAAGCCGCTGTCCTTCGCATTCTTTATTTGCAACATCACGTAGTAAAGGCATCTGTGAGAACTTGAAGTTTAGAATCCCTCTATGTAGTGCGCCTCAATGTGCAAATGCGAACTGGCTTCTCTCCCAAATGCCACGGCCCGCTTGGCGCGTTCTAAGTGCCCCAATTATGTCCCCGTTGTCTGCGAGCTTTGCAGCCCAAATTGAGACATTTAATTTTTGGCGGAAGGTCAGGGAAAGTATAAAGTACCACAGGAGTTAAGTTAAAAGTGAGATTTATTGTTTGTTTGTTTGTTTTATTATTTGCAATACGCAAGCCTCCCCTCCGTTAACAGTGCGCAACAGTGCACAGCATTTACATTTACATGAGATGAGACATGAGAAAAATATATACATACACTTATATGAGGTGAATAGAGAGAATTCAAAGATGACACCCAGCTTGTTCGCCACCCATGATGGTGAAGGTAGGGGTTAGGGTTACAGGTACACTGTACAATAACATTTGTTTACAAAAAGACAATCGTATTGCAATTATTTAAACCGGGATTTGTACTTCACAACCAGCTGTGCTTCGGGTGGGCATGGCACGGTCGCAATGTTCGGTGGCAATGGATCACTGCTCTGCACAGAAACGTCCAAAAATCCATATCTGTGCTTCTCTAACACAGCAACAATAAGGCCTTTCACAAAGTCGAACTGCATTTCATCATAGACTGGTTTGATCACCCATTGCTTACTTCGTTTTGAAAACACCTTAGTGTAGCGAGGCAACCTTACTTTACCCCTAGTCCTAGATTGTTGACGTCCAACATTGCTGTTATGGGCCAAGACCGCTAGTAGAGTGCAATGTTTCATGCCCCGAAAGCTAAAATGCAAGCGCTTTGGCCTGTACTTTAGGCACATATTGTGGAACACCTCCAAATCTCCTGTGTGACAGAATTCTGTCAGTCCTCTCAAATCTCTTGATAGAGTTTTGTCGAAAACAATCTTCTCAATGGCTTTGTGTGTCGGTGAAGATGGAATCCACCACTTCTTCTTCCGTGCCTCCTCTGGGGACAAAGGGCCATTTTCACATTGGTGGAAATGTTGATTTGCTGTGCAGCGGTGAACGTTGGTACAGTGGTGCATCAGTGACCGCAATTTTTCAAGTAGTATTTCCACTGACCCTTCACAAGTTTTTGAGCTCCACCAAAGATGGTTGGTGATAGAATGGGACCACTGCAAAATACTTTCAAAACCTTTTTTTTTTTCCTGCAGCAGAGATTTTCTTACTGATTGATTTAGCAAGATGCCATACGTCAAATTGATGATTAATATGTGGGAACTGCTCTCTCATTGTCTTGGCAATTGAAACGTGTCTGTCCGTGGCTATGAGGTCGATGTGCATTCCCCTTGATTGTAGATATTCCACTGATTTTATAAATCCTAGTTTCTCCATGGCCACTGACGATGTACATGGTGTTACCTGCACGACCACCGAACTCACAATTTTCTTACTATCCATGTCCTGAAAGTGGTAGATGCAGTACTTGGCAGAAAATCCAGGGCTGTCGCACTGTCCATCGCCGGCTAGCCTGAATCGTTTGCCTTCGAATGTACTTGCTAGAGACAATTGTTCAATTTTCCAAGCATCACTAATGGCCGGAAACAGATAATCACGCTGGTATATGTAGTACAGCGATTTAGAAATGAAATGGAGTCCCACAAACTGAAAGAAAGCCTCTAACTTTCTAAAACTGTAGCCACTAAAAAGTGATGCAGCTGCACACAGTAAATTGCCTGCTGGCATTTTCCCCAGAATCGTTTGTGCAGACCATGAGAACCTATGATTTAATCTACAGGTGGCATTTATTTTGACGTTACTGCCTTTTATTTGACGAGTCACATTAATCAATGGCTTCCCACATACTTTCCCTCTAACGGAATGCACACATTTCAGCATACTTATAATTTCCATCAAACAACTGTCGAATACAATGAATATGCTCTCTTTCATTAGACTGTCATCCTCCGTCAACGTTGTTTCAGCCTGTGACGTTGTGGAGATTTCAACACATTGGAAAGTAATATCGCTGATATCAAGTTCAGATGCGTCTATGGATGCTGCGGCTGGTTCATTATCTGTCATTTCGACATCTATTACTTCAACATTGATGGGAGAACACAACAATGTCGACAGGTTTTTGGGTGGCAAATTTTTGGCGGGTGTAGATTGTGTGAATTGATCTGCAACTACTTCAGAGCTATCTTCAATACATTCAATAACATCTTCTTATGGTGGTGCGTTCGCACTGTAGCAATGCTCCAATGCAACTTTGCTGTATTCTTCAAGCACAGTTAATTCATGTTCTGGCCATTGGACATGAGCATCTCGAGCCTGAACACGCCTCGCCTCAATTAATAGTTCCTCCATAGTGTACATGGTCTGGCAAGCAACATCTCTCATTCGCTTCACTGTCTGTGTATGTATAGTTCTGACACCCACGGGTAACTGGAGGAGAGGTTGGAAAAGGGATGCTCAGTTTAAACACAAGATAAAGTGTAGTCCAATTGACTGGAAAAAAACATAAAATAGTCCCCAGCTGTAATAAACACTATCAAGAAAAAGTATTTTGACACGGCTTGGACGTACCTGGGGGACACCTAGAGGAGGATGGATCAGCAAATCCAGCAGCTTATAGCTGCAGTACAGGCATTAACTTCAGAAGTTCAGACCCTCAAGCAGGAAAACGCTGCACTGTTACAGAATCAGCAGCAGGCAGCCCAACAAGCTGCCCAGCAACAAGTTGCACAACAGCAGGCAGTACAGCAGGCTGCAAGCGGGAGGATCCCTCAGTGTTCGGAGGTTCCTCCCGGGGCTCTACCAGGAGGACAGTTTGATGGAAACCCTCATCGGGTAAAAGAGTTTCTCGATGCCTGTACCGTACAGTTTGCTTTCAAACATGCTTATTTTCATAATGATAGGGACAGGGTTGGTTATATGATTTCTCAAATGTCAGGACCAGCCCTAGCTTGAGCCACCCCATTGGTAACTTCCAATAATCAAATTTTTGACTCCTATACGGCATTCAGTAACAGCATCCGAACCATGTTCGCTAGGCAGGAAATTAGGGTGGCCTCTCAGGAACATTTGCTAGACATTAAGCAAGGGAACCAAGACATACTAACCTATATCACCCGGTTTAAACAGATGGCTAGCGAGACAACCTGGTCAGACAATACTCAGGTGACAATCTTCCGTAGAGGTCTGTCTGAGGAGCTAAAAGATGAGGTCTCCAGGGTACCTCGCCCATCATCCTTGGCAGAATTAGTGGCATTGGTTATGCAGTTGGATTATAGAATCCTAGAACGGAAGAATGAAAGACGAAGAGGCAGAGTCATGCGCCCGTTTCCTTCTCAGTCCTCATCAGCCATGAGCAAATCCAGTTCTGAAGAACCTATGCAATTAGGAACCACTACCCCTCGAGGTCCTTTGTCCACAGAGGAGCGTACCCGGAGAAGAACCAATAACTTGTGCATGTATTGCGGAGCACATACTCATGTGGTTCAAGATTGTCCCGTCGCTCCCCCTAGAAAGTCGGGAAACGCCAGCGCCCGGCCGTAGGAGGAACCACGGTTCAGGAACCCTCTCTAGTTTCAGGTTCCTCACATAATTTGCAATATTCACTTTGTCTCGATTCTTCTCTGACTTATATGTTGGTTCTAAGAGTAACTTTAAGATTCGGTGATCATTTCCTTCCCGAGATCTCAGCATTGGTGGACAGTGGAGCCGCTGGTAATTTTATTGACGACCAATGGGCCAGGCAAAAGAACATACCTCGTTCGGCAAAACCCGAGGCTATTCCTGTCGAGAGTGTGGACGGGAGTCCTTTAATTTCCGGCCCAATTATGAGCCAGACGAATCCTTTGTCTATGTCAATATCCTCTCATCATGAAATCATAACTCTGGACATAATCCGTGCCGCCCACTATCCCATTATATTAGGGTTGCCTTGGTTAAGAAAACATAACACTTTTATTAATTGGACGGCAGGATCCCTTTTCTTAGGGTCCGAGTTTTGTGTGAGTCATTGTATTGGAGATCCAGGGAAGAACAAAGAAGCTCTAGAGAGTCCAAGAACTAAGATTGTCAGCTACATTTCAGGTTTACCGAAGGACTATCAGAATTATGCTGACGTCTTTTCAACCTCAGAATATACGCAACTACCACCTCATCGTCGCGATGATTGTGCCATTGAGCTGGTTCCAGCACAACCTCTCCCATTTGGAAGAATGTATATTCTCTCTAACACCGAGAAAGAAGTACTACGAGAATATTTAAACACTCATTTAAAGAACGGGTTGATTACTGAGTCCACATCCCCGGCGGCGGCATCATTATTCTTTATTCCAAAGAAAAATTCTTCAGAGCTCAGACCCTGTATTGACTACAGGGGCCTTAACAAGATCACCATTCCGGACAAATATCCAATGCCCCTAATTCCTGATATATTAGAAGCCGTCCAAGGGGCCAAGATATACACCAAACTTGATTTGAAAGGGGCTTATCATTTAATACGAATTAGAGAAGGGGACGAATGGAAAACTGCTTTCAGGACTCCATTTGGACACTATGAATATCAGGTGATGCCCTTTGGTCTTTCGAACGCCCCGGCAGTTTTTCAGAGGTTCATGGACCATCTCTTCTCCGATCTTCTCCTTCATTCCGTTATCGTCTATCTTGACGATATTTTGGTTTTTTCGGACAATCTTTCAGATCACAAATCTCAGGTCCAGGAAGTCCTTAGCAGACTACACCGGAACCATTTATACTGCAATATGGAGAAATGCATGTTCCATCAACCACAGGTGACTTATCTGGGGTACATATTGTCGGCTCAAGGTATTTCAATGGATCCAGAGAAGGTTTCAGCCGTCAAAGATTGGCCAGTACCCACAAACTGTAAGGATATCCAGAGATTCGTGGGATTTTCTAATTTCTTCAGGCGGTTTATTCCAAATTTCTCCTCTCTTACACAACCCATGACTAATTTACTAAAGAAAGGAGTTCAATTTGTCTGGACCAAGTCTATTCAAGATTCTTTTGAGGAATTAAAGAATCGGTTTACCACCGCTCCTATACTGAAGACTCCTGATCAAAATCAGGGTTTCATCATCGAGACTGATGCTTCCCAACATGCTCTAGGAGCAGTCTTGCTACAACAAGACGATCAGGGCCAAGAACGACCTATCGCATATTTGTCTAAAACATTATCCTCTTCCGAATGGAACTATACTGTCTTGGAAAAGGAACTTCTGGCTATCAAAAGAGCGTTCGAAGAATGGAGGCATTTATTATTAGGGGCCGTCATTCCAGTGGAAGTTAGAACAGACCACCACAACCTGCGTATTTTACAATATGCTCAAACATGCAACAGCAGACAGGCTCGATGGGCTCACTTTTTCTCCCCTTTTCGGATCTCCTTCTCATTTATTCCTGGGAAGTACAATTGGCAAGCGGATGCCCTGTCTAGAAAGGACCCTACTCCCTCGAGCCTCTTCCGATCAGAACCCATCTTTTCTTGCTCCACGTTGAAGGTAAACAAACCCTTCGAGTTTGTGTCACGTCTGGAACAACAATCTGGACCGGCAGTGTTGAAGAAACTTTCCCCGGCCCACCAGAAGACGCTGACCCAAAAGGAGGGTTGCTATTTCCATGGTCTTCAGGTTTACGTACCAACCAAGGTACTACGGAAGGAAGTGTTGAAGTGGTGTCATGATTCCAAAACTTCGGGTCACCGAGGACGCATTACCACCCGAGAATTGATCTCCCGTTATTTCTGGTGGCCAACGATAAGAAGGGATGTGCAACAATATGTCGATTCTTGTCCTACGTGTCTTCAGACTAAGAGTCCCCGTCAACATCCGGTAGGGACTTTAGTAAAGATGCCTTTACCCACAAGACCATGGCAAATCATCTCCACTGATTTTGTGGTCGATCTACCTCCCTCGGGAGGTCATTCGGCCATTATGGTAACCATTGACACTTTTACTAAGATGGCACACTTCGAGCCACTAAAGGGACTTCCGTCCGCAGCTCAAATGGCCCGGAAGTTTATTGACAAAATATTTTCCAGGCATGGATTACCGGAAGTCATCATCTCTGATCGAGGGTCACAATACACATCTAAATATTGGAAGCAGATTTGTAAGATTTTAGGAATCACACAAGCTTTAAGTTCGGGGTATCATCTCCAAACCAACGGCCAGACTGAAAGGCTCAACCAGACCTTGGAAGGCTATTTGAGAAACTACATCTCAGCTGCTCATGATAATTGGTCAGAGTTATTACCTCTAGCAGAATTTGCATACAATAATTCATACCATTCCTCACTTAAAACCTCACCATTTTTCTGTTCATATGGATTCCATCCGACCGCATTCCCCAAGAACAAACACTCGGATGTCAAGTTTCCTGATGTTGAACAGCTGATGGGACAGATTCATGATGGTCATCTCGCTGCCTCAAAAGCCCTCACGGAGTCTCAAGAAAGAGTGAAGAAGTTCGCTGATCGCCTCCGGACCCCATCTCCGGTTATCAAAGCCGGTGACTGGGTTTGGTTGTCCTCTCGTTTTCTCCCCAGACATCTTCGGCCCTCAAAGCTTTCACCGAGATTTCTGGGTCCATTTCGTGTGGAGGCAGCAAGGGGTCCAGCCGCCTTCAAACTAAAACTCCCAAGGACCTGGTCCAGAATTCATCCTGTGTTCCATGTCTCCCAATTAAAACCGGATCTTCGGAGCACATTTCATCCTAATATTTCGGTACGTCCTCCCCCTTTATTAGGGTACTCAGGTTCAGAATATGAGGTATCAGGAATTTGTGACTCCAGATTTCATCATGGGAAATTACAGTATCTGGTTGATTGGAAAGGGTACTCCCCTTCAGACCGAACTTGGGAATCAGAAAGGGCAGTTCATGCCCCCAAACTTGTGCGT
Source organism: Ambystoma mexicanum (assembly GCF_040938575.1). Taxonomy (NCBI): domain Eukaryota; kingdom Metazoa; phylum Chordata; class Amphibia; order Caudata; family Ambystomatidae; genus Ambystoma; species Ambystoma mexicanum. Next base: position 1,102,349,722 of record NC_090928.1, read on the forward strand.
CTCTTACATTTAAACATCCTAACAAACCAGGGGGCGGTACCCTTAGGAGGGGGCATACTGTAATAAACACTGTCAGGATGGGGACACGGCGCAGCGATCTGGCAGTACTTTACCGGTCTCCTTCCTGTAACATGGTGGATTTCAGTACTGCAGGCGGCGGTCTAGTGTTGCAAGCAGCGACCACCCTATCCATGGCCACGCCCCCGTACGCACGCAACGCTTATCATGAGACGGCGACGGCAGTTCAGTGCGTTGCTACTCTCCACAGAGTCCAGCTACGCTTCGTGAGTTCGCTTACTAACTAATTACTACTGCTCCTTCCCATACCTAGAATTACCTTTCTAGCTCCTCTGTCCTGATAGGCACTTTTACCCTTGTTCTGGCTTTCATCCCAATATTTTTTCCTAGCTATCTGTAGAGGAATCCCTTCATCGCTCCAGAATACTTCCGCCTGCACGACATGGCGGAGACGTCTCCTTTGACCACAAACGCTCGCTGAGCGGGTACGTCTCTTCGTATTCTTCCCCTCTGCTCTCTCATTATATAGTGGGGAGAGATCTTGTAGCTTCACATGTAAATCTCATTCCCTGTTTTCCTTCAGGCAAAAGCTTCAACTCGTCTCTCGTAGCTATTTACTCCGACCCACGTTCGGAGCGGAGCTTTTCTCACCATCTTTCTCCGAGGGTAAGATTCCTCACGAATATCTTTAGGAAGTCAGTCCAGCTCCCTCTTCTACCGGGTTCATACTTTTCTGCTTTGTTCACAGCTTTCTGGTTAGTTCCTACTAACATCCCGGGTCTAAGATCGGGGGACACACCTTTCCTCATTCAGTGCTTATCTTTGGCTAGTTTTGGGTAAGCCCCCATTTCTTCTTTCTTATACTCCATTTATTAGTTAATGAATGTGTTGTGGGTTAAACTTAAATGTCCTCTTATATTGTTACCCATTTCCAGTAGTCCTTACTGACTGCACGAAGATCATTTATTACATTGAGAAGTAACATCCCTATCATCTGGATCATCCCCGGGGAGCAGCTATCTGGACACCTCGAACCCCAGCAGCTCTTCTCGGCACAGGGTTTTTTCCCCTACGGGGGTTTTCCCTGGAGGGCTCACCCCTGGCCTGGACTTTTTCATCCGGCCAGCGGAGGGACTTCTAGGTATTTCCTCATTTTCGTCATAGTCTCAGGGAAAGGATTCAGGTAGGTGTTTCCTGTGTTTGTTCTGGCCGTGCTAAAGTATTTGTGTGATAATTATTACACCAGCACAAACATTTTTTTAAAATTATGAACTGTTTGTAACTAACCTTTTTTTTTGTTTTTTCTTTGCAACTTTTTTGACTCGACCTTCAACATCTGCACGCTGTAGCTCCGATTCGTTTCCGCATGTCCTCCCTTCCTCTTGCGCTGCAACAACTATATTTTCTGTATCCGCATAGACAGCACGGAATGAGGCTCCATTGTCTCCCTGAAACATAGTATGTCATTACTATGTATCAAAATATTGTTAGCATAAAACACACGTGAGGACGAACACACGGGTACATCTCAATAGCCAAACACGATTTAAACATTGTGTGCAACAATCAAACGACAAGTATTCGACCAGTGATGATCTATTTCGATGGAGCTGTCAGTATCCATACCTCTGGCTCTGCATGGACTGCCATGAATGGTTGTATTGGAGAGGAGGCATCCGCATCTCCCTGAAACACAGTACTTGCTTTAGTATGGTTTTCAATATTGGAAACATAACACACACTTGGGGTCGACGGCACAGGTACATATAAAGAGATAACCACAAATGATGCATTGTCTAAAACAATCAAGGAAAATATAAGTATGCAGATTTCATCGACTTATTTCTCCGATTCCTTTACATCTGCATCATCAAAATGGGATGTTGTGATTGTAGTGGAAGTTCCTTCGTCTCCCTGAAACACAGTACTTGCATCAGTATGGTTTTCAATATTGGAAACATAACACACACTTGGGGTCGAACGCACAGATACATATAAAGAGATAACCACAAATGATGCATTGTCTAAAAGAATCAAGGAAAATATAAATATGATCACATTTCATCGACTTATTTCTCCGATTTATTTACATCTGCATCATCTAAATTGGATGTTGTGATTGTAGTGGAAGCTTCATCGTCTCCCTGAAACACAGCACTTGCGTTAATAGGGAAGAAAGTATAGCAAATGGAATCACGTTATATGATCACGCATGATGGAGCTGTCAGTATCCATACCTCGTGCTGCTGAAGAATATCTATGGATGTTGCAAATGTAGTGCGCACTTCCGAAAGCTGTTGCGCTGATTCGTATATGCATGGTCCCGCTTCCACTTCCCCTGGAATTACTTGAATGTCAGGCTCTGCATCAAGTGCAGGGGTTGACGCTCCATCAACTGCCTGAAACATAGTACTTGCATTAGTGAGGATTACAATAGTGAAAACATAACACACACCTGGGGTCGACAGCACAGGTACATATCAACGGCTAACCACGAATGAAACATTGTGTAGAACAATCAAACGACAAGAATTCCAGCTCGATGGAGCTGTCAGTATCCATACCTCCTGCTGGTGAAGAACATCTAGAAATGTTGTAGATGTGGCGGACGCTTCAGCATCTCCATGAAAGACAGTACTTGCATTAGTGTGGAAAACACTAATTATAACTGAAAACAAACACCAATGGACGATAACTAAGGTGTATATCAATTGGAAAGCACTAACCAAACATTCGGTAAAATAATTACACGATAGAATAAAACTATTACTTGACATGCATAAAACAAGTATGTAGCGGATTAGCCTAGTAAGATTACCTGATACGCACTAGAAGTGATTGATAACTGCGACCACGTCAAGGATGTAGAATGTTCTTGCTTCAGATTCAAGGGATAGTCAAGAAGTTGTAAAGGTAAATTAATGATTGATAATGAAAAACCAATATTAAAAATAGCCATGTAAGGTGACAGAATATTTGAAAAATGCTCAATACAGCACAGTTCCCTGTTCCCATATATATATATACATTGCGTTTGTGGGTTATGAAATCAAAAAAGAATATATGATAAATGTCATTATTCAAAAAACTATACACTCATATCAATATCGAAATTATTACAAGGGATAGAACACCTACAATATCAATTAATCCATTCGGCTACCTACACAATACCGTAAGGCCTAAAGCTAAATCCGGACACTTGACTCACCAGTGGCGGAATGTGGACGAATAGAGTGGGAATAGCGTTTTCGATCAATTTCTGTGTCGTTCGCTGTTTATTCTTCTTTGTTACCCAAGATGTTGTGTACATGTCCAAGGAAAAGTGCCGGCTGCAGATGCGGTATCGATCACCCCTCTTGTCCTGTAAGACTTGTTGGACTCTACTTTCCAGCTCATCCATTGGATATCCGCAATGTCTGACCCATTCTCTTATTCGATCAACAGTTTTTGGGAATACATGCATTGTAGTGCCTTCAGATTTCGCATGGGTTTTCGAAGGGCAACCGCTAATCGAACAGGCAGGCATTGTTGATAAATCTGAAAAGTAAATATCAACATTATTATACAATCTTCATGAATAAAGATTTGATACAAAAGTAAATGAATCATACAATGATCAATGCAAGGTTTGTTTTGGTCGCAGGAACTATACCAGTTCATTATGTGTGGCTAAGTATTTCCATAAATTGCAGAAATGTATAAATGATGTGACTAAAATCTGAACATGTGACTCGTCCCTTGGATGTTCTGTCTTGCACGAGAAGGAAACCAGCTTACATTATAGACTGGACCCCCGAAGGATGCAATTCGATGACAATAGACAAAGGTGAAAATAAATAGATCTATTGATAGCATAGCAATGGAAACTCAAGTCAATAGCAATGAGACCAATGAACATAGCACTATTGTGTACTCTACTCGCAAATAGATAGAAATTTAAAAATCTGCGAAATATGACTAGGATACATGGCCTTACCTTGACCAACAAACAGTTCGATTCAGCAAGCAGAGCAGTATGTTGCAGGAGAATAGGTGGGTGGCCACAGGTAGCACACTGATGGGTTTGCTGTAAGCGGTCACAGAAGTTCACGGATAGCATGATGACGAGTAGATTAGCGTAGATCTCAGTGGTTGCCAGGTAGCACGTTCAGGAGTTGACTTGCAAAGCACAAAGATGTTCTCATGAGACATATCAAGTGGTTTATAAAGTATTAGAAACAGGGGTGTGTTTGTGAATGAATGACGAATGTATGTCGTGGTATTAGGGGGGCAGCCTGCTTCAAGGGGAGGCCTGGCTGGAGACATGGGGTCTGAGGAGGCCATGTGACCGATGGCCCCTTGGCATGGGATACCTTTTGAAGTGTACATGTAGTTTGGCACCTTAGCCTTTCGTGCCCCTGACAGCGCGCATCCACTGGCGCGAACCGCCTTTGATAGAGGGGGGTGGGCTGGATGGGCCTGGGGCGTGCAGATAAGGCACAGGAAGACTGCTGAATGGAGACACACTTATGTGGATTGCAAGGGGGCGGCCTACCTCAGGGGAGGCATGCATGGAGATACGGGGTCTGAGGAGACCATGTGAACGATGGCCCCTGGGCGTAAGATACCTTTTGAAGTGTACATGTTGTTTGGCACCTTGGCCTTTCGCGCCCCTGACAGCGCGCATCCACTGGCGCGAACCACCTTTGATACAGGGGGGTGGGCTGGATGGGCCTGGGGCGTGCAGATAAGGCACAGGAAGACTGCTGAATGGAGACACACTTATGTGGATTGCAGGGGGGCGGCCTGCCTCAGGGGAGGCATGCATGGAGACACGGGTCTGAGGAGACCATGTGAACGATGGCCCCTGGGCGTACGATACCTTTTGAAGTGTACATGTTGTTTGGCACCTTGGCCTTTCGCGCCCCTGACAGCGCGCATCCACTGGCGCGAACCGCCTTTGATAGAGGGGGGTGGGCTGGATGGGCCTGGGGCGTGCAGATAAGGCACAGGAAGACTGCTGAATGGAGACACACTTATGTGGATTGCAGGGCCCTGGGGCGTGCAGATAAGGCACAGGAAGACTGCTGAATGGAGACACACTTATGTGGATTGCAGGGGGGCGGCCTGCCTCAGGGGAGGCATGCATGGAGACACGGGTCTGAGGAGACCATGTGAACGATGGCCCCTGGGCGTAAGATACCTTTTGAAGTGTACATGTTGTTTGGCACCTTGCCTTTCGTGCCCCTGACAGCGCGCATCCACTGGCGCGAACCGCCTTTGATAGAGGGGGGTGGGCTGGATGGGCCTGGGGCGTGCAGATAAGGCACAGGAAGACTGCTGAATGGAGACACACTCATGTGGATTGCAGGGGGGCGGCCTACCTCAGAGGAGGCCTGCCTGGAGACACGGGGTCTGAGGAGACCATGTGAACGATGGCCCCTGGGCGTAAGGTACCTTTTGAAGTGTACATGTTGTTTAGCAACTTGGCCGTTCGCGCCCCAGACAGCCCCACATGCCAGTGCTCATCCACGGGTGCGAACTGCCTTTGATATGGGGGGGTGGATGGATGGGCCAGTGGGCGTGCAGATAAGTGTGTGGGAACGAGGGGCCATCAGGCCCCTCTCGATGGCCCCTCTCATGCTTTACTTCTCAGTAGAAACTCGGACCAAGTGCCTCCAGTAGTGGGTTCACCCCTTGCCCTTATGTGATAACTTTGGTTGACAATCGCGTAGATGGGACCACTGAGCATGACTCTTCCTCAGAGATCACTGTCCTGCATGTGAACCAGCCTGAACTAAGCACATCGCTCCTTCATCTCCATAAACGTGTCCTTGCCCACACACCCTCGCCAGTGGAAATTTACTGCCATTGTGACCCTGTGTACCTGCAAGGTATTCTCTTCAAGTGCCAGACCACTGACCACGACATGATGCCCACCTAGCAGATAACCAATTAACATTAGACCCCTACTGCAGTATATCGTTGCTTATCAATAACAAATGCCACATACCAGAGATTCTTGTGAGCACAGACCCACACTTCAACCGGTGTATTACAGTGGTCAAGACCCTTAACCTAAGGCCTGTATAATCCAATGTTAATTGTTAGTATAGATATATGTGTGACTTTTATAGAGACATAACCTACTGAAAGACTTTGAACAAGTGTTATTTAGTGCATGCATTATCGAGAATATGTTATGTTAGCTTAGATAGATAGTGACCACCCTGCTTCACAGCGACCAGACCTTCACCCATTCGGAGCACAGATGTCTGACGTCCATCCTTGAATGGAGACACACTTGATTCATTTAAAAAATCGAAACAACCGTTTTTAAAATATATGTGGTGTTTTATTTTGTATCTTATTTTCATGACACAAAAATACAAGACTTTAAAGATTATACAGGTCAGGTTGCAGCACAGCGAGAGAAAATCCCCTGTACTGACCGCTGTCACTCGGGAACGTTTCTCTTATGGCACGAACGGCACAGGCGGGTATCACCATGTAAAGGAACGATAGGCCACCAGCCTGTACCACCTGTGAAAAGGAATGAAACAAACTGTTTTTAAAGACCAAGATAAGTTTAATAAACGTTTGTGTCAATGACAATTCTTGTAACTAATGGCATTCTGCACGGGCAAATGCTATCTAGACAATGCACACTATTGAACGACTTTCATGCGTTACTATGATATGAATATATAATTTTGGATATAGTAGAAGAACATGAAATAGGAGTGGCATGACAAGCAGAGTATACTTACTCATTACTCGGATTACGAGGACGAACAGTTGCGCGAAGTTCGTGCATAAGCACCATCATTATTCTCAACACGGCCCGTGTGAGGCAGGCTGCCCTGAAGTCTGGCAGCTCGGTGATGCATTGCGGTCGTGGCTCGCCTCCCGAAATGTAGGCCAGGCATCCCGAGTTTTCTCGGCAGCAGCAGTTCTCCTCCTCGGTTGGCATTAGCTCGCACCGATTGCATGTCCACCAGGTGGAGACGCCGTCCATGCGACTAGGCTCAGGCTCTTCATTTGTTGATTCGTCCTGCCAACTGCCGTCCGAATCCCCATCGTTTTCGTGTGCTTCCATTTCCAGTAGTTCCTCCTCGGTATACTTGGGCTCGTACATGTAGGGCATTATTGTAGCCATTGTGTGGTAAACAAAGTAAAATAATTTACCGAGATGGTACAGGTGTTCACACGGGCTACAAGCGGCGAAGGTAGCTGACCAGAGCACAGAAACGAGTCACAAAATACTCTAAGTAACACAGGGAGAGGAATGGAATCGAAAATTTGCTGATGTGTGTTGTGAAACGGTCTGTTTATACTTATTGAGGAAAGAGGCGTCCTGCCATTTCCATGGCGACACGTCATTAGCTGAAGCGCAGTGAATGTTGACACAAGACGTGCTTTGGCGTTGGGAAATAGGCGGTACAAGTCTGCTGATGACAGGCTCAGGGGCGGGGGAATTGATTTAGTGCCACAGAAGCAGGTCAGCCAGGGCGATGCGGCAAGTGATAGGATTATCACAAAATGGCGGCTCCCTGGTTTCGCGTGCGTTTAATGGACGAAAACTCGGGTAAGGTCCATAGGAAAGTTTTCTAAAATCGAGCCACTTAGGCTTAAAAAAACATGGCCGACCTGTAGGGACAATAAAAAATTTTACTAGACCATGCCTTTAAGGACAACCAACACTGGACATGTTCAAGTGCAAGTAGGTGGTACGGCCAGCTGTGCTAGGGATCTGACTATGATGAGTGAAGTGCTAGAGTGGAGGAAGAGGAAGTGAGGAACAGAGGCAGGGGAGAGGCAAGGGAACATTTTGAGTAAACAGGCAGATGAGGTAGGTTAAGAGGGTAATTCAGAGGCGAGGAGGTAGGCTTTTAGTTTGTTTTTGAACAGATCCATGTGGACTGTTTCTCGGATGTCTGGGGAAAAAGAATTCTATGCAAGTGGAGCAAGAAGAGAGATAGTACGGAAGCGAGAGGAAGCACAGGGAGGGGAAGGAGCCACGAGGGTATTCTGGGGGGAAGAGCAGAGTTTGCGAGAAGGCTTGTAGACTTGGATAGAGGATAGATACAGTGGTGCTTTACTGTGGATAGTTTTTGTTAACCAGGAGAAGAAATTTAAATCTGGCCCTGTTTTGCATCATCGGCCATTCAGCCTGGTGAAGGTTCGAGGAAATAGGTGTGAAAGTGAGGGAGTTCAAATAGAGTCCTGGTAACAAAGTTAATGATCTTGTCAAGAGGACATAAAGCATAGTTGGGGAGACCAAAGAGGATGCTGGCACAGTAGTCTAATTTAGAGAAGACAAGACTGGTGAAGAGATGTTTTGTTGTGTTAAAAGGAAGGAGGTGCCTGATGTTCCTAATATTTAGGAGGTTGATGTGTGGTGCTGTTGCAATTTTGAAGATGAAAGGAGAGATGGTGTGGAAAAGGTCATAGATGGTGCCAGGGTGTCTTGCTGAAGAAGAGTAGGGCAGAGTGTCAGGTGGAAACTGTATAGAAAGAGGAAGAGATGAGAGAGAACATCTGGCAGAGAAGAAGAGTGCCTCTGTTTTGGTAGAGTTTTGAATCAGAGAGTGCAAAACCATCCAATATTTAATATGAATGGCAGAGAGACAGTTTGAAATTTGGATAGAGAGATCAGAGGAGAGTTCAGGAAAAGATAACAACTGGTTGCACCAATGTAGGCCAGATTAGTCATATAATAACACTTATCATGCTTGATTTACTCTTCATGCCCATTAAAACATGCCATGCAACAATGTCAAAGTATTTCCTGACTGGGCTAACAATACATGCCAATGTATCCATGTAATAACACCTTCATGTTTGTTTTCCTCTTGATGTAAATTAAAGCATGTCATGCCACCATAGTAAGAAAATGTACCCTGACCAGCACCCAAATGTGGGCACTACATGCAGGAACCTCAGCACTAGTGAAGAGAATGTAAAATGTATGTGATTATATACCATGTATTTACTTATGCAATAAGTGTCTAACTTGTCATCCAAATGAAATACCTTGCATTGAATTACTTAGAATCTGCCCAGCTGCTTCTCTTGACAGGAGTTACATCCCAGAGTAAGAGAAGGACTGTCAGGCAGCTGGACCTGGTCCAGTCCACTGTGCTAAGATGAAGGATTGATGGGTTGGGTGAGACCAGACAAGAGGGTGCTAGTGGGTGAATGAGAGAGTGTGTGTGTCAAGGGGAATGGGGGCTTGAGAGTGAGTGATGGAAGGTTGGTTCCAGAATCTGTGTCAGAGGGGGGTTGCAGCTTGAGAGTGAATGAGTGTGGACAGGTAAGATGTTGAGAGTGTGTATCAGAGGGGGGGTTGGGTTTTGAGAGTGAGAGAGTGAGGTCAGGTGGGTGCCTGAGTGTGTGTCCATGGTGGTGGAGCTTGTGAGTGAGTGAGGGCAGATGGGGGCGTGAGTGTGTGTCAATGGGGTTGGGGCTTGAGAGTGAGTGAGTAAGGGATGGTGAGTGCTGAGAGTTGTATTGGGTCTTGAGGGTGAGGGCAGGTGGGTGCCTGAGTGTGTGTCAGTGGCAGTGGGGCTTGTGAGTGAGTGTGGGCAGGTGGATACCTGACTGTGTGTCAAGGGGGGTTGTGGATTGAGAGTGAGTGAGGACAGGTGAGTGCCTGAGAGTGTGCATCAAGGGGGTGCGGGATTGGGGCTTGAGAATGAGTGAGTGAGGGCAGTTGTGTGTCTGAGAGTGTGTGTCAAGGGGGAGTGGGGCTTGAGAGTGAGTGAGTGAGTGAGTGAGTGAGTGAGTGAGTGAGTGAGTGAGTGAGTGCAGGGGAGGGGGGCTGAGTGTGAGTCAAGGGGGAGTTAATGCTTGAGAGTGGGTGACAATATTTAAATGAAAAAAGTACAGATAGAAGGGTCTTTAAACTGAGTTGGTGTGGCCATATAATGTTCAGCCATTCAGTCAAGGGGTGTGTGAGTAGTCCTTGGTCACAGACTGGTATAATGAAGCAATAGAAAATCATCTTTTGGTTTCTTATTACATGTGGTCACGTAACGCATTCATATAATGTAGGTGTCTGCTGTGCTGTCGTGCAGAATCAGCCTCGTGTGTTGAAATGTCATTAAAACAGCAGGCCTTCTGAAATACATACATGGAAGTTAAAGGGAGTGGAGGAAATGAAATAATGAACAAAATGGTGCCTTTTTGACATTATAACGTTGAAGAGATTCTTGAGCCACCGCAGTGATCATGAGGAAATACAATTAACATGATAATAATAAAACACCTAGCCAGAGCCTATGGGCACCAGGAACACACTGGAGTAATAACGCAGTACAATTCAGTGCAGGAGGAGGCAGTCCCTTCACAGTGTAGAAGTGATCAGTAGCGGGAAGCTGTTCAGCATGGAAGTGCACTTCTCCCTGGCGTGGGTTCAGGAAACTATTACTATTAGTATAATGCAGATTCTGAGGTTGTGCTGTCAGGGAAGAGCGGGGAGAAGATTGCAATTTGCATTGAGGTGCGGATTCTACTATTTTACTTCATGAAGATGCTGGATTTCTCATATGAGGCTGCAGTCTAATTCCAGCAACTTCGGAGTAAAATAAAGAGTTTGTGCCATCCGGACGAGAAACCAGTCAATCAAGTCAGGTGGGGTTGGGCCTTGGGACACAGGAGAATCAAATTATTGAAAGGAAACAAAAGTTGGAATAAAAGAAGACGGAAGTGCAGGGAAGAAGACATTATAGATAAAAGTGTGTGTGGTAGGAAGGAACGGCACTTAAGTAAATCAACGTAACTTTTTTATTTCACTTAACTTACCTGATAAAGTAACAGGCAGTGAAACACATCAATATGGGCTCATCATGCTGCTTCTCCGCAGGTGTAGTAGCAGGGAAGTAGCCAGATGGGCCTCACTGTTCCTCTGCTCCAGTGGACTCATTCCGTAGTCACGATGCACACATAGGGCTACTTTGGTTTATTATCCTGAGTTCCTCCACGTGGATGGGGTGGGCCTTCCTCTGGCAACAACAGGCCAGGATGGCAGCTGTAACGAGATTGACGAGAGCTGAGGGACCAGGGTGAAGGCTAGGACTGAAGGCCTGACCCCTCCCTCAGTTTGTGACATCACTGTGTTGTAGGGAAATGTAATTCAAAGTAAAGAGGCAGATCAAGGTGCGGGATGAAAAGACAGCCCATGAGTGACAGAGATGGAGAGGCCATGATAGGCCCCTATTGTGAGAGTGAAGCTGGCTAATGTGGAGTTCCATTGAAATATAACAGCGAGTACAAAACATTGATTTCGACATAAGGCCTAGTGAAATGGAAAGAAATGATGTAAAAATGCAGCAGTGCATGTGGAAATAAATAAAACACATTTGAAACACTGCGCATTTGGAAGATGAAAAGGAGGAATGATGCCTGACATTTAAGAAATAAATTCAAGTGACAGATTACGTTAATCAGGTATAAAGAGAATTAATTTCCATCATTTAAAATGGCAGCCTGTTAAGAGAAAGGCCTATTTCGTTTGGTGTAAATTTGAACACTGATTCCGTATGTAACTATGGCCTATCTGTGTAAATAATGCCAAGAGTGGATTTATTTCTGTTCAGGCATTCTGTAAAGAAAGAGTTTATTTCTTGACAGCAAGCCTTGACGCAATACAAAATGTCATATGTACATATCTTTCTTAAATTCAAATGCTATTTCCCAGAACTGTGCATGTAACGGAAATGGTTGTATCTGGAACTGTGACTCCTCCCCCCCCACCTTTGGCTGGGTTTATCAAGGAAACAGGCCTGGAGCTTCAGTTAAACATTTAAAGAAATGTTGCAATAGAGATCTGAACTGCAGTGATACAGATAAGCCAGCTAGCAGAAAGTACCCTTAAGGTCACATTTTCACATTAACTGTCCATTAGCCGTGAACAGGGTCCTTTGAATCTAAGTAAGAAGAGGGTAGAATAAACATTGGCCTGAGCAGATAGCCTGGTCACATGCCCAAAGAGAAATGGAAACCGATGGGGAAAATGGTGGATGCCCGATATGAAACTACCTCTCATTTAATGCAGTGTAATATGTTTAACATTGGGCAACCATTTCTTAAATAAAAAGAGGACTGTCCCAGTGAGCTCATCCCAGACACATATTAAACGGAACAAAAAGCCTGTCGGGACCATGTAAAAAAAATATTTGTGTGATGGATATAACTTGAATTAGGAGAAAAATGATGATTCTGGCATGTTCATAATTCCAAGTGTTAGATTGTGAAATTAAGATGTAAAGGTTGGAGTGTCATATTTATCACTAGTAGGGTCCAGCAACAAATTGCAAAAAATGGTATCTCCACCCATGAAGGGCGTGCCAACATACAATTAATATTGTCCCAACTTGCCATGAAATGTAGAATCCCAAAATATATAGGTTCATGCAGTTATCTGAAAATAAGGGTAGCTGTCAAAACAAAAATGTAATACCTACCTGTCATTTTTGGATGATGTATTTTCCTCCTCCCTCAGCTTCCATAACCCATACCTCCCAACTTCTGGTCCTGTCAGCAACCAGTGGGCGGATTGGTGGGAGGGGAAGGGGTAGAGCTAGCCAATCCATAGGGGTAGAGCTTTTCCATTCTTGGGAACTTTCTTTGTTCTATTGATTTTTCCATTGACTTTCCCACTTTATTGCTGTGCCTTAAACATTGTGTGGGAGACAGAGACTGGGAAATCTAGAAGCTAGCAGAGCCAGAGAAAGTGTGGGTGATGCAGACTTTACTCTTGACTGAAGCCTTTGACCAGATCGGTGCTGTCCTCAGAGGAGCCCTGCTGTTTTCTTGGATGCCCCATAACCAAGGCCTCCCATGTAAGAAGATATATCCTAAAGCTATAAAAAGTGTGGGGGGAATCTGCCAGCCTTAATCCCCATCTCACAAAGTGGGTAGGGTGTGGTATTGGGGAAACCCTTGGCCCATTTTTATTAAATCCAATTCTAATTAATTCGACTATAGAAAATCACCCAATCTATTTAAATTGAATTGTGTTGGGAACTGCCTGCATTAATCCTTTCCATTCAATTGTGGGGAGGGGGAAGCTGGGTAGATCCTTAATGCATTGAATTGAAGTTAAATCAATTAATTTCCATATAGAAAATAATGGGATGAGTGTTGTTAGAGTTTGAAACTAACAAAGTTCATGCCCGGTGTGGTAGAGCTGGTATAGACAATAAAGTACTTGGGTGACTCTACCTTTCTGAAACCCCTGTCTACTTGACCGAAGGGGGGGGTGTCCATAATCCCAAAATAGGTAACCCCAAAACACTGCTATTCAAGTGAATGTAGAAGGTGCAAAACAACATTTCCCATTTATTTACTTGCATCCCAAAATGATTTTCCAAAAGGCCCTGCATTTCATTGAGTTCCTTTCCTGACTTTGCTTTTCAAGCAAATAAAAAGCCCAAAATGATGTTCCCACTGAGTTCCTTTCTTGACATTGTCTTTCAAATAAAAAACCCAAAACAATGTTGCTACTGTATTCCCACTCCCTGTAGCTTGCCTTCAGATCAGAAAGGTCATATCTAATTGATGCATAGAGGGTGGTGGTTGCTGGGAGAAAGGAGTATTGTGCCAAACTAAGCAATCACTGTGTGTTTTGTATGTTTCCAATGGGTAATTTGCAAGAAATTTGATGGAGGCACATTTAAAGTGATAACTGTCTATCTTGAAATGTTACCTGTGTGTTGTAGTATCTGTAAGTTCATTAGAAATATAAGTCAGTCAATTGGTGCAAGAACTTTAAAATTGGGATATTGTGTAGTGCCACAGTGTTGGTGGCTGATATTTTGGTTTCTATAACATATTGTCAAACTTAAATAAATATATATATTTCTACCATAAACCAGCCTGGTTCCTACCTCATTGGTGGTACAGAGGGTATTTGTACGGGTGGTGTGAGATGAGTTGGAGGCCTCACTAAAGTTGAATCTGTATAAGCGCTTGGGAGCACACCACCTTGCTTGGGAGGTAAACAAACTCCCTGAGTTGAGAGTGATCTCCTAATATAACGTGACAAAGGCATCATGTTCAAAACAAACATGTAAACTGTGGTCTTCACACAGCATTTGGAAAACACACGAGCAAGCACATTGTGCAAAGCTTTGCGGACAATCAAATAAAACTATAAGTGACACGGCCCAGGATACACATCTCAAGTACAAGAAAATATCCTGCAACTCTTATCAAAATGGGAAACCGCTTAATCCAGGAGAAAAAGAGCAACAGAGAAAGACAAACTAAATTGCATTTTCTACTACTGTGTGTGTTTATTTTCCCTTGCAGAAATCAGAGGTCATGGTTATGAAACCTACAGATGTGGAAAATGTAGACCTTTGATGGGAATTTAATATGCCATGGAAAAACAGCTGTGGTTTTGTGAAAATGTCAAAGTAGGGGAACAGACAAATGTATATTTAAAAGCTGTAATGGTGAAAGAAACCGACTTGAATTAAGCCAGGACTGAACTCTGACATTCCAATTCACTCACCCCCAGCAATGAGATGTGAAAACAGATCCTATGCTTTCTCATGGAGAGGAACTGGTGAGGGTTGAGCCATAATGATAAAGACAATCTCTGCAACTTAGTCATGGGAAGGCTGAATGTGCTATTAATTCAAAGGTGTATGGTAAACCAACAACCTGATTGATAACCAATGAATTAAGTGGCAATAACAGTGCGCGTCTTTGCAAGAAAAACACGTTTTATTTCATACAAATACAGCCGTGAGCATTAAAAAGCCACTTGGAACTGAGCTAACAACTCGATCAACACACCCAGTAAAGTTACAGCTTATATGCACGGAAACCGCAATTTTACAGATACACAATTGTCCCACGTTTCCCATTGGTCAACCCATTTACAAGGACCCTAAACATTACTTATACTGCTACTTTATTGGCTACTTCTTAATAAAAAAAACAACCCCTAAAAAAGACTTCATTATATCACCAGCATGTGCTACTCCAATGTGATTCATCCCTACTAATCAGGTATTACAATGAGTTATTCATTCCATTGGTCAAGGTGACTCAGACAGTGTTTGATGTGCACCTTCCCGAAACACCCCCTTAGTAAAACAATGGCTCCTTCATGAGACCGGGCACATCTGCACCCCCAGATGGGCACTTTGACCTTGAAGATTTGTTTGTTGGTAACACCTCATGCGACTCACATCCTGAAAGTTATCGCTGTCAAGGTATTCGACCCTCCCTATCTGTGTATGGACTCAGATGGCTTTATAAAAAACATGGCTCCGCACTTCTCTGTGGAATTCTGAAACCAACACGTTAACACGCAAGTATATTAACTGAGCATAGTTAAACCTTTACTGATGTGACAGGGTGGTCCCATCACAAATAATCATGCTGACTCTAAAAGAAAGTCCAACAGTGTTTATTAAAATAAAAGTTGTCAGAATTGCTTTTAATATCAAAGTTCTTCAGGACTACTAGGATCTTGATAGGATTGATGCTAAGGCTGGCCCTCTTCTCTCTTGTCTTCCCCGGTCTAAATCCCAGCCCACCTAACCCATATGTCCCCAACAGGCTGCTACTAATACTAAGATCAGTAATCCCTATATGGTGCTTCTTCTTTCTGCACTTCAGGTGGTTTCCCTAAATCACCGGCTCTCAGGTTCCCTAGAGAATTTCTAACTCTCCCTAGCCTATTCTCGAGGGGTAATGAGCAGTGTCTTCATTCATCCAGTGTTACCCTCACACCATGCATTCGTTATAACCCCTGTCCCTGATTCCTTCTTAAATCATCCTCTTCCCATTCCCTTCACTCCCCCTCCAGTCTCTCACTCTGCCTTTCCACATCCACCCTTCGATCTTACGTGCTTCCCCACTCCTGATCTTCCTACCATCTCAAGCTCTGTTTCTCCTCTATGCCAATAGCTACTCCTGTATTCTCACCTACTATCACTCTCCTTACTCTGTCTACTACTGCTTTTATTCTGCTACAACCAATCTTACTTTACTTCCTTTACTCCTTTAGGACACCCAGGATATGGTGGCCTGCTCACCCCTCCACTACCAATACCACTCTGCCTCTTATCTTCTTCACTCACTACTCTCACTGCCTACTTTACTTATTCTCAACTACCACTACTCCTACTCTACCTCTACTACTCACACTCTTCCTTCCCTCACACAAAAATTCCACAGACCTCCTTAACAATAGCTTCTGCACTCCAGTCACTCTCGCCTCCTCTGGTCTCGTGGAAGTCCCCCTCAGTCGCCGGTCCTCACCCAACTGCAGCCTACACCAAACAACTCCCAAGCTCCCTCTTTTATATTGCTCCCCCTCTCTGTTTTGGCCACTTACCCTACATATGGCTTACATTGCTCTCAAGGTACATACAAGGGAAGGGCTTGGGAGGCTACATAAGAACTTATATTTGAACACTTTTCTCTGGATATCAAGTCATTCAATTCCCCCCATAAATATTTGATAAAACATGTCTCAAGTGTAATGTGAAATTTCTGGCTGCATATACAATTAATCTTACTTCTAACTGATAATGTTTTAGTTGCCAGGGAATTGGTTCCAACTTCTGAACGCTTGTGCCAATGTTGTACAAATGAATGTGAGACTTTGAAACATCTTATTGTGGAATGTTCGGTTTTAACATGTCATCGAGAAGAAACTTTTAAATCTTGTTTTTACACTCCCCAGTTTCTAAATTGGGATTCTTTGTAGTGGCTTTTAGTGAGTCCCAATGACAGATTGCTAATTAATGTGATGGATTTTTACGAAGCGTTTTACACATTGTATGAAATGTCTTTGCTCTAAAGATATTTTATTGAGAAACATGTGTGATGCTATATGAGTTTCTGTAAAAATTGTTTTATATTGTGTAGAATGTTTTTATGTGCTTATGTGTGCAAAGTTGTGTCTGTAAACTATATCACACAATAATATATAAAGTAAAGGAAAAAATAAGAACTTAAGCCCCACCCCCGTTTCTTTGCTGTATTCTCCTTTGCTGGTCTGTGGTCTTTCTTGTGAGGATTTCGTGCAGCGTGATGCCCGGTCCTGCCATGATGCCATCCTGACAGAAAAGGAGATGATGGGTGGAGGCCTGTCTAAACATTCTCTGGTACCAGTTGGTGTCGGACTCCCTCCCACCCCTGACCATGCTGGATTAGCCACTGTGTCACATACCTCCTGCCTTTCTCCAAAGTAATCTTCCCTTTCTCTGGACTCTCCATGTGGGCTAACATCTGGGATAGCAAGACAAAAATTTACGTTAGCTTTTTTTATTCCTGCCTGATGGTCTCCTGTCAAAGTCTCACCGAAACACAGGTAAGGCGTAGATATATACTTTATTGTCTGAACCCCACAGCGCAGCCAATCTTCCTCAGTTGTCTCTCTCAACTGCCCTTTTTGGAATGTTGACTGCTAAACCGCATCAACATTCCACAGGTGCCCGTGCACGTTAAATGTGCCCGTGCTCATTACAACATATCCCCTTCCCTTACATGAAAAATTAACAACAACCTGTAACAAAATTCGAAATAGAACAAGAAATGAACAATGGGCGTAACTTTACGCTTAGACATGTGAACTTCTTACATACAAAAATTAGTTTAAAATGCAGAATGATATAAACCTCACCATACCATGACACATCTAGCAAATGTAATCTCTAAACCTTATGGGGGGCCCACACCGCCTGGCACGGCGGCCCCCGTCTTGTCCCACTTCGGGTTGTTGATTGGAAACATTCTGACCCTCCACATTCACATCTGAGCCCGAAGAACCTGGAGCTGGAACAACCTCTTCCCGCTCGAACCTGACCACTGGTGACCCCACAAGATCATAGTCCAACCCACTTTCCTCATACTCCGGATCAGACTCAGCATTTGACACATCAGCACCCTTGCAGCCATCAATCACCACCCGTCTCTTACTCCAGACTGAACCTCCCTCCAAATGTACATGACCCTTCCCAACCTTAACCACTCTCCTTGAAGGCAGGAATTTGCTATAGCCTTTGTGAACCCTCCTGGGATTTTTTATATCCACATAATCCCCCGGCTTAATGCTCAATTCCTTCCTTAACTTTTGTGATGCCACAGCAGCCTCCTGACGCGCCACAATACTGCGATGTATAGCCTGCAGATCCATATCACATGGGCCACCACCACCCATGGCCAAAGTTCTCAACATGGTACCTGCCTTCCTGCCCCTCATGAGCTCGAATGGGGATCTCCCCGTAACCACGGCAGGGGTTCTCCTATATGCAGCCAAGTATTGTGACAGAACTTCCTGCCAATCCAAACCGTTGGCTAAAGCCAATTGTATAGCCCACTTAATCGTACCATTGGCCCTTTCAACCAATCCATTAGCAGACGGATTATACAAAGCTGTCCGATAATGCGCAATAGCGTGCTGCTCCGAAAATTCTCCCATAGCCCTGGATGTAAACTGCACACCATTGTCAGTAACTAGACTGGCAGGTAATCCCTCACGATCAAATACCTTCCTCAAGAAGGGAATAACTAAATCAGTGGTGACTCTCGAACAAGCCGCCACATCAATCCACCTGGACGTATAGTCCACCAACACCAACAAATATCTAGACTCAGGCTGTAAACATTCAAAAGGACCCATGATGTCCAAAGCCAATTTGGTCCATACTTGTTCAGGAACCTCTACGGGATGTACGGGTTGTGGGTGCAATGTTTTGCTCTTATCACTGACCGCACAAGCCTGACAATCTTTCACCACCTGTTTAACATCCTTGTCCATTGACGGCCACCAGTACTCCTCCCTAAGTCTCCTCTTGGTCAAAGATCGACCCAAATGACCCACATGCGCCAATTCCACCATTCTTCCTCTTAAACTTACCGGGGGAATCAACCTACTGCCCCCAGACACACCGCAGGGACTTTCCGCTAATTCATGAAGAACTTGAGCGTAACCTTTCCCTTCAGGCCTATCTTTGACAGTGTGCCAACCTCTAACTAAACCTTCCCTAATCCATCTCAACTCAAGATCCGTCTCAGACTCCACATCCCACAACGAATTCTCCACAGCCGAAGTCACACAAGCAACCTGACACCCCTGCAGATCCACCTCTTTCACCAATCCCATCTGACTGTCCGCCTCCATAATAGGCAAACGGGACAAGCAGTCCGCCACAACATTCAACTTCCCAGGAAAATAATTCAAAACAAAATTGTAATCCTGTAGCTGCACTGACCACTTCGCAATCCTCGGGGATATGGCCATGACTCCTTTGGTAGAAAACACTTGCACCAACGGTTTATGGTCTGTTCTGACAATATACGGTATGCCCCACAGAAATGTCCTAAAATGTTTTGAAGCCCACAACACGGCCAAGGTCTCCCTCTCAATTACCGAGTATCTGGTTTCTACATCTGTCAATGTTCTCGAAGCAAAAGCCACCGGCATCCATTCACCATTCATCCATTGTTCCAGCACTGCACCCAGACCCACCTCACTCGCATCCACCGTCAGAACAGTTTTGTTTTTCGGGTCAAATGATTTCAGACAAGGAGCATTCTCCACATCCTTCTTGATTAATTCAAACTCCGCCCCACACTCCTCAGACCACACAAACCTAGCCGACTTCCTCATGAGGGCCCTCATAGCCACTGTTTTTTCAGCATAATTGGACACAAATTTAACATAGTACTCTGCAAGGCCCAGAAAAGCCCTGAGCTGTTCTTTACTGACCGGAGCTGGTGTGTCTCTCAACACCTTTACCAATTCCCCTTTGGGCTTCACACCTTGGGCACTCAGTGTATGTCCTAAATAAGTAACTTCCTCCACACCCACCTGGCACTTGGTTAACTTGACCGTTAGACCTCTCTCTTTAAGAATCTGCATGACGCTCCTAACCCTGACATCGTGCTCCTCTCTGCTACTGCCCCAAACCAAGATATCATCTTGAAAATAACTGACGCCTAGCACCCCTCCAAACATCTGCTGCATCAACCGCTGGAACACAGCAGAAGCCAAAGCAAGGCCAAATGGCATGCGACAGAATCTGTATGCCCCAAAAGGAGTCACAAATGAAGTCAAGGGTCTGGATTCAATGTGCAGATCAATTTGATGATACGCCGTTGACAGATCAAAGGTGGAGAAATACTTGGCATCACCTAAAGTCAACAACAACTCGTTGATATTCGGCAAAGGATGCCGATCCACCCATATGCTAGAGTTCAGCTCCCGGAGATCTACACACATCCTGATGCTCCCGTCTGCCTTCTTAACCAAAACCACAGGAAACAACCATTCTGAGGACTCGATAGGCTCAATTATCCCCGCGGCTTGCAACTTAGTCAATTCCGCTTTCAATGCCTCCCTCGCCGCTACTGGCACCCCTCTGACCTTATGCACTTTGGGAACTACTCCCTTCTTCAAAACAATGCGATGGGTAAAACCTCTGAGCTTACCCAGGGTGTCTGAAAATACCACAGGAAACTCCCTCATGAGTACTGTGGAGTCAACACTCATGTCATTTTGCCACGCCCCCTCTTCGACACTGAGAACCGGCACCTTCTCACCAGGATGAATCCGTATTTTTAGCGCTGCTTGCTCATCCCAACCCAACACACTCATGCCCTTTGAGGCCACATACATTTTACCCAATGTTTGCCTCCCCTTGAAAGAAAAATTGGACCAATTGTACCCTGGTACTTCAATGGGACGTTGCCCGTATGCACATGGTGCAATGTCCGAAGCCAACAAAGTTGAAACCTGTTTCCCTAAAACTTCCTGATAAACTTCTGGAGACACCAATGTATAGGGTGACCCCGAATCCACCAGCATATCCACAGGGTGCTGATCCACCAATACCGACACCCATGGACCCTTCCCCCCGCCACCCTCCACATGCAGTATAACACCTTGACTAGATCCACCTCCCGATGCACCCTCTAGCAACATGGTGGAATCATCTGGAACCACACTAGCCACCATCTGCCCCTTACACATGCGTGCAAAATGGCCCAAACGCTTACATTTCCTGCACTCCACATTGCAAGCAGGACAAGACTTAGAATCAGCAGTATGACTGGACCATCCACAGTTTTTGCACCCATCCTTGCTCTTAGATGCCTTACTCCCTTGCCCAACAGCTTTATCCACACCTTTCTTGTTCCTTGACATTACCACATGCACCACCTCCTTAGACATATCCCTCTCTGTAACTATTTGTACGCTCGCCTTAGATGCCTCAATTGCCCTGGCGATCTCCAAGACCTTTTCTAATGATGGATCACTCTCAATCCACAACCTTTCTCTGATTTTCTGATTGGATGCCTTCATCATAATTTGATCTCTTATATGTTCATCCCCATTACCTGGAAACCCACATGTAGCCATGAGTGCACGTAATGCCGTAACATAGGTATCTATGCTTTCCGTGGAACCTTGCGCCCTAGAAAAGAACTTATACCGCTCTAAAACCACATTAACTCTCTTACCAAAACGCATTTGCAGTTTCCTTAAAGCAGTCTCATAAGTACTTATAACCATTTCTCCCTCACCTCCCCCTTGAACCATTACATTCTCTCCAGGCAGGTGACGAAAAACCCTCAATCCCTCAGTACCAATACAATTGAGCAATGCAGCCTCTTTTTCATCATTGTTGAACTTTGCGCCCCCAGCAGCCCTGAGGTATACCTTGAAAGCATCCACCCACTGCTCCCAAGGGACAGCAGGCTCCCCAGTGTTTGGTAGAAAGGCAGGCGGAGGCCTGGCAGCCGTATGCAACATGTCTAAAATGAATACCCTAGAATTGGCCCCCAACCAGAATTTGCCCAACACCAAGCAAGCCCAACACCAAGCAAGCCTCTGGGATTTCCTGATGCTTAGCTGTCCCCACTCAGTCACCTTGTGCACGTGCACCCACACGTAATTGCAGTACAAAGTACAACCAGCAGTCACTGGCACTGGGTGAGTCAAAACAGGCTGGAAAACGCACTCCTCAAATAAATGATCCCAGTGCACGTGCACCCACACGTAATTGCAGTACCAAGTACAACCAGCAGTCACTGGCACTGGGTGAGTCAAACAGGCTGGAAAACGCACTCCTCATATAAATGATCCCATCTGATCCACCATAAACCCTCCACCAGTCACAGCCCAGCCAGAATGACTGATCTCCACCTACCGGGCCTCTTCCACGGCCGTGTGCCCCAGCCTCCCTGTAAGTCAGGTGGCACAGCCCAGAAGATTGTTGCACTCGATCCACTCACCAGTGGAGCTCAGGGCAGTGCAACCCCAAACCTCCGCTTCTTCCCTGCAGCTTCCGCCCGGTGAAGCGGGCAGCAATCAGCTGATTAGAGAGCCGCTGTCAGCTGCGCTGCGCAACTTCAATCCTCCGCTTCTCCAATGCTGCTTCCGCCGGCGGGGCGAACAGCAATCAGCTGACCCGAGCGCCGCTGTTAGCTACGTTACGCAGCACCGCCACAGCCCCTCCTCCTCCCCTTCGGGAAAACAGCGCTGGACGTGTCTATGCTGCCATGCAAACGGGACAGATGGGGCTGGCGGGGTTGGCACCTCCTTGCAGCGCAGCAGCCGCTCCTCCGCCACTGCCGACCGGACCTTGGGCAGGCCACCACCAAAGGAGAACAGCTGAGCCGCCGGCAGAGGCCCGCCTGTACCCACCGCTGCTCTCTGAAACAAAGGCGGGGCCCGCCTGCACCCGCAACTCGCAGCTGTTCCAGCCGCCTCAGCCGCTATCCTCGGCACCCACTGAGCCTGCCACCGCTCCAACCGCCACTGCCCCTGCAAGTGAGCGGGGCACCAGGCAACAGCAGGCGGCGCCGCACTTCCAACACCCCACAGGGCCAGCAGCTGCTCCCGCAGGTGGTCCATCCACGTACCGCTGCGGCACAGGGAAACCAGGCCAACGCACACGTGGGACCGGGGTTCAGACAAATCCTCGTTGCCAATGTCAAAGTCTCACCGAAACACAGGTAAGGCGTAGATATATACTTTATTGTCTGAACCCCACAGCGCAGCCAATCTTCCTCAGTTGTCTCTCTCAACTGCCCTTTGTGGAATGTTGACTGCTAAACCGCATCAACATTCCACAGGTGCCCGTGCACGTTAAATGTGCCCGTGCTCATTACAACATCTCCCATAAAGGAAAATGGCTATAAGGCCAAGAACCATCTCAAAACACAAGGATGAAAGACTTTATTGTGAGCCATCCACACAAGTGCAGCATGGTCAGTCCCCAATCGAAACTTCCTTCCTAATAATTTAAGCTATCCAGAGCCCATTTTATGGCTAATGCTTCTAGCTTGATAGCAAAATCGTTGATTTCTCTGGGTTGAAGTTTTCAGCTTATGAAAATGATGTGTTTTTCCTCTTCATCATCTTCATCATCTATCTGCGACAATACTGACCCTAAACCGATGCTGGAGGCATCCGTCTGCAGAATGAACTCATTTGAAAAGTGTGGCATAAGGACAGGCTGTGTACCTAGGTCTCCTTTAAGCTGTTCAAAATACTTCTTGGTCTCATCATCCCATTCAACAAGATGGGGTCATGCTTTTTTTAGGTGATCTGTTGTTAATGGCCCAGTGAGTTTGGAAAATGTGGGTATAAACCGGCAGAAATACCCAATCAGTCCCAGCTAGTTCACATTTACTGGCAATGGCTGTTAAGTTGGCCTTGCAGAGTTGTTTGCATACAGCATTGAGGTGTCTTAGGTGTTCGTGCCAATCTGCACTATACATAACGATATCATCCAGATATGCACTCGCATAATCCTGGCAAGACTCCAGAACGAAGTCCATTAAATGTTAAAATGTTGCGGGTGCCCCATGAAGTCTAAAGGGTAGAGCGGTAAACTGAAACAGTCCCTTTGGTGTGGAAAAGGCTGCCTTCATCTTAGCCTCCTCATCCAAGGGGACCTGTTGATAACCTTTTTAAGGTAGAGGATAGAGATAAAACGGGCTGGCCCCAAGATTTTCTACCAGTTCCTCAATTCTCAGCATGATGTATGCATCAGAATGAGAGATCTCATTGAGGCAGCAGAAATCGATACAAAATCTCCATGTTTGAAGAAGTACCACCAGTGATGACCACTCGATGTAGGGCATCTCAATTACTCCTAACTCCAACATTGTTTTATGTTCTGCTCGTATGATCTGTTTCCGAGCTTCAGACATCTTCATACGGTTTTAGGCGGATCACTCTACCCAGTGGTGTGTATATCTGATGGGTAATACCTTTTACTTTGCCCGGCCTTGGGGGAACCATGTTTGAATATTTCTGAATCAAATGAAAGATTTCCTGAAGTTCCTTGATCTGCTCGCTGATCGGGATGGTTACTGCGTGTATTTCTGTGCGAAGTGGAGTTGTCCAGGGGTTGTTTGCATACAACAGCAGTAGCTGGGGTTTACTATTCTCATGCCAAGCTTTTAACTTAATAATGCAGTATAATTGTGAAGGTGTGCACCTATCCGCCTGTTGTACCTTATAGGTTAGCGGGGAAACTTTTCCCGTGATTGTATAGAGTCCTTAAAACACTTGTGTATAGGCGCGTTACAAATGCCATATCATATCATATCATACCACTCCAGCCGCTTGTTTTGGTTAGTTTGTAACAAAGCCATTACCTGGTCTCTGTTCTGATTTGTTTGCAGGCTTGCACCTCAGTTATGAGCTTGTTCTTGTCTTACTTGAGCGGCCTGGACATGTGTTTTGACTAATTATTGCACCTTCCTTATATACTCTCGGGTGTTTCTGATGAGGGGACGATCACTCTTCTGTTCTCTGTGAGGACCTTTTCATTCTTCACGGGGGTAAAACCAGCCGCTCTTAGCGATAACCCGCTAAAGGACCTCATAATCCAGAGGTAAGGGGTTAATGGCACCGGCACCTTTACCAGCACCGTTAACCCCTTACCTCCAACCTCGTAATGACCCCCATTAGTCTTGAACGAAAAACAAATGTAGAAAAACTTAAGTTTATCCAGCCCCAGATAGTTAACACATCACCATTTGGCGTTGGTTATTGATTATGGTCTTAGTTAACAGTGTAAATTGGATGAAAAGCTCCTGAAACTCTGAGGCAATCTGTTCTGCAGGTCTTTGCTGCATTAAGTAGCTTGTAAAACATTAGTAAGTCAAGCGAGGGTGCTGATTTTGATTGGCATGCAACTTGCTCGGAAATGAGTGTGGCCACTGTGTCTTTGGCTGTAACATGGCATTTTGAGCATTTTGATTGCTTTGTGCTAGTGGTGCTGATAAAGTGTGGGAATCCCTGCTTGGTGCTTCAGTGCCTTTTTACACCCCTATCACAAAACATGGTGCGACTTGGGCCACCATGTACGTGCATGGCGGCTTTGTGAAACCCTAAAGATGCAAGTGGTATACAAAGTGATTCATGTCTCTCGTGTACCCCAAAATTAGACGCCGGCCGAAATACTGATTAGTTGGATGAATGGAGCTGGAGTAGAATGTGGAGCAGGCTTTGGGCTCTGTTCCCCAGAACTGTTTATGACAAGCAAGGAAAATGTCTCTAAATTATGCTCATGGACATTTTACACCTGCATCAAAATGAGGGCCAATGGTGGTACCAACAAAATGTGCACAATACAATCAGGGCAAACAAAGACCATTGCAATGGAAAATTCATCCAAATCCAAAATGCAAGTTTAAAAAAGATATACTGTTCCCTTTCTTCCCTTGTTAGTAGCACCCCCAGTGTGCTGTGCAATAAAATGCCTATCTGCCGCTCTCTTTGATGTGTCACAAAGTGTCACAGCTTCACAGGTGTGTTGTGGTGGTGTATTAAAAGTCTACACAGGAGCAAATGCAGAGACATAGATGTGGCTGAAATTGGAGAAAGACAATAGCCAAGTGTGACATTGACATAGTCAGTCAATCCCTACTGTATCTAGTCTGGCACGGTAGCGATGTAATGAGTTAACTTAACCAGGAAGTGCAGGATGTATGGACTTTCCTCTAATGCTGTCACCTCTGTTTTGTGTTTCCTAGGGAACGAGTGAGGAAGAGCGAGACAACAACGGTTACAGCTGGGCATATTAACAGCTGAGGGAAATGAAAAAAGATGTTTGAAATGCCGCTACGCCGTTGCGTAGAATTGAGTTATAAAAGTTAATTTGTTTAAATGTATTGGCGCCGTTGCGCACAATAATATAAGGAGAGTAAGGCGACCGTCGTCGCACAAGAACCGGACCGAGGAGAAGTGAAGACGTGAGGGAGAATACCACCCTACTACGGGGCCGCGCTGAGGAGAAGGAGGAGGAGACGAACGGCGAGAGAGGGAGAATCGCAGATGGAGGGACGGTGAGAAGGTGAGAAGCCGAGAGCGGATGCTGACAAGCACCGTCACTACGTGGAAGCCTCGTAAGATACCTCTTGTCTGAGTGACAGTGATCGAGACTGGGTTTTCTTTTGAAGTACGATTATATACCTGAGGCTGAGACGAGGAAAACGAAATATAGACAGTAGAGGGTGATCGAGTGAAAGAGTTTTTCTGAAACGATACGTGATGCCTGAAGGATGGCTGACACACGTTTAAAGGAAGCAGAGGCCGCTCCCAACTGAACGCGACGTTGCACACAAGTAAAATGAGGGAGAGAGAGGGAGAAAGCTGAAGCGGAGAGCTACAGGGAGATAAGTGTTTTCTTACACACTGAACAACCCAAGGTCCGAAAGAAGACCAGCTGTTCAGAGAGAGACAGATGACAAATTAAAACAAATTAACTGAAACATAACGGCTTCAGAAAAGAGGTACAACCAGGTTACTTTACCAAAAGAAAGACAGTGAAGGCTTCAGAGGTGGGAAGAACAGATGTTCTTTAAGAGAACTGAGAACTGAAAACAAGGCTGATTGTGAAAGCAAGATCAGAGGAAGGGTGACAACAGAGAAGTAAGAGCTACACAAAAGTAACAAAGTGAAAAGATCGCGCAAGATAACTTACCAAAAGAACTTACCTGCTGGAGTCATTGATCCGATTTTCCCTTCACTAATATGAACTATATCCTGAAGCCTGCGTATACTGAAGAAGACATATCCTTTTTATGTTTTACCTAAACAAAAGAAAGAGAATTAAATTAATAAAAGAATTGGGCTCTCTTTTAGTCCAAACAATCTATGTATTGGCTAAGAACTCATTTGTTTCAACTAACATATCTTTGAAATTACCACACCAAGCGAACCCATGAACACTACACGAGAAAAAAAGATCAGACACCTGACAGAGCAGTAAAGAAGGTTCAGTCTTGTTGTAACTTGAGTGTCGTGTAGATATGTGAGACCTCCGTCCCCAAGTGCCGCACAGGGAGAATGACAGATTCACTCTCTATGCAACCTTTGAGGCCACAGGTGGAGAAAAATCCGGAACCGCGAAGTACTGGAAGCCCCACGGAAGCTGTGAAGGAAAACAGCGTTAAGTACCAAGCAAGCAGGGTAATGCACAGGTAGCCAAAAAACAGGAAGGATCTTACCAGGAATTGACAGAAGGAGGAATTCGGGGGCTCACGTAGGCAAGGTCCCGAATAGGAGACACTTACCGGTTGTCAAACCAGACCCCACCTGGGGGAGACCTGCAGGCAGGACTGAACCAGATTGTAGGCAAGGGTGATGGTGAGTAGTAGTTTGTACAATGCTCCAGACTCTGTGAAGAGGGGTAATCCACAAGAAGTCCGTGACAACAATCCAGGGTCGAGAGCCAAGGGTAGCAGTCCAAGCTGACAGAACAATGAAAAGGCGGGATCCAAAAAGAAGTCTGTGACGACGATCCGAGATCAAGAGCCAAGTGTATCAGTCCAAGCCGGTAAAGCACAGGTAGAGCGTAATCCAAAAGGAGTTCCGAGAAGAGTTAGCCGGGTCCAAGATCAATCATGAAGCAGGGTAAGAATCGCAGGCCAAACAGGGTCTCCGAGAAAACAGCTGTGAAGCGCGGTACTGAAGCACTTCACTACTTAAGTACCGTTCGATTCCTGGTCACGTGATCGCGAGTTCAGGTCACGTGATCGCGAGTTCAGGTCACGTGATCGGATAGGCCCAGCAACGCGATGCGAGGAAGCGACCTTGATCTTCTGATGGCCTAATCTCCACGGCAACTGCCAATGGAGGAACGGTCGCAGTCGTGACTGTGGAGTGGTAGCGTGAAGCTGCTGCTGTAGCTGTGTGCGAGACGGCCTGGACCGCCATCGTGAGCCCCGGAAGGTAAGTGGGGGGTGTATTCGGGCCGAGGGGGACCTGGGATCACTGGTGGGTCGGATGGAGGGCATGACAAGTTTGAATGATTTGAATAAGCACATAAAAACAATGGGCCTCGTTAGAGTTTGGTGGTAATTCTGGCCACTTAGTCATGCAGATTTCATGATAGAGATGGACGGGCGGTTTTAATCTGCATTTTAGGTGTACATGGGACAATTTAGCAGCCTTATCATGGGCTGCTGTAAATCTAGTGCTTTTTGGCGGTAAAGTGAAAGGTTTTCCTCTTGCCATGTGCTGACAGGAAATCTTCTACTCTCATTGCTGTAAAGTGGCAGTGCGATATAAGTGACCTTCGGTTCAAGTCCCCCAAGTTTGTTTTATGTTTTAGGACACCCCCGTGTTAAGGGGTGCATTTTTTCAGAGAGCATCATATGTGATCCTTGCGCCCCCAAAATGATTTTGTTGATGATAGATGGAAAATCATGAAAACATACTGGCTCAAATCCTAACATAATAATGAGTGCAAAAAAAAGTAAGTCTGATGAAAACATCACGTAAACTCACTTTTGTAAACAAAAACTCACTATTTCTCATTTGTTTAATTGAGAAAAAACATTAGAAATAAATTCATACATTCGACAATTTTTACAAAAATGGCCTTGTTTAAACGCCCTAGACCTCAGGCCACAGAAGCAAAAAGTATTTGAGGATTATCTGTTTTATTCACTAATTGATAGGAGATGAAAACTGTAAGGTTTAATTTCGGCATCACATATGATGAGGGCTGAGAATGGCTAAAACAAAATATATTTCTGGGATTGTTTTCTAAGGCAAATTTTGCACAACTTAAGTTCATTTAAAGGAACATGAAGCTGAAATAATTATCCAGATAGTATGTAAACTCAACGAAGTATAGACAATTTCCTCAAATTGTTTTTTAAATGATTAAATTCATGTGAACAGTGCAGTTTTAGAAAAACATTTTTTAATGTAAATTATGGATTCAATTCATTTTAAGATTAGGCATTTAACAGAAAAAAAAACATTGTATGTGTTTTTTTTCCACTTTTATAACATTCTTATTATTTTCACATTGATCCTAAAAGCAGCATATGTGATGCAGGATTTTTGGAATCAGCTTGGGTAAAATGACGAACACTCACGTTTTAAGAAATTATGGGGGTGCGTGGGGTGTTGGGAGAGGGTGGTGGGTGAGTGGTAGGGAGAGGTGCGATGGGTTAGCGGTAGGGAGAGGGGCGATGGTTTAGTGTTGGGCAAAGGGGGTGGGTGATGGGTAGGGAGTGGGGTGGGTGAGGGGTTGGCAGCGTTGGTTGGTGGGAGTTAGGGAGATGGGGTAGGGAGGAGTTGGGTGGATATGGGGTAGTGAGAGGGGTGTTGGCGGGGGAAGGGAGAGTGCGGGTTGTTGGGGGGTAGGTTAGGGCGATGGGATAGTGGGATGGTTGGTGGGCATGGCGGAGCCAGAGGGGGTGGGTGGGTGCATGGAGAGGGGTTAACGAGGGGTGGGCAGATGTGAGGTAGGGAGAGGGGGTTAGTGGAAGGGGGTAAGGATAGGGGGTAGGCAGAGGTAGGTTGAAGGGGGTTAGAGAGAGGGGGGTTGGTGGGGTACAAAGAGAAGATGGTGGTTTGATGGGGGTAGGGAGAGGGTGAGTGGGTGGGGTATAGGCAGTGGGTATGTAGGGGGTTAGGGAGTGGGAGTGAGAGGGTATGGGTAGGGAGAGGGGGTGGGGCAGGGAGAAAGGGGGTGAGTGGGTGGGGGTAGGGAGGAGGGGGTTGATGGGGTGCAAGGAGAGGGGGTGGGTGACTGGGGTT
Source organism: Ambystoma mexicanum (assembly GCF_040938575.1). Lineage (NCBI taxonomy): Eukaryota > Metazoa > Chordata > Amphibia > Caudata > Ambystomatidae > Ambystoma > Ambystoma mexicanum. The sequence goes on from NC_090928.1 coordinate 1,102,379,774, forward strand.
TGGAAGAGATGGGTGGGGTAGGAAGAGAGTGGGTGGGTGGGGTGTAGGAAGTGGGGGGGTGATTGGTAGGGAGAGGGGTTGGGTAGGTGGAGTTAAGGAGGGGTATGGGTGGGTGGGGCTAGGGAGAGGGGGCTGAGGGTTAGTGAAAGGAGGTGGGGGTAGCAAGAGGGGGCTGGATGGTGGGTAGGGAGGGGAGAGGTGGGCGTAGGGTGAGGGCTGTGCATGCTGGTAGGGAGGGGGTTTGGTGTTAGTAGGTAGAGTAGGGGATGGGTTGGGAGTTTACGTGTTCTTTGTATGTTTTTTTGGTCTGGGCCCATTCTTCCAATGCCTGTTGTTAATCTTAGGTTTAGTAGTAATATTAGCATTATCCGCTATGGAACAGATAAGTCTATTAGAAAAGGGGTAAGGGATCATATAGGAATATTTATAATATGTCGTCGACAGAGGAATTTGTAAATTTCCAAAAATCATAAAGCTCCCAAATCAACTCATTTCACTTCTGACTGAGTATTATCACACATGCACTTTGTGTCTGTGTACACACGTTCCACAGGCCTCCTAATTATCCATCATGGGTAGGAATTCTTGCACAATAAAATAATTTGATTAATGGGAACTGAACCGATTATAAGATAATTAATGGTTGCTGAGCAGCATTATTCACATATGAGCAGCAATTGGTGAAGGATCCCAGGTTCGCTCTTTAGAAGGTTGTTTGGTGGAGTTGGAAAACAGCACAAAAGAATAATGTAGCACATATGATAAATAGAGCAGTACCATGTCCGATCTTCTACACACAATTAAATAACTCCCCCTTTAATTGCGCCAAGAAAAAAAAGTGTGCAGTAAAAGTATAACTACTGTAGAAAAGAGGAGTCCCTTAAAATTAGCAGTTTAGAAAAATGTGATTTGTCTTTGTGGTGATTGGGCACAAAGTCGTACCCCTATGGAAAAGCAATATTCTCTGTGAGCTTTAGCCCAGACAGTGACTTTGCAAGCTGGCTTGTGCATTCAGGTTGATCAGTATTAGCAATTAGAATGGCTGAGGAAAATCAAGAAAACATTTTCCATTCTGAAAAGGGTTAAGCATGGTCCACCAAACTCATCATAGCTAATTATACCATATTTTGTTTAACAGCAATCCAGATTTTGGCCTGTAATAGCATTGCTTAACATTCATCAGAAACATTTATCACAGACTGGATTTTCTGTGAGGGAGAGCCACAGCAATTTCTTTAGATAGTGGCTGTTCTGCGAGTGGGAGCCAGGAATTTATTTTTGGATAGCAGCTGTTCTGCGAGGGAGAGCCAGGGCATTTTTAGCAGAAATAAACCTCTTAGCTGAGGAAGAACTTCAATACACAGTGTAACTCCACTTAAGCAAGTCAAAGGAACGTCAGCATATTCAGAAGAATACAAACCCTTATGTTTCTCACTTAGCCAGTCAATTGTTCCATACTAACACCTTGAATAACTTTGCTTTCAGTGCCTTACAACCTTATTAGTCTCTCACAACAAAGGTGTCAGATGCTTGTTGGCTACATTTTTGGGTTGGAGTTCAACAGACCAATAACACTTTATTCTATTTTGACATGCTGCCTCCTCCTTGAGCTCCCAAGTAGAATATCTTAGAAAAGAGACAAGTTGTCTTTCAAAGGAATATGCTATAAAAATAAAGAGGTCTTGGCAATTATTTCTTTTAAGTCACATATTTTTCCTGAAAGTTTCCTCAATGTGGATGGTGCAGCAAATTCCAAAGGATGTGTGGACTGCAGTTTTTTTGCTGGTATTATCTGAAATTGTGTTTTTTTGCGAAAGTGAAACTAGATCTGGTGCCTTTGTGGTGGGCTTATTTGGGCTGGTTTCATTGATCAAAGTGTGTGACTATCAATGTGCACAAATAAGGGCAACATATACATCATACTTGTCAACATGACCCATTACAATCTGCAGGTGCTTATCCAGTCCTGGTTTTTTCTTTGTACTCAAGGATTCTATTTCGATTTTTCCCAGACTACAGAATGCAAAGAAAAACCCAGGACTGGATAAGCACCTATAGATTGGAATCGTTCATGTTAGCAAGTATGATACATGTATACACAACATGTTTAAGACTAACAAAACGGCATTTTGCCAGTTCAATATGTATTGTCACGAATAAGCCCATTTGAGCTATCCAGAACAGGATTGTGTTCCTAATATTGATGAAATATGTTAAAGACCTCCACTTTTAGGGGCTACAAGAAAATAAAGTTTAATACTTTGAAGAGTCACTTGTTAGGGCATGATAGAGTAATGTGGACAGTGAAGGTGTTCACTTATACCCTGGTGGAAGTATTGATTGTTACATGAAATTATCAATTTAATAATTTTCTACTGCAGATGAACTGTTTTTTAATAATGTAATAACATTTTTTCTATATCTTTAGATACTTGGTGTGTACCCTCATGTTTCAATAAACTACCAATTGGCACAGATCACTATATAGTTTAAGAAACATAAAAGTCTGGGTTGGATCTGAGTTATAGTTCCCCCACAGGGGGAGCTTTTCCCTGAGGTCTTTTTTCGTGGAAAACAATGGTAAAACAAAACAGGTCAATTGGCCTGGAGCCTGCCATTACAGGAAATATCAGTTGTAAATGCTATGCAACTACATCAGCACGCAAAGATGCAAAATCTCGTCTCCCAAGCGACCGCTTTTCATTATTCCCGACAATAAGGTTTTACCGGACAAAAGTGATTCCCGCAATCACATCCACCGCAGACGCTATGCCGTTTCTTCCGAAATCACTTTGTATCACTTTGGAAAGCCTGTTTTGGAGATCAATTCTCAATTTACCAAAATCTACGCCAATGGTTCTGATCAGACGTGAACTGTCTTTAACGTCACTTGAGGCAATCGTGGCTCGATACAGTACAAGGTCATATAGAAAAATCATGGATTCATCCAGCCCACCGATCTTCACACTGGCAAAAGCGGAGATGATCTCCGGCCACTGTAAAATGCTGTCCATATGGGAAAATGGATGTAAAGCAAACTTGGCGGAATGTGGCAGCTCAATTGAAGAACTTCTTCAGAACCCAACAAAAACTAAAAAACGTCTAGACGGGACCGATTGGATTGAAACTCTAGAAAAAGCTTTGAATTACAAACTGACATCAACGGTTAGAAAGTTAAATTAACCTCAACCATTCTTAAAGAAGCATCCGAACAAAAAATTACGATCAGCCCTCCTTTGGGCTCGGCTCAACCTATTGCCATCAAATGAGATATTAAACATAAGAGGAGTATCAGCGACCAACAGTTGTCGCTTTTGTGAAACACAGACGACTCCTGAAATGATTCGGCATCTCCTACTATACTGCCCAGGAACAAGGCACTGCAGAACACCTTACTTGACTCATCATCTGGCCGAGGGCCATATTGCAGAAGAAGAACTTTGGTGGGCCCGGTTAATGGTTGGAGTTACATCGTCATGGGCAATAGCCGCAGCGAATATTTTGGACCAGATCTTTACTGGAAACTAACAAAGTCCTCACTCGAGGCTAAAGAACCTAGCGAGAACTACGTGATCATGGACTTACTAGCTTATTTTTAAAATATGATTATTTTTCTTCAAATTCTTTGATTTCCTCTACTCTTTTCTTTAGACTCTACTGTTAGACACTTGTAAAAATCGCCTCGGTTATTATAATCTCATAAATAAAAACAAATACAAAAAATATCAGTTGTACTTGCAGGTATAACTGATTTTTGGGACATAGTTCACTATTCTTTCACCGCTAGCCACAATTCAACCTCGATCTGCCCCAGGACACCAGCACTAAACGGACACATTACATTCCAAAAACTGCATGGATGGTAATCAAAATCTAGAAAGGTCCAGGTATTCAACAACTTCCCACCTAAACATTCAAGCATGTAGACATCCATCACTGCTACCATGTTCAAACCACAACTTCTCAAACACTGGCAACCTTACTATGGTATCCTCACATTTTCTCTGAGGTTTAAGATGAATTCTTAACCTTACAGTCATCACCGTTTTGCTTTTGCTGTGTCACTCTGAGTGGGACGGGTATGCCCAGATGTGGGTCCCTTGTCTGTTTGGCCGATAGACCCAAGATATTCCCAACTGATTTTGATCAGTGAGGCTGAAACATGTCTGGGGATGCTTGTGGTCTTGTGCAGAAGGGATGTGATCTAGCATTTTGGGCTGGACTGTCCCTTTGGGGGTGGGACCAAGCCTGATTTGCATATGGTCTTTCCCTGTTCTGTAATGGCTTGAACGATGGTCTGGAGGGTTGCCCACAGCAACTTCCAGAGGTTTAAAATAATTCTAAACCTTCCACCTATCACTTCTTAGTTTTTTCTCTGAGGTGGCATTGACATTAGCATTGATGGCCCAGTAGTACATCAGGTGTTCAGAATTTAATTTAATTACAGACTATTGTGATAGCATTCTGTTTCCCATTGACAGTTACACATACCCTAGCCCCATGATACTGTTGCTGACACGCACCACTATTAGTGCTAAAGTCTAGTATGAGGCACCCACTTCATTACTATTAATTGTAGAGTGAGAGAAAATTTAGTTTCCATTGTGCCAGTCATTGTCTACAAGATCCTGGGCGGCTTTTCTTTATAACCCCACCACAGATTCCTATCAGTTTTACACTGCTTAATGAGAACCTTACAATCTTTAATCTCTTGTGATTCATATTCTCATTTAATTTGTATTTGTTACAATGCTCTACCTATCTTTTAGCATGGCTTCAAGTGAACAGGCGCTTCATAGCACCTTGCAAAAATAAAGAGAACCTTAGCTCTATTTCCCCATAAGGATTCTGTCACTGCACAAGAGTAACAGTTGCAACATGAGTTGGTAATATGTTAGCATGTTCATGATTTGGTCACATTCACACAGCCAATAAAAAATCAGGTTGTAAATGGTGGTTTGTCTTACATGATGTCTTTATCATTCCACCTTTGACCTGTTCCATTGTCTTTTACCTATGATCTCATCTACTGCTACCATTATGGTTTCTGTTCCTCCCTTGTGTCCCTTCTTGCTATGTCATGAATTTAATCAGACCTAGCATGTCAGAACCTAACCTCCACCAGAAATGTGGTACAAAGGCCCAATTGGGGCTGTGGCATATTTTGAGGCATAGAATTGGGCTGTACCATAAGCAAGGCTCTCATGAGATTTGGATCTCTGTACTAAGTGCAAGAGAAACCATTAACCATTAGCAGCTGACAGGATTACTATTGGAGAGCAGTGTTGTTGTTGGTCTACCTCTAGTGTTTCTAGGAACCAATTCGATAAATGATAGATAATGATTAATAGTTTCCCTACACCGTTTTATCACTAAATCAACACATATTTTTACTTGAAATTCAGTGTCTATTACACACATAAAAGGAAAAGCATTAAGAATGCTTTTACTCCCTTTTTAAGCATTTTTATGTATATCTGTAGAGATGCACACAGCCTTTATTTCATTGGGACCGAATATGGTGTAATGTCAATGCGAACTGACTCACAAGCTGATTAGACATCCAGCCCATAAAGATTTGAACCCGAGGATCCCCTGGTTGGCTTACGTAAAAGCAAAGCTGGTGGAGATACATTAAGCGCTATATTTGTATTCATTAGACAATCTGTCTTCTAATGTGGTTACAGCTGTTAAAGTGAAATTTCACACATCGCGGAGAAAAGGGATTCCATGGAGATATTGAAGCCCTCGAATCAGAGGCATGCGATTATTGCTGCTCCAGGCTTTCAAAGGTAATTGTTGAGAGCTGAGAATCCTTCCCGGCGAATCCCAATAGAAAGTGGACATTTTCACTGTCTTCTTGTAAGGGCGATGGTGGCACTCTGGGGAATGATAATGATAGCCAGTCTTGTCTTCTGTGTAAGGCTCATAGGGAGAACCGGGCTAATTTCCTGTTATTTTGCCTGGTCTTTTCTGAGCAGAGAGCGAAATTGTTGAGGCTGCTTTTACGTGAACTGGGGTCCTTAGAGCAAACACCTGCTTTGCTTTATTAGCTTTGGGCTTATTCTCCATGTGTGGGTGGGGTACTCTTGTTATTCTTGAGGCATGCACTGAACATAGGGAATTCTTTACAGACATTTTAGAATATTGGCTTGTTTTCCTATTTTTTTAACTTTGTGCCTAGGTTTGTTTTGTTTGTATTGATTTGTTTTGGTTTTATTCGGCTCATCATGTTTTTAACTGTATTTTTGTATGTGCTGCTTTTTTTATGGCCATTCTTTTGCTATTTCTGAAATAAAATGTTAATGAATGAATGGTGATATATGAGAATCAGAAATGTATAGTTTCTAACAAATTACCTGTTTATTTTGTCTACAGTTAATTCAAGCTTTGATTGGTGTGTTTGGTCGACTCCTATATCTTGCATTGGGGGTAGGGAGGAGGGGGTTGATGGGGTGCAGGGAGAGGGGGTGGGTGACTGGGGTTTGGAAGAGATGGGTGGGGTAGGAAGAGAGTGGGTGGGTGGGGTGTAGGGAGTGGGGGGGTGATTGGTAGGGAGAGGGGATGGGTAGGTGGAGTTAAGGAGGGGTATGGGTGGGGCTAGGGAGAGGGGGCTGAGGGTTAGTGAAAGGAGGTTGGGGTAGCAAGAGGGGGCTGGATGGTGGGTAGGGAGGGGAGAGGTGGGCGTAGGGTGAGGGCTGTGCATGCTGGTAGGGAGGGGGTTTGGTGTTAGTAGGTAGAGTAGGGGATGGGTTGGGGGTTTACGTGTTCTTTGTATGTTTTTTGGTCTGGGCCCATTCTTCCAATGCCTGTTGTTAATCTTAGGTTTAGTAGTAATATTAGCATTATCCGCTATGGAACAGATAAGTCTATTAGAAAAGGGGTAAGGGATCATATAGGAAGATTTATAATATGTCGTCGACAGAGGAATTTGTAAATTTCCAAAAATCATAAAGCTCCCAAATCAACTCATTTCACTTCTGACTGAGTAGTATCACACATGCACTTTGTGTCTGTGTACACACGTTCCACAGGCCTCCTAATTATCCATCATGGGTAGGATTTCTTGCACAATAAAATAATTTGATTAATGGGAACTGAACCGATTATAAGATAATTAATGGTTGCTGAGCAGCATTATTCACCTATGAGCAGCAATTGGTGAAGGATCCCAGGTTCGCTCTTTAGAAGGTTGTTTGGTGGAGTGGGAAAACAGCACAAAAGAATAATGTAGCACATATGATAAATAGAGCAGTACCATGTCCGATCTTCTACACACAATTAAATAACTCCCCCTTTAATTGCGCCAAGAAAAAAAAGTGTGCAGTAAAAGTATAACTACTGTAGAAAAGAGGAGTCCCTTAAAATTAGCAGTTTAGAAAAATGTGATTTGTCTTTGTGGTGATTGGGCACAAAGTCGTACCCCTATGGAAAAGCAATATTCTCTGTGAGCTTTAGCCCAGACAGTGACTTTGCAAGCTGGCTTGTGCATTCAGGTTGATCAGTATTAGCAATTAGAATGGCTGAGGAAAATCAAGAAAACATTTTCCATTCTGAAAAGGGTTAAGCATGGTCCACCAAACTCATCATAGCTAATTATACCATATTTTGTTTAACAGCAATCCAGATTTTGGCCTGTAATAGCATTGCTTAACATTCATCAGAAACATTTATCACAGACTGGATTTTCTGTGAGGGAGAGCCACAGCAATTTCTTTCGATAGTGGCTGTTCTGCGAGTGGGAGCCAGGGCATTTATTTTTGGATAGCAGCTGTTCTGCGAGGGAGAGCCAGGGCATTTTTTCAGAAATAAACCTCTTTGCTGAGGAAGAGCTTCAATACACAGTGTAACTCCACTTAAGCAAGTCAAAGGAACGTCAGCATATTCAGAAGAATACAAACCCTTATGTTTCTCACTTAGCCAGTCAAGTGTTCCATACTAACACCTTGAATAACTTTGCTTTCAGTGCCTTACAACCTTATTAGTCTCTCACAACAAAGGTGTCAGATGCTTGTTGGCTACATTTTTGGGTTGGAGTTCAACAGACCAATAACACTTTCTTCTATTTTGACATGCTGCCTCCTCCTTGAGCTCCCAAGTAGAATATCTTAGAAAAGAGGCAAGTTGTCTTTCAAAGGAATATGCTATAAAAATAAAGAGGTCTTGGCAATTATTTCTTTTAAATCACATATTTTTCCTGAAAGTTTCCTCAATGTGGATGGTGCAGAAAATTCCAAAGGATATGTGGACTGCAGTTTTTTTGCTGGTATTATCTGAAATTGTGTTTTTTTGCGAAAGTGAAACTAGATCTGGTGCCTTTGTGGTGGGCTTATTTGGGCTGGTTTCATTGATCAAAGTGTGTGACTATCAATGTGCACAAATAAGGGCAACATATACATCATACTTGTCAACATGACCCATTACAATCTGCAGGTGCTTATCCAGTCCTGGTTTTTTCTTTGTACTCAAGGATTCTATTTCGATTTTTCCCAGACTACAGAATGCAAAGAAAAAACCAGGACTGGATAAGCACCTACAGATTGGAATGGTTCATGTTAGCAAGTATGATACATGTATACACAACATGTTTAAGACTAACAAAACGGCATTTTGCCAGTTCAATATGTATTGTCACGAATAAGCCCATTTGAGCTATCCAGAACAGGATTGTGTTCCTAATATTGATGAAATATGTTAAAGACCTCCACTTTTAGGGGCTACAAGAAAATAAAGTTTAATACTTTGAAGAGTCACTTGTTAGGGCATGATAGAGTAATGTGGACAGTGAAGGTGTTCACTTATACCCTGGTGGAAGTATTGATTGTTACATGAAATTATCAATTTAATAATTTTCTACTGCAGATAAACTGTTTTTTAATAATGTAATAACATTTTTTCTATATCTTTAGATACTTGGTGTGTACCCTCATGTTTCAATAAACTACCAATTGGCACAGATCACTATATAGTTTAAGAAACATAAAAGTCTGGGTTGGATCTGAGTTATAGTTCCCCCACAGGGGGAGCTTTTCCCTGAGGTCTTTTTTCGTGGAAAACAATGGTAAAACAAAACAGGTCAATTGGCCTGGAGCCTGCCATTACAGGAAATATCAGTTGTAAATGCTATGCAAATACATCAGCACGCAAAGATGCAAAATTTCGTCTCCCAAGCGGCCTTTTTTCATTATTCCCGACAATAAGGTTTTACCGGGCAAAAGTGATTCCCGCAATCACATCCACCGCAGACGCTATGCCGTTTCTTCCGAAATCACTTTGTATCACTTTGGAAAGCCTGTTTTGGAGATCAATTCTCAATTTACCAAAATCTACGCCAATGGTTCTGATCAGACGTGAACTGTCTTTAACGTCACTTGAGGCAATCGTGGCTCGATACAGTACAAGGTCATATAGAAAAATCATGGATTCATCCAGCCCACCGATCTTCACACTGGCAAAAGCGGAGATGATCTCCGGCCACTGTAAAATGCTGTCCATATGGGAAAATGGATGTAAAGCAAACTTGGCGGAATGTGGCAGCTCAATTGAAGAACTTCTTCAGAACCCAACAAAAACTAAAAAACGTCTAGACGGGACCGATTGGATTGAAACTCTAGAAAAAGCTTTGAATTACAAACTGACATCAACGGTTAGAAAGTTAAATTAACCTCAACCATTCTTAAAGAAGCATCCGAACAAAAAATTACGATCAGCCCTCCTTTGGGCTGTGTCACTCTGAGTGGGACGGGTATGCCCAGATGTGGGTCCCTTGTCTGTTTGGCCGATAGACCCAAGATATTCCCAACTGATTTTGATCAGTGAGGCTGAAACATGTCTGGGGATGCTTGTGGTCTTGTGCAGAAGGGATGTGATCTAGCATTTTGGGCTGGACTGTCCCTTTGGGGGTGGGACCAAGCCTGATTTGCATATGGTCTTTCCCTGTTCTGTAATGGCTTGAACGATGGTCTGGAGGGTTGCCCACAGCAACTTCCAGAGGTTTAAAATAATTCTAAACCTTCCACCTATCACTTCTTAGTTTTTTCTCTGAGGTGGCATTGACATTAGCATTGATGGCCCAGTAGTACATCAGGTGTTCAGAATTTAATTTAATTACAGACTATTGTGATAGCATTCTGTTTCCCATTGACAGTTACACATACCCTAGCCCCATGATACTGTTGCTGACACGCACCACTATTAGTGCTAAAGTCTAGTATGAGGCACCCACTTCATTACTATTAATTGTAGAGTGAGAGAAAATTTAGTTTCCATTGTGCCAGTCATTGTCTACAAGATCCTGGGCGGCTTTTCTTTATAACCCCACCACAGATTCCTATCAGTTTTACACTGCTTAATGAGAACCTTACAATCTTTAATCTCTTGTGATTCATATTCTCATTTAATTTGTATTTGTTACAATGCTCTACCTATCTTTTAGCATGGCTTCAAGTGAACAGGCGCTTCATAGCACCTTGCAAAAATAAAGAGAACCTTAGCTCTATTTCCCCATAAGGATTCTGTCACTGCACAAGAGTAACAGTTGCAACATGAGTTGGTAATATGTTAGCATGTTCATGATTTGGTCACATTCACACAGCCAATAAAAAATCAGGTTGTAAATGGTGGTTTGTCTTACATGATGTCTTTATCATTCCACCTTTGACCTGTTCCATTGTCTTTTACCTATGATCTCATCTACTGCTACCATTATGGTTTCTGTTCCTCCCTTGTGTCCCTTCTTGCTATGTCATGAATTTAATCAGACCTAGCATGTCAGAGCCTAACCTCCACCACAAATGTGGTACAAAGGCCCAATTGGGGCTGTGGCATATTTTGAGGCATAGAATTGGGCTGTACCATAAGCAAGGCTCTCATGAGATTTGGATCTCTGTACTAAGTGCAAGAGAAACCATTAACCATTAGCACCTGACAGGATTACTATTGGAGAGCAGTGTTGTTGTTGGTCTACCTCTAGTGTTTCTAGGAACCAATTCGATAAATGATAGATAATGATTAATAGTTTCCCTACACCGTTTTATCACTAAATCAACACATATTTTTACTTGAAATTCAGTGTCTATTACACACATAAAAGGAAAAGCATTAAGAATGCTTTTACTCCCTTTTTAAGCATTTTTATGTATATCTGTAGAGATCCACACAGCCTTTATTTCATTGGGACCGAATATGGCGTAATGTCAATGCGAACTGACTCACAAGCTGATTAGACATCCAGCCCATAAAGATTTGAACCCGAGGATCCCCTGCTTGGCTTACGTAAAAGCAAAGCTGGTGGAGATACATTCAGCGCTATATTTGTATTCATTAGACAATCTGTCTTCTAATGTGGTTACAGCTGTTAAAGTGAAATTTCACACATCGCGGAGAAAAGGGATTCCATGGAGATATTGAAGCCCTCGAATCAGAGGCATGCGATTATTGCTGCTCCAGGCTTTCAAAGGTAATTGTTGAGAGCTGAGAATCCTTCCCGGCGAATCCCAATAGAAAGTGGACATTTTCACTGTCTTCTTGTAAGGGCGATGGTGGCACTCTGGGGAATGATAATGATAGCCAGTCTTGTCTTCTGTGTAAGGCTCATAGGGAGAACCGGGCTAATTTCCTGTTATTTTGCCTAGTCTTTTCTGAGCAGAGAGCGAAATTGTTGAGGCTGCTTTTACGTGAACTGGGGTCCTTCGAGCAAAAACCTGCTTTGCTTTATTAGCTTTGGGCTTATTCTCCATGTGTGGGTGGGGTACTCTTGTTATTCTTGAGGCATGCACTGAACATAGGGAATTCTTTACAGACATTTTAGAATATTGGCTTGTTTTCCTTTTTTTTAACTTTGTGCCTAGGTTTGTTTTGTTTGTTGTATTGATTTGTTTTGGTTTTATTCGGCTCATCATGTTTTTTAACTGTATTTTTGTATGTTCTGCTTTTTTTATGGCCATTCTTTTGCTATTTCTGAAATAAAATGTTAATGAATGAATGGTGATATATGAGAATCAGAAATGTATAGTTTCTAACAAATTACCTGTTTATTTTGTCTACAGTTAATTCAAGCTTTGATTGGTGTGTTTGGTCGACTCCTATATCTTGCATTGCAGCCATAAAGTAGTTGAGTAGATAACTAGCATCCCACTCCACTATTCACTTCTTAACTGTTTAAGCTGTCTACAACCATCAGCAATGTGTGTGTAGCAATTGTGGCACAATAAAACCTGAAATCATACTCATAAATGTGCGTCTGTATGAATTGGCAAGCTAATGGTAGGTGAGGGTAAACACACCAACCTCTGAAAAACCAATCAGATAGAAAGGGTTAAAACCTGAAGTCCATGGCTTCTATCGGGACTTAAATAAGAACAACCTAAAAGAAATAACAAGCAAAAAGTACAGGTAAAGAATTTTAAAACCCACTTTCAAGTATTCCTCCCTTATCTGCTCTGTGCATTGGTGGATCCAATTAATTTGGAAAGAGAAACACGAGGGGCAGCACAGGCTACAGTTAGGTGCTGTGCAAAACATCAGTACCATGATAAACTCAGTGGGGGTCATATAATGTGGTGGAGTATAAAAGTAAAGTGTAATCCTTTATGCTTGTATGAAGCAAGTTGTCTAGTTCTGCACTCTCGCGCAACATGTCCTAGCTTCCCACATGACCAACATTCTCCTCCAAATCTGGGCTTTACTCCTCCAATACCTCCTCCAAATCTGCTTCCACATCCACCTCCATATCCGCCTCCATAACCACCTCCATATCCACCTCTTCTTCCCCATTGATAATTCCTCTCCCCCGCTGAAAACTCCCCATGTCCTTCCCATCCTATGCATACCCCTCGTTCCACACCTGTGTCTGCATCTTTGTCTGATCCTGTTGTATCATTCTCTGCTCATGGTGCCCTTCGGCAGCACTAGTAGTAATCCTTGCTTCTTCCAAACTCAACTTATCCAGCTTTTTTGCACTAGCTTTGCTTCTGCCTTCTGTGCTTGGTCTGAGGCCTCTTTCTCCATCTCTTGCCTTCCCTTACAGTGTTGTACTGTGATCGCTTGTATCTCTACCCATCCATTTGCCCCAGTACCCACAACTTTCTCTAGATCATTTTGCACTTTCTTGGGGGGACTACTGCATATCATGTGATGAAAAATAGCTATATTCTTGTCCCCTAGTTCTGCTCCCCACATTTCATGGAACTGTTGAATGCACAGTACAGGGTCTTCGCCTGCCTTCCACGTCATGATTTTGTTTATATCATGTGTATCAGGGTATACGTACCTTAATGCTCTCTACACATGCACTCTAAAATTGTTAAATGGTGCACAATCGTGGTTGTTATTATCTAACTGCACCTGCGGGTACCCTGCCTTCCTCCATATTTCATCTGCCTGTTCTCCTAGCAGTGCAGTAAACTAAATTTCATATCTCCCACCATCAATGTGACCCGCACTGTTTTTTTCTCTAAGGCATATATCCATTTGCCTGCTCCTGCTGAGAGCGAGACTAGTGTCTTCAAAACATTGTTCCTATTCTTATGAGGCCATGGAACATATTGCAATGTTCCTAAACCCTGCTGTAACAATGGGAGTTCTACCGCTCGTTTCTGTACCAGGGCAGTCTCCCCTCCCTTTTTTCCTTTTAATACTTATAGCCTTATTTGGTGCATCCTCAATCTTGCAGCCCACTGTGTTCTTTCCCTTGGTTCTAACTGTTCTTCTTCCTCCATTACCCACTCATTGTCCCTACCAGTTAATTCCCGTTTGGTACCTACTGAATGTTACGCTCACCTGGCTCCCACAGGGGCGTCGATCGGACAAGGATAGCTGTGACCTCCTCCAACGTGAAGCGTAGTGCAGAGATGACAGACTGGACTGGACCGCCCAATCTCATCTGCTTGACCCGTAGAAGTATTCTTCTGCAAGTGGAGAAAGGGATTTAGCCACCCGTGGATTTTAGTAATGGCACCCCACTGTTCTTCCCACTAATCACCACCGATATTCACTTTCAGTAAGCTCACCTTCTGTTTGTAAATGTTGAGTTCTCCATCCTGCGTGAAATGCAGGGGCGCGTAGATACCAGTTACTTCACTGGTTTGAAGGCGTTGGAAGAGTTCCGGATGAATATTGACTCTGAGGTTCCAGGCGAGAACCCGTAAGTATAAAGTTCAAAGAGTTCAATATGTCTGATGTTCACTCTTGTACATTCCTTTCTTGTGTTGCAGCTGGGTCCAAGGGAAGATTGTCTTGTGGCAGCTGATGGTGTTCAGGTAAGAGTCTGTATTACCCAACACTGTCCGTCAAAAGATGCGTGTGTTTAAATTGCTGGTTTCTCTCTCCTTACAGGTGCGGCGTAAGAAGTTGTGGTTTGTTACAGAATAATGCCTCTGGTTGTTAATCAGGTAAGTCTAAGGTGGAGAGGTTGTATTTGTTGGCTCTCTCAGCTCACCTTATCTTTCTTTTGTACCCTAGATGGTGGAATTCGGCGGAGAAAATGATGTAGGCTGCGCCGGATCGAAAATGCTGTGAGGACTGGTGAGTATGGCGCGGCGCTGCAGCTGGCGATGCGACGCGTGTAGAATAATGTCTTTTTCAGTTCGAAGACGTGATGATCTGGAATTCAGGTAAGGATTGAAATAATATCTGTTTTCTAACCTTTCTTCTTCTTTCTTCTATTTCTAGGAGCTCTGGATCGAGATGGGCGTGGCTGAAGACTGGATGCTGACTGCAGGCACCGTGACCGTCACGCTGCTGGATGCAGAATAACGCGAAGCATGTGCTGCTGTTCGGGCGTAGTTTAAATAGCCTCCAAAGTAGTTCCAGGTAAGAAGTCCCCAGAACCACACCGAGTAAAAAATAGTCCCTGAAGTAAAATAGTCCCATCCAGGCCTCACGTTGGCTTGGATTCATTTGCAGCATGGTCTGCATGAGGTGAGTAAAGTCTATGAGCCTGGCGCCTATGGCGCCAGGACTGATTTCTATTATGAGCCTGGCGCCTAAGGCGCCAGGACGGAACCCAGACAGCCCCCAGCCGGGGCTGCTGGGGTTTTATTAAATATCTGGGAGCCTGCTCCCGGGGCTGATGGGCTTGATCCGGATGCCCAGGGGTAGGCATCATGACAGCACTCCCCCCCAAGGCCCCTCCTAAAGTTTCTCTTCCCCTTGGTCCTGGTTTGTCTGGGAAGTTCCGATGGAATTTCTTCACCAACCGAGATGCATGAACGTGGTCACTAGGTTCCCATGACCTTTCTTGTGTTCCGTAACCCTTCCAGTTGATTAAATAAAAAAGTCTTGATTTAACCATCTTAGAGTCCAGGATATTCTTTACCTCAAATTCAGGTTCTCCATCTATTAGGATGGTGTCAGGTGGTTTGGTTAATCTTGTCCCAGGTTGAACTGGTTTTAGAAGTGAAACATGAAAGACAGGATGAATCCGCATATTAGAGGGTAATTCCAATTTGACGGCCACCGGGTTGATAATGGCCTGAATGGTGTAAGGTCCCAAATATCTAGGATTGAAAGTTCCAGTTCCTTTTAGAGGTATGTGTTTTCTAGCCAGCCAAACTTGATCTCCAATCTGGTATTGAGGAGTTTCACTTCTATGTCGATCAGAATTTTTCTTGTATTTCTCCTTTGCTTGTTTCAAGTGTTCTATTGCTTACTTAAAGGTTTGTGTAATAGTAGAGTGCAGATGAGTCACTGCAGGCATTTCTAAGTGTTGAGGCGAATCGAGTTCTGAGGTTCGAGGATGATGTCCATATATGGTATAAAAGGGGCTTTGTCCGGTTCCTGAATGTACGGAGTTATTGTATGCGTATTCGGAAACCCATAAAATATCTTTCCAATTGCTTTCGGTTTGGTGTAGCATACAACATAGGTATTGTTCAAGAGTCTGGTTTGTCCTCTCCGTCTGACCATCAGTTTGGGGGTGGTGACTGGTTGATAGCCTTACGTCGATTTGCGCCAATTGACAGCATTTCTTCCAAAATTGCTAAATGAATTGACTACCTCGGTCAGAGACCAATACGGAAGGAAATCCATGGATTCGAACAATGTTCTCGAGAAATTCCTTGGCCAAAATCGAGGCGGAAGGTAATTCTTTTAAAGGAATAAAGTGGGCCATTTTGGAAAAAAGATCCACAATAACTAGATTGGTGTTAAACCATTACACGGAGGTAGATCTGTAATGAAGTCTAAAGACAAGGTGTGCGATGGTGTAGGTGGAATATCCAAAGGTTGTAAAAGGCCAGCTGTTTTTTTCTTCTGACTTTTGTTTTGGGTGCAGATACCACAAGACATCACAAATGACTTTACGTAGTTTCGCCAGGGGGGCCACCAGAATTGCCTTTTAATTTTAGCTTCAGTTTTTGCGATACCTGGGTGTCCATCCATAAGGGCGTCATGATAATTGGAGATGACTAGTTCTTGTAGTTCCTTGTGTGGTAGAAATAGACGTCCTTGATAGTAAGGCAGGTCATTGATGACTGAATAATCTTGGCCTTTCTTTACCCTGTCCTTCAGGGCTGCTGGATCGAAAAGTTGTTGGATTTTTAAATTAATGTCTTCTAGAGTCTGTAGAGTAGTTATGCCAAGAAATCTTTGTTCTGAAATTATAGGTACCGGTTCCGGGTTCGAATATACTTCTCCCATACCTATTCGGGATAGGGCATTTGCCTTACCGTTTTTACAGCCTGGTCGATAAGTGATCACGAAATCGTATTCGGCAAAGAATAATGCCCCCCGAAGTTGACGCGATGATTGGGCCTTGGCTGTTTTCAAATACTGCAGATTCCTGTGATCGGTGATTACAGTGATGGTATGCCTGGCACCGAGAAGATAATGCCGCCAAGCCTTGAAGGCGGACTTGATGGCTAATAACTCCTTAGCAGTAACCGCATAGTTTAATTCGGGTGCTGAGAACTTTCTTGACCAGAATGCAACTGGATGAAGTTGACCGGTTTCGGGATCCTTCTGGGACAGGACAGCTCCCATGGCTAAACTGAATGCATCGGTTTCAACTATGTATGGAAGCTCAGGGCGTGGATGCTTTAAGACAGGTGCAGACGTGAATTTCGATTTTAGCTCTTGTAAGGGTCTTTCAGCCTCTTCAGTCCACAAAAAACATTTGTTTTTTCGCAAAAGTGCTGTGATGGGGTGTACAATATGTTAGAATTCAGGAATAAATCTGCGATAGAAATTAGCAAATCCAAGCACGCTTTGTACCTCTTTCACAGAACTTGGTGATGGCCACTTGAGGATTGCGTCCACCTTTCGAGAGTCCATTCAAACTCCTTTTGGAGTCAGGATAAATCCCAGGAATTCAACTTCTGTAGAATGAAAAACACATTTCTCCAATTCTGCGTATTACTTGTGCTGGCGTATTTTCTCAAGGACTGCACAAACGTGCTTCACATGGTCTGATTCTGAGGAGGAGTACACTAAAATATTGTCTATGTATACGACAACACAGACGTCAATGAGTTCACGAAGGACATCGTTCATAAAATACTGGAAGGCTGCTGGTGCATTGCACAACCCGAAAGGCATGACCTGGTATTCGAATAACCCGTACTTGGTGCGAAAGGCAGTCTTCCATTCATCGCCTTTCTTTACACGTACCAGATGATATGCCCCTCGGAGCTTTAGCTTAGTGTGGATACAAGCATCCTTAACTTGGTCTAGTAATTCCGGGATCAGAGGCAATGGGTATCTGTTTTTTACCATGAGCTGATTTCATGCGTGGTAGTCTATGCACATTCTAAGGTCACCTTCCTTTTTAGGCACGAAGAATAGAGCTGTGGATGCAGGAGATTTGGATGGACGAATGAAGCCATTAGCAAGGTATTGGTCCAGATATTGTCGTAGGTGAAGATTTTCGGGTTCCGTAAGGGCGTAGATTCTACTACATGGAGGTTGTGCACTGGGTACTAGGTCAATTTGACAATCGTATGATCTGTGAGGGGGTAAGGTATTTGCCTGTTCTTTTTGAAAAACATCCTGAAATTCTTGATATTCCTGAGGTAATTGCACAACTGGATTAGTAACGGTGGCCAGGCTTTTGTTCAAGGTTTTTTCCGGGTAACAGGTGTGTGCACAATCTGGGAAGGTCACTCTCTTCTCTCGCCAATCAATACAAGGATTATGTGTTTCCAACAATGGCATTCACAGAATTATTTGGAATTGCGGGGCCTTGATTAAATCAAACACAATAGTTTCTCAATGCCCATCTTGACCCAACAGTGTCAGCTCAGTAGTGGAATGAGTTACAGGCCCAGAGGCAATTTCAGTTCCATCGACTGTGGTGATGACATCCAAAGCGGTCTTTTTGCAAAGGGGTAGATTCATCCTTGAGGCCAATTCGTGGTCCATGTAGTTTCCTATGGCCCTGCTATCAATGTATGCACTTACTGCGTACATACGTGATGGCTGCCTTGGATCAATTAGGACCATTGGTATAATTAGGT
The DNA here is from genome assembly GCF_040938575.1 of Ambystoma mexicanum. Taxonomy (NCBI): domain Eukaryota; kingdom Metazoa; phylum Chordata; class Amphibia; order Caudata; family Ambystomatidae; genus Ambystoma; species Ambystoma mexicanum. The sequence goes on from NC_090928.1 coordinate 1,102,398,226, forward strand.
GGGAGGTCTGAGTGTCCTTCTTTAAGATCGGCAAGCGGACCTCTACGCTTGTCGGGCGTGGTCGTTTCCCGAATCAGGCTCTATTTGACTTTTGTCAGCAACTCCTACTACTTTCTTGGGTGGTTTTATAGGGAAATCCCGTAGAAAATGTCCTGCAGTTCCACAGTACAGACACAATTGCATCTGCCGTCTCTTTTCTCTTTCCTTTTGAGTTAAGGGTCCTTTAACCCCCCAATCTGCATAGGTTCTGATGCATCTGTTCCTGTGGGGGTAACATTGGGTTTAACCCACACCCGACTCTCGAACTTAGCTCGATCAGCCTTTCTATTCTGAAGTCGGTGGTCTAACTGGACCACTAAGTCTATATATTCTGCGCAGTCCTGAGGTGGGTTCACAACTTCAGCCAAAACATCTTTGAGTTCTCCCCGAAGCCCATGATGAAATAATGTAATTTGTTTCTCCTCAGGCCATCCGGTTTCCACCACCAACCTATTGAAGGTTGCGATATAGGTTAGCAGATCCTGATTACCCTGTCGAAGGGATGAAAGTTTGTTATCCAGGGCCTGTCCCTGTGAATGTCTGGCGAATAGTGTTTCCATGCTTCTTTGAAAACCCTGAAAATCCCGAAGAAGAGGGTCATCCTGGTTGACTAGTGGAATTGACCAGTCAGCTGCGCTGCCACTAAGATATGATAGTACAAAGGCTACTTTGGCTTGGTCATTTGGAAAAGCTCCAGGTCTGCCTAAAAAGTGCTAGTGGCATTGATTCATAAACACTGCAAACCTTTTTGGATCCCCAGCAAAGCGTTCGGGTGGAGCTAAAGGAATAGCCCCTGGTAGGATTAATTGGCCAGGATTGCTCAATGAAACAGGAGCTGGGCTTCCCCCGAGTCCAGGTAGGGGTGTTTGCCCAGCTTGATTTTGCAGCAGTTGTCTAGCAAGATCATCTGTGCGTTCCTTTGACACAATCAGTTCTCTCCTGAGGGCATTAGTCTCTTTGCGCGCAGAGTGCACTTCAGCCCTAAATTCCCCTAATAATTGGGCTAGTTGGTCTGTTTCGGAGGTTTCCATAACGCCCGGGTGGGAATTTGTAGATGGGCTTCACGTTCTGTTACGCTCATCTGGCTCCCACAGGGGCGTCGATCGGACCCGGGCAGCTACGACCTCCTCCAATGTGAATCGTAGTGCAGACATGACAGAATGGACTGGACCGCCTAATCTCGTCTGCTTGACCCGTAGAAGTATTCTCCTGCAAGTGGAGAAAGGGATTTAGCCACCCGTGGATTTTAGTAATGGCACCCCACTGTTCTCCCCACTAATCACCACCGATATTCACTTTCAGTAAGCTCACCTTATGTTTGTAAATGATGAGCTCTCCATCCTCTGTGAAATGCAGGGGCACGTAGATACCAGTTACTTCACTGGTTTGAAGGCGTTGGAAGAGTTCCGGATGAATATTAACTCTGAGGTTCCAGGCAAGAACCCGTAAGTATAAAGTTCAAAGAGTTCATTATGTCCGATGTTCCAAGGGAAGATTATCTTGTGGCAGCTGATGGTGTTCAGGTAAGAGTCTGTATTACCCAACACTGTCCGGCAAAAGATCTGTGTGTTTAAATTGCTGGTTTCTCTCTCCTTACAGGTGCGGCGTAAGAAGTTGCGGTTTGTTACAGAATAATGCCTCCGGTTGTTAATCAGGTAAGTCTAAGGTGGAGAGGTTATATTTGTTGGCTCTCTCGTCTCACCTTATGTTTCTTTCGTCCCCTAGATGGTGGAATTCGGCGGAGAAAATGATGGCGGCTGCGCCGGATCGAAAATTGCTGTGAGGACTGGTGAGTATGGCGCGGCGCTGCTGCTGGTGATGCGACGCGTGTAGAATAATGTCTTTTTCAGTTCGAAGACGTGATGATCCGGAATTCAGGTAAGGATTGAAATAATATCTGTTTTCTAACCTTTCCTTCTTCTTTCTTCTATTGCTAGGATTCGTGACAGGCGTAGCTGAAGACTGGATGCTGACTGCAGGCACGGTGAGTTTCACGCTGCTGGATGCAGAATAACGCGAATCATGTACTGCTGTTCGGGCGTGGTTTAAATAGCCTCCAAAGTAGTTCCAGGTAAGAAATCCCTAGAACCACAACCGAGTAAAAAATAGTCCCTGAAGTAAAATAGACCCATCCAGGCCTCACGTTGGCTTGGATTCATTTGTAGCATGGTCTGCATGAGGTGAGTAAAGTCTAAGAGCCTGGCGCCTATGGCGCCAGGACTGATTTCTATTATGAGCCTGGCGCCTAAGGCGCCAGGACTGAACCCAGACAGCCCCCAGCCGGGGCTGCTGGGGTTTTATTAAATATCTGGATGCCTTCTCCCGGGGCTGATGGGCGTCATCCGGATGCCCGGGGGTAGGCATCATGACACTGAATCATAGTCCACACTATGGCTGTGCTGGATCCTCTCCCCTTCGCCTGTCTCCAGCTTGATGTCCCTGTTCAGTGTGCCATCAAATATAAACAAAATCTGTCCTGCTCTCCACTTATCTGTTCCCCCTCGCTGCACTCGGACCCTTCCCACTTCCCTGTCTTTCTTACGCCAGCTCCTCTTCTGTCCTGGCCAATGCTGTTTCTACCTCTCTGCATGCCCTATTTTCCACTTCCAAAATTAACGGATCTCTTGTTCCTGCTTTGTGTGGTGCTATCGTCCCTTGTCTCAGATTGATGGGGATCTTGGGGGCAGTGTACCAGGGATTTGAATATCCAGCTGAGGTCTGTAGAGGAAAGAACCCATATGGGGGAGGAGCAGTGGGAGTTACTATGTGTGTGGATGTCTGACTACGGACGGTGGGTGGGCGGTTGTGCATGTGTGTCTGATTTGTTCCCTCTCTAATATCGCCCAGAGAATTTTGTACATCCTTTAACATCTTCCAGAGTTCTAGTATACTCCATCTATTTCTCAATTGCTTCCCTTTATGCGTTGCTGATAATGGGTGTATATGTGCTCCAATATGGTCTTATTGTTTGTGCCTTCTTTGGCCCAAGCTTCAAACAATTTATCCTCCATTCCCTTAACCTGCTGCCAGTGGTACTTCATGATCTTTTACTTGTATTGTGGGAGTGCTTTACACATGTGTGCTAGAAGAGTACTCCTGTATTATTCATCACATACACTGATCCCACAGCACCTTACCTCTAAGTTTTGATTACGCTTCTAAAGTCTAACACCACCCCTTCCTTGTTGTCCCTGCACCACCCCAAATTCTGCAATCAATTATACACACATATCTATAATATGAGGCCATTGCAGCCTGAAAAGGTATGCCACCTGCCAAGATGCACAGTTCCGTAAATAATAATTTGTATGTTACATTGTACTCTAAAATCAATCCTGCCCCCTCCACCTACTTAGTTCCTACCATCCTCCCATCCCCGGCATCCCTTTCCCTCCTGCCTCCCAGCATGCCCACCATCCCTGATTGGTGTATCCAACGATCATAAGTGACCTTCCCAGGGCAGCCCTCTGCCCGGCAGCCCCTTCGACTAAGAGCCCCAAGGCAAAGGGTGGCTCCTACAGAGGCGGTTCCAAACTGCATCTGCAGGTGTCAGCAGGGGAAGCCAGTAGCCAGCCGTCAACCCACAGCAACAAACTAGGTAGGAGGTGGCCATAAACCCCGCCGCAAAACAAACGTACATACATTGGGATAGTACTGTGATTATAAGCTTGTGCCTTCCAGTATAATACTGTGATTATTAGATTGTGCCTGATAGGATAGTGCTGTGATTATTAGCTTGTGCCTTCCAGGATAGCACTGTGATTATTAGCTTGTGCATTCCAGGATAGCACTGTGATTATTAGCGTGTTCCTTCTGGTATAGTACTGTGATTATTAGCTCATGCCCTCTAGGGTAGTACTGTGATTATTTGCTTATGCCTTCCAGGATAGCACTGTGATTATTAGATTGTGCCCACTAGGATAGTACTGTGATTATTAGCCGGTGCCTTCCAGGATAGTACTGTGATTATTAGCGTGTGTCTTCCAGGATAGTACTGTGATTAGTAGCTTGCACCCTCTAGGATAGTACTGTGATTATTAGACTGTACCATACTCCTTAGAGTTTACAACTTATTGACTTGAATCACATCTAGAAAGCACCACAAAAAGAATAGTACTGTGATTATTAGCTTCTGCCCGCTAGGATAGCACTGTGATTATTAGCTTGTTCCCTCTAGGATAGTACTGTGTTTATTAGCTTGTGCCCTCTAGGATAGTACTGTGATTATTAGCTTGTGCCTTCCAGGATAGTACGGTGATTATTTACTTGTGCCCTCTAGGATAGTACTGTGATTATTAGCTTCTGCCCGCTAGGATAGCACTATGATTATTAGCTTGTTCCCTCTAGGATAGTACTGTGATTATTAGCTTGTGCCCTCTAGGAGGGTACTGTGATTATTAGCTTGTGCCTTCCAGGATAGTACTGTGATTATTTGCTAGTGCCTTCCAGGATAGTACTGTGATTATTAGCGTGTGCCCGCTAGGATAGTACTGTTATTATTAGCTTGTGCCTTCCAGGATAGTACTGTGATTATTAGACTTCACCGCACCCTTTAGAGTTGACCACTTACTAACATGAATCATATCTAGAAAGCACCACAAAGAATAGTACTGTGATTATTAGCCTATGCCCGCTAGGATAGTACTGTGATTATTAGCTTGTACCCGCTTGGATAGCACTGTGATTATTAGCTTGTGCCTTCCAGGATAGTACTGTGATTATTAGCTTGTGCCCGCTAGGATAGTACTGTGATTTATAGACTGCACCGCACTCTTAGAGTTTAACACTTACTGACTTGAATCACATCTAGAAAGCACCACAAAGAATAGCACTGTGATTATTAGCCTATGTCCTCTAGGATAGTACTCTGATTATTTGCTTGTGCCTTCCAGGATAGTACTGTGATTATTTGCTTGTGCCTTTCAGGATAGTACCGTGATTATTAGCGTGTACCCGCTAGGATAGTACTGTGATTATGTTAGGGAGAATTCTCTTATAAGGCTAATTTCCCAAACCTAGTGAGACCCCCAGCAGCTTTGCTGGATTTTTGGGGTTTGCTTTTTTCTCCTGCTAAGAGTGAGACTCTTTTCCTCCCACTCTTACGCATGATTTGAGTGTCTTTGACTCTGTGTGTTCTTATGGGCTTTTTCTTTCCACTCCATAGGGTATCATCTATTTATTTATGTGCGTGTTACACAGCACCCTCAGTGCAGTAACACAGGGGTGTCATAGTGACCTCCAAACATAGGCTCCATACCCTGGGACTGACTACTGTCTCCCAGGGCATGTAAAGTCACCATTGACTTTACTTGTCCTAAATTGTGAACAGAACCAGTACAAACCATCATATTGTGGAAGTACTGGAAGGGTTAATTATATTGACGCTGGGTCTATTTTCAAGGGGGCACTGTCCAGTCCCCCCTTGTCGAGTTTCTGGCTGGTGGCAGTGGTTACCACGCAAAATATTCCACCAGAATATTTCCTATGGGATTTTCCCATTGATTTTAAACACACCACTTTTTGGTGCAATGTTAAAGATACCGCCGGTTTATTTATATAATATCAAATCCCTGGTTGGGTCTTTTTGTCAGAACTCTTTTCTAAAATGGCGTTTGTGTCCGTCTCTGTAACTCTGACTTGTCTGATAGTTATTAAGGGAGGTGTGTATACTTTACCTGACTGTATTTTAACTTGCTTTTGATTTAGAGTGCTAGTATATTGCCTAAAGTGTGTTTTAAATAAATAATTATATACTTTTTATACAAAGCTCTGGTCAGTGTTTCTTTGCTCTACTGTGTTTTTAACCCTATTGTGTATACTCTATATACTGCTCTACTTTTCTTGAGAGTGGTCTGACTGCTAAGCCACAGCTACCAGGTAAATCTGGGTGGTGCAGACTGCTAGCAATTTGGTTTACTGCTTACTCCTGTAGTCTTAATCTTTTTGCAGTGTTCCCCAAGGGAACTGCACAGGATTCTGCCTAACACTGGTGTACAGCAGTGGGATTTGTATTGAGTATACATTTTAGAGTGCTTCTGATACTTTAGTGCAACTAACCACAAAGCTTAGCACTGTAAAAGCTATTTTTTAACAAGTCAACTATGGAAAGTTACAACCAGGAGTCCCTTTCTGAAAAAACTGCTGATTGTTTAAGAGTTCTTTGTAGACATAAGGATCTTCCTGTAAAAAGCAATACAATAGAACTGATAGAAAGATTGTTAGAGAATCAAAGTCTGGGTAGTGGTTCAGAGGAGCCTACCTCCCCAGGAAATGGAAACCACAGTCCTGAGGATGATATGACTCAAAGTAATGATAGTATTGTTGTGGAGTTGGAAGAGGAAGAGGACATTTCTATAACTGTCCCCCCTGGCCCTTTGCCTGCTCTAGCACCTCAAGCTGTGTCTACTGGACCTTTGTCAGGTCCCACATTAAGTCCTGAATTCATTGAACTGGAAAAAATGAGACTTGAATTAGAGTTAGTGCGCAATCTGAACAAAAGCACCAAGAACTAAGGCTCAGAGAAATGGAGCTCAAGCATGAGCTAGATATGAAGACATTGTCTGTTGAAAATACTTCTCTCCCCCCGGAACTCCTAGGAGTTCCAGTCCCAAAAGACCCTGGATGCTTAAAGAGATTGTGGGTATGTATGAACCTAAGTTGGATGTGTTGGATTGGTTGGCTATGTATGAATATAATCATGGGCTCCAGGGCATCTCAGGGAATCAGTTGCTTCCTTGGTTGTTCTCTAGGCTCCCCCCTATTGCATCTAATGTGGTAATGGAGTTGGGGGAGGTGGATAGGATGGACTATGAATGTTTGAAGCTAGCTTTAATAGCTGGATTTGGGAAGGCCCCTTCCCAGTACCTTAAGAGGTTTAGGACCCTCAAAAAGCATGATGGTACCCCTTGGGCTATGTTGGGTATTTTGTGGAGATTTGGGACCTGACGGTATTTTCTTACCACCAAAAATAATAATTTAGTAACAATCACTCCCTACATTCAGATTGGGCCATGTACAACAATTTCACAGTGGATATGCATTATTTCAGCACACAGACCTATTTAGATGGTATGCGCGGTTGGTATGCGTGGTTGGTTTGCGTGGTTGGTTGGTATGGTGGTGAGCATAATTCCTTTGGTTTATTTGTGGCCCCAATATCCAGAACCTCTTGTTTTTGTTTAGATTGTTCTTGTGATCACTAGAGAGACCTCAGGCCTAAATTTCAGAAATACCACATCTTCACTTTTAGTGTGCCACCATTTGCAATTCTCACTGAATTATCTACAACAATGAGCTACATGTGGTATTTTTCACTAACTTATATACGGTAGTGAACTAAGTCCCGGGTCTCTATTTTTGCTGACTCATGTACCTTCAGCAAAAGGCTATTTTACACCCAGTTACTTATTTTGCTCTGTCCAGAAAACACACGCATATACTGAATGGAATCATGCACACAACTGCAGCCAAATCTTATTTTTAGCTACCTTAAAAATGGCAATTGCACTGTCTAAACATCTCCCCACATCATCAGCACTGTATTGGTAAATGCACAAAGGAAAGAGCAAATAAAACACACCACCCGTCTGCTTTCAGATATTTTTGTGTATTATAAAAGTTGCATTTAAACACGATCTCACTCTTTTTACAGAAATAAACGAAATAGCACGGTAACAGCATTATTTGTGATACACTGAGAAGAGAGTGGCGGGGAACAAGAATTCAATTTGCAACATTAAACACGTGGGTAAAGCACAGTAATCTCCTTTCCTACACTGACTGAATATTTTCGCACACACTCAGCCCCCACACTTCAGCAAGATAATTACCAGGCTTGTTCAGCATGTAACTTCTTTGGCTGGTCGCCTTCTGGAGGGGTTCACCCAGCAAGGACAAGCATTTGCTGTCACTCAAACTGGGACTTGTTGACTGGAAATCCCATTCTCTGCAACCAAGTTGAATCTGCTTTAGGAATCAGGCATCCCCAGCTATCAACCCAGTCCTCCTCCGAGCTGTGTCAAGATGTCTCTCCCCAGCTTCTTCCTCGAGATTATACAAGAAAACTCTGGTTACTTCCTACCAAAGGATCCTAACCAATAAAATTCTATCATTCCCTAACCACCCTCTGCACACAATGGCTTGGCTTATACAGTTGCAACTGTAACCAAACTGATTTCCTGCTTATTCAAGGTCTTTGCTTCCTGCAGTTACTGTGGACAGAGCAGCAGAGCAAAAAGAAAAAGAAAGAAAAATGAATGTGCGTTTAAATAATGACTTTCAGAGTCTGCCTAATTTTGCAGTGGAGAACACATTATTATTAGTGGGTTATGATCAGGTTATTTGTTAATGAGGTTAGTTTATTAATTTCCAAATGTGTCTCTTGCAACATAGGCATTTCAGGTGAAAAATAGTGTACATTTTGAATGTACAAATGTGTGCTTTTAACCGTGAAAAAAAATGATTTGCATTTTATATGTAAAAATCGTTTTTGACTGAATAACCTGCCCTCACTTATATGTCCATGTTACACTGGCAACACATAGCTTGAAACAATTGCATCATAGCAATGCACCAAACCCATGCAGTGGTACTGCATAAAAAAAACATGCTACACATTGATCCTGTGCAGTAGTACTGTACTCTGTGCTGTACTCTGTGTAGTAACATGCTAAATAACCTTACAGCTACCTGGGTGAGTGAGAGTTTGAAAAACTTAGAGGGATGTATTAAGGGTTACAGAGTGAACACTTATGAGGGGATGAGAAATCTTGTTATGTTGGAGTCAATGTATGATGCCTGCTCTCCTGAGCTCAGACAGCACTTGGCTGATTCTAAGAAAATAGATTCCAAGAAGCTAGCTAAGGCTGCAGACTTGTGGGTTGCCAACAGGGCCACTCCCAAGGATTCTGGGGTAACTCAGAAAAAGGATGAGGGAAAACAGCCTAAAAAGGACTCCAAAGAGAATTCAAATAATTCCAATTCCAAATAGGGCCCCAAACAGCACCATAAGGGTAAGTCACATGGGAAACCAAATCAGGCTAGTGTACCTTCTGGTCACAGACCAGAAGGAGGTCAGAACAAGCCACCATTCCAGAAAGGATTTGGAACATGCTATGTTTGTAAGGCTAGTGACCATGTTAAAGGGGATCCCAGATGTAAGGGTAAACCTTAAGGGGTCCACACTGTCTCCCTAGCCTTCGCTCCAGAGGAGGAAGTACCAATGACAAGTGGAAACTTTCTACTACTGGCTGATGATCCCATTGGAGTCTCAGCCAGTGTTTCTTTAGTGTCCCTAAGGTGGTTGTGGGAACAACAGAATTTAGATGTCTATAATTCTATCCCAGATAATACTAAAGAGTATTATAAGGACAGTGTCCAAGTGAATGGTCAGGAGACCACTGCCATTAGGAACACTGGAGCCAGCATAACTGTGGTGGATGAATCATTTTTCAAGGCAGAGGATGTTGCTAAGGCACCCAAATGTCTCACCAAGTTAGCTGGAGGGCCTGTGCAGATGTGTCCCCAGTTACCAGTTCTCATCCAGTGCAATGATATAACTGCGAAGATACCTGTCAGTGTACAATGTGAGGTACCAGGAAGGGTTCTGTTGGGAAATGACCTGACAATTCTTGGAGTTGTGTCACATAGCCCCAGACCGCCTAGTAAAAGGTTACAGGAACTAACCAGACCTGCAAGGGAGAAAACCTCGAGAGGTTCTCCTAAGGAGATGATGGAAGAAAAAATCACTCCTACTCCACTGGAGCTACTTGCTACTATAGCTGAACAACCAGAAGCAAAGGGGAAACCCAAGACTTCTAGAAGGAAACCAGCAGCAAGCACTCCAGTGCTTCCAACAAGGACTTCCCCTAGGTTGTCCAAAGTTACACCCGTAACTCCACCTCCAGCTGAGGCTGAGAGGGAGGTACAACACTGTGTGGTTGAACTAGACTCTGAAGAAGAGCTAGTAGGAGGCCAAGAACTTATTGGAGATCTGGACCCGGATGACCATCCTGAGCTGCAGTCTTTACTGGCAGAAGGTGGACCCAGCAGGTCAGCTTTTCGTAAGGGACAAAGAGAATGTCCAACTCTGGAAGGTCTCCGCCGCCAGGCAGCTTCTCAGGCTGATGGGCAAGAGCCTGGGAAGTATAGGTTGCACTGGGAAGATGGCCTCTTCTACAGTGAACCGACTGAGTATGCACCTGGAGACTACAAACGACTTGTAGTCCGTCAAGAAAACAGACTCCAGTTCTTGCAGATAGCCCATGAGATTTTTCTGGATGGTCACTTGAGTTTCAAGAAGACCAAGGAAAGGCTCTCACTCTACTTGTATTGGCCAAAGATGGGGGCTGAAGTGGATAAGTTCTGCAAGAGCTGTCACACTTGCCAAACTTCTGGTAAGAGTGGTTCCCAGAATGTGGCACCTTTAGTGCCCCTCCCAGTAGTGGGAGTCCCATTTGAGAGAGTAGGGATTGACATTGTTGGTCCCCTTGGTCCCCCAACCTACTCAGGCAACAGGTTTATCCTTGTTGTAGTAGACCATGCTACTAGGTACCCTGAGGCAATTCCTATGAGGACTGTTACACCTCAGGCTGTGGCTAAGGCCCTCCTTGGTATTTTTTACCAGGGTTGGGTTTCCTAAGGAGGTAATCTCTGACATGGGGTCACATTTTATGTCCCACTACATGAAAGTCATGTGGAAATACTGTGGAGTTACCTACAAGTTCTCTACCGCCTACCACCCTTAGACAAATGGATTGGTTGAAAGGTTTAATCAGACAATGAAGAGCATGATAGGTGCTTTAGAGGAGCCCCTTAAAAGAAAGGAAAGTGGGATCTTCTACTGCCATGCCTTCTCTTTGCTTATAGGGAAGTCCCTCAGGAGGGAGTAGGTTATAGTCCCTTTGAACTTCTCTATGGCCATCCAGTCAGAGGTCCATTGGCCCTGATTAAGGAGCGTTTGGAGAGTGCTCCTACCCCCAAGCCAGTCAGTGTGACTGACTACGTGATAGGACTCCGGAGGAGAATGTCACAAATGATGGCCCAAGCTAGTGATAACTTGAAGGCTGGCCAAGTTTTGGTCAAGCATTGGCATGATCAAAAGGCTAACATTGTTGAGTTCACTAAAGACCAGCTAGTTCTTGTTATGATTCCAACAAGGCAGAGGGCCTTGCAAGACAAATGGATGGGACCCTTTAAGGTTGTGGGGACACTTGGAGAGGTGAAATATCTGCTGGACTTGGGCAATCCCAAGGAGGCTCCCAGAGTCTTCCACACCAACAGTCTAAAAGTGTATGTCTTCAGACCTGAAGTAGGAGCCTTGCTTCTAGCTTCAGGTGAAGAGGAAGAAGAGAGTGAACCTCTCCCTGATCTCCTCAGAGGCCTACCTTTGGATGAAAATATTGAAGGAATTAATCTCTCTTCAAATCTGACACCTGAGCAACAAGAGGAGTGCAAATCTATGTTAAATCAGTTTGCCTCCCTGTTCTCACTTTCACCAGGCTTGACCCCTTGGGGCCAGCATGAGATACTCACTGGTGACTGTCTGCCAGTAAAAAGCAGAGGATACAGAATGTCAGAGAATGAAAGAACTGACATCAAATGAGAGGTCAGCAAGATGCTTGACCTCGGGGTAATAGAACCCTCTACTAGACCATGGTCTAGCCCAGTTGTGTTAGTACCAAAGCCTGGATCCAAAGAATGGAGATTCTGTGTGGACTATAGAGCTCTTAATGCAGTCACCAAGACTGATGCCCACCCTTTCCCAAGGACAGATGAGTTGGTGGATAGACTTGGTTCAGCCAAGTACCTCAGAACATTTGATCTGACGTCAGGCTATTGCAAATAGTCCTGACAGACCATGCCAAGGAAAAAACTGCATTTTCTACCCCAGTTGGCTTATACCAATTTAAGGTTATGCCTTTTGGACTGAAGAATGCACCTGCTACATTCCAATGGATGGTAAATCAGGTTCTGAATGGGATGGAGGACTTCTGCATGGCATACTTGGATGACATTGCAGTATTCAGCCAAATCTGTGAAGAACATGTTGACCACCTAGGACATGTTTTTCAGCTCTAAAGCAGGCCAATGTGACCATAAAAGCAAGTAAATGCCAGATTGGGCAGAGTAAAGTGGTCTACCTTGTACATGAGGTAGGAGGTGGTGAAATAAGGCCTTTGCCCATCAAGATTGAAGCTGTGCAAAATTGGACAACACCTATTACTCAGACCCAGTGAGAGCCTTCCTAGGCCTCACTGGGTACTACAGGAATTTCATAGAGAACTATGGGACCATAGCTTCTCCACTGAATGTGACCCCTCTCCTAAGTTCCCTAAAAAGGTCAGATGGAATGAGGAGTGCAATCAGGTTTTTGAAAACCTGAAGAAAGCCCTTTGTCAAGCTCCAGTGCTAAGAGCTCCTGACTACCACCAAACTTTCATTGTACAGACAGATGCTTCTAATGCAGGTTTAGGTGCAGTCCTTAGTCAACTGGATGGGAAAGGTAGGGAACATCCCACTTGCTTCATCATTAGAAAACTGAAGGATCCTGAGCCATTGTGTGGGCTCTGAAGAAGTTTAGGCCATACTTGTATGGTTCTACTTGTGTTATTCAGACTGACCACCAACCCTTGAGATGGTTAATGCAAATGAAGGGGGAAAACCCAAAACTATTGAGATGGTCAATCTGCCTTCAGGGGTTTGATTTCACCATTGAGCACAGGTCGGGGTGTCACCACCAAAATGCTGATGGTCTCTTCTTGGATGTTTATAACCGACTAGAGGTATGAGATTCATCCAGGAGGGGATTCAATCCTCCTGTTCCTTAGTCTGGGGGGGCGAGTGTTAGGGAGAATTCTCTTATAAGGCTAATTTCCCAAACCTAGTGAGTCCCCCAGCAGCTTTGCTGGATTTTTGGGGTTTGTTTTTTTCTCCTGCTAAGAGTGAGACTCTTTTCCTCCCACTCTTAGGCATGATTTGAGTTTCTTTGACTCTGTGTGTGCTTATGGGCTATGGGGTTTTTCTTTCTACTCCATAGGGTATCATCTATTTTTTTATGCGTGCGTTACACAGCACCCTCAGTGCAGTAAAACAGGGGTGTCATAGTGTCATAGCATAGGCTCCATACCCTGGGACTGACTACTGTCTCCCAGGGCATGTAAAGTCACCATTGACTTCACTAGTCCTAAATTGTGAACAGAACCAGTACAAACCATCATATTGTGGAAGTATTGGAAGGGGTTAATTATATTGCCCCTGGGTCTGTTTTCAAGGGGGCACTGTCCAGTCCCCCCTTGTCGAGTTTCTGGCTGGTGGCAGTGGTTACCACGCAAAATATTCTACCAGAATATTTCCTATGGGATGTTCCCATTGATTTTAAATGCACCACTTTTTGGTGCAATGTTAAAGATACCGCCAGTTCATTTATTTAATATTAAATCCCCAGTTGGGTCTTTTTGCCAGAACTCTTTTCTAAAAAGGCGTTTGTGTCTGTCTCTTTAACTCTGACTTGTCTGATAGTGATTAAGGGAGGTGTGTATACTTTACCTGTCTGTGTTTTAACTTTCTTTTGATTTAGAGTGCTAGTATATTGCCTAAAGTGTGTTTTAAATAAATAATTATATACTTTTTATACAAAGCTCTGGTCAGTGTTTGTTTGCTCTACTGTCTTTTTAGCCCTATTGTATATACTCTATATACTGCCCTACTCTTCCTGAGAGAGGTCTGACTGCTTAGCCACAGCTACCAGGTAAATCTGGGTGGTGCAGACTGCTACCATTTGGGTTTACTGCTTCCTCCTGTAGTCTTAATCTTTTCGCAGTGTTCCCCAAGGGAACTGCACAGGATTCTGCCTAACAGATTATTAACTTGTGCCTTCCAGGGTAGTATTGTGATTATTAGACTACACCGCAGCTTTAGAGTTTACCACTTACTGACTTGAATCACATCTAGAAAGCACCACAAAGAATAGTACTGTGATTATTAGTCTATGCCCGCTAGGATAGTACTGTGATTATTAGCTTGTGCCTTCAAGGATAGTACTGTGATTATTAGCTTGTGCCCGCTAGGGTTGTACTGTGATTATTAGCTTGTTCCTTCCAGGATAGTACTGTGATTATTAACTTGTGCCTTCAATGGTAGTACTGTGATTATTAGACTGCACCGCACCTTTAGAGTTTACCACTTACTGACTTGAATCACATCTAGAAAGCACCACAAAGAATAGTACTGTGATTATTAGTCTATGCCCGCTAGGATAGTACTGTGATTATTAGCTTGTGCATTCAAGGATAGTACTGTGATTATTAGCTTGTGCCCGCTAGGGTTGTACTGTGATTATTAGCTTGTTCCTTCCAGGATAGTACTGTGATTATTAGCTTGTGTCTTCTAGGATAATACTGTGATTATTAGCTTTTACCTGCTAGGATAATATTGTGATTATTAGCTTGTGCCTTCCAGGATGGTACTGTGATTATTAGCGTAGGCCCACTAGGATAGTACTGTGATTATTACACTGTACCGCACCCCTTAGAGTCTACCACTTACTGACTTGAATCACATCTAGAAAGCACCACAAAATAATACAACTGTGAATATTAGCTTGGGCCCTCTAGGATAGTACTTTGATTATCAGCTTGCGGCCTCTAGGATAGTACTGTGATTATTAGCTTTTGCCCTCTAGGAGAGTATTGGGATTATTAGGGAGAGCCGCATTAGGAACAGCCACTGAAATACCCTAGCGATTTAACCCTTGTAGACCTCCCCAACCAAACAACCCAAACTCGAGACAGCGACTGAACTACCGTAGCAATATCACCTGACTAGACTACCCAATAGGCAGAGGCCAAGCGTATATCAGAAATCCCCCAGACCCAGTGCAACACCATAAGACAGATGGACCAAAAAACACTAAAACCAACTCTGCAACAAAGAACCTAAAAACATTTTTTTTTTTTTAAAGTATAAAACTCCCAAAACTCAAAATGCCACGAAAACTAATTGGACCAAACGAAAGACAAAGAGCAGAAAGAACAAACCCAACTGAACACCACCGAAGATGCGTAACCACAGAACACACTTCCACAGACAAGAATGATAATAGAATGAGCGTTGAGAGAAGAGAGAAATCCCTATACCTCGCGAATACCCACTCACCGGAACAAACCAACCACACAAACATATCAAAAACAACCAAACACAACCACACAGAAGAAGAACGGACAAAGCTAGAGATAGTAAGAACATAATCAATGCCCTAACCCCATACATCACCAAAACAAGAGGACCCTTTGATTGACAGCCACAAAATTTAGAAGAGGAGTCTGTTGAAAACATAATTCCAAGACTGAACCTAGAAGAGCTTTTCGACGAAACAGACCAACACCTCAACTAGAGATTGACTTGGAAAGAAACCCTAAAACCAGAAAGAAGACAACGCCGATAATAAAGCACAAATCAAACTATACTTTCAAAATCCACTGCAACCTAATAAATGCAAGATCCATATCAAAACACTCAACAGAGATCTTCGACCTTCTCTGCGACAACGGCTTCAACATCCTATTCGTCACAGAAACATGGCTGGATGACAACTACAGCATCACACTACAAAGCTGCCTCCCCACCAACTTCAAATGCCTTCAGTTAAACAGGAAGAATAAAAAAGGTGGAAGCATCGCAATAGCATTCAAAAAACACCTGAAGGTAAAAACAGACAGACCTCTTAACATAAATAACTGCAAATCCATAGTCATACACCTATCGATGAATCCAAAAACAAACATTAAAATCATACTGGTTTACAGACCACTGACATACGATGCAACCTTCGTCAACAACTTCATCAAAGCCATCACCAATATAGCCATCGAACATGAACATCTAATAATCCAGCGGGACTTCAACATTTGGTTAGAAGAAAAACACGCCAACTCTCAAAACTCACTGATAGGGCAGCTACAACTAAAATTGGGAAACTACAGCAGCTGGTCTAAGGGGCAACACACTCGGCGGGACACACCCTTGACGCAATCTTCGCCAAGAAAAAACGTATCACCACTGCTGCACCGATACAAATACTTTGGAGCAATCATCTCATTATTCCATTCGTGATCACACTACCAACTCAAGTCAACATCCATCCCCTCAAGATCCCAACCACCACAAAAAGGAACTGGAAAACTGCCAAAGCAAGCAACCTAATAGAACAACTGGAGATGACCAAACCTTCAACAGAAGAACTGGAGAAATCAGACCTAAACGGGAAAGTGGAGTGACTCCACAAATGGATTGCTGATACAATCGAAAACATCGCCCCGGAAAAACCTTTTACCCCATCAAGATAAAGAGCAATGGCAAAATGGTTCACCCCACCACGAAAAAGAACAAGAAGAAGCTGGAATTGGAATGTAGGAAAGAAAACGACTAAGATAAGAAAACCCAGTTCCAGAAACATATCCGATCATATAAGAAGGAAATTCAGAAGGCAAAGAGAAGGCATTATGTTGACAGAATCACCAATGCCACCAACACACAAAAAGAAATGTTCAACATCTTAAACAAAATGATAAACCCACCAGGCTGTGACAACACTCCAATACCCTCACAGAAACTATGCGACAACTTGGCACACCATTTTAAAAACAAAATCAACAACATCAGACAATTCATACAAAATAGACCAACCATCCCTACCACCCAACCAACCGGACCTCATGAAGAGCCACAGCACAAACGCCAAAACTTCCCGGAAATATCAGTAGAGACATTCGCCAAGATAGTAAAACAAAGCAAGAAAGCAGGATCACTCATGGATCCCTGCGCCCAGGATATCTACAAATCAATCCTTGCACAAGGAGCACCATCGGAATATTACAGAAACCTCTTAAATCTGTCGCTCACAACAGGTACATTACCACGAACCTCAAATCAGCATATATTAAGTCACATTTAAAAAACGCAAGTGGCGATGTGGAAGATCTCTCCAACTACAGACTGATTTCAAACATTTCCTACCCGGCTAAATTCCTAGAAACATATGCATACAAATTAACCCAAGAACATGCAGAAAAACACCACTTGGTAGACCAAGCACAAGTCGGCTTCAGACCCACAAGAGGAACAGAATCGGCACCACTCTCCAACTGGGACGACCTAAAAATGAACGCAGACTCCAACACAACCTTGGCTCTGATTCTGCTCGACCTCTCTGCAGCCTTCAACACAATAAGCCATGACACCCTAATCAAAAGATTGGAAGATATAGTTATAACAGGCTTTGCACTACTCAGGATTAAATCATTCCTAGCAGACAGAACAGAAACTGTATGGATAAAACCCTTCAAATCCACTCCACGAGTTAATGACTGTATTACAGGGATCCTCACTATCACCTCTATACTTCAACATCTACCAGACTCCAGTAATCAAGATCTTCAAAAAATAAAACATTACATCCTACAACTATGCAGACGACACTCAAATCATCTACAAATTGAATATACTCAAGCCAATCACTCAACCCTAGTAAAATGTCTAAAAGAAATCTTTGATTGGATGAGTGCAAACAACTTGAAAATCTACCCAGGAAAGACAGAAATCGTGATTATATCCAAAACTCAAGAGTACAACACCTACATTCCCAGGCAAACAGAAATGGGAACCGCGCCCACACCATCTAAGGTAGTAAAAAACATGGGAGTCCTAATGGACAACGCCCTACCCTTAGAACCACAAATAAATGCAATAATTAAGAAATGCGTCTTCCTTGTTCACACAACAAGAAGAATTCTACCTTTCCTCTCCTTCACCCACAAAACATTGACAATCGTTGCCCTCATCATGTCAAGAATCGACTACACAAACAGCCTCTACCTCTTGATGCCGGAATACCTCCTGAAGAAATTATAACTCATCCAAAATGCAGCAGCCAAACTCCTCCTCAAACTATCCAGAAGAGATCACATCACTCCAGCAGTAAAAATGCTACATTGGCTCCCAATCAAACATCGTATAATGTTCAAAACAATGTGCATACCACACAGGGCAATCAGCAGACAGGGAGCAGAATTCCTACAAAAGAAAATAACAATATACAAGCCATTTAGACTCCTCAGATCAAGCAATGAAATTCGCCTGGAACCAAAACCATGCATCAAGAAAAAACTAGGAAGCTCCTCTTTCTCCCACCTAGCCGCAAAAACCTGGAACAACCTCCCAAAAGAAATAAGAAACACCAAAGACCACCTAAAATTTAGAAAACTTCAAAAAAATTGGCTCTTCAACACCTCAGAACAAAATTGAAAAAAGAAAACAATCAAACAGGAAACACAAAGAACAGATTGACAGAATATATGATGGCACAGACAACAACCAGGACCGACTAAGGGAAACTCCAACAAGAACTAGAGAGACGGTGCCAGGTGGAATAGAACACAAGCGACAACCCTGTGAGGACAGAAATTTAACATACATGCCCCACACTACCAACAACCTTGCCCATTCAGAAAGGACGTAGGGTACGGGCATAGCTCCCAAGTAAATCAATCGAAACCTAGGTTGCAGCAAAGACAAACTAAGATAGAAGGGCTAGCCAAATACAAAGATGGAAACACAAAAGTAACTAACTTAACATAATGTCAAAGAGATGAGATAGCCTTATCATGTTGAATCTTAATCAGCAAAAGGAAACAACCCTCTCGAAATCACGAAGGAGGCACAATAGGAATAAGCATCTCTCCTAACAACAAGGATACTAATCAACCCCAAAAAACTACTAAAAACCTTTCCGCTGCTCACACAACTCTCACACTCGAACTAAACACAAGCACACCTCTTAAAACTGCAGCAGCCTGCACACTCTTCACCACATTGCAACAACAACCACACCACACAGACCCCCAAACAACAGTAAACAACGGCCTCAGAACCAAATAACACACCAATATGCTTGGCGAATGATGTTAACTGAACCGAAGCTGCCAACAGCACTTCACATCTCCCTTGCTCTTCTCCAAAATGTGTCCTACTAACATGCCTAACCTACCCCCCCTTTTGTTTCAGATCCTCCAGAGCGCCAGGGGACCACTCTGGTGGTGACAGTGCACGGTACAAATATCCTTTAACATTAACAATACCTCTGTAACAAGGAACTTTGCTGCCCTGGGGCCATCGGAGTGCAAACAGGAACCAGCTTCAATCCATCAGGAGAACAGGAGCACAACCACTATCATGTAGCGGTAGCCGTGGCGTGCCTGGATCATATTGAAATAGTCAATGTGGTGATGTTGGAAAAGCCTGATTGGGGGAGGTATGGCTCCACTCAATACACGTAAAGTATGATCTGCAGTGAAATTCTTACAAGTGACACAGCTTTCCATAAATGCTGATACATGCTCCGACAAATTAGGATAGAACCAATCTTCCCCAATGGGAGAAGCAAGTACCTCTTTACCCATATGACTGGGATAATGCAGTTACGTGAGTGCAATATGCAATAATGTTATTGGGAGTACTACCTTGCCTGTGCTTTCCTGTCGCCACAGAGCATGCGTAGGTGACATTGAACATGCCCTTCTCACCCATAAGTATTTCTCCTCTGTTGGAGCCCTTCCCTGAAATTCCATTAACTCTGTGGCTGGTAACGTATTATAGCCTTCCCTTAGCATAATTGTGCACACACGTATACGTGTGTGTGATGGGGTATCAAAGTCTGATATTCCTGAAAAATATGATGCCCACTTTGTTTCCACTTCTGCTGCTTCACTGTCCCGGGAGACCACACCCTCACATAGGCCTGGCATTTTACGACTGCTACAGCTGTTGGGAGTTCAAGCGCATCTATGAGCCTATTCAATAGGGGTGTGTGCTGCACAGGTGTGTCATCAGCACGTCTAAAGCCCCTCCGTTGTCATTGTGACATTGTACTGTAGACGTCACATAGGGTGATTATGAATACACTGTGATTTCCTGGTCCCTGCACGCTTCTAGTGCTATTATGAGAGCCACTAATTCTTCTGTTTGCGCCAAAAATAAATGTGAAGGTAATCTCACGTTTGCTATTACTTCTGCTGTACCGTCTGCTTTTAGTCTCACCGCTGCCAATCCTGTTTGCCTTTCCCCTGTTTTCGGGTCTATTGTCGATGACCCATCAATGTAAAGCACCTCTCTTCCCTCAAGAGGCTTTTCCCCCACCGTGGGAAGGTTGTGTACATAGTCTCCTTCTTCTACTGGCTCAGCTACAAAATGTTGCCAGTCTTGCAGTCCTACACCTCACCACCTTGATTGCTGGATTTGAGATAATGACCTTGTATCCAGAAGCTTGCGGCATGGTCAACATACTCTTGGGTCTTTCGAGAATTACAAAGAGGGTGTGTGTCACGTAAAGTGTGGTTCTGCACCCCATGGTGATACTCGCAGACTTCCCTACTGAGAATATGGCAGCAGCCAGAGCTTGCTCACAAGGGTAATGCTCATGCATCACTGGGTCTAAACATACACTATAATAAGCTAATGGATTGTGCCCTAGGTAGTCTTCTGTGTGACAACCACAGTCATCACTACTCAATTGGATTGAGAACAAATACAATTTGTCGTGATAGTCTGGGATCCCTAGTACTGGAGCTCTGCATATTGCTTTCTTCAGCTCTTCAAAAACTTCAGTCATTTTGTGTGTCCATACCAAATTACCATTCACTCTATGTGCCTCCCTAAGCCCGCTCAACAAGGGTCTTGTGCATGTGCTAGAGTCAAACAGTCAGGCTCTGCAATAATTTCAAAGGCCCAGAAACTACTGCATTTTCTTTCACTCTCTTTGGCATCAGCATTCTTCTGATTGCCTCAGCCTTTTCTGGAGTCACTTCTCTCCCTTCTTTTGATATCAACTGCCATATGTATTGCACTTCCCTTTGGCAATATTGTAAGTATGCCTTGTCCACCTTATAACACTTTTCTGCCAATACTGTCAGCAGATATATCGAGTAATTTCAACACTGTTCCTCTAATTTTCTACAAATTAAAATGTTGTCCACATATTGTAAGACTGTGATCCCTATCTGTATGTTGCCTAGATCCATCTGTGGGCCCTATTAAAGATGGAAGATGACTCACAGTACTCTCATGAGAGTTGCGTTTGTTTCCACTTCCGTTTCTATATAGTAAGGAAGTTAAGTCCTCTGACTCTTCATGAAGTGGTATAGAAAATAAGACGTTCTTCAAGTTTATTACCGTGAAGTGTGTAGCTTCCATTAGGATGCTGAACAAAATTGTCGCTGGGTTCAGAGCTAACGGGAATTCTGCTTCAACAATTTGGTTCAACGAGTGCAAATCCTGAATAAAAAGCCATGATCCCCCTGTTGCCTTTTTCACCGGATACACTGAGATGTTGCACTGCGATTCTCAGGGTAGCAGAATGCCTTGATTCACTAATGTGGCGATTGTCTCGTAAATACCCTTGTCTGACTCGCTTGATATAGGATGCTGTGCCTCATTCCAAGCCTGCCGACCTTGAAATAAGGGTACCGGCACCCTTTCTGGACCACCAAACTACGAGAATGCCTGCAGGGGCCATTGCTCACCGGCAGGTTTGACCTGCACCGGTTACCCCTGACATAATATGTGGTAAAATAATCGCATTGTTTTCTCCCAGGGCTCTCTTGTCTCGAGATGCCATTTCTCTTGATTTTCTTGAATATATTGAAGTGGATCTTCATCCTCATGCATTTTGCGTGCCGTTATCATGCTTATGTCCGCCGTGTCTGGGTATTGCACCCTTGGAGCTTTCCATAGGGCCACTCGGCCGTTATCGAACGGCACACCATCGTGTGCTGTGTTCTGTGCAGTCACTCCAGGATATCCTGTTCTTCTCCATACATCATCAGCTACCTCCCCATGAATGGCTGAGAGTAAGCTCTTCATGTCCCCTACTGCTAATGTCATCCCTGCTGTGAGTCTTTCGATCTCCTAAATCCATTTTACATCTTAAATTGTCCTTGTCCATCTGCTGCCATGGTATATACTAATGTCGCCCCCCACCCTTTTCCAGTAATGGGAACTGTGTCAGTGTGGTCCCTCCGTCCTGTCTTCCCATGTCTTTAGTGGTGGTGAATGCCATTGCCATCCCTGACCTTGTCCATCCTGGCTAGGCACTGAGCGTCTGTGCATGCAGAGTGATATTGTCTGTGCTCCGTGACCCACTCTCAGAATGTGGTAGTCACCCTGCAAAATCTTCCTCTACCTATATTCTCTTCACCTCCCAATATTGTGTCTATGTCTGGGCTTGCTTCCCTGTAGCGTCAAGAGTGTTTGCTCTCATCCTCATTTTCACTCCCCTCTGAATCCTCATCTCACCCCATGGTCCCAATACTACTGTCACTGTCCCCTTCTCTATCTTCCTCGAAGCTAAGTCTTCTTAATGTGTCTTCCTGCTGTTTTCCCCTTGTTCGATCTGTCACTTCGTGCGTCCACCTCACTGAGTTTTGAGCACTTCTCTCTGCCCGTGGGGCAGATGTGCTATTTCTCCTGCTCCTCTGGAGTTCCCCTATCCTTCTTCGTATATCTTCCCCATGTTCATCATCTAAACATGGCAAGTCCATCTTGATCCCTACCACCTTCGAAGAGTGTCTCTCTCTGCTTTCATCTCTACCCCGCTTGCTTCTGCACTCCTCTCTTTCCCTGTTTCTGCGTTCTTTAATGAGCCGCTTGACCTCTAACCTCATTTTCTTCTTCCTTATTTGCCTTCTTCTGATTTTCTCCTTGCTATGTCTTCTCGCTCTCTCTGTTTTGTGTTCTTATCTCCCTTCTCTCTCTCTCGTGCTTCTGTTTGCTCCCTTTCTTTTCGCAATCCTTTCCTTTCCTCCTTTTCTTCCCTTTCCCTTCTATGCACTTCCTCAATTATTTCAGCCCCTTCTTTAGCTCCAACCTCTGCGTCTTTGCCACTCAACAATTCATTCCCTGCGTGCCCTGTCACACTTGCTGTTTTCCGGTCCAGTTTGAGCAATATCCATCCACCTATCCATTCAGTCAGTGCTACTAATTATTGGCCCTCACTAAGTCTTGTTTTCCCCAAGTTACTCTTGTTTAGCTTTGCTTGCATCTCGCTGAGCTCCTTATGTTCACTGCTACTGTCTCGCCTGCTTTGCGCCATCACGTGCACCTTCGCCACTATACGCTGGAGGGGCTTTTAATTCTTCATGGGGTAAAATCCATTGCTTTCTGTTGCTGTGTCTGCATCCGTTGTTTGAGAAGGAGGAGGGGGAGGGGGAGCCAAGGGCTGTTCATCCCCATGTCTTTTTGGCTCAGCATCCAACGGCACCGAACCAAGTCCCCTTCCTCGCCCTTAAACATTTTCTATAATTCTAATATGGTTAATCACTTGCTCAGTTTGTTCTCCTTATAATAAGTGACCAATTGCTGCTACACACATTTGGAAAACCATTTGGAAAACCTTCTGTCTTTGGGCCATGGCTTTGTCAACTTGATCTCTGTGTTGGAAGTCCATTACGTGCTATACTTCCATATTTTGTCTTGATACCACGGGAGGGACTTGCACAAATGCTGAAGAGGTGTATTCCTCATTTTCGTCACCTTATGCAACACTTTATCAATACTTGCTAGATCTCAAATCGGGATTTTCATACATCTTATTTTAATCAGTACAGTATAACAAAACTTTTCTCTAGTCTCTCCAGTTTACCACCAAAAATGCAGGTGTGCTCTGTGCACCACCCCTCTTGTGGATTTTCCACCCTGAAGGCTAAAATCACAATTGCACTTGTTAGCTTCTCAAGCTCTGCCCAAATGGCACAACACTGATTTTCAATCTCAATCAGCAAACTACCCACCAAGTTCAACTGTGTTCTGTATGCTTCAAGTCCTATTAAACAACCTCACAGGTGCTGTCACCACTATCGCAGAGGAAGAAGTTTAAAAACTCAATCTTTCCATAGATATGTCCATTTATGAACTGCCCCAAACACAATGTAAAATACAACATAACATATATACAGCCGCCTTCCTGTCTCCTAACAGGGGAATCCAATAAATCTAATGGTCCCTTTTTCATAGGGTCGCCTTATAGAAATGCACCTCCGTGAGGTAAAACAGGAAACCACCTTCCGTGATATAAGGTATCTTCTTCTGCTAACCAATATACCCGGGTAAACCATTAAATAATCATCCATAAACCAAGCTAAATTGCCTAACTCACAGGGAAACCATAATCATCCATGAACCAAGCTGAACTGCCTCACTCAGAGGGAAACCATTATATATTTTTCTCTTTTTTTTCAAAGTTTTTTTTCATTTATCCTTCAGCTAAGCTGACCGCCTAACAAACAGATATCCTTAGACCGACCACAGACTTCAACAACAACATCAAACAGACCTTCCCTCCCACATTTGCCATATAGCTGAGTCTATACTTTGTGATCCGCTGAGTTCTCTCAGACACCGAGTCTCCCACAACCTGCCACTCTGCCGTCCTGTCTGATAGGCGTGCCACGGGAAGCGAACAGGAATCTTCCTCTAAAGGCAGCTCTTGTGAACCATCTCTTCATAAATGCCTGATTTTATGGATCGATTTCTGCGGGTCGCCACACAGCCCTTCAGGCATGCATCAGGATGAAACGGCTTGTCGCCAAAAAATCCTAGCAACTCTCCTCTTCTAACACTTTGAATAGGTGTGGCCGGGGTTCTCTAGCAGTCACCCCAATAATCAGCAGAGAACACTTGGGCCCATCAAAGACTCCCCGCCACAAGAACAGGAGACTCAGCCATGGGGTAAAGTTACTGGGGTCCTTACGACCCTGGCGTTAAGGGTTTAACGGCGCCGTAAAAGGTGTCGGCGCCGTTAAACCCTTAACGCCTGATTACGAGGTCCCTTTGCGGGACCTCGGTGCTAATTACAGTACCGCAATTTGCGGTACCGTACTTAGCGCCTTCCCGAGTCCCATTGAGCCATATGGGGCGAAAATGGGAATGGGCAAGGGCCAAGGTGAAATGGGGAAATACCGCCCCGCCAACCTTGGAATGGGGCGGTATTTCCCCATTTCACCATGGCGGACTCGTTACAACACCGGCACCAACCATGGTGCTAATAGCGCAATGGTTTAGCGCTGGGGTTGTAATGAGGGCCACTGTCTTTTATTTAGCAAACAAAATGACAGGGATCACACCAGAAAAACAAGTATGCTCCGGAGCTCTCGTCTTCTAAGCATGTGTCACCCAGTTTTATCCTGATTTGACATCACAAATCCTGGTTGCATCCCAGAAACCTATCACACATTTACATTGGTCAGTTTGGGTAGGATACATATAGAAGATATACAGGTTAGTAATACAATTGGAAAGCCATGACTGGGGTCCCTCCTAGTACCGCCTCTGTTAGTATCGATCTACAATTTTTCAGGGTCACAGAGAGACCATTGGCCCTTGCAACAAATTATATTCCCACGTGAAAGGTGAATCTGGATTGTTCAGAATGTGTCCACCCATCCCTGGCACCCTAGACAGTTACCCGACTGAGTGTACCTTTTAAAGGCAATGGGAATGACCATGGAGTTGCAGAGTATTCCCTAATGTTGCCATCTCTGATCACTTAAGCCTGAAAGAGTGCATTCAGTTAGCAGCTTGTTGGCAACACTTGTAGCTTTTTTCCCTTCTGGTTCGATGGTAACAGTCTTCGTAAACTACCTTGGTTGAATGGGCATTATCCTGTTCAGCTGGGTCATGTGTGTAGAGACCACGGAATGAAGCTGTCCTTTGTGTAATTATGAGGATTTTAGCCTGATTTTCTGCAGGTGGCTCATTGTCTTGCTACTGGAACTTTCCCATCTCCATTTGTCCTTGGCTGATTGCCTTGTTTCTTCTCACCTCTGGCTGCAGCAATCATGTCAGCTTTGCCATGTACTCAAAGCCTGTCTCTCCTTTGCCATCCATTTCAGAGACCTATAGATTCTATGTGATTCCCCATGTCTTTTACATGTTAGTAGCAGTCAAACATGTGCAAGATAAATATATGAATACTATGCATCTTGTGATTTCCGCTTCAGCGAATGATAATAAATCTTACTTCGCAAAAACAGACCAAATAAACACTAAAGGCTGGATGTAGACATTGGCCCTCATTACGACCCTGGCGGAGGACCATGGTGCAATTTGCACCATGGTCCATGGCGCAGAGCTGCCAACTCCGCCATGGGGGTTGGCGGACTTACCGCCCCATTCCGACCTTGGCGGGGCGGTAAATCCCCAATCCCCATTTACCCTTCCCCATTCCCATTTTTGCCCCATAGGGTATAATGGGAGTGGGGAAGGCGTTAATTACGCCACCGTAAATTACGGTGGCGTAATTAACAACAGGTCCCGTAGCGCCATGGATTTTTCCGCCCGGAAAATCCAGGCAAAAAAATCGCCATGGCGCTACGGGAACTCGTAGTCTGGCGGAAAGGTACGCCATGCATTACGCTGGCGTAAAACCCTTTCCGCCAGGGTCGTAATGAGGGCCATTATGATTCAGAGTCCATTAGCATCAAATTCAGGTAGAAACAGATCTATGTAATTATTCCACGTTCAGAATGTGGGCAATAAAAACAGTAGCTGGGGAATAATGTTTTGGGGGGTTGTACATAGGGTCATGCCCCCATGCTCCCGTTACCCACTCCCGCTGCACACTATCTGTCACCCTTCGAGTTTCCCCCACCACCCACGTTATGGGGGGTGGGTATGAGTTCCACTGCAGCCATTTTCTCCACTGGCCAGCTCTGATACTCAAGGCTTCTGGTGAATTCTACAGGGTTTCCATTTTGAATGAAGAACGGGGATGTGTTAAAGCGGGGCCATGAGGCTCTATTTCAAAATGCTTTAGGTGGTACTCATTAAACATAGTCTAAAGTCACTTTCAGTGTAGCTATCCGGTTCATACTACAACAACTGTTTTGTGCCACTTTGATTTTCCTGACTTTCGTTACTTGATTCCGCTGTGTGAACAACATCCACAGATCGACCCAAGCCCTTCCTGGGTCATTTCAACACAGGATCTTCAGTTGCCAACATGTGACTCGCCAGATATTTTGGACTACAACTCCTAAATTCTTATTGAATATGCTTCTTAGGAATCATGGGATTTGTAGTCTAAAACATCTGAAGAGACAAAGGTTAGAGACCCCTGCATTAGAACCCATCTTGCATTGAAAAACAGTTCACGGGGACATGGATAAGAAAACTCTGATCCACATATTCTAGTTTAGTTGATCAACAAGAAGCAGCATCATTTGCAGGTTTTTACGTGGAAATAATACGCTCAGCCATCACCACTTCCTGGGCACATTTAAACACATATTTTGTTCCTTTCAATCTCAGAAACGGCACAATAAGTAGTTGAACAATATAAAAGACTGTCCTTCATTTGTCCTAGAAAGAAAACATTGAATGGCGGTCTCATCACTTTGTATGTCCTTTCAACGATGGCTGCAAAATATTGGGCCTCATTCCGAGTATGGAGGTAGCCATGCCGCTTTTAGCGGGTACCAGGTCCGGGTCCTTGAATGGGGAAATACCGGGTCATTCCGACCTTGGAGGGCCCGGTATTTCCCCATTCAAGGAAACCGGACCCGGTACATCCCCATTTCCATTTGAGCCCCCATAGGGCTCAGTGGGAATGGGGAGGATGCTAACAACGGCCCTGTTAATGATGGGCCCATTGTTAGCATCCTGGTCTGCTCGCGGGACCCGCTAAGGATGCCTGGTTTTACCAGGCTTCCTTAACGGGTCCCGCGAGCAGACCTCTAAAGGCGGTAGGGGGTTAACGGCGCCGGCAGCTCTAGCGGCACCGTTAACCCCCTACCACCAGAGTCGTAATGAAGCCCATTGTCTCACATCTGACATCTGTCATTCATCGCTTTTAAAAAACAGTTGCGGGAAAGGGTGTCCAGTGTTTCAGTGCAGTTTAATAAGGCTGGACATTCAAGGGTTAAAGCGTTGTCTCAGTGGGACTGATAAGGTAGCTCTTGCTCTATGTCAGCCATGTGTAGGTACATATTCAGAGTGACTCCAGGTGACTCCAGGTGCTCTTTCAAGCATAATGAATGCATCCAGCTGAAAGCTTCTTTCCTGCAGTAATCGGTTTGTAAAAGCTAGTCATGCAGTCTAAGTAGGGCAGCACTTTGGGAAACATGATTTTCAAATCTTGCTTTGTTTCCCTTTTGCTTGGTACATGATCGTTTTTTTTCTCCACTTTAGTGCTGCATTCAATGGTGCTTGCGTTGTGTTGCTGTTGACTGCCTTCGTGTTGCCAAACTACATGTAGCTGAGGTCCCATTCCACAACAGCCGAGCAAATGCTACAGTCCTTTATTTGTTTTGATTGTTATGACCATGCAGCTTTCTGAAACCCATCAGCAGTTGCTAGGTGGAGGATGGGGCACAGGCACATCCTGCGCAACAACCCCATGCACCAGCATTTCATGCCAGAGGTCAGCCTCATTTGAATTTCAGGTTCGACTATAGCAGGGGGGCCAGGCTCCCCAAGCCCACTTCTTTGCACCCCCCTATAAAGGAGCACTTGCCAGTGGTGTTAAACTGGGAAGGTGCAGGGAAGGCAGGGCAGGCAAGGGGGATTTCGTTCTAAACATGCAGCAGCAACTTACGTGTGATCAGAAATTCTGAGGGGCTGCACTGCAGGAGGACCGACCACCATTTGATTGCTTACCCTGGACAATGATTTTGCTCCACAGCCATGACAGCAAAAATGACCAGGAAAATGGAGGATAATTCACATCTCTAAGTGAGGTAGCCCACTTGCTCAAGAAGGCTGCCTACAATATATCTAGCAAGATTAACTGCACTGTTCATCTTACCTATATTTCTAACATCTCAGTTACAAGGTAGCTATTTTTTCAAACCTAAAATCACAGGTTGACTTCAGTAATTTAAAGTCTTTTTATATTTGTGTGAATACAACAGTTATTCACACGCGTAATAAAATGGTTAACTGCATCAAACAATAAATGACTGGTTATTTCTTGCACGCAGGTTTCTACAGCAAGAGCATCTACTGACTGAGGGTCCTTACAAATGATATTCAAGGTGTATATTTTGCTGAATCTACTAATTGAGTATAAGTGATCAAATAAGGTTGGTAATAAGAAAGATTCAATTCTGGAGGGGAGAGTGTAGTGAAGTCAAAAAATGATAGAAGCATGGCTTTGAATTAAACATTACCACTATCATTGCTCTGGACAGCCTTCAATGCCATAATCCTTTGGTATGAACAAGCCAATTGCAAATGAGTCTTGGCTCTGCCACCAAATGGTGCAGTTCATTCCCATTTGCTAGGCCATGCCCCCTCTGCACTGGAATACAAGCAACCACAGGCATCTTTAGGATTTATGGGCTAGCAGTTTGAGGAGGGCTGCTTACATTAGTGACAGGACTAAAACTGATTTGCAAGCAATGGCCTGGAAGGCTGACCAAAGCAAGTCTGGTGGTTAAGATTGATTCAGAGGCTTACATCCATACTTTTCTGTTTGTTTGGTTGTTGGGTGTAAGCCAGAACTCTTGAATTGTAACACAGATGGGCTGTTAGGTGGGATACACAGTATATAGGTGTGTTTGGTCATTTACAAAGTAATTGACTACCCACCCCTATTGCATTCCCACCAACTACTTGCCCCTCCCTGACAAAACATACCCTCCTGGGAACTCTTTGACCACACTCTATCACAAGGTAACAGCAACGTGTGCTGTATATGGCCTGCCTGTATTGTATCTATGCATTCTTTGGCGTTTTTGATTACTTACATGCCTCTTTAAATGAGCCCCTGGTATAAAGAAAAGACCTTAACAATGTGTGCCTGCAGCCTGTTCATTTATTAGCAATATGTGTGTCAAGAATCTGTTCCTTGCACTGCAGACCTCTCTAAAACAAGCTATCACAAAGACTACAGTTTTGACTTGTCTATGGGTATTAATCAGACATCTGCCAGGCAATCACATGAAATGCTCAGGCACACGCACAAATTTGCAGCTGTTCCCATCTCATGGTCAGGTGGTATCCTTACAACAGTGCCCGGCAAATGCCTATACCATTTCTATTCAATAACCCAAGCTACTGGCTTTGCCAATGCCTATTGGTTTCAGAAAATTGAAAGTGTATGTGTCCAGATGTGGCTTCTTTGCTTGTGCCTAGGAAATCAAGCTGTGCGTCACTGTTAGCCCAAAAAGGCACTACCGGAACATGTCAAGGCTGGGATGACAATTATGGCCCAGTTCCAGATCTGCTTCCCATGCATACATACAAGTGGGGTTCACCCATAATATAACGTTCCTTTGTGTGTGTGGAAGCCAAGCCTGCGCTGCCAGAACTTTTTATGATTCAAACTGATATGTACTAACTTGGTAACCTCATACTGTTTGAGTAACTAGTAACAGAGTTTGTATGCAAACAGAGTAGATCATGTTTACTGTAGGTCATGTTTAGAAGGTGCTGTGTTCTGGTTGTTTAGGCAGTGCCAAAAATGGAAATTATTTACTGTCAGATCCCACCAGTGACATGGGAGGCGGGGAGCAGGACGGGAGGTTTATTCCCCTCCCCCAATAAACACTTTCCTCTCAGAAGATTAATCATGAATACCTGGAAAATAACACAAGAGAGGAGAGTTTCCTACAATGTTGCTGGTAAAGTATAAAACGGGTACATCTTTTAAACCTAAAAAGTGGCATTTAACTATTACCTGCAGAGTTCAGTCAGAGGTAGACAAAACAGTCAGACAAGGGACAAATGCCCATGTGGCCCCCAGCTTGGCCTCTCTCCCCTGATAGACAAACAACCAGTGCTCTATAGGTCCACCCATTGAGGGCTTATCGTTTAGTATGTCTCAGCAGAAGATTATTTAGAACAGGGAGTGAATAGATATGGGAAAGGGTAACTGGCAGTGAACATTGCTGTGGTACATTTTTCCTAAAATCATGAAAGGCTTCAAAAAGCTATTTAACTGTTATTGTTGGGTAATTTGAAATTGTGGGGTACAGAACATGTGTGTGAAACAATGATTGTGTCATGTTTTTCATTTCACTTTACGTCTCTGAGTTTTTTTGTAACTTCTCATTAATTTGTACGCTGGAACTTTTACACTTCCATTCAGGGTAGGGAAAATGAAACTACAATCATAGTGGGTAATTTTCCAAGTCAAGCAGAGTGGTAAAGGTGGTGCTAAAAACATTTACCACGCAGGATTTTGCATGATTTGGCAGGCGAAGTTGGAGAGCAGAGCAGACTTTACATATTTGCCCACTCTTACAGGTCCCCCTGCCAAATCCAATAGGTTTTCCACCAGCATGTATTTTTATGCTGGTGAAAAAACAATGGATTCCCTTGAAAACCACCTTACTTTTACCCCTGGTAAAAGTAGGCAGATTCCAAAGAAATCCACTGCAGATGGATCCGCGCAGTCGTTAATTGTGGGAGGTATTTACACTTTTCCAGACATGTAATGAAAACGTGAAGAGAATAGGCAATTTTGCCCGTGCTTTATTATTTACTTTTCCAGTTCTCAGTGGAAACATAAAAATTCCATCCATGCAAACATGTGCAAACAGGAGTTGTCCCCTCCGTGAAATGTAAGTTTCAAAACAAAATGACCCGCTTGCTCTTTTTATAAAACCTTTTCTACAGTGATGCATACATTATCGGGTTGATTTATCATGTAACATTTGCATTTTTAAAGTAATATCTATGACATTTCATTTTTTTAATGTATGCAAAGCCAAACTTCAACACAAATTTGTAACAACTTAAGCAGGGCAGATGCGTGATCAAGTACCTAATTTTAAGACTATGCTCAAATTCTGGCTTTGCCACTTAACCAAAGTGTATGATTGTGGGTGAATCACTTAATCTCACTGTGTATTACCTGCCAAAATGAGGTGCCCCTAGTATAATCTATTCAAAAAAAGCCTCACTCATAGTTTAATAGATGGCCAGCTCAGGGGGCAGGGTCTGCCAAGGAGACACACACACACATCTTTCTTGGAAAAAATAAGGTTGCATATATTGAACAAAATTGCGGCATTCAACATCAAATCAAAGCAAACATGTCAAACAAGATGTCACCATGGACAATTGCATATTACAAACAGTATGTACCAGACCACACCACACCACACCAGGAGCAATACCAGCAGGCCAGAAAACTCTCAACCTTCACCTTCTGTCCCCTGATCCAGCACCCCCCACCCTGGCTCTCTCACCTGCATGTTAGCACCGACACACACCATGAACTCAATTAAATTGTACTGCAAAAATGCAACAACAACAAAAATGTTTGCGCTTCAAAATGTCATTTTGTAAGAAATAAAATGCCTGATTCCTTGCTTCAGTATGCTGGAGAGGGGTCTATCTTTCACAACAGGATGGCAGGATCACGGCCACCTCCTCCATTGCCTGCTGGGAGAAGCAACAGTGTTCAAGGAGGCATTGCTGAGCGCACACCATCAGAGATTGAATAAGTACTGGGAGCCTCATTGCTCAGCCCTCAGAGGAGGAGGCATTTTCATTGTTTCTCCCCAGCCAGGCCAAGAAGGCATGGTGGGTGTAGGTGGGAGTGGTGGTAGTTGGGATTAGTGGTTCGGAGGAGCTGATGAAGGGTGACTTGGGGTGGCAGGTGAAGGTGCAGTGTATATAATAGACAGGGGAGAGCAGATGGGAAAGTAAAGGAAGATAGGTAAATTGATGTTTACAAACTATTGTGCTTGCTTCTCATTCTCTCTGCACTGTTTGTATAGCTCATTAGAGCATTATCTTGAAATAAGAAACACAGCTTTTATTCTTAGGCCATGATTAGTTGGGATTTACCTCCCAGGCCCTTGTTTCCGGGTCAGCACTATGCAATTTTATTGTTGCATGCTTTGGCAACAGCTGCCCTTAAGGAGAAGGGGGAGTGCGTGGAAGCTGAAGTGAGTAGGTAATGGGAGGTTAAAGTACTGTGGGAGTTTGTGGAAGGCAACAATGGAGCGGATGGAAGAGGGGAGCAGAAGACATTGGAAGGGATACTGGAGAGCATGTGATTATGGAAGGGATGAGCAGATGGAGAGGGAGAGCAGATTTCCCACTTGAACAAATGGAGTGATCCTGGGCAAATCACTTTATGTCAGGAAAAACACTTAAACATGGAACATTTCATGCACTTGTGAAAGCCATTAACTACTAACACCCTAAGCTCCACCCCCAAAGCCAGCCTACCTAGGGCCTCTGTCAGACTTACTCAGGAAGTCTAGTGCCTTACACATGATACTGAGTGCAATCCTAACACGCATCCTGATCAGACGTTCTAGTCTTAGGGGTAAGTGTCGCACCCCTGGTCTTAAAAACCAGGGTTTGAATGCAGCCTTCTGCACCTTTTGAAGCAGACTAGACTAAACCAGTTGATGAGTGTGAATGGATTGTTTACAGATCCGGGGGAAATGTTTTTTGCTGGACCACGGATCTGGTAAATCTGGCTAGATGTGTTTAGGGTACTCCTACACGCACCCCTAATGAAGTTCCCCCCCCACCACCACGATCAAAAACCTGGCCCACCCAGATGAAAATTCCTTGAGCCGGGCCTGATTTGAAACGTTCATTCATTGCAGCTTGTTTACTGAGAGGTGCTGGTCATGCTATTCAGCCTTATATATTGTTCAATGCACCACAAACCTATAATCCCTAAAAACCTGCAACCCTTATGATTGGAGAAACTGATAATATTAAAAAGTGTCACCTTTCATCGAAAGAAAACAGTATTCTGCATGCTTGCCTAAACTCCGACCCTCGTGGTCGTTCAGGTCCTGCACAATGGTTGGTTTGCAACGAAGCACTGGCCCCTAAATGTTTATGGCCTATTTTGCCTCCCCAATCTCTGCCTCAGTAGGTACCTGAGCCTTTTTGAGTCATCCACTGGAGCTCTGACTGGAGAGGGAAGTGAAGTCAAGATCAACGCTTGGAATTAAAGTGAGATAAGAACATATATGTTAGAGTGCTTGTATGTGTGCATGTGTGTTTTCAATGTTATTCAGTGTGTGTTTGAAGGAGTGCACATGCTTGTGAGTGTGTGTCTCCTTGTGCATACGTGTGAGTGAGTGTTTGGGTGTGTGAATGAGTAAGGCACATGTGACTATGCTAGCTTGGAGGGGCTAGGGGATTGCATTGGCAGTATGAGTCATGTTTTCTTAGCAATTACATGCTGGCATATATTTCGAGACCGCCCACATTAGCACATGTTTTTTACAAGGTAATGCTGCCATTTATTGCGCAAGAGACAAAATGAACATGTTACAAAAATAAGGGTCTCTGGTTGCAGCCCCTGTCACAGGGTGGGGATGTTCTGATCTCAGAGTCCTTTGTAAAGCCAACCTGATAATGCAGCAGGGTGGGGATGTTCTGATCTCAGAGTCCTTTGTAAAGCCAACCTGATAATGCAGCAGGGTGGGGATGTTCTGATCTCAGAGTCCTTTGTAAAGCCAGCCTGATAATGCAGCAGGGTGGGGATGTTCTGATCTCAGAGTCCTTTGTAAAGCCAGCCTGATAATGCAGCAGGGTGGGGATGTTCTGATCTCAGAGTCCTTTGTAAAGCCAGCCTGATAATGCAGCAGGGTGGGGATGTCTCGGGTTTAGTGCCACCACCCCAGCACACATTTCTATTCTGCACGCTTCTATATAAGGAACTTAATTTGCATGTCCAGTCACAAGTCTCCCCAGCTCCCTTGACTCACGCTCCACCGTCTCGGTGACACTCTGTCCCTCCTTGTGTGTCAGCCCTGCTGGCACCCAGCTTGTGCTCTCTCGAGTATGACTCAAGACGACGAATTGGACAGATCTGATCCATGTATCTGTCACAGAGCTTAATTTGTAAGTAAATAAATGCCCTGGCCCAAATATATACCAGGCCCTGAATGTGCCTGCTTAGTGCCCCCCACTGCAGAGGCGCATCAAACCAAGAGTCATATCGCCACTGGCACATATGCATAAACGTGCTAGCATACCCGCTGAACTAGTACGCTGCATCAGGTACCATGGCAGTCGGGCTTCTGCCCGCAGCCACTCAACCTGCTGCATCACTGCTGCTAGTCGGTGAGGCTGGCTGGAGTAGTTGCCTGGCATGAGCAGCATGAGCAGCCAGAACCGTCACCTTCCAGCTCATTGGTGCACATGAAACTGTAAATTACTCTTATGTCCCAGCACAACAACAGTTTTTCACATACCTCCCCCACTATTTTTCTAGAAATGTGGATTCTAGCTTGATTCCAGCTCTCTCCTGGCTTGAGAACCCTAAAACAAAATACAGTTTCAGTTCTGAAATAAAACCACCTCTAAAACTGTAAGATCCCTGAAGTAACACCTGCAAAACCATCATTAAAAACATTTTGATGTAATGACCTTATTGGGAGATATGTTCGTTTTTGTTTGTGGGGCAAACGTAATCATTCATGGCACAGCACCCAGCGGTCGGTACTGTTAGGTTCGCCTAATCTAGCTTGCAATATGCCTCTATTGTATGGCATATCGCCACGTGTTTACATTCTAATGTCATCATCAATGCAAAGACGCGATGTCATCACCACGTTATCATGCATGAGGCTTGCTTTGTGTAACGCAGCAAGCTTTTGCTAAATGAGGTGTGATCCATTATGAGTATTAAAAAACAAATTCGCTACAAAAAAATTACTTTTAGCAAAACAGTTCATCAGATGGTCCTTATGTGTGATATTCATGTGTAAATTGTGCTCCACGTGTCGTACTGTGGTAGCATACATGTGTTTGCGTGATCATTCTTCTGTGTATGATGCAATATGCCTATTACATGTCGTTGCAGAAGTCGCCTATGTCCAGGTGTCACCCAGCCAGGCTTATGTGCATCCATTAATAAATGTAGTGAATAATCCGATATTTCATGTATATTCCGGAGTGATCGATCATGATGTATACAACTGCATAGTTGAAAAGAAAACATCCTACTGTGTGCCCTCTATAGGGTATGTGTGGTGCCGCTAAATCTATTAATGTTGTCTGAGGGTCGCGTCATATAGGTACAATACAGTGACTCAGCTGACCACTTCTTTGTTTACATATTGCCAAAGAAAATTGGACCCACAAATATATAGTAACTATGATCATCTTAGAATCCTCCTTAGAATCCTCCTTAGAATCTGTTTACGATCTAGAGTTTGAGAATAACATATATTTACATAATAATCACATTTGTGCAATCAATGCTCTTTCCATTAACGGTATAATGGTGGGTCTCTATATACATCATCAACCTATTAAACAATTCCTATTGCACTCTTCATTCATCCGTCCTGGGCTGAGTGAATTTAGAGTGTCTATCCAAAAATATTCTCTTTGGTTGAGAAGTTTGCCCACGTAGGCCATGTTGAGAAACCCTTCAATGCTGACACCAGAAGAAATTGAACCCACTAAGGAAAAAGGACCAGCACACCTCTTGCAAGGAAACAAGGTTTTATTTTCACAAAAATCAAAGTGAGCCAGCAAAGCACTCTGCTGCCATGGAACGTTCTGCCAAAATCAGTAAGAGCAACACTTTATAAAGAACCACAGCGTCATCAATGATGTAAATTACATAATGTACAAATCCAAATGGCTGGTTGGTGAGACCCTATACATAGGCTACCTGCTCCATAAGGGATGCCAGGCCATTGATCCCAGCCCCTTCTGTCCCTCTTCTTCCACGTGGGTTCCTCCTTGCGCTTCATCAGGCCTGAACTACAATTAATTGGTCATTATGCGAAGAAAAACAATACATGGTCTATCTCTAACCTAATGTGCACCTGGTACTGTAGACATGGGCTAAGAGGATACTTTGAGTTCATTGTATCTAACAGATTACAGCTTGATTCCAGACACGTCGGTGCCCATCCAAAGTTCCCCACACTCGTTTTAGATTTGTTGTTTTGCACCTCCTGTTACCTCGTAACACAAATCACATGACCTATGTCAGGTGTCTTGACCCACGTTTGAACTATTATGCTACAACATTTGGTACTGTGGGCTTAGAAAATCCAAGATGGCTGAAATGCCCGCATTTGCGCCAGACTCCAGGAAAACTGCGCAGTTTTTGTGCACAACAAAATGGTCGCCTGACCTGCCACCCACCAGAGCGAGCGTGATGGGCCAGAAGCGCCATGAGTGAAACATGGTGCCAAAGGAAAAACAGCACTGCCTGTTAGCTCTAAAAAGCGCTTTGAAATCACATTTGTTTATCTGAAATGCAAGCTCAAAATGCCTATTTCAAACATTGCAAGATATTCAAAAATCTCACTGAACACCAGCAGACATTTGGCAGAATGTAGTCTTGTGAGCATACAAAATCTGGAAAGATGAAGAGCCTAAAACAATGTTTATAACAAAACTGGCTGAGCTGTGGTTGTCAGCAGCTTAAGTGAAAATGGACTTAAAGCCACTAAAATTGAAATGTTTAAAATAAATGAGTGATTTACTTTGGAGTGTCACATAGGTTGCAACTGTTTACATGTCATAGTTTTGAACTTAGAATCAGCGTTCTAGCTGCATTTGTCAAAATTGTAAGCTTGATTTGAATGAAGAAAAACTGGAACAAAATGACATTTAGCTGAAGCCTGGCTTGAAGAGATTGAATTCTGCCCGGCAACCCTCCCCGACAGGAGTTGAAACTTGCCCAGCAACTGCATTCACAGGCCTGGCTGCCTTCTGCTGTTCCCACCAAAAGGAGATTACACCTCTCTGATTCAATTAGGGGTGGGGTACCTGAGACTGCAGGAAACAGAACAATGAACTTTCCTTGGCTCAGGCAAATGCTAAATCAGGGGGTCGTACATGGTTTCCTCTTGGAAGGAAATGGGAGGGGCGCTGCCTCTGGGAGCCACCTGAGCTGGAGGCGGGGTCAGACAGAAATTCCCCCATGTGCTTTGGAACCTAAACCACACCCATCTGGGCCAGAGCATAATTTTAAAAAGATGGATAATTCAGCGTACGGAAGTGTCAAAATTATGGAAATAATATCATTATTCCTGTGATTTTTTGGTGCACATTTTAAGAGGTGTTAGGGCTCTGTGGTATGTTCTGGGGAGTAGTAGCGGAAAATAGGGTGTTACTCCAAAAGTATGTATGTTAAAAATCTGACACTTCATCATCTGATGCCCATAGTCCTTGCGCACATTTGTGTAAATTCTGGAAAAGTTTAGAGGTTGTGTTCTGGAAGAAAAGGGCAGAATTCTGTCAGAAGTGAACACAGCATTTTACAAAGACAGGGATCGGATGGTTTGGCGCTACAGAAAATATGTTAACTGGGCATATAATATTATAAAAATTGTACATAGATAAATACACATTTGGATCAAAAATAGATTTGTGTGCAAAGTGACAAGGGGAGTGTTCTTTCTGTATGCCATAAAAATGATACCGGATGACTCACAACTCTGTTCTCCAGTGAGAGCACAGAAAATCCGCTAACCTATCAGGATCTTCAAAGGGTTGGGTATAGAAAGTCAGCCTTCCCACCCACTTTCAAAAGACATAAAAAGAGCCACTGAGACCCAGGTAGAGACACTCACTTCCCACTTCAAACTGATTTTGTGCAAAGCGCTTTGCCAGAAGACTCCAGAACCAGAACTTTCAATCCAGACTTCAAATCCAGAAGACTCCAGAACCAGAACTTAGAATCCGGACTTCAAATCCAGAAGACTCCAGAACCATAACTTAGAATCCAGACTTCATAACATGTAGCAGAGAGGCCTAGTCCACAATCTGAATCCATCAGAGGCCTCAGAATCCAGCAACCTAACCAAACTATTCAACAGCTGGGTGAGCTGTTTGATTGTGGCCTAGAACCCTGTGCCAAAAACCAGAAAGCAGAGCTGTATCCAGACCGCCGTGCAGTGCCGATAGAAGACCAGACCCAGACCAGACCGCTGTGCAGTGCCAGAACTTTTGCCAAAACCAGAGACCCGATCGCTGTGAGCAGAACCGGTACCAGAGACTGTCCGTGGCGAGTGAAGCCCAAACATGACCATATCTTGACGGCCTATTTCAAATGTATAGTGTGAGTACCCACAGAACTGTGCATAGTCATCTCTTAGTTTAAAATAATCTAATTCAAACCATTTCCACCTATTTAAAACTGCATTATAGAAATCGTGTGTCCATTCTGTGATTTCAAACCTGTGAAAGTGTCCTTTGCCATTTAAACTAACATGGTTGACGCTCTGTTTTAATTTTATTGGTCGGCTAGTCTGGGTCCATAGGACCTTGTTTACGCAATCTATTAGGGGTGATAACCTTCTCAGGAGGTCATTCCCTAGTAAACAAGGGGTGCCCTCTGGAGTCACTACTATGACCGGGTGGATCTGGAAACACCCAATTCCAAACATCTCCTGCCAAGCAGGTGTATGCTCAAAATCTCCATTGGCAACAAGAGCATAGCTCATAATTGTTGGGTTGTGCGAGATGTCACTGGCGCCTTTTACTTAGGCAGTGATATTTTTCATCGCTTTGCCATTAGTTTGGACGTAATAAACTTCAAAGCTTGTTCCCGATTAGCGGATAATCCCATGGTCTTTGATCATCCAGAAAGAGCATTTAGGTCAGCTCAATTGCTACCTTATGCAGTTGAAATTCAGATTAAAGAGGAAGTCACCATCCCACAAAGGACCCGACAATTCTCCCTGGAAGTGAAAGTTAAAAGAGGACAAAAATTGAAAAACCCTGATGCTTATATTCATCTAATTGCTTCTCTCCAACAGCAAGGGTTGGGGGTAAACCCAACACCATTAGTCAACATAGAACATGACACCATTCCAATAGAGGTGGATAACAGGGACTTAAAGAGTATTACTCTAGCCGCAGGCACCATTATTGGAATGGCGGTTGATGACCGACATTTCTCCATTGATTTAGGAAATTAACTGTTACACCAATCCCCAAGGATTGTTTTGACAGTGACAGTGATGAAAATACAACACCAGACAGGATCTTTACCCGGCATGGGGGGAACTTCCTGGTGTACACTTCCTGCCCTTATGGTAAGGAAGATGTGACTTGTGACTTCAGGAGGGATGAGGTGATTTTCCAGGTCCATGAGGGCTGCCTTTCCCACCTGAAGCCTCCAGTCCAAATCAGCAGCCTGACCAGGGACTTCTCCGCCCAGCTGGAGGAGGCCGCTGAGGTAGCAAAACCAGAAGTCTTTCCAGGCTTCAGGCAGATGGTGGAAGAGAGAGTCAACCTAGCTGATGCCTGTGTGACTCTGGAACAGAAGCAAAAGTTGAAACAAGTTTTCTTGGATTTCCAAGATCTCTTTGCGGTAGACTCATATGACTGTTGTCGCACCGACATCCACACAACAACAATTCCCACGGACCCTGGCATGACTCCTGTGTTTGTGAAGCAATATCGCTTGCCTCTCGCATCCATGGAGTCCCTTCCTGAAATAATTAAGAACCTTGAGTCCCGGGGGATAATCCGTCCAGTTCACAGCACCTTCAATAATCTGGTGCTGGGAATATTGAAGCCAAACGGCCAGTGGAGACTCTGCGCCGACCTTAGGGAGCTCAACAAACAGGTCCATACTACCCGATGGCCTCTTCCCTACATTGACCAGGGGCTGGCCCAGATCCAGGGGTCACAGGTATTCACTGCAATAGACCTAACGAATGGATACTGGACTGTGCCTGTCAGTAGGGAGGACCAATACAAGCTGGCTTTTACTTTCGGGGGCCAGCAGTACACATGGACCCGGACTCCCTTCGGATACCTCAACTCCGACAATTAATTCAACATTTCCCTACACAAGGCCATGCCCGACCTGGGTGCAAGGGGTAACCTGGCTTATGTAGATGATGTCCTCATCAAAAGTTCATCTGTGGAGGAACACATAGTGGAGATACATTATGTTCTGACACAGTTGAGGGCCGCCGGAGCAAACCTTTCCTTTTCAGAAAGCACAGTGGTGTAGAACCCGTGTTAATTTCTTGGGGCATGAGATTACTCCTCAGGGTCTCTGTCCCCAGGAAAAGAAAGTGGAAGACCCCACAACTCTGCGGGAACTAAAGAGCCTCCTTGGACTGACTAATTACAGCAGAAAGTTCATTGAGGACTATGCAGAGATCACCAGACTCCTGATTCATCTCTTGAAGGGGGGGTCAAGTGGGAATTGGGTCCACAACAATCCGAGGCAGTAAGACAGCTCAAAAGAAGCCTCTCACAAGCACCCTTCCTAG
The DNA here is from genome assembly GCF_040938575.1 of Ambystoma mexicanum. Taxonomy (NCBI): domain Eukaryota; kingdom Metazoa; phylum Chordata; class Amphibia; order Caudata; family Ambystomatidae; genus Ambystoma; species Ambystoma mexicanum. Next base: position 1,102,439,502 of record NC_090928.1, read on the forward strand.
CTTACCCTGTCAGAGACAAGGAGTTTTTCTTGGAGACAGGGTTCTCTAATACATGCTTGACTGCAGTATTATATCAAAAGCATGACAAAGTCAATAAAGTAATCTCTTATGCAAGCAAAACTTTATCCTCTGTGGAGGAAAAATTCAACGATTGTGAGAAGGCACTTCTGGTAACGGTGTGGGCATTGAAGAATTGCTGCCCGTTTATCCAGGGGGAACACATCATAGTGGAGACTCCACACCAGCCTCTGCAATATCTCCAAAGTGACAGAATCCAGGCCCGGAATGTGAGTAATTCCCGAATTACTTCCTGGATTCTGTCGATGCAAGGCTTTCCTGTGGAGGTCAGATATGGCCAAAACAAGAAGAGTCCCCTCGCGCAAGGCCTGGCTGACTTGCATGATTGTGCCAGAGAAAACTGTCTCGAGGACGAAAGTCTAAAAATCAAGGACAACATGTGGCATACCTTAATTCCCCCCACAAAGTCTTTGAAGAAGACAAGTGTGAGGGAATGCCCACTGTCTATGTGGGTGGATGCTCTTACCATGTTGACAACAACGGGGAGAAAGAACTGGTGGCCAGCGTAGGGAATGCATTGGTGAATGAGTCCCCAGAACCCTCCGATGGGTACAAAATTGGTCCCCGAAGTAGTCAGGTGGCAGAGTTGATGGCTGTGCATCAAGCCATCCTCATTGCTGCCCAACATCAACTCCACGAACTGGTCATAATCACAGATTCAGATTATGTCCGGAACGGGTTCGTGGAGCACCTGGTTAATTGGAAAACCAGAGGCATGTTATGTGCTAATAACAAACCCTTGAAACATGGGAAGTTAATTCAAAACATTGATGATCTGGTGACCATGAATGGGATGACCATCTACTGGAAGAAGATCAAGGGTCATTCTAAAGTAGAGGGACCAGACAAAACTGGAAATGACTTAGCTGATCACCTGGCCAAAACCGGGGCCATCCAAGGGGATCAAATAGAGATTGAGTCCCTGTTGGGGGAAATCCAGGTCACTGCTATCACTAGGTCCCAGACAAATGCTCACAATGATATTTCAACTGCACAATGGAGTAAGGAGACCCCAGATGCTGATTTGATTATGGCTCAGAAGGGGGTCCAATAATTGGTAAGTTTTACCAACACATTAAGGACCCTGAGAACTTTCCCCTGATGGATACCGACATCCAAGACAGTTTGTTGGTAAGGAAATCCCAAGCTGACCATGATCAGTGGGTGGTCCCTACCTCATTCCGAAGCCTGACTTACACCCATGATGCGGCCACCGCCGGTCATAGGGGGTTTCATACAACGCTTGAAATCTTAAGAGAGGTTGCATACTGGCCACACATGGGACAGGACCTCGACCAATACTTGAAGGGGTGTCTTCTGTGTGCACAATTTCAGCCAACATCCCTCACCCACCGTGCGCCTCTCCAAAAGAGGGGGATGACACTACCATGGTCAGATTTGCAAGTCAACTTCATAGGCCCCGTGATTCGCTCCTCTAGGGGAAATAAGTACTTGTTGATGGTGACATGCTTATTTACTAAATGGGTGGAATGTCTCCCGGCCCCAAACTGCAAGGCAGAAACAGCAGCTGCTCTGATGATCAACCACATCTTTTCCTGTTTCGGGTTTTCCCCAAAGGATCGAGTCAGACAGAGGTAGCCATTTTACCAGCGAAGTAATGACTAAGATGTGGGAGATACTGGGGGTTAAATGGAATCTACACATTGCTTATCGGCCAGCCTCTTCTGGTGCAGTAGAACGTTACAACCGAACCATTGTGAGCATATTAAAAAAGTTTGTGGCAGATTCTGGGCCAAGTTGGGATATCCGATTACCTCTGGTCCTAATGGCCATCAGATCTACCCCTTCATCTGCAACTATAATGTCACCATTTGAGCTGATGAATGGATGCAGGATGGTGCTTCCCCAGCATTTGCTCTACAGGACCCAAGAGCAAACCTTGATAAATGCCTCCACAACACATGAGTATGTTGAAAATTTAAGGAAACACCTCCAACATGCTTTTGCCTATGCTCAGCGAAACCTAGAAAGATCAGCCGATAGTATGAAGACTCACTAGGATTTGAAGACTACTAGGAAAGAATACAATGTAGGGGACCGGGTTTATCTATACAATTTCCAAAGTAACCAGGCCAAACAGTGGAAATTTCTGCCTACATGGAAGGGTCCTTTTGAAATTGTAGACAAGATCTCCCCAGTCGCCTACAAGATCTGCATCCCCAAGGGTAGTTTGGCGGAAGGGGAAGACAAGTGGGTCCATATAAATCAGCTAAAGTGTTGCCATCCCAGGCACACTCTGTAGCAACTGGAGGAGTCCTCTGGCAGCTCCAGATTAATACAAGTCCAACCCTAAAATATTCCACATATAGGCTATAAAATCCTATGATTCTTGAATGCAAATGCCTCCTGATGTATAAAACGTTTGAACTATTATGCTACAACATTTGGTGCTGTGGGCTTAGAAAATCCAAGATGACTGAAAAGCCCACATTTGCGCCAGAATCCAGGAAAACCGCAGTTTTTGCGCACACCAAAATGGTCGCCTGACCTGCCACCTACCAGTGCGTGTGTGATGGGCCAGAAGCGCCATGAGTGAAATGTGGTGCCAAAGGAAAAACAGCAGTGCCTGTTAGCTCAAAAAGCACTTTGAAATCACATTTCTTTCAATGAAATGCAAGCTCAAAATGCTTATTTCAAACATTGCAAGATATTCAAATATCTCACTGAACACCAGCAGATATTTGGCAGAATGTAGTCTTGTGTGCATACAAAATCTGGAAAGATGAAGAGCCTAAAACAATGTTTATAACAAAACTGGCTGAGCTGTGGATGTCAGCAGCTTAAGTGAAACTGGACTTAGAGCCACTAAAATCGAAATGTTTAAAATAAATGAGTGATTTACTTTGGAGTGTCACATAGGTTGCAACTGTTTAAATGTCATAGTTTTGAACTTAGAATCAGCGTTCTAGCTGCATTTGTCAAAATTGTAAGTTTGATTTGAATGAAGAAACACTGGAACAAAAGTGACATTTAGCTGAAGCCTGGCTTGAAGAGATTGAATTCTGCCCGGCAACCCTCCCCGACAGGAGTTGAAACTTGCCCAGCAACTGCATTCACAGGCCTGACTGCCTTCTGCTGTTCCCACCAAAAGGAGATTACACCTCTCAGATTCAATTAGGGGAGGGGTGTCTGAGACTGCAGGAAACAGAACAATGAACTTTCCTTGGCTCAGGCAAATGCTAAATAAGGGAGTCGTAAATGGCTTCCTCTTGGAAGGAAATGGGAGGGGCGCTGCCTCTGGGAGCCACCTGAGCTGGAGGCGGGGACAGACAGAAATTCCCCCATGTGCTTTGGAACCTAAACCACACCCATCTGGGCCAGAGCATAATTTTAAAAAGATGGTTAATTCATAGTACGAAAGTGTCAAAATTATGTAAATAATATCATTATTCCTGTGATTTTTCTGTGCACATTTTAAGAGGTGTTAGGACTATGTGGTATGTTCTGGGGAGTAGTAGCAGAAAATAGGGTTTTACTCCAAATGTATGTATGTTAAAAATCTGACACTTCATCATCTGATGCCCATATTCCTTGCGCACATTTGTGTAAATTCTGGAAAAGTTTAGAGGTTGTGTTCTGGATGAAAAGGGCAGAATTCTGTCAGAAGTGAAGACAGCATCTTACAAAGACAGGGATCGGATGGTTTGGCGCTACAGAAAATATGTTAACTGAACATATAATATTAGAAAAATTGTACATAGATAAATACGCATTTGGATCAAAAATAGATTTGTGTGCAAAGTGACAAGGGGAGTGTTCTTTCTGTATGCCATAAAAATGACACCGGATGACTCACAACTCTGTTCTCCAGTGAGAGCACAGAAATTCCGCTAACCTATCAGGATCTTCAGAGGGTTGGGCATAGAAAGTTAGCCTTCCCACCCACTTTCAAAAGACATAAAAAGAGCCACTGAGACCCAGGTAGAGACACTCACTTCCCACTTCAAACTGATTTCCTGCGAAGCGCTTTGCCAGAAGACTCCAGAACCAGAACTTAGAATCCAGACTTCAAATCCAGAAGACTCCAGAACCAGAATTTAGAATCCAGACTTCAGAACTTGTAGCAGAGATGCCTAGTCCACAAGCTGAATCCTTCAGAGGCCTCAGAATCCAGCAACCTAACCAAACTATTCAACAGCCGGGAAGCTGTTTGATTCTGGCCTTGAACCCTGTGCCAGAACCCAGAAAGCAGAGCTGTATCCAGACCGCCGTGCAGTGCCGATAGAAGACCAGACCCAGACCAGACTGCTGTGCAGTGCCAGAACTTTTGCAAAACCAGAGACCCAGACCAGATTGCTGTGAGCAGAACTGGTACCAGAGACTGTCCGTGGCGAGTGAAGCCCAAACATGACCATATCTTGACGGCCTATTTCAAATGTGAGTACCCACAGAACTGTGCATAGTCATCTCTTAGTTTAAAATAATCTAATTCAAACCATTTCCACCTATTTAAAACTGCATCATAGAAATCCTGTGTCCATTCTGTGATTTCAAACCTGTGAAAGTGTCATTTGCCATTCTGAATCATTATTTCATTTCTGAAATCTACCTCCACAAAATCGTCCGTATCTTTTGAACCATACGTGCTAGGAACAAGATTTAACTTTCAATTTAAAGCTAAGATCCTCAGCTTTCCAACAAACTACTCCTTATAATCGCGCTCGACGCACTCGACGCACTCGGAAAAAAAGGCTGTCTGTTGCTGGCAACTGCTGAACCCCGTTTTCAACCTGATAATCCCTCATGAATCACTGATAATGTTGACCTGAACCGATCTTAAGTAGCTATCACCTACTCTGAATCTCCTATAGGGAATTGAAATCATTTTTAGCATATTTTCACTTCTTTGCATATCACATTTAAAGTATTTTTGCCTTTGTTTTAAAATCATCCCTGTTGCTCTAAGCTTGCTAAGGGGGGAACTGAATTGATATTGTATTTGATTGTATTCCTGAAAATTGTGTGCTCCCCTTCCATCTCCTTATATTACATAGGGGGGGAGTGAATTGTCAAAAGAAAAAGTGATCATATTATCTCTTGTGGAAACCATCTCAGTTATTTCTGTGCTGCATTCTTTTCCATCATTGCATTTCCTTGAAACCATAAAAGTATTCTCAGCTACCTTATCCTTTCTCTACCAACTCCTAAGTAATTAAAATAGTGTGCTAGTGTAATATTATCCATTGTTGATCACTGTCATATTCATAAGGGTGCTATCAGATATTAATTATTTATAAAAGTGTGATATATATATATATTGTTTAAATTGTAAAATAAATCTTTTAATTTGCAAAACAAACCTACTTCTTGGCTCAGTGAGGTCAGGGGGATTCAAAGAGAGGGTCGTTATACAAGGGTTTATCATCCAGATTCATGAACTAGTCATAAAAATGTATAAATAAGGGCTTTCATTGGGCATCCCAGACTAGGCACTGACTTAGTTGGAGTACTGAATTGAAGTTGCTTAAAACCTATGGGGAAGGCAAGTGGTCCCTGCTTTCCGATCTTTTCTGATCGATTGGGGGTCTAACAGTTTTATGATTGGTGACCTGGGATTGACTGGTACCTTGGAATGCTAGGGATTCTGGGATGGGTGCTAGTGGGTGCTATTTCTTAGAGCTGTGATAGGGAAGGTCAGAGGCTCGTGTCCTCCTTCTCGTGGGATCGCTTCTCGCAGAGGGCTCTCAACCTCCTCATGGCCTTGCATTCCATCTGGGATATGAATTCTGGCAACATGAGACAATGAAGGGTCTATGAATCTCTGGAGCTCTGGCCATTCTCACCGGTATCCAAGCAACAACCTATTGCCACATGCATACACTTAGTTCCATGGGCGTGACTCAGGACTGCGCCTTGGCGGCAGATCAAAACTAGGCCTCGATATCAATATGGCTGCTTCTATCTAAGATGGCGTTTGATTCCCCTTGTACTATAGAGCCGAAGCATGCACCACCCTCCCCGCATTATGGCCCTGTCAACACTGCTCCTCCCCCTGTAGCCTCTCTGAGCCCCTATTGCACACTTGTAGGCCTCTGTCTCATCCAAAAGTGTTTGGGGGTCTGGAACTATCGTCCCTCCTTCCCAGCAGCCAGTAGAGGTACACACCCAGATTCTGACTGAAGATTTGTCAACATTTTCATTTAATTTGTTGATAACTCCTGGTGCAAGGAGGTTTCTGGTGTGGACCAAATAATTTTGTGTAAAAGAACTTAAAAAGTTAAGCTTGCCTAAACAGTGGTGCCCACTCAACACAGTCTACCACTATTGATGAAGTCACATAATTTGATTGTTTGGGCTTCTGACTGAGCAATAATGGCAAACACATTGAAAAAGCCAGCCTAACTTTATCCTAAAGATGTACGGCTACATTGAATTTCCCTTAGAAGTTTGATAATAATGTTTACACTCCTGCATTAGAAGTATACATATACCAGGGGGCTGCTACTTATTGTGCTGAACTATGAAGCCACAAAAAATCAACACAATTAACTACTACAGAAAATCTTTTCTTAAAACATCTACTCAGTGCACAAAACCAGCTAGTACACCTCGAAGTAGGCCTGACGACTGTAGCCAAAACAATTGTACTGAAGCCATTGTTATACTGGCTCAAGATAAGGTCTATGAGTCAGTTGAGGAGCTATAGAAAGGCTTTGGTGGATCTTATGAGTTGCGAAGTGGCCAGTAGACTCTCACAGCTTGTGTACACTAGGACGACACTTGACCAGTTCGATTTGTATCATCTATGGCTAAACCCAATGTCAATGCAGGCAAACAGTAAAATTACCTTTAAGGATGCCGGCACATCTGGTCAGCAGATTCAATTTAGATGTTCTCCTTCTCAGTGCCCTGGATGCATAGGGCCTCATTACACGTTATGCGGTAAACCATGGTGCTATTAGCACCATGGTTGAAGCCGGTACCATACCGGTAGCACCATGGAGAAAAGGGGAATTACCACCCCATTCCAAGGTTGGCGGGGCGGTAATTCCCCCTTTCTCCATGGCTCTTCCCCATTCCCATTTTTGCCCCGTAGGGCTCAATGGGAATGAGGAAGGAGCTAATTACGGTACCACAAATTGCGGTACCGTAATTAGCACCAAGGTCCCTTTGCGGGTCCCAACTTTAACAGCTGGTCTACACCAGCCGTTAAGGTCGGGTCCCGCAAAGGGACCTCGTAGTAAGGCGGTAAGGGTGTACCGGTACCGGTGCCCTTACCGGTACCGGTAAACCGTTACCGCCTACCGTGTAATGAGGCCCATAGTTTGAAGTGGCAAACACACCATCTAGGTACAATAATTCCGCACTATGTAATGATCTCACTCCATGATGTGTTTGACAATGTTGCGTTGCTTTGGTGGATTCTGCTGCATTCAGGACAAATAAATAAGAAATGTTGGAGCGTTACATAAAGACCAGAGCCAAAGGGACAACAGTCATTCCCAGTTTCGTACCATCTGTTCCTAGGAAGTGCTGGAAGGAAATATAATCTCAATTTTGTAAAAAGAGGATGAGCATATGGTGGTTCTATGCCCATTAGATAGTCCTCTCTTTTGGGTGATGTTTTTGCCAGCAGATAAGTTCAGCCAAAAGACTGGCAATTCACAAAATTGTTAGTAACGGGCAATTCCTTATACAACGCAGGGGGCTCCACCTACCTAACCTAACCTTATTCCGTAATATGGGCAGCATCAGATAAACATCAGCTGAGTCCCATATCAATGTTGGTCTAGCTATCACATGTTCTTTGCAAAGCACACAGTGCCCCACACGCAGCACGTAACACTGCTAGTATAACGTTGCTATGCTAGCCAATCAATCAATTCTTTATTTCAACATAAAATTACCCAAAAGAGAAAGCACGTACAGTAAAACCACATAATCATTAAAATATATCAATTGGTTAAAAGAAAAATTATTCAAAACTGTCAGAAGAATTAAAATGTACGTTCCACAAAGTCCCTATCACAATGCAGCAATGCATCCATTGCTGTCTGAAATTGTCATTGTCATGTAAGCCCAAATCTATAGCTGTATGCACTGTCTTTCTTTGGTAATGCAATGAATTGTTGATTATGGTTGTTATAGCCATAGTGGAACTGCTTGCGTATATTTGGGTTCAGTCAACACAAGCAGATGTTTGCAATTATATTGCAAAGAGGCATCATGCACATGTACTTTACAGTGGCATGCTGGCATACTTGTGGGCTGAGCCAAGACGAGCATGTGTTTTATTGGACCTAGGACCAGGCTGGAATGTATTGTGGACAGAGGTATCACAAACAAGTACTTTACAGTGGCATGCTGGCATACTTGTGGGCTGAGCCAACACAAGCATGTGTTTTATGGGACCTACGACCAGGCTGGAATGTATTGTGGATGTGGACAGAGGCATCACGAACAAGTACTTTACAGTGGCATGCTGGCATACTTGTGGGCTGAGCCAACACAAGCATGTGTTTTATGGGACCTACGACCAGGCTGGAATGTATTGTGGATGTGGACAGAGGCATCACGAACAAGTACTTTACAGTGGCATGCTGGCATATAATTCGGCACAGCTGCTATGTGCGGTTGTTGCTGCTATGTGCGGTTCTACAGGAATTGAATTTGGCATGAGAGAGTTGTGCTTATCTGTTCACACTCATACCTCCATCCACCTATCTACACACGTTTAACCACATTCATGCATTGATCTAGGCACAACTATCGATCATTCCACATAATCACACCCATCCTTTTGTTCTCCCATTCCCACAACCGTATCCAAACATTTACCCTATCAAGCCTTTGACATTGGCGTCCACCATCGATATAAACATTCATGCTAATCAACCCACTCATCCATCCACCATACATGCAATCCAGCTCATCTATCCAAGCGTCTATCCATCCACAAACAAACACGAACATCTTTACAAAATAATGAGCACACACTCTTTGCTTTGCCATTGTTTGTTTGACTTTCCTTGACAGGTTTAGGCAATGCTCTTGACAACAAAAATATGTCAAGGTCTAGGTTTACAGCAAAACACAATGTGTAAATTCACTCTGTGGTGAGACTTCATTAGCTTCTATTGTCGAATTCATAGGAGTGCAGGGGTTAAAGGTCGCAAAGGCCACGAGATAAATAACACGTATTAGAGTCATGGAAGGATAGAGCGAGAACAGCAGTGCTCACTGAAATTCTCATGACTCTTATAAACGGGGAGTGATTGCAGAGTCCTGCCGCCCTCGCCCCCACCCCTCAGCCCAAGTCTGGGCTACAGCGCATGGAGCAATCTATGGAGGGGGCAGATCAACTATAGCACTGGGTTGACAGGCCATAAATCCAAAGGACAGAGCCCATACATCACTTCGAACAGAGTGCACCAGGCATGCTGCGGTGCCTATACTGGACGAGTTTATTTCTCACCTCTCACAGTAAGCAATAATAATGCATTAATTAACCCGTGACAGGCCCTGGGCGAACCTCACTGCTCTCACACACGTGAGCGCAAGATGCTGATGACGCGATTGTAATTGAAAAGACAACATATGGTACTGGAAGCGCTTGGAAGTGGTGCAAGGAAATCTCCACATTCTGAGTTGCCTTTTCTGGTTATATTCTTCAGAGGTGTAAGTCTTGCCTGGCATTTGCATCGAAGCCTTTTCACCCCTTAGATGCCAAATTAGGGTGTCTAGAGAGGGGACTTCCTTTAGACATATTTGATCTGACAATTATTGTTGTTAAGAAAAAATAGGTCTGAATGAGAAAGCTGTAAAATTAATCAATCTGGGTCTGTGTTAAAACAAGTTGCAGAAATATGTATATACGTATACATATATGATATGATATGGCATTTATAACGCGCCTATACACAAGTGTTTCAAGGCGCGACGAGGCAAGGGAGGGGGAACAGAGGGAAGACAGTCAACGATCCTACTAGGCCAGGTGTCATTCAGATCGCGCAAGTGCATGGGAAGGGGGAGGGGAGAAGTGCAGTACATGGGATAATAGAATAATAACAAGTAAAGTGCGGCCAGCAGGTGGCAATTGCAAGGGTAAAAGGTAAGTGCAGGCAACAATAATCAAGTGCTGGTAGTGGGACTATAGGGATACAGAAACAGTCCCCAAGTGCAGGGTTTAGCCAGGAGGGCAGTGCAGGTGTGCGACTGGCGGGGGAGGGGATATATACGAGCGACCCACAGAGTGTTATACCGCCAATCTATCAAGATGTGTCCGATTATGGAGGCTGGCTTGTTTGCAAGAGCTGCACGTTACTCGATTCATTCATTAAATGAGTCGAAGAACACATCACAAGGACAGGCATGCACAAATTAAAAGTGGCACTCGGGGAGCAATCCGGACAATGCAAAAGAGTAGAAATACGACCTACAGCACACCACTCCCACCCACTGTGCACCATGCTACCTCTTGGAACACTAGCAGCCCCACAAGCAGGAACAAATGGACTGATGATGAAGTTTGAAAACGCACTAGAAGACATAGTTTGCATCGGGGAAAGGCCATACCGGCACAGAAAGTACAACAAGCGGACAACACTGACAAGCTCCACCCTACAGCCAATGCACTCAGCGATACAGGATTGTAGTGTTATGAAGGAAGCGAACAACCAGAGCATTGACCGTGTACAGGTTTATTAAATGTATGTACACAGTTCACAAATATACTAATATGGAAAGCGAGCTCCGCCTCGTCTCCTCAGCTCTTCCTTCAACCGCCGCTCAACCTCAGCATCTCGCGCCGTCCCTCTTCACCATTCTACATTGTGTCATAGAATATGAAGACACTGTGTGTAAGATCACATACGACACATCCCCTTTCTTTCACAACATGTCTTCTTCCCTCTACTGAGTGTTCTCATTGAGGTAACGTGGTCTTCGGTAACTTCTCCCACATCGCGATGTAGACAAAGGCATATCTGTTGTACCAAACAAGGAAACACCACCACAGACAGCCCTTTCTCTTCCCTCTTCAAGTTTTACTCTCATCACTCTCCAGGTTCCACACTCTCTCATATTTTGTCTTCACAGCATGCCTGAACACCTCTACAACTTCAATAGGTTTCGACCAATGACATCCATCACCCCTCAACACTGAGGGCACTTTGATCCTCACCCAACTACCCACATTCACAGGAGAACACATCACAAATATCCTGTTATCATACAACACTTTGTTGCTCTTTTGTTTACATCTGCTGTTCTCTTCCACACCTTCTAAACTTACATCCGTACCAGCCACCTCACCCATCCAGCCCGGAAACAACTTTGTAAAGCCCTTCCTTCCACAAATGGTGAGACTCCAGCGGTGCCATGTGGCGTCAACCTGTGCGCAATCATTGTTTTCCTCACTACACTCTTCGAATCTCTCCCATATGACCATACTCATCTAATGGCTTCTTTAATAATTCTGTCATACCTTTCTACAATCCCATAGTCTGTGGGTAGTAAATGGCACTAGTTCTGTGTAAAATGGCTCTCTCCTCACAATACTTCTCCAGCTCTTTCAAATTAAATTGCGGATCATTATCAGTGATAATCTCCCTTGGATAACCTTCACGTTGAGATAAATCCTCCAAAAACTCAGTCACCCTCTTGGTAGACACATGTGGTGTCATCATTACTTCTACCCATCTCGTCAAAACATCCACAACAACCACACAATACATCTGACATCCTTCACTCCACACCAGGCCAATCACATCAATAGCTATCTTCTCCCATGGTCTCTCAGGGATGTCTGGGAAACTTCTCCCCTACACACCCTTTATCACTATTAGTGCAAAGGATATATTCTCTGATGATCTTCTCTATCTGACTGTCACATGCCAGCCACCAGTAGTTGTTCCTTATTCATTGTTTACTTTTCACTATCTCTTTTCACTATCCCTTGATGTCCTTCATGTCACACAATCTTTTCTCTCACCTCCTCAAGTCGAACCAACTGATCTCCTCTCATAACAATGCCATCCAAAACACATAGTTCCTCCTTGACATTCCAAAATCCTTCCACTCCTGCCTTCTGCGCAGATTCCTAATCCAATTTGCCTTCCAACAATTCATTAATAACCATGTTCAATCTGACATCCCTTGCACTTGCCTCCAGCCACTCCTTCTTTGAAATTGAAGGTTGAATTATTTCACAAATTTCCAATTGCTCCTCTGCCTCCTCCTCTTGTTCTACCTTGGTGGTCATCCACGTTAAACTGTCGGGAGCATAGTTTCTTACTCCTGGGATGTAATGGACTGTGAAATCGTACTCCTGCAGTCTGGACACCCAATTTCCTATCCTTCCAGATAACTTGTCTAAACCCTTCGTGGAAAACACCTCAACCAACGGCTTGTGATCAGTGTGTATCTCGAAGGTGGTACCCCATATGAAACTTCTAACTGTGGCCATAGACAATGTGATAGCTAGGGCCTCCTTTTCAATCATAGCATAGGCCTTCTCTGAGCCTTTCAACAGCCGGGAGGCAAACAATATTATAACTTCCTTCCCTTCTTTCAATTGTGTGAGAACAGCACCCAATCCCACATTGTTTGCGTCCATTGTAATTATTGTATGTCGACCTCTCTGATAATTATGCAATGCCATGGCTGTTGTCAAAGCTTCCTTTATGTATTTAAACTCACTCTTGCATTTATCGTTACACTCAAATTTCCCCTTTTTCTTTAGCACACTCCTTAAGGCACTTGTATGATCAGCAAATCCTCTCACAAATTTAGAATAGTACTCTGCATCCCTAAAAAATGTCTAACGTGCCCTTTACAGTTTAGAGTACTCATGTGTTCTATCGTGTCAATCAAATCTTTCTTGGGAGATATCCACCTTCCCTAATTACATGACCCAAGTACTCAATCTCCTTCGTGTTCATCTTCGATTTTCCTTTTCTGAGGGTCATTCCAACATTATTCAGTTTCTCGAGAACTCTGCCTAGTCTCTGTCATGCTTCTCTTTGTTTTCAGTGTAAAACTAACACATTGTCTTGAAAAAAAATCACTCCCTCTTCGCCTTAAAAAAATCTGTACATTATCAATGCCTTATGTAGTTTGATTTGGTGATATACCGCAGTGAGATCCAGTGTTGAGAACACTGTTCCTGGTCCCATCATCGATATAGGTTTGTATATATTCGGTAGTGGGTGTCTTTCGGTAATAGCACACTTGTTGAGCGTCTGAGGTCTACACAGTGGAAAAGCTCTTCCCTGAGCTTTTCCTCACCACCACTAGTGGTGACAGCCATTCTAACATCTGCAGTTCTTTCTTTACTTCATCTCTCATATATACTAATATGGAAAGCGACCTCCGCCTCGACTCCTCAGCTCTTCCTTCAACCGCCTCTCAACATCTGTGCGTCGCGCCGTCCCTCTTCACCATTCCACACCGTGTCATAGAATCTGATCACACGGTGTGTAAGATCGCATACTACAAGGATCAATAATGCCCTTGTCCAAAAACAATTGCACATGATGGAGGACTATATCACACAACAAAGGAGCACCATATATATATTCCATGTCAACAGAGCTGAATTGCTTATTTATTTAATGTATCATTATTTGTTTACAGTTCAAAAGAACTTTAACAAAATAAAATACATGTTACATATCATACCATTATCTTCAACTCAAATGCCAACTATGGTATTGGTAAGGACATTAGTAATACCGTTGATGATAATAATGGTAAAAAAAAGATGATGATCTTCTATCTATGTAAAACTCCCAAATACAAATGCAGATATCAAATCACAACAAAAACACTCAAATACATTACAGTAATAGCAAGAAACACTAGAAACGCCAAAACAAGGTAGCTATTACGCTTTTAAAACATTTAAATAATGTTTAAACACCTACAAATGTTTAAAGACATACAATTTGACCGGTCTAAATTCAATTTGAAGTACATCATACATAATTCCATCAAATTAGCATATGCACTGGCAAATTAATTTCTTAAGTTAAATTTGGAGCCTAGAACCCCACACTTCATGAAATTCATAAATATTTAAAACAAAATTCGCCAAGCCCTCCCTATGCCTATACCTAAACCGTAAACATCTTTAACATTTTACAATCATGTTTTCAAGGGGTTTCCACAGTTTTCCCATTTGATTTCATACCAAATAAAGTGCCATTTTTATTTTTTTATTTGTTTATTTATTTTAATTCTTAATAACGTGCCAAAATCGTCCGCGGGCCTCACGGCGCACACAAAACCATACAGAACAAGGACAATCAGTGAAAACAAAGAAGGTCAGAGATCAAACAAGAAGCCGACAGCCTAGTCGGGAGACTGGGGGGTATTAAAGGTATGGATCTTAAGATTCTTTTTGAAGTTGACCAGTGAAGTGGAGCTCATGAGGAGAAGAGGAAGCGAGTTCCATAAAGTTGGCACAGAGACAATGAAATTGGCTTTTCCAAATTTGACTAAGCGAAAGCGGGGCTGACAAAGCCTGACTTGCTCGGTGGACCTAAGTGATCGACCAGGGACATAACGATGAATGCACTGTGTCAGGGAGCTGGGTGCAGAGTTGTTCAAGCATTTGAATGTAAGAGTGAGTATCTTGAAAGATACCCTGTGCTTAATGGGACGCCAATGCAGTTTCTTCCGGGCTTCAGTAATGGAAAAATGCCTGGGTAGACCAAGCACGGCTCTAACTGCACCGTTTTGAGTAATCTGAAGGACAGCGATATTAGCGGCGGACATGTCTGCTAGAAGACATTTGCAATAGTCCAACCTGGAGTTTTCAAAGGTGGATGCAAGAAGGGACATATTGCTAACAGATCGGAACGGATGCATTGCGCACATTTGTCTGTTTATCCAGCTACAGCTGGCTCGCATTTTAGCCTCATTTGGACGCATTGAGAGTTTAGCATCAATGGTGACTTCGATAGTCTTAACGCTTTGTGTCATGTGCCAATTGAATGCGAGCTACATTGAGAAGCTCAGTAAGGCAGCTACAACAACAAATTTTCTCTCCACCTGCCTCCCCACGCACGACTACTACAAACAACTCTCCATCCAGCTACGCCCCGTCCGGAGAGTCTGCAACACTAAGAGAGTGTCCACAAGGAGCCTGTGGTGAGATCTCCATTTATTAAGCCCACCACATACCTATAGAAACAAGAGTCCACACCTAGTTCACTCTATTTTCCATTAAAGGTTCCTTCTTCCCTCCAAAAAAGTTTTTAACATGTGGGGATTTATTTCCTTCCCAGTTCTGATCCAGACAACGTTTTACTAATCCGCCCTTGTAAGTCCAGCAGAGAAACACCACTGTACCATGAGAAAAATTGAACAATGTTTTTTCTCTCTTGGTCTTTTCTCCATTGGGGCACCTAACCGCCATGAAGAAGGCAGCTTCCACGTCCCTCTAATCTTAGATACAAGATGGACGCCAAGGCCGCCGAAACGTCATTTTGCAAGCAAGGGGGACCTTTGCACCAACTCCATTTGGTCAAGTGATACAATACTGTACTCAGATTGCAACACTACAGAAAGTGGGATTCCCACTTGCACTACCTGCAACATTGGCATACACCCAGTTGGAACTGTCTGGCACCCAATTAGCCGAGACAATCTCATCCCAATATTAACTTTCAACCATTGCGAGTTAGACGCAATCCACCCAGATGGACAACGCTTAGACCACTGGATCAAACTATGAATTTGTTACAATGTGAAAACTCATGAAGAGTTCGAATTGTTGTTTAGGCATAAACATTTTTTCTGCTTTATGTCCTACAATGTACTGTTTTCTCTTTAGCACACTATGTTCAAGGTGTATATATTTTTTCTTTATTTGAAAACACTATGGTTCAGTTTTCTTCACACTTCATGTTTTATGTTCCACACAAAACTGTAAATACGTGTATTTAATACAACCTATATATTTACACAAACAAACCCCTAGTGAGTATATGGTGTCTTTTCTTCTGGACTTACCCTTCCTCTGGGCCAAATACTTCAATTATGATCCATTCCATTAGTAAAAAAACCAGTGAAGGCTCCTTGATTTCTTAAACTAAGTCATGCTTTATTCAATGACACATAATCGAGACAAAGCCTTCCAAGTAGCAGCACTAGTTTTTTTGTATATTCATGTGCCAATTGAGACAATATATCCAAAAGGACTCAGATTTTATCGTATCATAGTTATACACTCCCTCTCACAATAAACACAGGCATACCGGACCCAGTTACTTCCACTCATTCAAAACGTTCCTTGCCGTTGCCTAATGATTAGGTTATTTGCATAACCAGCAAACCCTTATCTCATGCGGTATTCCCATCTGCAACCCTCTAAGATTTAATAATGGAAGCTGGTTAGTTCTAAGTCTCAGCATAAAATTTTGTATGACACTGCTCAGACTTTGGAGAAAGGTATGACTGTGTTTAATGTATCTGTGTGTCACCTGTGCCACTGCATTGTAATTACACAATTTAAGCAAATGGGTATAATTTTTATCCAATCCCACAAGTTTTATTTCTTTATTAAGTTTTAAGGACTTTATTAGATCTATATTGGCCCAGGATTCAAGAGGCAGTGTCCAATTGATTGTTCTAAACAAATCTAGATTAGGTCTTCATAAATGTTCCTGTGGCCCCCCCACTTCAGATTCATAATTTTTCAGTAGTGGGCACACCGAGGTCATTCTAGATTTCACATATAGGACCCCCCTCTTCTTAAGTAAATGGATACTTAATGAGACAGTCTCTAATTCAAGTCTTAAATACTCCAAAGGAGTTGTAGGCGGCAAGTTTAAAGACATTCACGAAAATATGCCATCCAGGCGATTCAACCAACCGAGATGTAACGCTCACCTGGTATCCACGGGCACGTCACTCAGCCTGTTCTGACCTCTTACGACCTCGAACCCTTCCCTGGAGTCTACTCGACTGGAGACTGGGCCTTGTTTTCTTGGAAAGTGTGCTCTCCATCCTGCTTTCAGCGCAGGGGCGCGTTGATTGATGCAGGCTCTTTGCTGCCTAGTTACTTCACTGGCAAGAGTCCGACAGGTAAGTATAATGAGTCTTTTGAACAGTTCTCTAACTTCAGTCCTTTCCTTCCTTAGATGATGGCCGGCGTCCGGGGGTGGCAATGTGCTGCTGAGATGAGTAGCGCTGAAGGTGAGTGAGAGCGCAATGCGCGATGCGACCCTTTTGTATTTGGATTGAACTGAATTATTTTTCTGTGTCTTTTAGGTACCGTGACGTTTTCAGCATGGATGCCGGTTATGAAGAAGAAATGCGGTAAGTGCGGTATGCGGCACCTCTAGATGTTTCCACGCTAAACTGGAGTGTCTTAGAGTTCCCCCAGAGTGGCTCAGATTCAGGTAAGCGTTTGAAGCTCGTACCGTCTTTAAAAATAAGCAAAGATTTGGTGAATGCTTACTAATGCCTTTTTTCTGTTCTTTTCCCTTTTCCTTAGGAAGCGGCATGCCGGGATGGGAATGACACCGCCGAAGATGCCCGTAGAACAGAAGAAGCGATGAATGATGGGCAGAAGCGCCGCAAGTTAAGGCTGTTCCTAACCGTGTTCTTGTTCTTGCAGGAGCTGAGCGCAGAAGAAAGATGCAGGCCTACTGGAGACCGATCCGAACACGGTGAGTGTCACGTTGCAGGTGCAGAAAACACAAAGCATGTTTCTCAGCCTGGGCGCGGCTTAAATAGTCTCTGGGTATCCCAAGTGTCTCTGGGCTGAACCACACCCAAAAGACTAGACTGCACATGCAGTTCTCGGAACCGAAATATGTGGGGGCATCCATCTTGTCCCCATCAATGCACTACAAGTCCAATCCCCAATGTTATTCTATGGGAGTGAGTGAGTCTGGTGCCACAAGCGAGTCTGACTCCAAGTTGGTCTTTGGAGGGATGGAGAGGCCCTTGAGGGCCATGTAGGTGATCGTGGCCTGGCTCCAGCCTGACATCTTGGAAGGCTGGGGACATGAGGGGCAGGAATCATTACATGAGATCCTTCATGGATAATACCTGAAGCCCATATAAGATCATAGGACTATAAAACTACTTTTAAAGTGTTACAGTGTCCTCAATCATATATCCTTCTGCCCTTGTAGCAAACTTTTGGAGAAGCGTAAGTTACCATGCCTTTCTTATTTTGGTCTCTTTGTAAAAATACATCCGTTCTGTATTACGTTGTGTTGGTCTAGGCGCACACATTGGATCAGGCCATCCAGGCTCCATCTTGGCTATTTAGCTCTCTTTCTGGGTTTTCACTCCACATGCAGTAAAGGTTTACAGATTCGCTGCTCAGAAAGCTCTTAAACACGTCCCTGCACAGAAGGGCTGGCACAAACATAGATATTCAGCCGTTTACGTGCCTTCCTGTCTTCCTCACTCCTGACTCTCCGAGGCTAATTGTGCGACTAGATGATAAAAAGGAGAACAATTCATGCCATGTATATTTCTGAAAGCCTGAGCTACCAAGTCGAAATGCAGAATAACCTTTTAGTTAGAAGCAACATATAGATAATGGAGGGCGAGGAATGTTACATTGTGCTAGGAACAAGATATACTCATACACCCCACTGTGCTCTGTTCCCAGACAGTAAATTGTCTGAGGGTTGACGCAGAGCACTGCAGCACATGTTGCCATAGCAAAATGCCCACATTTCATGGGTCATGAACTATTACCACACAATGAGCTGGAACAAATTTGAAGCAATCCGAAAAAATGTATTAAATATGTCTGCTCACCTTTGCTCATCTTCTCTATGGGTGTACACAGAAATGGATGAATCTGGGTCCGCTAAAGCGACAATAAACTGTTGTTATATATCTGTTTCATGACTGGTGTGTCTTCATTTATTTGCAGTAACTCAGATTTGGGACTAACATCTCTTATACATGAGTAATTGTGTTATTACTCATTTCAAGACCCAAATAGATGTGCCTATCGATGCAGTCGATACTGCCCAATTTGGTAATCATGTCCATCTTGTGCACCTTTTTTCCCGTTAGAAGCATGTTTTTTGTCTTAGTGATGTTCATTATAAATTTGTTTTCGTCTGCGTAATCGCATAGTTCATTTACCATGTTTTTCATACCTCTATACGTATGATCTAACATCACTAAGTCATCTGCATACAGCATGCTTCCAATGCTTTTGTTGCCCAATTTAGGTGGGCAGTTCGCCTTTGCTAGCAAATGAGTGGGTAGGACTGTCAGGTAAAGGTTAAACAGCTGGGGACCCAGCACACATCCTTGCTTGACTCCCGTGTGGATACCTATCAACCCTGACATTCCACCTTTGTTGTCCAAACGCAATCTAGCTTGAGTATTCTTATGCAGCAACTGTATGGCATACACCAACCATTCAGGACATCCCATCTTCTGTAACGTGTGCCACAATATCGCACAGCCCACCCGGTCAAAAGCCACTTTCAAATCGACAAAAGTCACATATAAGGATGGTCTGTCTTTGCCAACTGTCCTACCCAAAAGCCTGTCCAACATCCTTATGTTATGAGTTGTAGCTAAACCAGGTCGAAAACCAATCTGATATTTGTAGAGAACTCCTGATGTTTTTACCAAGCTTTGCAGTTCCTTTAATAGGAAGATTCCAAACAATTTTCCGGTTACATCCAACATGGAAAGCAGTCTGTAGTTGTCCGCCACATTTCTATCCACTTTCTTATAAATACGAACCAACACAGACTGCTGCCAAGGGAATGGTACACAGTGCTCAAAACAGATTTGTCTAAATAATATCAAAAGGATTTTTTCCAAGGCATCTTGAGAGTTTTTTAACACCAAATTGGCCAGCCCATTTGGACCTGGGGATCTTGAGCTTTTCAATTTCTCAATAGCCCCAACAATAAGCTCATGTGTGAGTTTCACAGGCCACTGTTGTTTAGGGTTTGGATTTACTAATATACAGGAGAAGCCTGTGTCTTCCAGTGATTTTAAGTGGCACTCCCAAGTTTCTCCTTTTATTGGGTTTACATTCATCTTAACCCTTTCACCGTTGGCTTGGGATACGATTTGCCATATAGAGGGAGTGTTCCTGGCTCTAAGGACACTAGCATTCACAGCCATTGGGCATTCTTAATAGAGAATCTCCAGTGTCTGAGCCAATTTCTGTGGCCCTATTTTTGCCTTTCTTACCTGATTAATTTCTCCTGCATGGTTTGCCTGGACTGCCTGATACTTCTTAATGTCCTTCGTAACTTTCTTTAGGTGTCTGGGACCACAACATCAAAAATCTCCAGCTACCTTTTCTCTGAGACTGTAATGCGGTTACCCTTGATGGCTCCACTACCGTCTGCTAATCACTTCAAGCAATCCTCAAATTCATCTGGAGTGAAATCAACCAAGGTTTCTATTTTGTGTCATGACACCCGGAGAGCTACCTACAATGCTTTCTGGAGGTTCGCTTCTGACCAGTAAATGCAATTACCTGCACTATTTCAGTCAAGTTACCCATTCATCTTAAGGTTATTTTCCACAGTGTAAGTTTTCATAGACAGTGAAAGCACTGTGTGGTCACTATTGTCTCCAAATGTAACATCAAGTTCAAGGGCCTTCTCCAGAGCGGCATTATTATAAAGTCATCTAGCGTGGCCTGACACTTGCCATTATTCCATGTGTTCTTCCCTGGAACATCCCTGTTGGATCTGCCGTTTATGAGATGAGTCAAGGGGGTAACGTTCACTGTGCAGCTCTTTGTCCCTTGTCATTCGACTTCTTGCAGATTGAATACGAATTGTTTTGTTCTTTAAAAATAATTTAAAGAAAAAAAGAAAGAATCGTTTCCCGTTCTTTCATTAGGGCCATCCATTGTTTGCCACTGCAGTTACCCTTATCCTGCTCTATTGTACTTTTGCTCAGAACATTACTATAGGCAGCACATTCCGTATTGTCTAAGCTTATAGCATTTAGGTCACCACCCACCAGGAAGGCTCCTTCCTTTCCACCTCTTTCCCATTTCGAGCAGATATCCTTATACTTTCATGAATTACTTCTCTTTTTGGTGTCACGCACACGGTAACAATAAGCAATTTTCCAAACCTGTTTCCCCTTTTCCAGTTGTACCTCCACGGAAATCACATTATCGTTAGTAATAGCTTGTGGTGAGATATCAGATGTAAGTGCATTTGTAACACCAATGACAAGGCCACCGAACGGTCGACATCGGGTTCCTTTTTTGCCAGTACTTCATATAATTGGAACCCGTCAACCGCTACTGAGCAAGTCAGCCGGGTCTCCTGCAACATAAAGATGGGTCTCATTATGAGTCTGGTGGTAGTCGTGCCGGAAAAACCAGCGGGCTGCTGCCAGACCCGGAATGAATTACCACCTCTGTAATTGCCAGAATCACCGGGGCATTACAACCCCGGTGACCCAGTGAGGCGTAACGGTGAGTGTCACGTTGCAGGTGCAGAAAACACGAAGCATGTTTCTCAGCCTGGGCGCGGCTTAAATAGTCTCTGGGTATCCCAAGTGTCTCTGGGCTGAACCACACCCAAAAGACTAGACTGCACATGCAGTTCTGGGAACCGAAATATGTGGGGGCATCCATCTTGTCCCCATCAATGCACTACAAGTCCAATCCCCTATGTTATTCTATGGGAGTGAGTGAGGCTGGTGCCACAAGCGCCAAGTCTGACTCCAAGTTGGTCTATGGAGGGATGGAGAGGCCCTTGAGGGCCATGTAGGTGATCGTGGCCTGGCTCCAGCCTGACATCTTGGAAGGCTGGGGACATGAGGGGCAGGAATCATTACATGAGATCCTTCATGGATAATACCTGAAGCCCATATAAGATCATAGGACTATAAAACTACTTTTAAAGTGTTACACTGTCCTCAATCATATATCCTTCTGCCCTTGTAGCAAACTTTTGGAGAAGCGTAAATTACCATGCCTTTCTTATTTTGGTCTCTTTGTAAAAATACATCCGTTCTGTATTACGTTGTGTTGGTCTAGGCGCACACATTGGATCAGGCCATCCAGGCTCCATCTTGGCTATTTAGCTCACTTTCTGGGTTTTCACTCCACATGCAGTAAAGGTTCACAGATTCACTGCTCAGAAAGCTCTTAAACACGTCCCTGCACAGAAGGGCTGGCACAAACATAGATAATCAGCCGTTTACGTGCCTTCCTGTCTTCCTCACTCCTGACTCTCCGAGGCTAATTGTGCGACTAGATGATAAAAAGGAGAACAATTCATGCCATGTATATTTCTGAAAGCCTGAGCTACCAAGTCGAAATGCAGAATAACCTTTTAGTTAGAAGCAACATATAGATAATGGAGCGCGAGGAATGTTACATTGTGCTAGGAACAAGATATACTCATACACCCCACTGTGCTCTGTTCCCAGACAGTAAATTGTCTGAGGGTTGACGCAGAGCACTGCAGCACATGTTGCCATAGCAAAATGCCCACATTTCATGGGTCATGAACTATTACCACACAATGAGCTGGAACAAATTTGAAGCAATCCGAAAAAATGTATTAAATATGTCTGCTCACCTTCGCTCATCTTCTCTATGGGTGTACACAGAAATGGATGAATCTGGGTCCGCTAAAGCGACAATAAACTGTTGTTATATATCTGTTTCATGACTGGTGTGTCTTCATTTATTTGCAGTAACTCAGATTTGGGACTAACATCTCTTATACATGAGTAATTGTGTTATTACTCATTTCAAGACCCAAATAGATGTGCCTATCGATGCAGTCGATACTGCCCAATTTGGTAACCATGTCCATCTTGTGCACCTTTTTTCCCGTTAGCAGCATGTTTTTTGTCTTAGTGATGTTTATTATAAATTTGTTTTCGTCTGCGTAATCGCATAGTTCATTTAGTATGTTTTTCATACCTCTATACGTATGATCTAACATCACTAAGTCATCTGCATACAGCATGCTTCCAATGCTTTTGTTGCCCAATTTAGGTGGGCAGTTCGCCTTTGCTAGCAAATGAGTGGGTAGGACTGTCAGGTAAAGGTTAAACAGCTGGGGACCCAGCACACATCCTTGCTTGACTCCCGTGTGGATACCTATCAACCCTGACATTCCACCTTTGTTGTCCAAACGCAATCTAGCTTGAGTATTCTTATGCAGCAACTGTATGGCATACACCAATCATTCAGGACATCCCATCTTCTGTAACGTGTGCCACAATATCGCACAGTTCACCCGGTCAAAAGCCACTTTCAAATCGACAAAAGTCACATATAAGGATGGTCTGTCTTTGCCAACTGTCCTACCCAAAAGCCTGTCCAACATCCTTATGTTATGAGTTGTAGCTAAACCAGGTCGAAAACCAATCTGATATTTGTAGAGAACTCCTGATGTTTTTACCAAGCTTTGCAGTTCCTTTAATAGGAAGATTCCAAACAATTTTCCGGTTACATCCAACATGGAAAGCAGTCTGTAGTTGTCCGCCACATTTCTATCCACTTTCTTATAAATACGAACCAACACAGACTGCTGCCAAGGGAATGGTACACAGTGCTCAAAACAGATTTGTCTAAATAATATCAAAAGGATTTTTTCCAAGGCATCTTGAGAGTTTTTTAACACCAAATTGGCCAGCCCATTTGGACCTGGGGATCATGAGCTTTTCAATTTCTCAATAGCCCCAACAATAAGCTCATGTGTGAGTTTCACAGGCCACTGTTGTTTAGGGTTTGGATTTACTAATATACAGGAGAAGCCTGTGTCTTCCAGTGATTTTAAGTGGCACTCCCAAGTTTCTCCTTTTATTGGGTTTACATTCATCTTAACCCTTTCACCGTTGGCTTGGGATACGATTTGCCATATAGAGGGAGTGTTCCTGGATCTAAGGACACTAGCATTCACTGCTATTGGGCATTCTTAATAGAGAATCTCCAGTGTCTGAGCCAATTTCTGTGGCCCTATTTTTGCCTTTCTTACCATGATTAATTTCTCCTGCATGGTTTGCCTGGACTGCCTGATACTTCTTAATGTCCTTCGTAACTTGCTTTAGGTGTCTCGGACCACAACATCAAAAATCTCCAGCTACCTTTTCTCTGAGACTGTAATGCGGTTACCCTTGATGGCTCCACTACCGTCTACTAATCACTTCAACCAATCCTCAAATTCATCTGGAGTGAAATCAACCAAGGTTTCTATTTTGTGTCATGACACCCAGAGAGCTACCTACAATGCTTTCTGGAGGTTCGCTTCTGACCAGTAAATGCAATTACCTGCACTATTTCAGTCAAGTCACCCATTTATCTTAAGGTTATTTTCCGCAGTGTAAGTTTCTATAGACAGTGAAAGCACTGTGTGGTCACTATTGTCTCCAAATGTAACATCAAGTTCAAGGGCCTTCTCCAGAGCGGCATTATTATAAAGTCATCTAGCGTGGCCTGACACTTGCCATTATTCCATGTGTACTTCCCTGGAACATCCCTGTTGGATCTGCCGTTTATGAGATGAGTCAAGGGGGTAACGTTCACTGTGCAGCTCTTTGTCCCTTGTCATTCGACTTCTTGCAGAATGAATACGAATTGTTTTGTTCTTTAAAAATAATTTAAAGAAAAAAAGAAAGAATCGTTTCCCGTTCTTTCATTAGGGCCATCCATTGTTTGCCACTGCAGTTACCCTTATCCTGCTCTATTGTACTTTTGCTCAGAAGATTACTATAGGCAGCACATTCCGTATTGTCTAAGCTTCTAGCATTTAGGTCACCACCCACCAGGAAGGCTCCTTCCTTTCCACCTCCTTCCCATTTCGAGCAGATATCCTTATACTTTCATGAATTACTTCTATTTTTGGTGTCACGCACACGGTAACAATAAGCAATTTTCCAAACCTTTTTCCCCTTTTCCAGTTGTACCTCCACGGAAATCACATTATCGTTAGTAATAGCTTGTGGTGAGATATCAGATGTAAGTGCATTTGTAACACCAATGATAAGGCCACCGAACGGTCGACATCGGGTTCCTTTTTTGCCAGTACTCCATATAATTGGAACCCGTCAACCGCTACTGAGCAAGTCAGCCGGGTCTCCTGCAACATAAACATGGGTCTCATTATGAGTCTGGTGGTAGTCGTGCCGGAAAAACCAGCGGGCTGCTGCCGGACCCGGAATGAATTACCACCTCTGTAATTGCCAGAATCACAGGGGCATTACAACCCCGGTGACCCAGTGAGGCGTAATTCTGTTAATCCCCATTCCCATGGAGTCCCATAGGACTCCATGGGTATGGGGACAATGGAAACAATGGCACCGTAAATAACAGTGGTGGTCAGACCTGGTGGGAGTGTGACACCACCCGCCTGCAGAACTCGTAGTCTGCTGGTCCAGAGACAACGGTGGCGACAGGTTTACCGCCACCATTGTTTCCAGACCGTCAGGCTTGTAATGAGGCCCAAATTGTGTTTTATAAGAATGTAGAGAGAACCTGACTTCCCCAGTAGGTGTGCATGGCCCCTGGTGATCCAACATGCAATATCAGTGCTTCACTTGGTTTCAACCCCCTGAGTATGGAGAAAACCTTTCAGCCATGCCCAACCTTTCTCATTTTCGTTATGCGATGCCGAAGAGACTTCTTTGCTACCATTTCTCTCTTTTCTGTCCTTCTGTCATTAATTACATGCTCTTGGCATCTCTCACAGCACCCCTGAATGTTTCCTTTATCAACTTCTTTGTCTAATACATAACCTAAACTTAATAGTGCAGGCTGGTGTGAGTGAATTAGTTGGGCTATTTCTGGCAGGGCACAGTGTATACATGAAATATTACCACTATTGCCAGTGAGGGGTTCCACAAACTCAAAATCAGTAGAATTCAATACCCTCAAAAAGGGAATTTTAAGGAAGAATGCGAAGTAGTTCGCTGCAATTAAACCTCTTTTTTGTTTTATCATATGGTTCAACGTCTATCGTAAATGGTTTAAGGTCTTTTAATCGAAAAAGATCCATCAAAAAGGAATCCCATCGACGAAAATGCAACGAAAATAAATGCATCGAAAGGCTATCTTTTACATTTAAAAGTACATATCCATAGAAACCTGTCCATCGAATATAGGAATGGACAAGTTTCAATGGATATTTACTTTTCAGTGTAAAAGATAGCATTTCGATGTATTTATTTTCCCCGTTAAAATGTTACATGGAGCTGTCCAGGCCTGAAATCTTTGAAGTATTTCGGCACTGGCCAGCTTCATGTAACATTTTCTTTACTGGGGGGGTTCCCCCCAACCCCTCCAACCAACAAGAGCACCCCCCAACCCTAACCCTAAGCCCAACGCTAACCCTAACCCAACCCTAACCTTAATCGAAATCCAACTAAATGTATTCAATGAAAGTACATTTCGATGGAAATGACTTTCAATTAATACATTTTGTTGTATTTCAATTCGATGAATTAATTTTCGATGGATAGTCCAGATACGATCATAAATGTTTTTGGGTTCACAGGTAATTTTTGCCTCTGTAACAATACTTGGAGTTTCCCTTTTGACAAGTAGCTGGTTGAACCAGGGTTGTACACTCTCTGACCTTCGTCGGTGCGAATACAGCTCTTCTTACGTCTAGACTCCCTCCTCCTCATTCTCCATGACTTGGGCGAGTCCCAGAGTTAGTAGTTGAATTTAGAGGGTTATTTAGTCTGCGGCTGTGGGGGTAAGATAGGGCAGGAGGTTGCCTCCCTACCACCTGCTTCCTTGCTCCTATGAGGCAGTGCTGTGCCATTCTTCTTTGATTATGTGTGTGAAAGTTTGCCGATTCCTCCACTTTTTCTAACCGTTTGCTCTAATTGTTCCAAATCATGTTTTTTGCCATTCGGTGGTCTGCGTGTGTCCTTTTGGGGGCCTGTTTCTCCTGTGGCCTTATTTTTAAGTTCCTCTACTACAGTTTCACTGACTGCGCTCTGTAAGTTTAACTCCTGTAGAATTGTGCCACTTAGCTTCAACAGTATCCTAAGGCAAACTGTAATGTGCCACAGCTGTCCGTTAATGGTGCTATGGACAACAGAATGTACACTTCCTGAGACTCCTATCCTCCCCGAGCTGCCTGATGGTGGATACAGCATGGGGGCTGTCGACCTTCTTGTGGATTGCTCAGGAGCCATAGGCAGAAGGTATGGTGGAGGTGTAGGAAGCTGAGGCTCCTACAAGGAAGTGACTTGCTGTGAGTTTAGTTGCCCAATGTCAGCTGTAGATTTTGATTAGAGGAACCCTGATAGCAGCATGTTGTGCAGGGTGTAGCACAGATCAATCAGGGAATTATTATCTATACTGCCAAATTCCATGCAAGAGTGATCACTGGCTGTATCAGGGACTTACTGACCAGGCTTTCTTCAGCCTCTTGATGGAAAAAAGCGTGAATCATTCCTCGAGGGTCAGCACCTTCCACCTTCTCTCGAGCCCGCTCCATTCCCTCCTCCAGGTCAGTTTCTTGCCCGTGACCGAGTCATTGGCATTTTAATGTACGGTTTAAGTTGCTGCTGCCTTACAGATGTACCCTTATTTGGGTTTTCCCAGACATTAACTAGTGATTTATAATATCTATGATATCGGCTGGAAATATAAAAGTGCGGCACAAGTTTTCAAATAATTATACAAAGTTTAATTTAACCTTGGATACTGTGCTACAACTATCCTTCGTCCCCAAACATTTCGCTATATGCTCTGTAAAATGTCCC
This sequence comes from Ambystoma mexicanum, assembly GCF_040938575.1. Classification (NCBI taxonomy): domain Eukaryota; kingdom Metazoa; phylum Chordata; class Amphibia; order Caudata; family Ambystomatidae; genus Ambystoma; species Ambystoma mexicanum. The sequence goes on from NC_090928.1 coordinate 1,102,467,255, forward strand.
ACTTTGTACACAGCGAATGTTATGGTGTTGCAAACTGTCGCAAAAGTATGTAGGGCCAGAAACAGGGTGTAGGACATACTACCAGAATAAGCGTAGCGTAAAGTTACCTTTCAATTTTCTTTTGAGTCCTCGCTATGGCCCCCCGACCTCCCAACCACCAAAACACTTTGCTGGTACACTTTGTGCGAGCACTTCACACACGAGATGTCCTTTTTGTAGTTACAATCATTAAAGTAACAGGACCACTAAAAAGCACGGAGCTCTTTTCCAGAAAGAGTAGTTCTGCTCACAGCCTCGACATTGCTGAACCAAAACACGTTTCCGGTACACTTTGCGCATTGCTTTGCACATCTATGTACCAGGCTGACTGCAGCAAGACACATGAGAAAATGTAGGCATACCACCTATTTCCTCTGACTCGACTGCATGGAATAGTGGGAGTACTGAGTAGTCCCTTGGCTAGATACCTGGCAATAGCAATCAGAGGCATCAACATGCCTACACATGCCATCCAATGTACTCCTCGCGCAGCCACAACCTGCTGAACAACTGTGTCTGCCCTCACATTAATTGGTGCTATTCGGGAAGGGCGGACTGGGCAGTCATATTTGCTTTTCCTGAACTGAACCTACAATCTTTACTCCAAACAGAGACAATGATTATCCACTTGAATACAAGTGTGGGCGTGGCATCAATGAGTTGCTATGTAATTAAGGATGAAAACAAACAACCTCAGCAAAAGGGTACAAAAAACACCACAATTCACCCTTTAAGGCAAATACACAGGACATGAAGCCTGATCCGCTACCTTAGGCTGACTGATGCTGGAAATTACTGCAGGGGCACATAATTTAAAATAGTAAAACACAAAATATAGCTCTAAATGGAAATGTAATGAGTCGTTATGATTGAAGATAAAGTCAGGATACCTTAAATATCTTGGAAGGGCACCTTGTATAAATGGTCTTTACATGTGTTGTGTCCCCCAAATACACAGTGCCCTTTGTGACCAACTGCTCAGTTCAACAGGATGTAAGAGTTGACTTCAACACTTGACTACTTTTGCCAGGCCCTGTATGTTAAATTCAGTACCGGATCTATTTAGAACCTTGTTTTGGCAAGTACAACGTGATTTAACGACCCCTTATGATATATCAAACTCATATTTAAATGTATGGAAGTGGTGATATTAAAATGATTGCAAAGGGTAAGTGTTATGTTGCTTCTTCTTAGGAGAGGTGTTCTTCCTACATGAAAGGTAATGCAAGAAACCTCTAGTGTGAAAGAGCTATGCATTATGAGGTCATGGAATGCTGGTGCAGGTTTCTTGTTATAGTTCAAGTATCGACGGTTGGAGGAGAGAGCTGAAGGGAAGGGAGCCCATGAGATGTGGGGTCTTCTTTTCTCACTTATGTACTTAATAAATCTATATTACAAGCTTACCTGCCTCCGTTGCATCTTCATAACAATGGCGACGAGGATGGGATCAAATGCCACGGACTAGCAGGTGAAGAGAAGACCCCAGCTGAAGTACGCAGGATCCGATGAGTCCTGTGTTTGGCAAGCTCCTATGAACTGGCTCCCCTTTATTTCCAAGTTCGCCCTGTGTGAGTGCTGCTGTGCCATAAGGTCGACCCACTCTTGGTTCCTGTGTGCGGCTCCGGAAGGGAACGCTGTCCACGCCACAAGCGCGAAGGAGACCGGCCTATGCTGCTCGCTGGAGGCTCCGAGTGAATCAGTGTGACCAGATGGACGTGCTTGGTGGTGGATGCCAGCGGAATCGGTGAACGCCTCCATCCGCGCTGGGGCCGCCGTGCAGGACCTGTCCAGCGTACGAAGAGCGGGAGGGCTGCTCCGCTTCCAGGCAGTGTTGAGCGGCCCCGTGGGAAAGTCTGGGTGTTGGCCGCTCCGCTCCCCTGTAGCGCCGAGTGGCCACCCTTGTAGGCGCTTCCACTCGCGCAGGGTCCGTTGTGCAGAACTTTTCCGGCGTACCAAGAGCAGGACTGGGAGGGCTGCTCCGCTATCACGCAGCGTAGAGCGGGCCCGTGTGGAAGCCAGTGTGTGTTGGCCGCTCCGCTCTTATATAGCGTCGAGTGGCCGCCGTTTGGAGATCGGCGTGCTTTGCATTCCGCCAACGAAACAGAAGTAAGTGTGTCTTCAATATTACTGTGCTCCTCTGGGGTCACTCCTCCGAACTCTTTTAGGTGATCCCGCGCCCCTGCCCCAGGTGTGTCGTTGTTGGGCACCGACATCTTTAAGGAAGTTGTTGGGAGCGGACTCTCAACCAGTGTACCGTATTCCACGTAATAGAGGGAGAAGTAAACGCTATCCCCGTAATCTACATAATAAAGAAGCATACTAACTTCAATAAGGCGCCAGCTCCCCGCACAACGCGGTTTTAAGCCAAGGCATCAAGGGGGTAACTAGAGGTGTGAAAGTGAGACCCCTGTAAGTGACATTTTGGCTGGCACCGGACATGGCAGCTTTACCAGGGATTTCGGGTCCCCCCATTTTTATGCCTGCTCCAGGCACGGCGAGAATCGCATGGCCACAATGGCGCAAGGGTTTTCTGCACTACATGAAAGCAGCTGGCGGAACGGCCTATTCCGGCGAGAGGAAATTTGCATTGCTGTTGCATTTTTTGGGCTTCGAGGGCCAAAGAATTTTTGAAACCCTACCCCAACTTGCAAATGACGGAAGTGGGGATGAATTAAATGAGTTCGAGTCTGCATTGGTGAGACTTGATAAGCACTTTAATCCAAAGAGGAGCACGATTTTGGAGAGATACAATTTCCGGATGCGCACACAAGCCCAGAGTGAATCTGTTGAGGATTATGTGACTGCGTTGCGTCATTTGGCCCTTACATGCAAGTTTCAGGGAAATTTCGATGAACATATTCGTGATCAATTCATGACACATTGTAGGTCGAATAAGATAAGAGAGGAATTATGGCTAAAGGATGAGCCAAGTTTAGATGAAGTTCTGGATTTGGCAAAACGTGTGGAGCATTCCTTGGCATGTGTGGCCAAACTCTCCAAATCTGAAGGAGGGGAGCCCAAAGAAAATAAGCCGGAGGTATTGTCCGTAGTCGAGGGGAAGAACAAAAGGAGAGGAAAGAACAGATTGTCAGGGAGGAGTAATACCGAAGAGAGGAAGAACCAAGAGTCGATGCAGAGATATGAAAAAAAAGAAGATAGGAAGGACGAAAGGCTATGTTATCGGTGTGCTAGTGCAACACACTTTGCATCCTCTGTTGTATGTCCAGGGCGAAAGAGTACGTGCTCAAAATGAAAAAGGAGAGGGCATTTTGCATCATGTTGCAAGAACTACCAATTTGGACAGCCTGGCCAATGGAGAGTCCTATATGTGAATGAGGAAGAAGATGGGAGATCATCTGAAGACGAAATCGTAGTGCCATTACAAAATGTTATTGTGAATACTGTTAATGTTGTTACAAATGGTGGAGATCCCGATGATTGTGAACGGCCCTATGCTGTAGTGACAGTGAATGGGCGAGAAGTATCAATGATGGCTGATTCAGGGTCAAAGATAACTTTAGTGTCCAGGGTTGCTTTTGAGTGCGAAATGAAAGGGGTAGTGTCTGAGTTGGTAGAGCCCGACATAAACCCAGGAGGGTACAACCAAGATCGTATTGATTTATTGGGTTATGTATGGTGTAGATTTGAATTTAAGGGACGCAGTTGTGATGGCAAAGTGTATGTTACCAGGAAGGGGCAATCTTTGTTAGGGTGGAGAGAACAAAAGAATTTAGGGATCAGACTCGATCCCAACCACCCAGAGCAAGTACTGCAAATATCTGAAGTGTCTGTGTGTCACAGCAGGTATATGTCGGATTTTGGGAAAGTATTCAATGTGAAGTTGGGAAGGATAAGAGGGTTTCAACATCAAATAACAATAAAAAGGGGCAGTATTCCTGTTGTTGCGAAACTCAGACCAGTACCTCTTGCTCTAAGGGAGAATGTAGGAAGGGAACTACAGAAGCTATTGGAATCAGGTGTGATTGAGAGAGCCGGGGGGGTTGAATGGGTATCCCCAGTGGTAATTGTGAAGAAAAGTTCAGGAGACATAAGGTTGTGTGTTGATATGCGCGAATTGAATAAGTGAGTGTTAGTAGACAGACACCCGCTACCGAACATGGGCGAACTATTGAGCATGGTGGGGGGAGGAAGATATTTTTCTAAGTTAGACATGACATCAGCTTATCATCAGGTTGAATTGGTGGAGGCATGTAGGAAGGTTACTGCTTTTGTGACGCATGAAGGTGTTTTTCAATTTAGGAGGATGCCGTTTGGGCTGGCGTCCGCTTCATCCGTATTTCAGAAGATTATGGATCGGTTGTTGAAAGGTCTTAAGGGAGTGTTCTGTTTTCAGGATGATGTGTTAGTGAGTGGCATCACAATGGAAGAACATGACAGGAACCTACGGAAAGTTTTGAGGATATTTGAGGAGAGAGGTATTACTTTGAGAGGTGAGAAGTGTGTGTTCGCGGAGGCGAAAGTGGATTATCTGGGACATGAAGTGTCAGAATATGGAGTTAAACCCAAGGAAGACATGGTGAATTCTATTAAGAGAATAGAGAAACCGAAAAGCAAGAATGAGCTACGCTCTTTTCTTGGGATGACGGAATTTTACCACAAATTTGTGGTAAACTATGCTGACAAGGTACAGGAAATGAGAAAGATTCTTAAGAAGGGTGCCGATTTTGTATGGAATAGCCAGTGTGACATGGAGTTTAACAGGATAAAGGAAGAAATAAACATGGCCAGTCCATTAGGATGCTTTGATACGAGGAAACTAACCATAATCACAGTAGATGCGAGTGAAAGCGGTCTGGTAGCTGTGTTATCCCAGAAGCAAGAGGATGGTTCTGAAGAGGTAATTGCCCATGCCTCGAGGGGCCTCAAGGGAGCGGAGTTAAGATATTCTGTATTAGAAAAGGAGGCACTGGCATGTTTTTGGGCTGTGGAACGTTTCAGAAATGTTGTGTGGGGAGTGGAATTTGTGATACGCACGGATCATAAACCCTTAAAAGCAATCTTTGAAAATAAAGGCCTTGACAAAGTTTCTCGGAGAGTGGCAGGCTGGGTGACCAGGATGCAAACGCATTGTTTTAGGATGGAGGTCATACCCGGTAGGGAGAACGTTTTGGCGGACAGTTTATCTAGGATAAGGGTGGCAGGTTCTGAAAGTATGGAGAGTGAGGAGATGGAGTTGGTGTTTGTCAACACTGACGGTATTGTGTCCAAGCAGGCGTGGTTGGACGAAGTGGAAAGAGACGATGTCATAAGAAGGGTAATTACATATGTTGAATCTACTGTTTGGCCCAATAAGGTGGAATTGGCGGAAGAAATGAAGCCATACTGGGAGGTGAAGGATGAATTATCCGTTAGTGAAAATATTTTGTTCAGAAGGGGTAGGGCAGTGGTCCCGATAGGATTAAGGAAGAAAGTGGTTGATCTAGCACATAGCGGTCATATAGGGATAACCAAGACCAAAGGAGTGTTAAGAGAGGATTATTGGTGGCCAGGTTTTGACAAAGAGGTGGAAAGTTGTCTGGCAAATTGCCAGTTTTGTGTTAAGAGTGGAAAGGGAATAATGGCCAGGAAACAACCATTAGTGGACGTCGGTCTTCCGTCCAGGATATGGTGTGATATTGCCATGGACATACTTGGTCCCGTGGATCTTGGTTATGCCCGTGGTAAGTATATTGTTCTGGTGGTGGATCTATTTTCCAGATGGGTAGACTTTAAGATAGTGAGGGACATCACGGGTGAGTGTATGATAAAGGTTCTACAGGAGATTTTTGCAAGTGAGGGTTTGCCAGAGACCGTATTAACCGACAATGGTCCCCAGTTTATTGGAGAAGCATTTTCGAACTATTTGAGGAAATGTGGAGTTGGTCACAAAAGGACATCATTGTACCATCCCGAGTCAAATGGTGTAGTTGAGAGAATGAATAGGTGTGTGATGAGAGTGTGCGTATGGGAGAAGAGTGTGGTTTAGATAAGGTAGCCTTGATACAGAATAGAATGTGGGCTTTGAGGATGGCACCACATTCTACAACTGGTCTGTGCCCGTTTGAGCTCATGAGGGGAAGGAAGCCATACTCTATGGCTTGTCCGCCATGGCTAGGAAGATGTAGGGAGACCGATCTTGTTGTAGATGAAGTGAGAAAATCATTAGTGAGGAAGAAGTCAGAGTGGGTCAAACGTGAGAATTTGAGGAGAGGGAAGAAGGAGTTACGTGTGGAGTGTGGTGACTGGGTCAGGATAAAGAGAGGAGTGATAAGGAGGAAAGGTGAGCCCCTTTATTCGGATCCTGTCAGAGTAGTGGCAGTCATGAAAGGGGCAGTGCGAGTTGCTGGTGGCCAAGTGTGGAATAAAAATAGAGTTGCCACTGTGAAGAGAGGCCACACGTGAGAGTCATGTGTGGGCAACGCCCAGGAGTGGAACCTGGGGGATGGTGACTGAGCCACTCATGGCACTTTGTTTTAAAACCAGTTAAATGAAAAAGTGAACTAGTCTGAAGACGTATATATATATAAAAAAAAAAAAAAAGAGAAAGGGGGAAGATGTGTTATGTTGCTTCTTCTTAGGAGAGGTGTTCTTCCTACATGAAAGGTAATGCAAGAAACCTCTAGTGTGAAAGAGCTATGCATTATGAGGTCATGGAATGCTGGTGCAGGTTTCTTGTTATAGTTCAAGTATCGACGGTTGGAGGAGAGAGCTGAAGGGAAGGGAGCCCATGAGATGTGGGGTCTTCTTTTCTCACTTATGTACTTAATAAATCTATATTACAAGCTTACCTGCCTCCGTTGCATCTTCATAACAGTAAGACTAAGACATTAGGTCTTCAACTTGCTTCAGGTGTTCGAATTCATCCTTTTTTTTCCAGGCAATCTGTCTACTGTGCTAATTTTTCGCAGAGGGGTTCACTCTCTGGAATTGGAGTAATTCATAGTTTTGGCGGTTAGCAAAACTCTGCCAAATACCAGATGATCTTGTCCCGGGTCAGACTCTCACCATCAGTATCACCATATATAATTAAGGAGGATTCCCCTCTGTCTAGATCACCCCATGGAAATAAAGTTGGGGAAATAATCCACTCCTCCCCTCCTGATGGATTTAGAGCCCATCTGCTTCCTTTGGTCAGATTGTGCTTAAGCTCTTGGACAGGGGTTCAGTAATTGTGATGAGCACATCTCTTAGTGCCAGTCTCATGTCCATAGAAGCCCTTGGGTTCATGGGTTGAGATGAATCAATCCACAGGACCGCCTCATGCCTAGTGTTTCTTCCTGGTGTGGACTTTTATTTCTGAGGCACCACATCCCACGCTGTGGCATAAGCCTCCCCAACGCTGTGGCATACACAGGTTTAGAGGCTTGGGAAATCTTTGTGATAGGTATATTCACAGAATTGTCAAATATTTCAGATAACATCTCCATGGTGGCTGAAATGTTTTTTCCCACAGCCACATAGGCAGCAATAAAGTCAATACTTGTCCCACACCAATAATCATAAGTCTATGGGAATAACTGGTGGTCATTACAGGTTTGCCGGTATGGAATTATTGTGCTGTTAATAATGTTTCCCGGCACGTTTCTGGAACGGCAAACTACAAGTTTGCCATTGGGGTGGCCGAAATTACCTTAAGCCCTTGGCTGGATGTAATCCCCCCCCTACTGAAAAATAATGCTGGTAATGCTGGCAATCCCCCCATGGAATCCTATGGACTCCATGGAATGTGGATTAACCTACCCTTACTGGCACTCAGAATCTGCCGGTAATTCCGACTGACCAAGTGCCGATAATGATAATTCGTTTGGTGGTATCCCTTCCGATTTACTAGCGGGATATCACCAAACTCATAATGAGTCCCAATATTGACAGGCTAAGTTTTATGTTGCCCAATTTTCTTCAAAGTTATCCATCTCTTATGCCCCACCTCTTCTCTCTCATTAAAATATTTTCACTTTTATTCAGTTCTCAAAAAAAAAAAGCTCTTAATACACATACAAGAAGACTCGTCTCTTCTTCAAGGTGTGCCAGCGTGGGGAAGGGACATACCTCAACATGCTCTGGGACACCACTGTAAGGCATTTTTCTTTCCCAGTCTTGTATGGCCCAATGGGGATGCATGCCTGGGAACTGCATGTGTGTATGTGCGAGGGGGCACTCCTGCACCTCCATGCACACACAAATGGAGTAGCGCTCTGAGTCATGTGTATGTGTAGGAACCAGGAAATGCTCTGCTTCCTGGTTTCTGTTTGTGCTCCATGGGGGCCGGAGGCTTTCGTTGAGGTGGTGCAGCAGAGCACAGTCCGGACCGGGATGCTTGTAGGAGCATTTCTTTTTAGGAATTTTGATTATTAATGTCTGAGTGTATGATGGTGCTGTGTGAATGTGTGAGTGAATGCTGTGTGTGAATGAGAGAGTGAATGTGTGTGTGCGTGTGCTTTTGCAATGCCAGTGAGCTGAGTTTTGTGGGTGGGGAATGGGGGTTGTGCAAGAAAAAACATTTATAACTGGGGAATCTATCATAGATGGGCAGTAAAAAATGCATTCTTTTTTTTTTCTAAATGTCTGCGATTTTGGGGCAGTAACACTAGCCGTTTCATATTGTGGTATGGCATTTTTCTGTTCCCTTTGTATATATGATAAAGCAAGCATGTTAAGTGTTATTTTGTGGCTAAACTGGAATTCTGGGGATGCCAGTCTAGCAATTTCATATTGTTTATTTTATTTTTTTTAAATTTATATAGTGCACCTTATGCGATTGGGTACAGTGCTTATGACTACAGAAAGAAAGTGCAGGGAGTGATTACATCATAGAGAGCAGTACAGAGGTAATTACATCACATGCAAAAGTGCAAAAAAGAGTTCAAGTGAGCACATTCATAGAGTCTAACCCCATGTTACAGGGCGGCTGTGACACAAAGATGCGGTAAAGTCAATCAGAAGGGCACATTCATGGAATCTAACCCCATGTTGCAGGGCAGCTACGGCACAAAGACGCAAAAAAGTCAATCAGATGGGCACATTCCTGGAGCCGAATCCCATGTTGCCGGGCGGCTACGACACAAAGATGCAGTAATGTCAAACAGATGGGCACATTCCTGGAGCCTAACCCCATGTTGCAGGGCGGCTGCGACACAACGATGCAGTAAATTTGAAGGAATTAATCAGTGTATGGAAGAGCTCAAGGAGTGGATTACTGACAACCACCTACAGCTAAATGCAGCAAAAACAGAAATCATACTATTTGACCCAAATAATAAAATACCACAAGAAAGACAACATTTCTTTCCACTGATTCTAGGGGAACAACTGCAGTATGCTAGAAAAGTTAAGTTAAAAACTTAGGTTGTAGGTGGCAGGAAAATTTGGGAAGTGAGAGTCAGGTGGGAGCAAAGGTAAAAACAGTACACTTTGCATTGCGACCTTTGCGGAGTATACTGCCTTATATCCCAACAGAAGACAGGGCAGATGTGGTAGGGGCAGTGACTAATCCCCACCCAGATTACTGTAACAGTCTGCTAGCGGGAATCCCGCAAAAACAGATGGACAGACTGCAAAAGGTGCAGAAAGCAGCAGTTAGAGTAGTTGGCAACCTCAGAAAACGAGATCATATATCAACTATGCGGAGATCCATCCACTGGTTGAGGTTGGAGGACAGAATCAAGTTTAAGACGGCTTGACTAGTCTTTAAATATTTGAAAGGGCATGCACCTGCGTATTTGGCTGACAAGATCACATTATATCACCCTAAAAGGAATCTACGTTCAAAGGAGAAACTCCTGATCTGTACCCCTCGAACTAAATGTGTATCAAGAGGAGACAGGAGCTTTGGAGCCTTTGGCCCAAAAGTCTGGAATGAACTCCCACTTGAAATTAGAATGTGCGAAACACTGGATATATTTAGGAAGAAATTGAAAACCTTCCTATTCAAATAAGGAGGAAAGTAGTAGAACTAGAGTTCTACCTCTGCCTGTAGTCTGGAGTCTAACATTTCAGTAATAGTTAACATCTGCGCCCGAATACAGTTCAGTCTGTCTGGTGCGCTCTAGAAATCTATCAAAATCAAATCAAAATCAAATCAAAATTAAAATCAAATCAAGTGGGCACATTCCTGGAGCCTAACCCCATGTTGCAGGGTGGCTGCAACACAAAGATGCAATAAAGTCAAACCGATGTGCACATTCAAGGAGCCTAACCCCATGTTGCAGGGCGGCTGTGATACAAAGATGCAGTAAAGTCAATAAGATGGACACATTTCTGAAGCCTAACCCCATGTTGCAGGGCGGCTGTGATACAAAGATGCAGTAAAGTCAAACAGATGGGCACATTCATGGAGCCTAACCCCTTGTTGCAGTGCGGCTGCAGCACAAAAATGCACATGGTCAAGTTGGGAGGGCACATTCAGTCACCTGCATGTAGCAGGCAGGGGGACAGTTAGTTAGGGGGTTCAGGCACACTGGCACATGCATCCAGCAGGGGGAAGCTAAATATGGTGTTCAGGCACACTTGCACATGCATACAGCAGGGGGGACAGCTAGATACAGGGTTCAGGCACACTGGCACTTGCATACAGCAGGGGGAACAGCTGGATATGGGGTTCAGGCACACTGGCACATGCATACAGCAGGGGGAGACAGCTAGATATGGCACATGCATTAATAATCTAAAAAGAGCACATGATATAATAACTAAAGAAATACAACAAACCAAAGCAGACATTGACAAATTGAGTCTGCCAGAAGCCACTTTCAAAAACTACCAAACTCTAGATGACTACATAAAAATGGTTTGAGAATGAAATAAAAATTAAAAAACAAAAAAAGTTCATTGGAGATGTAATGGATTACAAGTTTAAGAGGATCTATACTTTCCAAAAACAAATTACCACCAAAAACTACACACCTAGTCAACAACAACAAATAAAAAAGCCATTACATACAACACCAGCTCTCACCTAACCACCATCTTCAGAAGCAGAATCACAGAGTGACAATGAACAGGAACCAAGCATCTCATCAAATCAACCAGTGCCTGCAAAAGACCCAGTCACATCTATAGCTTTTTTAGAGGAATACAAAAAATGCAAAAATATGCGCACAACCCAATATTTCACCAGAACAAAAACTACCCGAGGTTCCCAGAACCCACAACAAGCACAAGGACAAGGAGAGGCCGGAGGGGCGGGGGCCACAGTGACAATGCTATCCTCCGCAAGCGAAGGGATGCAAACAAGATCAAAAAACCCAAAGTACTACAACAAAAAAACATTGTAGTCAACCTTACACATCTAGACCCTTCACCTGATTTAGTTAAAGCTCTAAATGAGGGGCTCACCTTCTGCCCTTCCAATAAATCAGACTATTTTTGTCTTAATGTTAATATTTTTAGGTTCTGCAGTTGACTGAAACTAAAAAAAGAAGAATTTCAAAAAAATGTGTCTCTAGTTACGAAGAAATTCCGAAAACGAGGATATAAAAAACAACATTTAGAGGAAACGTATTTGAAAACTGAAAAAAGAACAAGAGAGAAACTATTGACAGATAAACCAACTCATAAGAAAACCTTTGAAAAAATAAGATGTATTACAACATACTCATCTGACATAAAAACTGTCAGAAAAATACTGAAACAGAATTGGAACATCCTTAAAATGGATGATGATATATCAGACATATTGGACGAAGAAGTGAACATCACCTTTCGTAGATCTAAAAGCCTTCAGGACAAACTTAGCCATTCACACTTCTCAACTTTAAAACAACAAAAAGGCTTACCAAGACTATGGGACTCACGAAGACTCAGGTAATTTTAAATGTGGTCAGTGTATTATCTGCCAAAACAGTGAAAATGGAAAAACCGAAATACATCTACCAAATGGAAAACAATGTAGTATTCGGGACTTCATCAACTGCAACACCAACAATGTGGTATATGCTATAGATTGCCGCTGCAAAAAAATATATGTAGGTAGCACCACAGGAAAACTAAAGCAAAAAATACAAGAACATATGAGGGCAATCATCAAGGAAGACACAAGATACCCTTAGGGATACCATCACCAGACTGAACATAAAGGAACACTAAAAAATGATGTAAGATTATACGGAATTGAAAAATCACAATGCAACCAAGGGGAGGCTAGATTGAAAAAATGCACAGGATAAGGGAAGCCGACTAGATATGCACTCTGGACTTATGCCACCAAGGTTTCAATTTTGAAGGAGGGATGGCTAACCTCCTGTAGCAAACCAAATTCACTTCTCACCAAAGAAAACATGCAGTAATTTAACAAGCACTAATTCATTTTGGTTGGTCAGAACAAACAATAAGTATGTCCATTTTAATTCACTAACCTTCTAACTAAATATTCAGCACCCATAGGTACTGAGCAGGCAACAACGTAGCTCGAACCATGTGACTAAAAGGATCACGTGACCACAAATAAACTAACTTATGACTACCTCTAAAAAACGTCCTAATAATTAAGAGAAATGGTGTATCTAGACTTTTCTTTTTCGCCTCATTTCATGTTTTTTAAAAAGAAAGATTTACAAATGAGCTCAAGCAGAAATCCAGACATGAGGCACACACCTACGAGCAACAATGCTCAATGCCACACTCTTTCCCATTCCAAAATGGCTGACGCGATCATGTGACAAACTTCGGGTCTGGTGCGTGCTATAAATAAATAAACAAACAAACAAATAAACACATGATCGCGGCACCATTGAGGAGTCGGGAAACACACTCCGAACCAGGAAGAAGTCGGTTAGCATGCCGCTCCTCTGGAAAATAACAACAAAAACGCGAATCTACAAAATAAGGTAAGCAGCCTCCAAACTCATTTCTTCACTCATTTTCCTTAGGTTCTGTCACCTTGTAGACTTTGGTGAGATCCAACAAAACAGGACGTAATAGTGTTGAGCACAAACAAGTGCTGAATCCATTACAGCAGATTAGAACACAAGACAAATGTGAGTAAAAAAAGTGCTAATTTGTAAATGAACAAATGAAACCGTTCTACAAACAAACTTAACTATGGGTGCAATTGATTGAATTTAGCAAAAATCAGAAAAAAGCCTATTTTGTGAAAACATCTGAAAAACAATGAGTTTCTTTTTTCTGCCTCTTGAATACAATTACGAGTTCGCCTTGACTTTCTAAGCATTTGAAATCCAATCATTGTCACAATCTGTAATGTTTTGAATAACCATTCGAAGTGTAACACGTACAACTGTATACTCAAGCTGTGCTTCTGTTTGTTTAAATTTTAGTTGAATCTAATAG